>NC_048599.1:141996529-142642188 GCF_003668045.3 Cricetulus griseus | reverse complement strand
TCACACCCCGTCGTCGATCTTACCGCAGCTGTCACACCAAGTCAGACTGCGGTTCTACAACCGCACAGAATCCACGAGACGGGACAATGGGTCTGGATATTTTCCTAGTGACTTTCTCCTCTCTGGTCCAGCAAGGAGGTGAGGTCTTTGCCACCCCCACCCCCACCCCGCCCAACACACACCTCCCTCCTCCCCCCATCTCCTCCTCCCATGTCCTCATGCAGGAGCTGGCAAAGGCTGCTTCATCTATCATGGAACCACTGGCGGCTGCTTTTCTCTTGGGTTTTGTTTGCTTCCTTAAACTGAAGAGATAATAGTTTTTCTTCTTTCAAAAAACCACTTCTTTAGATTTGAAAATATATACACGTATATAATGTGTATTATGGGAAATATGGGACCCCCGATGTCTCCCTATAACTCTCCCTGAAATAGTCTCAAAACGCCTCCTCCACATATGTGCATGAATGTGGAAAGAGTGATGGCTTAAGCACGTGCATGAAAATGTCACAGATCTACACATGCTAAGAAGAAAATGAACAGGCTCCCACATGCTAAGAAGAAAGTGAACAGGCTCCCAGGTTGGCCGAGTTTTTCAGTTGCCGCCTGCCTGTGCAGCCAGCGCTGTGCTCTCCGACCTGCTTTGACACTGCCCCCTCCCAAGCGCTGCCCTCCGAGGCAGCTATAAATCTGCAGCATAAATTAGAGTGACAGCAGGCCAGCAGCCCCCAGGAGCGGGACTAGGAAGGCCGTAAGGAGACTGTGCAGGGCGGGGAGACACATTCTTTCTTGTGACTGTGGTGGCTTCACAGGTGTGTACGCATGTCTAAACCTGTCAAACTTGGGTTTTACGGGTGTGGTTCATAATTGTGTATTTCTTTAAAAGAAAGAGGGGCTAGCGATATGGATCAGTGGACGAACGTGTTTACCGCTTGAAGTCTAACAACCCGAGTTTGATTCCCAGAAGTAAGGAGAAGGAGAGGTCAAAGCCCCAGACGTTGTCCTCTGACCTCCTCATGTGCCCTGTGATCTGCAAACACACACACACACACACACACACACACACACACACACACACACACACGCACACACCCACGCACACACAAAGTTAATACATAAAATGTAGTTAAAATGTAAGCCAGTGAATGGAGCTACAGGGATTGCTTTGTGGATAAAGAGCGTGTAGCTCCATTCCAGGAGACCCAAGCTTTTTTCCTGGCATCCTGAATGGGCTGCTCACAACCCTTATAACTCCAGCTCAAGGGTATCTAACACACTCTTCTGTCCTCCATGGATGCGGGACACACAGACATACACCTATACACGTAATTAAAAATAAAGTAAATTAGAGCCATACGATAGTAGTTACCTTGAAAATAAATATTTAAGCCAGAATAAGGGGTCTTAATTAAGTTAAGCAAGCATGAGCCTAACAGACACATAGAAGGAAATTTATAAAATGAGCAAAGACATGGAGAAAAATAGGAGTTGTAGGAAAATACTTATAAAGAATATATGTGATAAAAGACCTATGTTGGTTTGGAACTGGAGATACTGGTATTGACTATTGCTTGTTTGACAGATCACATCTACCTGGGTCTAACCCCCAGCACTGGTCTATATCACCATAGTAACAATGTCAGTAGATGTCATTCGATAGAAAGATAAATACATACAGATGCTAACGAGTGGGTGTGTACCCCAACCCGCAGATCCCCAAGCTTGTTACTGAAAAATTGTAGGATTATCTGATGACAGTGAGATTGCCTGGTGCGCACATTCACGTGTCCCTCTGTTAAAGGAACCAGTGCTCTTCAGAGAAATGGCTGAATCCAGAGCGGAGGCAGGAAAAACAGCAGATGAGCCTAGAGCATCTTCTTCCAGAAAATATGGAAGCACTCTCCAATAGCAGGAACAGGTTAGAAGAATTTAGAAACCGGTTTAAACAGACACCTACTAGCAAATCTGGTTTGTTCCAAAACCAAAGTAATAAAGGTGTAAATAATTATGGACTAAATAAAACAAAACGGGCTCCTATGGATTCATACTGAGAGAGACAAACAAATAAACGGGTGGATAGGATGACACAGTCTTGAATCACCATAAAATATGTACAAATTACAAAGGGAGCAGGACATGGTGGCTTGCAGCTTTCATCCCAGCATTTGGAAGGCAGAGCCAGGAGGATCACAGCAAGTTCCAGGCCAATCTGAGCTACATAATGAGACTCTGTCTCATACAACCAACAAATAAACAACAAATCCAAAGAAGGGAAAATGCACAGTTAGGATTACACAGACTTCACCTTAACCAAGTGAGCAAAATAAAGACCTTCTGAAGATAGCAGGCTAGAAACATAGGTTATCTCCCATTTGGGGTTCTTCACAGTTAAACTCAGGTCCTATATGTTTGGCAGGAGCACCACAATTTCACCTGAAAAGGCAAAGTTTGGAGAACCTGTTTCAGACATCTAAAAACTAAGGCGATGTGACAGCTAAGTAGCAGGACATTCCCCTAAGTGCTTTTGATATAAAAGGCATGGACAGGTCAAATGACCAAGCTTGAACTGGATCCAGGGATGACATAATAGTAAAATATAAATGCTAATGTTCTGATGTTTAAAAAAGCACCTTTGCTTGTAGAAAATGGATGTTAAAATTTTTTACAGTGATAGGGAGGGCACCATGTTAGCAGTGTGCTCACAAAGAACTCTAGAGAGGAAGATGGTCTTTGTTTTGTTTTTTGCAATGTTTCTGTATTTGAGATTGTTTTCCAATGAAAAGAAATGGATAGCAGCTACTGTAGAACAAGTAAGAAATAACTGCAGAGATAGCTGAGAGGGTGGCTGACTGTTATTCTAACACCTTGGAAATTGTGACAAGAGGACTGGGAGTTCTGGGATAGCCTGGGCTATATGGTGAGTCCTATTCTTACAATATAACCCCAAGGGCGGAAGGGATGGGTCCATGGTTGAGCACTTGCTTAGCAAGCCCAAGGCCATGGGTTTGATCGTCAGTACCATACAAAAGCACAATCCAGACAGTACAAATTCCAAGGTTAGTGACAGGCAGGTGTGGCGGTACAATTGAAAGACCCCCGAAGAGGTACTTTCATAGAGGGAGACCCGCACCCAGGAATCAGCGAGACCACGAACTTGGATGCAAAACCGCAAGAGGCTTTATTGGAGATACGGGTACCCGGGCGACTTAGCTTCTGTGAGGCCAAGCGCGCCGAGCCAAGGGAAAGGGGTCCTTATATAGGGAAAAAGGCGTAAGCTAGAAGCAGGGATTCTATTGGATAATTCTAATGAGGCATTGTACAGATCTATTCCCATTGGTCAATGTAAATGAGGCGCTATACAGAGTTATTCAAATGAGGTGAAACACAGAGTCTTTCAAATGAGGCGAAATACAGAATCATTTCTATTGGATGGTTCAAATGAGACACAGAGCCATTCCAGATCAGCATATTCTCAAGGTCTGGTGTCTGGTACAACAGACTCAATTCCCCCCCCCCTCCGCGTCCAGATGGCTGACCTTGGGGGCGGAGACCTTGGGACGGAGTGTTTCTCATCGGGCGGGGGCTCAGGGGCAGGGCTCCAGGCCGGCTCACTTGGTGTTCGTTCTCGTGCCGGCCCACCTGGTGCTCGCCCTCGTGCCGGCCCACCTGGTGCTCGTTCTCGGGCCGGCCCACCTGGTGCTCGTTCTCGGGCCGGGCGTGCGGCGGGTGGCGGGGGAAGGCCGCCGGGGGTGGGGATCGGGGAAGCCGCCGACAGGAGGAAGAGGAGACAAACTTGAGAAAGAAAGGGCTAAGGGGCAGGGGTCTTTCACAATGAAGTCCAGATCTTAGAGTACAGGACCTGCCATGTGACCAATGGAAAGACCTATATGTACCAAGGCATATGACCATGACATCTTAGGGAATGGAGGACAAAAACCATTCTAAAAATTCCAGAAGGGAACAGAAGCATTATCATAGTGTTGGTTTCTGGAGAAACCCAGGGGACCTGGGATTCAGTGCCATTGGGTTTTGAGCCTGAACATGGGAAGGCTTTGTCATGAAGAGAACAATTGTTCTTGTCTCACAAGTCATCAAAGCAAGAGTAAGGGCACAGGCACCTAGAGATCTCTCCCTACACTGGTCCCATCTTAACCTGAAATAAATCCACAGCCTCTTGTTTCCTGTGGAAATAAAAGCAAAACCACTTCTCCAAAGCAATGCATCTTTTAAATTCCATTTTACAAATACACTTTATGACTTTCATTTTATAAGTTAAGGCATTTTAAAATTCCTTAGGTGGGTTTATTTCATCGGTGTCTCTTTCAATCCCTTGTCTCTCAACAGCTGTCCTTTGCCTTTCAGCAGCCAAAAAATTCAAAATCAACACAATATACCATACAGGATCCAGACTCCCTGTGTATTTCCCATCTTTACGTGGCATTTTTTTTCTTTTATGTTACTTTTACCATCTCTTTAAAGACTTTGCTTTATTTTTAAAACTACTTATTTTTATAACTGTCTTTTTCCTCTCTCTCCCAAGCCTACATACATTTTTTAAAACACACTGTGACCTGTTTAGAGATTTCTCTTTGTCTGAATTTGCCTTTATTGTGTATCTGCAATCCTTTTTTTGATCTCTGCTTTAAACTGTTAAGCAGGTGTGGCTAGGACCAGAGTGGCCGATTTGGCTGTTGGTTCCGCCCTGCTCGGCCTTTCAACATGATGAAGGTAGCAACCTATGTCAACATTACCACCCTACACCCCAATGCTGCCATTAGGCAGCATGCAGCCAGCCCACAAACCTTTTTTGTTTGTATGAGTGAAAGCTAAATCTTCCACACAGCAGCACTCTGTGTAGCTTGGAGATGTGTTGGGAATCCACCATGCTGTGCTCAAGCCCAAATTCTGAGGCATCTTTGTAAAGCGTGAGAAACACAACTAGGAAGCTGTTTTTGACTCTGTTTTGTGTGTCTAGAACCTCTTTCTTTCTTTCTTTCTTTCTTTCTTTCTTTCTTTCTTTCTTTCTCCAGGCCCTATGGAAATTAGAGAACCCCACATTGGTATGCCAAATGTAGCCTGAGGCATTTATGTATCCCACCTATTCCTGCAGCCGCTTATAAAATAATTGTAATTGTTTGGTCACTGGCACAGGCTTATTATGGGTTAGCTCTTACATTTAAATTAACCCATTTTTATTAATCTGTGTATCACTACATGGCCATGGCTTACCAGTGATGCTCTGACATCTTTCTCTTTTGGCAGCCGGACGGTGTCTCCTCCAACTCCACCTTCTTTCTCCCAGTTTCTCTGTTTGGATTTCCTGCCTGGCTATATTCTGCCCTGCTGTAGGCCAAAACATCTTTATTCATCAACCAATAATAGCAACACATATCCCATAGTGTACAGAAGAACATACTCTACTGGAGGCAGTAGAATGTCTAGCACACTGAGTGTTGAAGAGATGCAAGGAGACCATGGTGGTTTGAATGAAAATGGCCATAGGCCCATAGGGAGTGGCATTACTAGGAAGAGTGACCTTGTTGAGGGAGATGTGGCTTTGTTTGAGGAGGTGTGTCTCTAGGGTGCAGGCTTTAAGGTCTCAAATGCTCAAGCCAGGCTCAGTGTGGAAATCTTTCTACTGTGGATTCAGATACAGAACTCTTGGCTGCCTCTAGCATCATGTCTGCCTGTATACTGTCATGGCCCAATTAAATGTTTTCCTTTATAAGAGTTGCTGTGGAGGGGCTGGAGAGATGGCTCCTTGCTTAAGAGCACTGACTGCTCTTCTAGAGGACCTGGGTTCAATTCCTAGTGCCTACATGGCAGCTCATAGCTGTCTGTAAATCCAGTTCCAGGGGACCCAACACCCCTACTCATACATGCAGGCCAAATACCATTGCCCATGAAATAAAATAAATAAGGTGTTAAAAGAGTTGCTGTGGTCATTCCGTCTCTTCACAGCAACAGAAACCCTAAGACAGAAGTTGGTACCAGGAGTGTGGTGTTGTGTGAAAGGCCCGACCATGCTTTTGTTTGGAGGAATGTGGACTTTGGGAGCTTGGATTAGAAAAGCAGTTGAACACTTTAGGAGCTGTTTAATGGGCCATCCTACTAGGTGAAGGGACCAGCTCCACATTTCGGCAGCCATAACAGCCGAACACGTACTTGCCTGGCCTTGTCTTGGTCACTAGGAGGTCAGATGCCTCCCTCATGCAAGGAACCTATCAGAAGTTAGCTGGTGTTGCTATGCTTTATGGCTCTGGGTGTGCTTTACAGACAAGTGCACAGCAATGACGTGCAGAACATAGCAACCACCCTGGGAGGGCCTATGGGCCATAACAACCAGTTGACCAATCAACACAGGGCAAAACCTCCAAGACTGGAGGCACACCAATCCTGAGCCTGTGCGTACCCCTAGACACTCCCCTTACATTGTCCTATAAGATCTCTCGGCAGATGCTTTGAGCTGTCTTTGCTAGCCATCTGCCATGGCGGCTGGGTGAAAGACCCAAGCTAACATGGGGTTAGCTTGTTAAACAACTACAATAAAGCCTCTTGCTATTTGCATCAAGTTTCTGCCTCTGCCTGGTGATAGGGGTGGCCAAGGTCATGGGCTGAGATCCTGGGGGCCTGAGTCTCCGGGGGTCTTTCATAGGAACGCGGAAGACAGTGGTGCTGAGTATGATTTGAACTATAGGACCTGGCTCAAGAGGTTTCAGAGGAGAAGAATGTTATTATGTGGTCTAGAGATCTTTATTATGATATTTTGGTGAAGAATGTTCCTGCTTTTGTGCCCTTGTCTGAAAAGTCTGCTTGGAGATAATTGAAGAGTTTTGGATTAATGGCATTGGCAGAGGAAATTTCAAAACAGTCCGGTATTGACTCTGTCATGTGGTTATTAGTGGTCTCTCTTATGAAGATCTATAATGAAAGGGAGCAAGCTGAGCAAGGAAAAATACAAAAGGTACAGTTCAAGGAGAAAAGGGCACCAGGAAGTGGAATGGAACTAAACCCATATTGATCAAGGAGATAAACAAATTAAAGAAATCTTAGTGTTAAATGGAATAAAGGGAGTGGTGTCCTCAGAAAGCTTAAAGCTGGGCATGGTGTACACCTGTAATCCTACCACTCCAGAGACAGGCAGGTGGATCTCTTAGTTCAAGCCCAGCCCGGTCTATAGATTGAGCTTCAGGCAGCCAAGCTCTGGCAGTGAAGGAAACCATGGGGGAAAAAAACCCAGAAAGCTAATGCAGATGTAGGTGAAGGAGGGGACCATGTTCCAGCCCCAGCAAGCAGCAGACCCTGACGGCTTCAGCCATGTGATTCTGAGTTTAGAGTCAAGGATGGAAGAAAGGGGTTATGGAATCTCTTTCTGTGACTAAGAAAAATCACTGAAGCCAGGCCTATGTCAGGGCAGTCCCTGCATGGAGGCCCAGAGAGGCCACTGTGTGAAGCTGAGAAGGTGAAGCCCGGATGGCCTTGGAGACCCCAAGATGTTGGAGAGGCCAGAGCCATTGGATACCAGCTGAGGAGAGTTGCTCACAGGGAGTGAAACCAGCCCAAGAGGAAGAAATAGGTTGCAGTCAACAAAGCTGAAGGAGTTGAAGATCTAAAAAGCACTTTAATAATAGACTAAATGAATTTTGCACTATATGAAAAAAAATAGGCTACAACCGTGTTGGGCCAGGGAGTGGAATGTGGTGATTTGAAGGAAAATCGCCCCATAGGCTCATAGGGAGTGTCGCTGTGAGGAGGTGTTGGAGGAGGTGCATCCCTAGGGGGCAGGCTTTGAGCACTCAGAAGCTCAAGCCAGGTCTAGGGGCATTCACCTCCTGCTGCCTGCCAATCTGGATGTAGAACTCTGGGCTCCTGCTCCAGCACCTTTGTCTGCCTGTCTGCCTGTACACTGCCATGCTTCCTGCCATGGTGATAATGGACTAAACCCCTGAAACTGTAAACCAGACTCAATTAAACACTTTCTTTTATAAGAGTTGCTGTGGTCATGACATCTCTTCACAACAATAGAAACCGTAAGACAGACACCCATGATCCTAGAGAGTCAGTTCTCTCTTTCTACCCTGTGGGTGCTGGAGAAGGAAATCAGGTCATCAGTCAGCCCCAGGTTCTTGCTATATTTTGAAGGCGGAGTCTAAAGTCTTGCAGGCAGGTATATAGGCGAGGCAGAGTGAGGTCAAGGACACCTCTGGGGCTTTTGACTTGAACTCCCTGGGGAAATGACCTTTCTACTTACTGAAACAGGGAAAGCAAATGAGGAGCTTTTAAGAGGGAGAATTGAGAACACAGTTTAAGGTCTCTCTGCAAAGTGTGCGATATGCATTGGGCACTTGGATAGAGCCCAGAGTCCAGAAGGAAACAGAGAGCCATCAAGACGGTTCACTGGTGATGGGAGATGTCCTTCTGTGTATACGTTTGTCTTATCAGTTGATGAATAAAACACTGATTGGCCAGGCAGGATGATAGGTTGGATTAGGATATGAGGAGGATTCTGGGAAGTGTAGGCAGAGAGATGTTGTCATGTGATTCCAGGAAGTGATATAGCTGGGCAGAAAATGCCACTAGCTAACCATAGAGTTCTGGAGGTCTGTACAGACAGGCAGGAAGTGACATAACTGGGAAGATTCAGAATATAAGCAGGGACAAACAGGAAATCACTCTCTTCTCTGCAGAGATGTAGCAGGCAAAGGAGCTGCAGGTCTGGCATTCCCGGGAAGCCAAGACCACGTGGAAATACATGGATTAGTAGTTATGGGTTAATAATTTAAAACACAGGTAGCCAAATAAGAAGCCATAGTCACTGGCCAACAATTTCATAATTAATATAGCATCTGTGTGTTTCTTTGGGGCTGAGAAGGGCAGCAGGACCTACCGGGACAAGAAAGCTCTAGTTACACACTGGTCAAGAACACAAACTCCTCTTGCAGCAACTCCAAGTTCAGGTCCCAGAATCCATGTCAGGTGGTGATCCAACACCCTCTTTTGGCTTCCATACACACCTGCACTCATGTGTACATACATACATGTATACATGATTACAATTTTTTAAAAAAAAATAAGTTAAAGATTATAATGGCTTCATGCAGAGTTTGAAGCCAGCCTGGGTGAGGTGTGGTGGTGTCTGCTTTTAATCACAGCGCCTGACAGTCAGAGGCAGGAAGATCTCTGTGAGTTCCAGGTCAGGCCAGTCTATATAGAGAGTTCCTGGCCAGGCATGACTACTGTGAGACCCTATCTCAATAAAATAAAACAATAAAATAAAGTTAATATCATTCCCTGTGAACCCAGTGTACTGTAGAAGGTACAGAGTTGCTGTATCACAATATTTTAGATTGTATTCTGTATGAAGCCTTAAAAAGATTTCTATTCCCAGATGCCTATTTTTAATTTGAACGAGTGAAAATGATATTTTAATATTAAAATTGCTGGGCATGGTGGCTCACACTTGTAATTTCAGTGTTGAAGCTGAGACAGGAAGATGGCCTGAAGCTCAGGTCAGCCTGGTAACAGAGTGAGACTTCAAAAATACTGAAGAAAAATGATAAGGCCTGTGCTATATCCCCAGAACTGCTTAAACCAGGAGTAGTGGCAAACACACACACACACACACACACACACACGCAACTCAGCACTTAGACTGTGGAGTGGAAGGCTCAGTAATTCAAGATCATCCTGGGCTAAAAAGTGAATTTGGGGCCAGCCTGGGCTACACATTTTAAAAGCCAAAACAACAACAACAAAATTGAACAGTAAAGATTCACCAGTGTTTTTGTTCATGAGTACACAAAAGAAACAATGTCATATTATAGTAGCCAAGGATGCCAACAGCAGGTCATGCTTCAAGAAGGCAGCAGTGACCCACCTTAGGGGCTGAAATGAAGAGGAAGACAGCCAGTTACCCATGTCGGTGTAGGTCATTAGTGAATGGAACACAATTGCTATGGTGTGGTCAGGTGTGGGCCATATTGGAGAGGTCTGACAGTATGGTAAGCAAACATGAGTGGGGCTATGAGTGTGATCTGAGGTGGATCAATTCTTACACCTGAAATACCAGGTACCTGGGGGCCCTTTTTATCCTTTGTGTCTTTTTGTTTCTTTGTTCTTTGTTTTGTGACTATAGCTAGAGAGGCAAAGCTACAGTCCTGAAATAGCTTCTCTTCCCTCTTCCTGCTCACCCTTCTTGAGTTTATAGCATCTGGGTGTGGTGAGACCCAGGAATAGCATACAACCCTGTGAATCACAGCCCCACCAGCCAATGGGTGACATCCAACCCTGTGAACACAGCCCCACCAGCAAGTGGGTGACATCCAACCCTGTGACACAGCCCCACCAGCCAATGGGTGACATCCAACCCTGTGATCACAGCCCCACCAGCCAATGGGTGACATCCAACCCTGTGATCACAGCCCCACCAGCCAATGGGTGACATACAACCCTGTGATCACAGCCCCACCAGCCAATGGGTGACATCCAACCCTGTCCCCACCCAGCCAATGGGTGACATCCAACCCTGTGAACACAGCCCCACCAGCCAATGGGTGACATCCAACCCTGTGATCACAGCCCCACCAGCCAATGGGTGACATCCAACCCTGTGATCACAGCCCCACCAGCCAATGGGTGACATCCAACCCTGTGAACACAGCCCCACCAGCCAATGGGTGACATCCAACCCTGTGAACACAGCCCCACCAGCCAATGGGTGACATACAACCCTGTGACACAGCCCCACCAGCCAATGGGTGACATCCAACCCTGTGATCACAGCCCCACCAGCCAATGGGTGACATACAACCCTGTGATCACAGCCCCACCAGCCAATGGGTGACATACAACCCTGTGAACACAGCCCCACCAGCCAATGGGTGACATCCAACCCTGTGAACACAGTCCACCAGCCAATGGGTGACATACAACCCTGTGATCACAGCCCCACCAGCCAATGGGTGACATCCAACCCTGTGATCACAGCCCCACCTGCCAATGGGTGACATACAACCCTGTGAACAGCAACTTTGACTCTGAGCCTTAGGGCTGAATCCTCAAGTTCCATCGGGGACAGGAGCTGGGAGTGGGGTTAAACAAACAGAAACCTTTAATACATACGTTAATTGCCAATATTAATGTACACAATAATTTAAACTGCTACATAGAATTTACATTCCAGGAGTATGTCAGCATTTCCATCAAACACTTACTAATTGGCTATTTCAACTGTTTTTGTTTTTCTCTCATAACGGTAATGCCATCTCATTTTCACACATATACTCTTAAATTATTATTATTATTCCCTGAGCATAATGTTGTGAAATGAAAGTGTAAAACCCAAGTGCCACAGGGTTTTGTCCTGTCACTGGAGGTCCCTCTAGGAGAGCTGCATCCACCTGCCTTCCCATCAGTGACCTATAGCTGCAGGTCGTTCAATGTAAGCATTTTCCAAATAATAGAATTTTAGTTTTTCAGAGTGCATGTGTCCAGCTATAAATAAACAAGCAATAACTAAATGATTCTTCTGCCGCCTCATGCCAGAATATTCTTGGATCCCAAGGAAACAAACTAAACCCAGACTTCAACCTTACAGGCTGCATGATTCTTCGTGTGTACATGTGTGCATGTGTGTGTGCGCGTGTGCATATGCGTGCTTGTGTTTGTGCTCATGTGTGTGTGTCTCTGTGTGTGTGTCTCTGTGTGTGTCTCTGTGTGTGTGTCTCTGTGTGTGTGTGTCTGTCTGTCTGTCTCTGTGTGTGTGTCTCTGTGTGTGTGTGTGTGTGTGTCTCTGTGTGTGTCTCTGTGTGTGTGTCTCTGTGTGTGTGTGTTTGTGTGTATCTGTCTGTCTGTCTCTGTGTGTGTGTGTGTGTGTGTCTGTGTGTGTGTGTCTCTGTGTGTGTGTCTGTCTGTCTGTCTCTGTGTGTGTGTCTCTGTGTGTATGTCTCTCTGTGTGTGTGTGTGTGTGTGGGTGCATGTGTGTGGTCTTGGGATCACACCCAGGACCCCCTGGCTAGGCAGGCACTCTACCACTGAGCTTCACCCCAGCCCCTCACAAACACTTTTCTGATAGGGAAGAAGCCATAGTTCTTGTTTGTCTGGCACTGGTTTTGAACTCGTGATCCTCCTGCCTCCACCTCCCACATACTAGGCTGTGTCAGCACCCCTCCCTGTGACAAAGGTCCACTGGTCATATTCTCAGAAGCCTTAGTCCTCTCTGTTGAGGCTTGCTTCCTGTTCTTGTCAGCCTTGTATTTTGGACCCTGCCTTTATCTTGAATTACTTGAATGTATTTTGGATTTATTTATATCCCAGGAAGCATCCAGATTTTTCTGTTGATGTCCATGTAGCTTAGCTGTGGAGCTATAGTTTCTGTTTTCCTCCTTTGTGGGCTACCATGAACCCATCTGGATCAGACCACTCACACAACTTACCAAGATAACTGGCTTCTGTTATTTATCAATGCACAGTGGCCCCAGGGCCATGGTATACATAGTTCTACTGGGATGCAAACTTGCTCCTTTGTGAATGTATTGTCTGTGGCTGCTTTGCTGACTCGACAGGGGTGTTGAACTATAAAATATTTTCTGTCTGTGCCTGTCATAGAGAAGTAAGCTGTCTATGCTCTTAGGCTGACTAGCCTTGAAGTTCTGGGAGATGACCTTGGATTTCCCCCAGTCCCGAGCTCCCTGACTTCAGAGAGTGGGGCTTTGGTCTGCTAGGTATCTCTTTATCTAGTTCCTGCCACACCTCTTACTCAAAGAAATCACTCAGTCCCCTCGGTCTTAGTTACTGTTCTAGTGCTGTGATAAAACCACAACCAGGGCAACTTTTACAGGGATTATTTAATTGGGAATTGCTCACAGTTTCAGAGGGCATGGAGCATGGTGCCTGGCAGGTAGGTATGGTGCTGTAGCTGTAGCTGTAGCTGTAGCTGTAATTGAGAGCTCACATTCGATCCACAAGCACATGGCAGAAACAGAGCAAGACAGCCTGGTGTGAGCGTTTGAAAACCTCAAAGGCCACCCACAGTGATGTAGCTTCTCCAACAAGACCACACCTCCTGATCCTCCCCAAATAGTTCCACTGATTGGGAACCAAGTGAAAGGTTCAGGCATTATGCTGGCCTGCCCCTGTTACCTGGTGGAATCCACTCAGGCAATACCCTGGTCAGCCCAAGGTTCCATGGGAAAGAAGTCTGCACGCAGGTGCAGAGGACCCCTTTAAAAGATAGGCTCTCTGCCCCTTTACGCTCGCGCTCTTTCTCTCTCTCTCCCCCTGTTCCTGCTCTCTGTCCCCTCTCTCTGTTTCCCCGCTCTGTCTCTCTATGGCGACCGGCCATGGTGGTCAGCCATTACCCTGTTCCTCTTCTTAGTCTACCCATTCTGCCTTATAATAAACTTATAGTCAATATGTCTGTCTCAATATTTCTCTTTTCTTCTTTTTAAACAAAAGAATAACATTTTGGCGCCCAACGTGGAAAGGCTCTGCCCTTATACCTTCTGCGACCTGCTGGCGGGCGCATGTTAGGCTAAGGGTAACCTTACAATCCACTTCCATCTCCGCTTTTCCTGGCACTCCCTCCTGCCTGCAACAGCCTGAGATGCCGGAACTCAACTTGCGGCTTTTCCAACTAAGTATTTCTGGAACTCACTGATCTGCCTATTCGCTACAATCCGGTAAGAAACCCAAACTGTTCCCATGGGGCAGACCCAGCGCTGTTCAATCTGGGTCCATTTTTCGGTTTCCGGCCGGGTGATCTCAGACAGGGCAATCTGTGCATTTTTCGGCCTTGCCCACGGGAAATACACTTTTACAGGATCTTTCGGTTACTGGCAGCGAATAGGTAAATGAGCGGAGTTCTGCCTCCCAGTGGGAACTTTCTTTCACCTGGGAATGTCCCTCATTGTTCTGATTGTTCTATTTCTGACTGTTTCTTCTTGGTTGGCAATGTCTGCTTGAGACGCTCTAAGAGTTTTTGTTTGTTTGCTGGTTTTCATTTTGTTTGTTTACTGGTTTGAAACTTCTGGCAATTGAGAATGTGCTTACGGGGGTCGCCACCTCGACTATGTGTGCTAACCTGGGGGCCGCCATCTTGGTTATAACCATGTGACCTAGCTTAGGCCTACCCACTCACTTCAAGCACTGCCACCTGACATCTTGCTTTTTATTTCTTTCACTTGTTGGGTGCATTTCCTAAAGGTCAGGCATGGGATCCCGCTCCAGGAGCGGTGCTTTTTTGCTTTTTTCAGTTCGGACTGCTGGGTCCTTTTTCGGTTTCGGGACAGCTGTGTCCCCTTCGGGGCCAGGCCCCTGGCAACTCCCATGGGCAGACGTGCATCCGTAGAGGAGCTTTTTGCTGGTTCTCCACCTGCCTCACCCATGGGAAATGCATAGAGGAACCTTTCTGGTTTCATCCAACAAGCAGGTAAACAGACAAAAGCGGCTTACGGTTGCCGCCGTTTTGGTCATGTGACCTACCTGTAGGCACGCACAGCTCCAGCGGCCTATCGAGCAAACCTGTCTGCCAGATTTTTGATTTCTGCCAGATCTTTTTGCTTTTTATTTTATTTTTGTCTTTTTCTTCTTATTTTATTTTTTGTCTTTTTCTTCTTTCACTGGCTCTGTTGTTCATGGCTTGTTTACTAAATACTGTGCCTTTCCAGGGCCCTCTGTTTAAATCTACTCTGTCCCTTTAAATCTCCTGTCTGTTTGCTACAATGTACGGATCAGAGATTACATTCTGGTTCCCCCTTTACTGTTATCCAGTCCTGCTTGTCTCTGTACCTGTAATTTAATTTTATACTTATCTAGCTCTATATATTTAAATTAAACTATACTAAGTCTCATATTTCTAAATTGCTATATATCTTTAAATGATGGTAAACATTTAAAGTCATAAAGGTCTAATTAAACTATACTTAAAATATAAGCCAAGTCTATACAACTTAAATTTAACTCATATCTTTAAATGATGATAAAAGTTTAAAATCATAAAGGTCTATTTCAAACTAACAAAATATTTATACCATTCAGTCTATCCTATAAGCCATTTACAAAGGTACAGCTTTTATTACAAAAAGGTATTTTTTCTCTAACTAAAGACAAACTTAACTGCTAAGATACTAAACAGACAGCCCTCAAATGCTCAGAGATCTAGAGAATATGGCATTTAAAATGTTTTGTTAGAAAGCTTTTTGTAACAGAGAGATAGGCCAGCTGCTGGCCCCACCCCATTTCCTCCGAGAAGACTGGGCACTGAAGAAACTTCATCTCAGTGACAACGCTGGTCACTGAGCAACCCTGCCCTTCACCTCAACTGGTACAAAGTATTCCAGACCATGGACAAGAGGACAACGGAATCGACTTTCCCGGCGTTGCTTGGGCCAACGGTAGGCGAGTCTTCCCAAAGTCTCTAATCCACAGGTCGCAAGTTATCAGCAAGAAGGCAGGTGTCCTGCAGCCCACTACTATGGATGGAGCACCTTGGGGATGGCTGTCCATGCAGCCTGCTGGCAAGTCTCTGTTATTCTTTAATCATTGATTCAGGTAAAATCTTATCCTTCTCAAGAACTCTGATGCTTTTGACGACTGATAGTCTTGCCGGCTTAAAGCAAAACAGATTCCAGTAACAGGTATTTTAGGGTTTATCTATATAAAGATAGGAAAGTCTAAGAATGTAGTTACGAAGGCCTGAGGATATAAAGGCTTAAATGATGGCATTTAAAATGATGGCATTTAAAATTCATTAAAAAGAATGAAATATGTTCCTGATTTCTCTATTTCTCATGCTACTGTTCATAATAAAGTTCACCAATACCACTATAGGATCATAATCACAAAGTCAAGATTAAGATGCTTTTCATTGTCAAAAAAAATCTGTCTGTTTTAAAATGCTAATGCTTTTAGCCAAGTTGCTTCTAACGTAAATATGCTGCTAATGTGTCTAATACTTATGTTTCCACAAACTCTAAGGATTCTTGTAAGTTCCAGGGAGCCGAAACAGATCCAAACAGGTCAGGTTCACTCCAGGTAATATTCAACCTTTCCCCGGTCCCAAATTCCCTTCACTCATCTTGGGACACCTCGGGAACCCCTCCCTCATCTTACAATCTTCCCCTCAAGTCACAGGACCTAAGAAAAAATTTTTTTTCTAAACTCAACCTTGTCTTCTGCTCTGTCAACATCTTGCCAGGTCTAAGAGGCGCCAGGGAGTTCCATACAGCCTGGACTACAATGAAACAACCAGCTTCCCCAGGACGTGGCAACACCCCAACCTTCTCGGGTCCCCCAAAGATGGTCAACGCCCCCACGTCAGCAGGAAGCAGTATCAAGAATTCGACGCCCTTATTCCTTAACCTGCCATGTCTAAACACCACACCTTTTTAAATAATAAGTAGAGGTGGGAATGAAAGGTTCAGGCATTATGCTGGCCTGCCCCTGTTACCTGGTGGAATCCACTCAGGCAATACCCTGGTCAGCCCAAGGTTCCATGGGAAAGAAGTCTGCACGCAGGTGCAGAGGACCCCTTTAAAAGATAGGCTCTCTGCCCCTTTACGCTCGTGCTCTTTCTCTCTCTCCCCCTGTTCCTGTCTCTCTCACTCTCTCTCTCTCTCTCTCTCTCTCTCTCTCTCTCTCTCTCTCTCTCTCTCTCTCTCTCCCCCTGTCTCTCTCTCTGTGTGTGTGCTCTCCCGTCTCTGTTTCCCCGCTCTGTCTCTCTATGGCGACCGGCCATGGCGGTCAGCCATTACCCCTGTTCCTCTTCTTAGTCTACCCATTCTACCGGCCCTTATAATAAACTTATAATCTTATGTCTGTCTCAATATTTCTCTTTTCTTCTTTTTAAACAAAAGAATAACAAGGATGACCTTGAACTTCTGATCCTTAAGTGCTGGGGTTTGGGGTGTGTACCACAATACCTGTGTCTCTAAAGGCTTAATGGTTGTAGATGAACTCTCTAATCCCTGAGACAATGGGACTGACTCATTTGAAGTGTTCAGCATGATAAGTGTTGCTATCCACTCATACCCACAAAATCATTTCCACCCATGACACCTGGTGCGGTCCTACAGCGGTTTTCTCTTTCTTCAACCTCACAGTGCCTGCCTTGGGGCTGGTCCTCAAACACTGAGGCAGCCTTGTGCTGGGAGGGGTGAAGAAAGATGTGACCTCTGTCTGGGCTAGCGTCTGAACCCACATGCTCTCACTCCATCTCTCCGCTAAGCGAACGTTGCTGATGTGTGGAGGGCCTGAGGCAGGAGCTTAGGCCAGTGTGCCGTTCCTGAGCCCTTCCTTTCCCAGCCCTTTCCAGCCTCTGCGTGGCATGCGAGTACCATTACTGCTCCCTTGGGCCTGACAACTCAGTTCCTTCTCCCCAAACAGACTTCTCCAGCCTTGAACCAGATAGTCAGCCTGGTCCAGATAGTTGAATTCCAGTACTGGGTTCAATTTCAGTACTGCAGAGAGGGGAAAGTGTGTGTGTGTGGAGAGGGTGGGGATCGATGTCTGATATGTATTTATTAGCGTGGGATTGATGTCTGGGTGTGTGTGTATGTGTGTGTATTCGTGGGGGTGGGATTGATGTTTGTGGTGTGGTGTGTGCGCGTGCGCGTGAGAGCGCGCGCTCAGGGGTTGGGGGGAGGTGTCTGGAATTTTGTTTGTTTGCATTGTTTTGTTCTGAGACCTTGCCAAACTCCACGGGATTCTCACAAAAATCCAACCCAAAAGAACTCACGTCTGGCGAATCTGGCCTCTAACCTGAAAAGTGCCACTATTAATATTTTCGTGGTTCAGCAAAAGGTCACAAGGCATCGCCTTCCGCACTGGGTCAGAAAAGGCGGTGCACTTTCGACACTTAGCCACTAGATGGCAGAGCAGGCACGGTTAGGACTCTGCAGGGAAGCTCGCAAGTCCCTTGTAGTTCTACCCCAAAGCAGCAGAGGCTGAGAACTGGCCCCACAGGAGCCGGCCAAGTAACAAACACCCCAACCCCCACCCCCGGCTGAAGCAGAACCATTCGCAGGTGTTCTTCTCTTCCCTAGTCTTTAAAAATCACCCCAAATGTAGCTATTACTCAGCAAAATAGATGTCAACGAGGAGTTCTGGGAAATTCCAGTTCCTGTCCTGATGTTTGATAACATTCCACTCCTGCTCACTGAGTGACTCAGAGGTGCGGTGCTCCGACTTGCTAGGGGCCCCGACTGCTGGTGGTTCTTCGGAGGTATTTGCTGAAGTGCTTGGGTCTGGATACAAGGCCCCAGCTATCCTTGTTCTGGCCCTGAGTGGCTGTGCAACTCTAAGCAACTGTCTTAACCTCTCTGGACGTCCATTTTCTTATCTACAGACTAGAGATGATAGAACCAGCTAGAAATCCCATAGCGTCACAATGTGGAACACCGTGTGCATTAATTCTTGTTGTTTTTGAGAACCAGGACCACGCACATTCAAGGCAGAACACACTCTTAATGGTTGTGCCATCTCCTCAGCCCCATCAAACAATGTTTTGTGGTATTTAAAAAAAAAAAAAAAAAGTCAGTCAACAGGGCTGAGGAGATGGCTCTTTCAGTGAAATGGCTGCTGTGCAAGCATGACCTGATCCTCAGCACGCACATAAGAAGCAAGATACATAGGTGTGTGTCTGTATCCCAGCATGGGGTGAGGCAGCCATCTGCCTCTGGGGCTCTTGTGAGTCAGCAATCTGTGCTCCAGGTTCAATGAGAGACCTTGTCTCAAGAAGTAAGGTGAGGAGGGCTTAGACCCTCCCCCAAACGATATGACAGACTATGAAGGTCCCTTGTGGAGGGCCTCACTATCCCTGGGGAGGAGTTTGGGAATGGGTTGGGGGGGTGTTGGTGGGGAATATGGGAGGATGGGAGGGAGAGGGAATGGAGGGGAATGCATATGTAAATATGAGTGGTAAATGAAGAATTTAAATAAAAAAGAATTTAAAAACAAGAAAAAAAGTGAGCCTAGCCAGATGTACTGGCACACGCCGGTGATCCCAAGCACTCAGGAGGCAGAGGCAGGTGGATCTCTGTGAGTTCCAGACTAGCCTGGTCTACAAGAGCTAGTTTCAGGACAGCCTCCAAAGCCCAGAGAAACCCTGTCTCGAAAAAAAAAAAAAGAAAAAAGTAAGGTGGTTTGCTGGGCATGATAGTATATACATGTAATCCCAGTACTAGGGAGGAAGAGGCAGTAGAACTACCATGAGCTTGAGGCCAAGGTTAGACACAAAACTGTGTCTTCAAAATAAATAACAAACTGGATATAGGGGTGCACACCTTAATCCCAGCACTCAGGAGGCAGAGGCAGGCGTATCTATGTGTTTGAGGCCACCCTGGTTTACAGAGCAAGTTCCAGGACAGCTAGGGCTGCACAGAGAAACCCTGTCTGGAAAATAATAATAATAATAATGATAAAATAATAATAATAATAATAATAATAGGGGCTGGAGAAATGGCTCAATGGTTAAGAGTACTGGCTGCTCTTCCAGAGGACCCAGGTTCAATTCCCAGCACCCACATGGCAGCTCACACCTGTCTGTAACTCCAGTTCCAGGGGTTCTGGTATCCTTACACCAATGCACATAAAATAAAGTTAAAGTATTAAAAAGTAATAATAATGTGGAAAGAGACAGAGGATGACAACTGACATCTGCCTCTGACCTCCACACACATGCATACACACGCGCGCACACACACACACACACACACACACACACACACACACACACACTCGTACGCACTCACGCACACACAATCAGCAGACCATGCATGGTAAAATATGCTTGAGCCCAGTCTAACGAGACTCTGTCTCCAAAACCTAAAAAAAAAAAAAGTCAAAAAATACAAAGCAACAAGAAACATCCTACTTCAGCACTGGCTTGTCATTTCCAGGCAGATGTCTGCGGTCAGCACCGGCCTTCAGGCCCGCCCACACCAGGCCCGCCCACACTAGGCATTGGCATCTTGATTCAGTTTTCAGTCTCCTGGGGCTGGGATCTAGCAGCAGGAGGAGCCAAGCTCCTGCCAGAGGTGTCATTGTCCTCAGGAGCTGCCACTTAAAGAGCATAATGTGGTAATCATTTTGGTAACAAAGCATGTGGTTTTATAAACAGTGACTTCACATTTTCCAGCGCAGAACTTTTTCGTCTGGTGTGGGATGAAGCATGGTTGCCTCAGAACCTGGTAAACCAGAGAATCCAAACCAAACAGTCTTACTAAGACTTCCTCCACGTGCCTCAGCCATTCTTCACAGTTGCTGTTGTTTGTATGTGGGGAGTCTCCTACGCAGCCATGTGTCTGTCTCTTCAGGCTGTGGGACCTCAAGAACCATCGAATGAAAGAGAAGACCCATAGAGACCCACAGATGGATTATGGAAAGTTCCACCCTCAGGAGTGTGCTCTGGCTGCTCCACAGTGTTGCTCAACCTATGTCCCTGTCTGCTTTATTTGCCCTTAGTTAAAATGTGAGGGTTCCGGGCCTGAGGCCCAGTTGTTAGAGCCATAGCTTGGGTTTGATCCCCAGCACCAAATAAACCGATGTGGTAGTGCACACCTCTAACCTCAGCAACCTCAGCATTTGGGAGGCAAAGGCAAAAGGTCCAGGGGTTCAAGGTCATGCTCAGCTGCATAACCAATTCACGGTCCGCCTGTCTAAAAAAAAAGTTTTTTTTGTTTTTTTTGTTTTTTTTTTTTTTGTTTTTGTTTTTCCAGACAGGGTTTCTCTGTGGCTTTGGAGACTGTCCTGGAACTTGCTCTGTAGACCAGGCTGGTCTCGAACTCACAGAGATTCGTTCTGTAGACCAGGCTGGTCTCGAACTCACAGAGATCCACCTGCCTCTGCCTCCTGAGTGTTGGGATTAAAGGCGTGTGCCACCACCGCCCGACTAAAGAAAAGTTTTAAACAGAAAAGATAAAAGGTTAGGAGAAGGCTCAGCAGGTGGAAGTATGAGCCACAGAAGCCTGACAACCAGAGCTCTGTCCCTTGAAGCCAGGAAAACAGTTGGATGGAGCGGCATGCAAACTGGAGTCCCAGCACTCCTGTGGGGGGATGGAAGGTGGAGGCAGGAGGATCACCTGTGTGACATGAGACCCTGCCACAAAGAAAACAAAAAGCAAATAGATTTTAAAAAATGTTAAGACCTTGGAGAATCCCTAGCACCTGCTTATTGTCATTCTAGTCCTGGGACAGCAGAGACACTGGGGCTCATTGGTCAGTTGGCCTTGCCTAATTGGTGTGCTCTGGGCCAATGAGAGGCCATTTCAATAGTCATTCAAGGCTCTCCTCTGACTACCACATGCATGTTCACATGTCAACATACATGCACACCTTTTAAAAGGGGGCTGGGGTGTGTCTCAGTTGACAGAAAGCTTGCCCAGTGTGCATGAAGCCCAGGGTTCCATCTCAGCACCGTGTTAAAGTGGGCATGGTGGAGCACGCCTATAATCCCAGAGACTGAAAGATGGAGGCAGGAGGACCAGAAATTCAAGGTCATCCTTGGGGACACAGTGAATTTGAAGCCAGCCTGGGCCACAAGAGATCCTGTAACAAAATTAATTAAAGAAAACAAGATTCTGCCTTGGCTCCTAGCCTCCTGGGAGAGCTCAGACCTCTTGTTGGCGGTGCCCTCCTTGCTGTCCATGCTCAGCTGCTCTTTGCTCACAGACCTGGCCCTTTGTTCAGTCTCTTGCCTCTCCAGGAGTGCAGTCCCTGCCACAAAGCACTTTTAGCAGGGAATCTCCTTGTGCTTTCCTCTGACTGCTTAAGGAAAGTCATGCAAAGCTGCCTGTGGGTTAGCATCCTTCTCAGTCTGTCTCTCAATGATGGGAAGACCCCTCTTCCCCAGCACCAGCCTCCTCCTCACCTCCCCCACCACTCCCATCCTGGCTCCCCTGACTCTGACCGCGTCCCTCCCACCAGCCAGACACCTTATCCCGTCACCTCCCCAAGCCGAAGTTCCACTCTTCCCCATTCCCGTGCCCTGGGCTGGGTCCCCACAGCTGAGCACCTGACTGAAGTTTCACACTGGCTCTCAATGGAGGTGTGGGGGAATGGAGGCATGTCAGTGGGACTTCACTGGTTCACAGTGGCAAAGGTGACTCGTTATAGAGCTGGGATCCACACAAGTTGTCCTACTCCTGAAGTCATGATTTTGTCATTGTTAGAGTCTCACTATGTAGTCTGCTTGTCCTCAAACTCTGCTTGGTTTTGCTTTGTTTGTTTTGAGATGGAGTCTCACTTCGTAGCTAAGGCTATGCTGGAACTACTCTGCGGACCAGACTCGCCTTCAACACACGAAGATCCGCCTGCCTCTCCCTCCCAAATGTTGGGATTAAAGACATGCACCACCATGCCCAGTTCTCAAACTCTAAAAAATACATATTTGTTTTCATGTGTTTATGTGTGTGCTTGCATGAATTCATATGCACTGCATATGTGTAGCGGCACAAGGGGGCCAGAAGAGGGCATCAGATTCCCCTGGAACTGGACTTACAGGCTGTCGTGAGCAGCCGTGTGGGTGTTCTAGCAATAAAGCCAGGATCCTCTGTAACAGCAGTATCTCTAACTGCGGCGGTATCTCTCCAGTCCCAGCCTCAAACTTCTTTTTGTAATTTTTATTTTTTAGATTTATTTATTTTTAGGAGTATGGGTGTTTTGCTGTGCACCAAGCGAATGCAGTCATCTCAATGGCCAGGAGAGGGTGTTGCTTTGAACCAGAGTTACAGGTGGTTGTGAGTTACCATGTGGGTGCTGGGCTTTAAACTTCCATCCTTTGATCACTGAGCCACTTCTTGAATCCCTTAGCCTCTAACTCTTGTTCCTCCTGCTTCCACCTCTCAAGTGCTAGGGGTATGGGATTGTGCTGCCATGACTGTCTGAATCTATGCTTTTAAACTACTCTACCACCGATGGATGGATGGATGGATGGATGGATGGATGGATGGATGGATGGGTGGGTGGATGAGTAGATGGATTGGTAGTGGGTGGATGGATAGATGGATGGACGATCTGTTTCAGACTTGCTCGTTAAGAAACACAGCCATCCTCTGGGAAATCTGAATGTTCCGTCACTGCCTGGGAGAATTTTGTGATAAAGTGAGCTTTGTGTTCAGAAATAGAAACGAGGAGGAGGGGAAGGGAAGAGGGGCAGAGGAGCCCTGGTGTGCAGGTCGCAGGGCTTCCTTCGGAGGAGGGCACTGTCCTGAGCACTGGCACCGGCAGTGGCTGACTGAGAGCCTGAGGAGGCCCCACAGGGCTGCGGTTTGAATGAGGACAGCAATTGTGCAAGAATGGACAGCCTTGCCCCAGCCTGCGTCTCCTGGCCTGAGTCACACTGGAAGAAGAGAGTGAGAGCCCTGAAACCCCTTGGATAGAGAGCTGCCAAGGCCTCCAGTGTGACATGGGTGAAGTCATCACGGATGAGCTCAGGAGAGGCACCTGGGAACACGGTAAGAGGCCAGCAAAAGCTGAGACTGGCTGGCTCCTGGGACCCAGAGGGCCAGGGTGAGCTCAATCTTGGAGAGGCCCCCAGACACACCCTGCTGGAAGGTCAGCCTTTCGCTGGGCTGCTCCTCTGGGGTGCTCACTTGTGTGGCCCTTTGCAGCTGGTGGCAGATGTCTACTTCTCAAACGTGCATGGTCAGTGTGGGTGCATCTGGGCATGCTAACTAATACCCACTGCAAATATCGCCCCAAGCCAGAAGGAGGAATAAAATTTTCTTCAAGAATAAGATGCAATTCAGAAATGCAAGGGCATGCAGTTCCCAGGGCCTCCCAATACTCTGTGGATGAGATCGGGGCAAGACTTGGAACTGTCAGGCTCCTATGTCTGGGTCCCTGGTTGTCTGTTGTTTTGGGGGTGGGAATATGGATGACAAAGGACATTCTTAGGTGCCTACTCCCTTACTACAGTATGAGAGCCCAGGTTGGGAACCAGAAATCCTGGGTAAGAGTGGTGCTTCCAGATAGCCAAGGAAGGAAGGAAGCCAGGCAGATCTCACATAGACCATGCTGGCCACCAGCTGCTTCTCAGCTAGGTCCTCAAGGGCTCTCCGGGGGAGTTCATGCATCCAAACTTCAATCTGTTATGTAGAGCTTGTCTTGCTGGCGTTTAGCATGGTCATTGGCTGAGACATGCCCCTCCTCTGAATCCCAGCTTCCTCATCTCTGAAGTATGGGTGGGGCTAGGGTGGGGCTCTGTGGATAGAGTACTTAGTTAGCCTACATGAGTCCCAGAGTTCCAACCCAGCACCTCATAAAGCAGGTTTAGTGACACACACTTGTGATTCCAGGACTTGGGAGAGAGAAGAAGGTTCAGGGTCATGTTTGGCTACATAGCAAGTTCAAGGTCTGGCTGGGGAGCATGAAGCCTGCCTGAAAAAAAGAAACAAACTAATAAAACCCTAAAGTGCGTACATCTTTAATCCCAGCACTCAGGAGGCAGAGGCAGGTGGATCTCTATGAGTTCGAGACCAGCCTGGTCTACAAAGTAAGTTCCAAGACAGCCAGAGCTGTTATAAGATATAGAGAAGGCAAGCAGATCTCTGTGAGTTGGAGGCCAGCCTGGTCTCCAGAGCGAGTGCCAGGATAGGCTCCAAAGCTACACAGAGAAACCCTGTCTCGAACCCCCCCAAAAAAAACCAAAACAAACAAAAACAAAACATAAAATATAGAGAAACCCTATCTCAAAAATAAAAGAAAGCAAAGCTGGGTGGCACACGCCTTTAATCCCAGCACTCAGGAGGCAGAGGCAGGAGGATCTCTGTGAGTTCAAAGCCAGGATAGCCAGAGCTTCACAGTGAAACTCTGTCTTAAAAAAAAATCTCTAAAGTGAAGCCAGCCTGGTGGCACATGCCTTTAAACCCAGCACTGGGGAGGTAAAAGCTGGCAGATGTCTGTGAGTTCAAGGCTAGCCTGGTCTACATAGCAAGTTCCAGGCCTGAGCTACATAGTAAGACCCTGTAGGTTGGATACAAGAAGACAATGAGTGAATGCATACAGCCCTGAGCACAATGACTGTTAGCTAAAGTTGAGTGTTGGTCAGCTTGTTAATACCACTGTGTGTACAGTAGTCATCACCAGCTGTCTCAGTGCTCATGGTGAGACAATGCTGAGGTGAGAAGAGCCGGCCGTCTCTGGGCTCTGCTGGCTGGAAGGCAAAGCCCCATCTCCCATCAGGAACTCTCTGGGCCTGCTTAGCCTCTCGGTGTGGTCCCTTCTCCAGGGTACAGAATAGCCTCTTTCCTCAGCCACTGCTGCCAACAGGCTTACAGCATGACACACAGCACCAGTAGTGGCTCTTGTGACCAGAACCATGCCTGGAGAAGAGCTTGGTCCCAAGTGCAATCAGACTACCTGGTGGCAGCCAGAAGCTCATCCCAAGTCATCGCTGAGGCATCTGTGCTGGGGAGGGTTTCAAAACAAGGTGTAGTGGAGACATGGAGAATCGAAGGGTTATGCTCACAAAATGTCTTTAAACCTGAAAGAACACAGAAGAAGTAAGGTCCCCAGCCGGGCGTTGGTGGCCCACACCTTTAATCCCAGCACTCAGGAGGCAGAGGCAGGCAGATCTCTGTGAGTTCGATATCAGCCTGGTCTACAAGAGCTAGTTCCAGGACAGCCTCCAAAGCCACAGAGACACCCTGACTCAAAAAACAAACAAACAAAAAAGAAATAAGGCCCCCAATCCTGGGGTGGAAAGAGTCTGGGAAGCCCCTCTGGTTTGTGACAGTTGACAGCTGTTCTGCTGTGTCAGGGACAGAGGTACCCTGAGGACTGTAGGATAAGGGGGACTACGATGGGCACTCTTGGGGCTTGAGGCCTCACAATATGGCAGGCAGGTGAGGAGCCAGTCAGTATCTAAAGCAGATTTCCAAAGGGTCTTTTGTTATCTTCAGGTGAGTTTATAACCCTCCCTTTAAAATTTAGTGTGTGTGTGTGTATGTGTGTGTGTGTGTGTGCTCACATTTTTGCAGTGCCCCCAGAGACCAGAAGAGGGAGCCAGATCCCCCTGGGACTGGAGTTACAGATGAGCCACCAAGTGTGTGCCGGGAGTGGAATCCAGGTCCTCTGCTAGAGCAGCCAGTGCTCTTAACTGCTGAGTCATTTCTCTAAGCCTGAAGGTGCAACCTTTGTGTCCAGCTGCCCCACAGCTCTGTTTCCTCTGGGCCTATTTTGGTTCTTCCTGCCTGCCTTTCCATCAGTTCATCAGAGGACCACTGGGTACGGTCACTGGGCTGTGATCTCATTGGTGGTTGCCAATCATCCATTGGCTACCTGTGATCAGGTGCTCTGTGCTGTTCAATTAGCTGTGCCATGGTGGCAGGAGCTTGTGGGCCCTCACAGGGGCAATTGCCTATGGCTGCTGGTCTTGGGGAAGATGTGTCCATCTGTGCATAGGAAAGAACTGAAGCTTCTAGGGATCTGGCAGAGGCCAGAGCTCTGGGCATGGTTCAGTACATGTTTTGGCTGCCCGCCAGCTAGCCAGGTTCTTGGAAACCCCCTGAAGCCCTTCTTCATCCTCTTTGCTTCCCTAGAGCTGCACTGTTGTGTGTGGAGGTCATGAGCATCACACTTGTGTCCCCAGAACCTGGGCCTCTGTCAGAGGTTCTGTGTGGGTTTGCCAGATGACTCTGAGAGAAAAGCGCCAGCCTCATCAGCTTAGGGGAGTGAGGTTGCACCAACTGCCCCCAAATTTCCCACCTCTGGCTGTCCTGGCATTGCTTTGAGATGTAGGGACATTCACAGATGAGCCAACTTCCTTGAGTGTCTAAGTGGCTGCTGAGTGTTTGTTGACTCTAAGTAAATGGGAACCTTCTCCTCTGCAGACTGACCATTTCCAGCCTGAGTGTCTTCCCTTTACTTTCCTGTTTTACTTCACACATAGCTTTAAGTGACTCCTCACTCTGCAACGGCTCCAGAGCATTTGATATTAAGTTACATAAAGATTTTTAACAGCATGGGCTCTCCTTTCTGATGAGCTGACCTCAAAGCCTCATAACTTGCTTCCATACCTTCAGTTTCAACTGAACATGAGGGGTTGCCTGACACTAACGGCAATGCCGTTTAATTAATACCAAAAGCTCTGAGGGCTGTTTTTCCTTCACGTTCACTCCATTCCTTTTAGAAGGCATTTTAATAACTGCATTTTAATAACTGTTGCTCCTGAAATGGGAAGTTTCCCATGAGCCTGCCAATCCTGGAGTCCCCTTACCATGAGGACACTTTCTTCCAGTTCTTAAAGTGGCCGGCTTCTCTGTCTTTCTTTAAGCCCCACTTTGAGCATCAAATGTCTCAGATGTCAAGGGTAAGGGTATGGATTCATGAGGGTCTGTCAAAAGAAAACTCAGAGACACTTGAAGGATGAATTTAGCAATTGCAGCTGCAAGGAACCTCAGCTTCAAAGAACTGAAGTACATTCCCTATGCCCAGGCATTTTTTTTTCCTTTTTTTATCTTTCTGAGTAGAGATGTCATATAGCCCATGCTGTCCCCAAGTTTAGTTATGTATCCCAGGCTGGCTTGCATGCCTAAAGCTCCCGCAGGCATGTATCATCATACCCTATGATTGTCAGTGATAATAAGGGCTAGCTCTTTAAGTCCGCCCATGTTTTCATGGTTTGGGCACTCACCCACCAGCCTCACCGCGCTTGGTTCAGCAGACACACGCTTCATCTGAAGGTCTACTCACAATCATGGCCTTTGTACTACATATCTTACAAAAAATAGAAAATGTGAGGCTAGAGAGATGGCTTAGTGGTTAAGAGCACTGGCTGTTCTTACAGAAGACCTGGGTTTGGTTCCCAGGTTCCCACATGATTGTGCATAACTGTCTGTAATTCCAGTTCCAGGGGATCCAATACACTCTTCTGGCCTCCACAGGCACCAGGCTTACATGTGGTGCCCATATAGAACACTCAGACACATAAAAAAGTAGACAAATATTTTTAAAAGTACATAGAAAAGTGGGACCCCTAAGTCCCCTTGTCACCCAGGGAAAAGGAGGGCTCAGCCTGTCATCACAGAGCCCTGAACTGCCCATCATGACTGCCATAAATCAGACATGGTCACTGAGTACCCAAAACACGAGAGTGCAGAAGGCCAGTGGAGATGTGTAAGCATGAACTCATGCTAGGATTCCAGACTTCACATGAAAAAAGAAAAAGTAAAATAACCAGGAACGTCAGCGTTAGCACTAAGGAGGCTGAGGCAGGAGGATTGCAACAAGTGCCAGTTATGCCGCCCAAAGGCCCTGCTCATGGAAGTCACTGAAACAGAGTGTCACCACCTTGAAGATGCTGGCAGCCTCTGCCAGCAGGGCTGAGATGAGGTTTTCTAGAAGCATCTACCAGCTGAGTCAATATCCAGCACAGTGGCTGGGGCTCACTGGGGTTCATCTCGCTGAGATGGTTCATCTAAGTGTCTACTGGATTGGACCTGGGTTCAATCCACAGTCGCACCTCTGTGTGGGTCTTTGGGATCACACAGAACGATCTAGAAGGATCGTTCTGGTGCAGCCCTGATACAAAGAGGTCTGACAATAAAGTGGCTGCGTTTGCCTGTCCTCTTTCAACGCTTGCTAGTGAGGGAATCTATTTTGTCGCTGCTTCCTTCGCTAACACCAGGACCCAGTTTATTTGGCCTTCTCATATGGACTGAGGACCACCTGCTCTCCAGGAGTCCCCCAGGCCTTCAACACAAGCCTCAAGGATGGAATTTCTTCAGTTCCAGTTGGTCAACCCAATCCATGTTATGTAAGTCAGTCTAAGCAATCCTCTTTAGTCCTGTATGCTATTCTCTAGAGGGCTCTGTTCCCCTAGAGAACCCTGACTGACACAACCAGTGTGGGGTGAAGGGGTGGACATGGGTGGATGGGGGCTCTTCTGTTACCAAGTGACCTACTGGCTCACACTTGCTTTGTGCATTATTTTTGAACTCTGTCTTACCCCTGAGGAAGGATGCTTCCTCCAGGGGACATAGCCAGAGACTCATGGAGCTGGACTCCACCATGCTTCTGAGTCAGCAAGTGACAAGAGAGTCATGACACTGGCTGAAGTGACTAACCAGAGGAACAGAACACTCTGGTCTCTCCAGAATGGGGAAACTGAATGGCTGTTTCTCAATGAAGAAGTGAGAAAAGACATCTATTGTACAGGAGTACAGGACTCCCAGTAAGAGTAGCTGTTGGTATTTCCACGCCCTGTGACTAAAGGCAGGGGAGGAGCTTGTGAGATGGCTCAGCAGGGAAAAGCACTTGCCTTGACGCCTGAGTTCAATTCCTAGAACTCACATAAGGGTGGAAGGAGAGAACCAATTCCACAAAGTGGTCCTCTGACGTCCACGTGTGTTCTGTGTGACACTCTGCCCCACCCCACCACACACACAGCCATGTTAAAACCAATTTTCTTTTTGGCTTTTCAAGACAGGGTTTCTCTATGTAGTTTTAGAGCTTGCCCTGGAACTCACTCTATAGACCAGGCTGGCCTCGAACTCACAGAGATCCACCTACCTCTGCATCCCGAGTGCTGGGATTAAAGGCGTGCGCAACACCACCGGGTGCTAAAACCAAATTTTAAGTTAAGTTGATGGAAAGTGACTACTGGCATCACCCAGGACACTCAGTCATGAATATTTGGGTCACCCCACATGGTCAAGGACCAGCATCAGCAGAGGTGCCTTACTGAGAGCATAGGGAAAGTAGTTACAAATATCACTTACACAGGCCTGCAAGATGGTAGGGGGGTTGAGGGTAAAGATGCTTGCCACCAAGTTATGACCTGTATTCAATCCCTGGGAAGCACATGGTGGAAGGAGAACACATATTTCCACAAGTTGTCTTCTGACCTCCATACATGCACTGTGGTATACACACACACACATACACAAATGCACAAGCTTGAGCACACTGAATGGAAACAAATGCATATATTTGGCTCAGCAAGAAAAAATGTATATATTGGTTTTTGAGACAGGGTTTCTCTGCATAGCTCTAGCTGTTCTTGAACTCACTCTGTAGACCAGACTGGTCTAAACTCAGAGATCCGCCTGTCCCTGCCTCTCAAATGCTGGAATTAAAGTCCTGCACCACCACTACCCAGATAAAAAAAATATTTTTTTAACCAACTGTCAAACCAGGCTTGGTAGCATACACCTTTATTCCTGGCACTCTGGAGGCAAAGGCAGGTAGAAGGATCTCTCTCTGAGTTCAAGGACAGCATGACTGACATAGCAAGTTCCAGGCCAGATAGACACTAGCTTAAAAATCAAACAAACAAAAAAAGAAGAATAAAGGAAGGAAAGAAGGAAGGAAGGACGGAAGGAGGGAGGGAGGGAGAGAGAGAGAGAGAGAGAGAGAGAGAGAGAGAGAGAGAGAGAGAGAGAGAGACCCAGCCATGAGCTGGGCATGGAGGCACACATGTAATCTGGGTGCTGGAGGAGGGTGAGCCACTGCTAAGCAGTTCTGACTTTACTTCAAAACATGGGAACCTCAGAAGACGACAGACTCAGGACTTTGTTCTTCTGGGAAGAGATCAGGGTGTTCTGGGCTGAGTTGGACAGATGGATCGTGCCTATAAGATTACGATTTCTGCTGCCATTGTTGGGGGCTTAAGGGTGGTTTTAGGAGATGTGTCTGGATTCAAAATCCATAAGGGGTGGATTTGCGGTGGTTTAATTTTCTGAGCCAATCTAGCCAGTCACCACATGCCCAGATTAAAACATTATTTGTGGGTGCGTCTTCAGGTGTTTCCGCAAGAGATTGAATGTCGAACTCACGACCACACAGAGGTCCCTGATTACCCAACCCACAGCCCCTCACTCAGGCTGGAACAGAGCAAAAGACAGGAGGAGGTCTTTGCCTGGCTTCTTGAAGCTAGCCACGAGCTGTGACATCTCTGATCTCCCATCTTGAGACAGACAGGATTTATACCATCAACCTGTCTTTCTTTTAGGTCTACTTTTGGGTGATTTGTGTATGTCTCTGTGAATGAGTGCCCCTGGAGGGCAGAAGGTGTCAGATCTCCTGGAGCTAGAGTTACAGGCAGCTTTGAGCAGCCTCATGTGGATGCTGGGAACTGAACTTGGGTCTGCTGCAGGAGCAGCAAGCACTCTGACCCACTAAACCATCTCTCCAGCCTCCACCATCTACCTTTGACCTTGGACTGAACTATACTGTTGACCTCCCTGGATCAGTAGCTATTGAGAGTCAATAGGGAGAACTGTGTATGTATGTATGTATGTATGTATGTATGTATGTATGTATGTATGTATGTATGTATGTATGTACGCATGTAGACAGTGTCTCATTATGTAGACCAGACTGGTCTTGAACTCACAGGGATCTGCCTGCCTCTGCCTCCCAAGTGCTGAGATTAAAGGTGTGAGCCTCTATGTGCAGCTTGCAGGACTTTCCAACTAATTATTCACTATCATTATACAGGGGCCAATTATATCCCATCATAGCTCTCCGGGAGCTGGAGAAGTGGCTCAGTGGGTTAAGATGTGAGGACCTGAGACTGGATCCCAAGCATCCACATAAAGACAACCACAGTAGCATGGTCTGTGGCCCCAGGATTCTGATAGGAAATCGGAGTAGAGAGGAGAATTTCCAGAAGCATGAAGGCCTGCCAGCCTGGAGTGTTTAGTGCCTCAAACCAGGGGGAAGGCAAGCACTGACAACTGAGACTGTGTCCTGACTTCCACAGACACTTTGTGACATGTACACACCTGTTCCTACACAGGAACACACACACACACACACACACACACACACACACACACACAGTCTCATTATATACCCAACACTATATACATATATGAATATGTATATGATGTCATATGCATGTCCTATGGACTGTCTCTCTGGAAGCCGCCGTTTCACTCCCAGGTACCAGGAGCTAGGATGTGAACTTTTCTTTGGGCGGGGCAGAGCTGAGATTTTCCATTTACTGCAGGCATGCGTGTAGCCTGGGTCTTTGGTGAGAACTGGACAGTAAAGAACTCAGAGTGTGGGCTCAGGGCTTAGTTCTGGGTTTGACTCCCCCACCTGAGATCACTGCCTTGTGGCTGTGTGTCCCCTGAGCCTCAGGAAACCTCTCTGAAACAGCTTGGTATGGAGGTCGCTCACTCCACAAGGCTTTGAGAACTCAGCTGAGCTGTAACTGGTATGTTATACGACTGCTCTGTGCTCTGATGCCCCCCCCCCATCACTTTTAAATTATGCGAGGACCTGGAGAGGTGGCTCAGGGTTAAAAGCTCGGACTGCTCTTTCAGAGGACCCTGGTTTGGTTCCCAGCACCCAGATGGTGGCTCTCAGTTGTCTGTAACTCTAGTCTCAGGGGGGTCTGATGGCCTCTTCTGGCAGCTGTGGACACCATATACATGTGATGCACAGACACACATGACAGCAAAATATCCATACACATAAAATAAACAAATCTTGTGCCGTGTGTTGGTGGCACACGCCTTTAATCCCAGCACTTGGGAGGCAGAGGCAGGCAGATCTCTGTGAGTTCGAGGCCAGCCTGGTCTCCAGAGCGAGTGCCAGGATAGGCTCCAAAGCTACACAGAGAAACCCTGTCTCGAAAAAAAAAAAAAAAAAAAGTGCATACTGATGAAGTGCCTGTAGAGGCCAGAAGAAGGAAGGCATCCTTGAGCTGGAGCTACAGGTGGTTGTGAGCTAGGAATTGAATTCAGGTCTTCTGTGAGAGCAACACACTCTCTTAACCACTGAGTTATTCCTTCTACCCATACAGGGTCTCATGTACTCAGGTGGGCATTGAACTCACTATACAGTTGTAAGCTGCAGGCATCCGTCACCATGCCCATTTTATTAGAAGTGGTGAGGGGACCCAGGGCTTCAAGTAAGCCAGCCAGTCACTGTACCAGCTGAGCCACACTCCCAATTCCCATGCTTGTTTTCTCATCCATAAAACAGGAACAATAAAATCTACCTCTCTGGGTGTGATGGTGCACGCCTCTAATTCCAGCACTTGGGAGGCAGAGGCAGGCCGATCTCTGTAGTCTAAGGACAGCTGTGTCTACATAGCATGTTCCAGGTTAACCAAGGCTACATAGTAAGACCCTGTCTCAAAAAAGGATGGAGGGGAGCCGGGCGGTGGTGGCGCACGTCTTTAGTCCCAGCACTAGAGAGGCAAAGGCTGGAGGATTTCTGTGAGTTCAAGACCAGCCTGGTCTATAAGAGCTAGTTCCAGGACTGACTTCAAAGTCACAGAGAAGCCCTGTCTCAACCCACCCCCACGCAAAAAAAAGGGTGGAGATGGAGCTAGAAAGATGGCTCAACAGTTAAGAGCACTGGCTGCTCTTTCAGAGGACCCAGGTTTGATTCCCAGCACCCACATGTCCACTCACAACCATCCATAACTCCAGTCCCAAGGGGATCCAACTTCCTCTTCTGACTTCAGAGGTCATCACACATACATGATGCACAGACATACATGCAGGTAAAACATTCATGCACATAAAACTATAATAAATGTACAAAAGCCTACCTCATCTGGTTAACATGGAGATGAGGTTAGTTAGTTCTGGCATGTGTTAACCATTTTATAAGTGCCATAGGAAGTATATTGCAGGAAGCTTAGCTCTGGAGTCTATTGTGGCTCATGGTATCTTTCAAGATAAAACACTGATAGGGGAAACTATGAGAAGCCTGAGAATCCTGGCCATGGAAACTATACAGGAGCAGATAAGGTGCTGATGTCAGCCTAGGGCTGGCTTTGGTTAAAACAGCCATGCCTATTAGCTCGTGTTTACTCATTCAGGATGAGGCTCCAAACCATTTCATGTGCGTACACCTGGCCAGCCATGCTTAGAAAGGGCTCGTTGTTGTATGGCTATTGATTGTTTATTTGGCTAATTTTTCTTGTTGTTGTTGAGACACTGTCTCAATAGTCCGGGCTGACTTGGAGCTGAATGTGTGTCCTACCTCCATCTCTTTATTTCTGAGATCACAAGTGTGTACCACCAGCCAGGCAGTGTACCTCAAGCCTTTAATCCCAGCACTTAGGAGGCAGAGGCAGGTGGATCTCTGTTTTCAAAGCCAGCCTGGTCTACAGAGTTCCAGGACAGCTAGGGCTACATAGGGAAACTCTGTCTCAAAAACAAAAGCAAAAAACCAACAAATGTGCCCACCATGCCATGTCTATACTGTCCTGGACACAAACCCAGGGCTTCTTGTATGTGAAGTAAGTTCCACCAACTGGCTTCAGCTCCTGGTTCATTTTGTTGTTTGTTTTGTTTTGTTTTTGTTTTTTTTGGAGACAGGGTTTCTCTGTATTGCTTTGGAGGCTGTCCTGGCACTCGCTCTGGAGACCAGGCTGGCCTCGAACTCACAGAGATCCACCTGCCTCTGCCTCCCGAGTGCTGGGACTTCATGTTTTTATTGTCCCTGTCTTTTTTTTTTTTTTTTTTAAAAAATGGAATCTTTTAAGTGTTATTTTTATTTCTGTGTCTGTGTTTCTGGGTGTATACCACATGTGTGTAGTACTAGAAGAGGATGTCAGGTGTCGAGAACCCAGGAGGCGCAGTTGCAGGCAGTGGTGAGCTGCCCTGCTCGGCTGCTGCTCCTGAACTCTGTCCTCCGTGCTGTACCACTGACCATCTTTCTGCCTCCCTGTCTTTCTCCTCCACTTCTTTTCTTTCGTTCTTGTTGCTGTTTCTTTTAAAATAGGGTCTTGGGCTTGGCATGGTGGCACACACCTTTAATCCCAGCACTCAGGACGCAGAGGCAGGCAGATCTCTTGAGTTCAAGGCCAGCCTGGCCTACAGAGTGAGTTCCAGGACTACATAGAAAGCCCTGCCTCAAAAGCAAAAATAAATAAATAGATAATAAAAATAGGGTTTCACTATGTAGCTGTGGATAACTTGAAACTTGCTACGAAGACCAGGCCGTCTTCCAACTCAGAAATCCACCTGTCTCTGCTTCCAGAGTGCTGGGACATATACCTTTGAGACTATGCATAACTTGTCTGTTTTGTTTTTTTGAGACAGGATTTTATGTAGCTCAAGATGGCCCCGGCTCTTTATGTAGCAAAGGATGAACTCTGGGTCTCCCTGGCTCTGTCTCAAGTGCTGAGATTATAAGCATGTGCCACCATGCCTGGCTTTACTGTCCCTGCCTTGAAATCCACACATACACACAAGCACTGGGGCTTGAAAACAGGGCTTTGAACATGCCCTGCACATGCTCTACCACCGAACTCCACCCAACTCCTTTAACATCCTTAACCTTTGAATAAAGGACTTTGCATTTTCATTTTGCTTCTGGCTACATAAAGGACATGGCCAGACCTGCTCGGAGTCTCAATTCTTCCTGTGCCCTCGGCAGTGATAGGTTCCCTGGAAACAGATTTCCTGAGCTGGGTTCTGGACTGTGGGGCAAGGTCCTGAATATGGGGCGTGGCCCTCTATGTGGGTCTTGCACACTCACAAGCTGGACAGATCTGGTACGCAGGCTGGAGTACCCACGAGGGCCAGAGTTTGATTGGAGGCCCCATTTAGCTCTGAAGGGCAGTGGGGGAGGGGGAGGAGTGTGTTTCCTACAGAACCCTAGGGTGCCAATCTGAGATCTGATCGGGCTAGGCTCTCAGAAGGAACAGGAAGTGTGGAAAGCTGTGTAAGGAGAGACCTGCTCTGCTGGCCTGATTTAGCAAGGATGCTTCCTTTGAGTCAGTCTCTTGACCTCTGGCTGCAGACGGCTCGGCTTCCATCCACCCCAGAGGCTTTAGATGAGACCACAAGCAGCCCAGGGCTTGTGTCCTGATCCGCATCTTTGGTCTGCTAAAAGGATGCTGAAGATGAAGAGGTCTTCTTCCCTGTAGAGCATCCAGAGGGTGCCAGGCCCTCAGGAGGGAGCTGATGAAGGGTATCTGCCTTTGCTGTTGCTACTACAGTATAAGGCTGAGACTGAGGCAGGGATTCAGCATGGTGCAGAGATGAACTTGACGTCAAGAGGAAAGGAGGAAGCAGGCACTTGGCTGCTGGGAGGCCATCAGCATCTGGCATTCTCAATGAATGTTACAAAGCAGGCATAAAGAATGATTTCGTGGGCTGGAAAGATGGCTGAGCCGGTAAAGGCCAGGCTCACAAGCAAAAATATAAGAATGATTTCGTGACAACGCCTGGAGGGAAAGGAGGTGGGGCTGTGTGCAGAGAATAGGGACTGGTTAAGTTTCCTGGAAACTGCTGTTTGAGTCAGAGGGCTGGGAAGGATTCTTAACAGTCCAGCCTTTGAAAGCACAGGCCAAACCCTTGAAGAATGCCAAGTGTCTCCACAAGGTCCCAGAAGTGGCTAAGCAGGTTACTGAACACCCTAATTTTGCCTGTCTGTACTGTAGCCTCAGGGAAAGCAGCATCTATGGGTGGATGGGTGTCATGTGAGTGAGTTGCCCAGGTGGCCCCAGGCTGGGAAGATCTTGGATTCCTGACTCTAAAGACTTTCCCTATAGCCTCACTCAGAAAACAGCAGGTTCCCTGGAAATATCTTGGCAGTGGTATCTCTGGTCTATTCCATCAGCCTCCTCGATAGGCCTAGGAAATGCTTCCTCCCACCCTAAATCTCTGTGCAGCAGTGATTTCAAGTGGTATTCAAGTCCCCAAGTCCTGGAGCAGCAGGTGGCCTGAGTGAGCAAGTAATCACCAAGCTCAGCTTTGCTAACTAACACACAATGATAGCCACTACAAAGGTTGCTGCCACTAAGACAGAAGACTGAGTGCTCCCTTCCCTGCCTCCCCCATCCTCACTCCTATCTGTATGTATGTGTTCATATGGATGGGATCATGTGTGTGTGGTGACCAGAGGTCACCTTCAGGTCCACCTGTTGAGGCAGGGTTACTGTTTTGAGGTGACTCAGTGGGTAGAGGCACTTTCCATGCAAACCTGGTGAGCTGATGGAAGGAGAGATTCGATTCCACAGTTATAGTGACCTCTACACATGCATCATGTAGTGTGCACATGCACACTCAATCCCACATATGTGTTAGGTTTCAAACCCAAGACAAACAGCTGAGGAGCCTATTTACCATGTCAAAGCAGACACTGGCCTATAGGTCCCTCCTGGCTGGCCCAATGTGAGGGCCAAGTTACATTTTAAGTTTTTGTTTTTTTGTTTTTAGAGACAGGTTTTCTCTGTGGCTTTGGAGGCTGTCCTGGAACTAGCTCTTGTAGACCAGGCTGGTCTCGCACTCACAGAGATCCACCTGCCTCTGCCTCCCAAGTGCTGGGATTAAAGGCGTGTGCCACCACCGCTCCGCACATTTTAAGTTTTAATTACTATGCCTGAGAGATCCGAGAAACAAAAATGCTTCTGATTTGCAAGCACCTTGCCCAAGGACAGAAAGTTCATGAAACATTGGACGATGCTGTTTATGAGAGACAAGTCACTAGTTTTCACTCCCCTAAAGAAGTTTGTTTGGCCCTTGGGTACCAGATGTGCTTGATCATATGTGAGTGGGAGGTATATGGATAGGAAAACTGTCAGGTTGTACCTGTTATTACCAGGAAAACCTGGACCCACACCTTGGTGACCAGGCAGAATCACCCTGGCTCTGTACACAGGTGCAAAAGGTCTCTTTAAGAGGTTAAGAACACTGACTGCTCTTCCAGAGGACCAGAGTTCAATTCCTAGCACTCACATGGCAGCTCACAACTGTCTGTAACTCCAGTTCCAGGAGACTCATACAGACATTCATGCAGGCAAAACACCAATGCACATTAAATAAAAATAAAAAAAAATTTAAAAGAGGTAAGTTCTGCCTACTTTCTTTCTGTCATTTCTCAGAGGAGGCAGGTCTCTGTCTTTTCCCCTCTCTTTCTGTCTCTCTCTTCTCCCCTCTTTCTCTTCCCTTCTCTTACTCCCTTCCCTTACCCCAATAAACTTTCTACATAAGTCCTGCCTGATGGTGTGTTTGTCATCCATCATGGGATCCGAAAAGGACCTCCTCACGCCGAATATCATAATAGTACCCTCACCCCTGATTGGATGTAGGTATGAGGTACACAGCAGGAAGTATATCAGGATGTATGCTTGCCCCTGATTGAACCTCACCGGAAACACGTGAATTATGGATTCGTCTTTTTAAACCCCTACAAAATGTGACTCAGGCCATTTCCTGGGAACTGGGGTATGGACCTGATCAGAACCCATCCACATACCCAATATTTAATTAAATCTTGCTCTAAATTTGACTTTAAACTGTTGCATGGTCTTATTCTCAACCAGTGGGATTGACACCACCCCTACCCTAAATTCTCCAGCCCAGAGGCTAGGCTGCCTTCCCCAGCTGTCCTTCCCATATGATCCAGCCATTTTGGCTTTCTGTTCCATTTCATCTACTCTCTTGGCCAGTCTCTTGGTCCAGGCTGCCTCACTTGGTCATCAGCTGCTCTCCCCTCCCTTCTCTCCTCATGTGGCCCAGCTAAGGACTATGTCCATTCTGAACTCCCAGATGTCCCTGCCTCTGATTATGCTTCTCTTTTATCTACAATAAACCTTCTCCTCCACCATACTTAGGAGGAGTCATACATAGGTTGATTTTTCCTGCCCCACAGCCACTCTCAAATAAACACACGGAGGCTGATATCAATTATAAATTGATACAGCTCTGCCAATAGCTCATGCTTGTTACTAACTAGCTCTTACAACTTAACCCATTTCTATTAATCTATGTGCTGCTCCAAGGTTCGTGGCTTTTACCCCTATGCCATTTTGTGTGTCTGACTCCTCCCTTCCTCATTCCATCATTCTCAGTTTGGCTTTCCCGCCTAACTGTATCCTATTCAGCTATTGGCCAGTCAGCTTGCTTATCGTAGTGACATCTATTCACGCAGTGGGCAGAGGATTATTCCACAGCAGTCATGTCCTTTCCTTTTGTTTTTCATTTATCTGCCATGCACACACACAATAACAAATCGTGCACAGAGACAGGCTGGTGGTGGCATGCATCTGGGATCTTTACTAGGTTTTGGAAACAAGCATTCTTTGTGACACATGAAGAAACACACAAACATAGAAAAAGTAGCTTGGCAAGACAATTTCTTTGTGTAAAAATGGTATACCAGAATCCAAATCAACCAGCAGCGGTTGTGTCTTATTCTAATAAATCTGATGACTTTCCCCATGGGCTAGCGTCTAACCTGGTAGCCTTTTGACTCGTTTTAAAAGAACTGATGCGAAAGGAAAGGTGGGGAAGGGTTGGCTTCTGGGCCATTGAGTTCCAAGAATACAGAGGTCTTTGTGTAAACACACATGTTATTGGGGAGTGGGGAGCGCTATAAAACATTTTTATGAAAGTTTTACAAGATGGGAGAGATTTATGGACTCCTGGCCCTTGGCCATCTTTGGTAGAAAAAAAAAAAAAAAAAAAAACTCACCAAAAAGGCCAAATCAGTGTGGACTATTGGAGAGTTCAAGCCCAGCCTGAAGAAGAGCCTGCTTCAAAAAAATGCCAAAGCTAGCTGGGTGGTGGTGCACACCTTTAATCCCAGCACTGCAGAGGCGGAGGCGGAGGCGGAGGCGGAGGCGGAGGCGGAAGCAGAGGCAGACAGATCTCTGTAAGTTCAAGGCCAGCCTGGTCTACAGAGTGAGTAGGACAGCCAGGGCTACACAGAGAAACCCTGTCTCAAAAAACAAAAGCAAAGCCGGGCATTTGGTGGCTCACGCCTTTAATCCCAGCATTCAGGAGGCAGAGGCAGGCGGATCTCTATGAGATCCAGGACAGCCTCCAAAGCCACAGAGAAACCCTATCTCAAAAAACAAAACAAAAAAAACCCAAAACAACAAAAAAACCCAAAAAACAAAAAAAAAATAGAAAAACAAAAGCAAAAACAAACAAACAACAAACAAAAAGCCAAAGCTGGGTGGTGGAGGCACATGCTTTTAATCCTAGCATTTGGGAAGTTCCAGGCCAGCTAGGGCTATTACATAGAGAAACCTTGTCTCGAAAAACCAAACAAAAATAAAAACAAAAAAAGATTTTATTTATTTTAATTTTGTGTTATGAGTATTTATCTGCACATGTGTCTGTGTACCAGGTGTATGTAGTGCCGGTGGACGCCAGAAGAGGAAGATGGATCCCCTGGGGCTGGACTTACAGATGGTTGTGGGTGCTGGAAATTGAACTCAGTGCTCTGTAAGAACATCCAGTGATCCTAACTGCCGAGTGAGCTACCTCTCCGGCCTGAATGCCCAGCCCTAGCTCCACCACTGAAAACTAAATCAATAAACCAGGAAAACATACAGTTCAGTGTTGTTAGCTCAATGACAGTGCTGTTCACTATGCCCCATTTCTTCTACAGAACGTCACCATCAACCCAGAAGAAAGTGGCAACTGACAACCTACTATTTCCTCAAAGAAGCCTCTAAGATCTTTCTTTCTTTCTTTCTTTCTTTCTTTCTTTCTTTCTTTCTTTCTTTCTTTCTTTCTGTCTGTCTGTCTGTCTGTCTTCCTTCCTTCCTTCCTTCCTTCCTTCCTTTCTTTCTTTCTTCCTTTCTTTCTTTTTCCCTTTGCTGTTCAGGAGACAGATGCTAGGGCCTCCTCAATGCTAGGTAAGGCTAGGTACCTCTTTTCCTTTCTTTTCTTTTTCCTTTCTTTTCTTTTTCCTCTTTATATATGTTTTCGGAGGGGGAGGGGGACATTGTGTTTGCCGTTGCCCATGTGAAGGGTCACAGAACTCTCAGGAGTTGCTTCCACCATGTGGATTCCTTGGAGTTGTCAGGTTTGCATTGCAAGTGACATTACCCCTTAGAGCCATCTCGATGGCAGCGAGTGGCCTTTTGTGCCTGGCTTCTTCCCTTAACAGTCTTTTTGAGGCTTGTGGGCATCGTAGCAGAAGCAGAGTGTTCTTCCTCTGGGTGCCTGGGTACCACTCCATCAGGTGAGGACTCAGCCTGTCCTCACAGATGAGTGGCTCAGGAAGCCATGGGGTTAGAGAACAGAGGAGTAGGGCTGTGGCTCAGGGGTACAGGGTTTGCCTGGCATTTGCACTAGAAAAACAATAAAACAAACAACAAAAACCCCACACACATCATTCCAGCTGGACTGTGGTGCATGCTTGCCACCCCAGCTATTCAGGGACTGAAGGCAGATGAGCTTTAGTTCGAGGCCCTTGATTTCAATGACTGTTTTGACTACACAGTGAGTCCAATGCCAGCCTAGGCAACTCAGTGAGACCTTGTCTCAAGAATAATAAAAGGGACGGGGAAACTGGCTCAGTAGTAGACTGCTTGCTAGGATGCATAAACCCTGGTTTCAACTCCCAGTACCACGGTAGGAGAGGAAAAGAGGGGGCAGGGAGAGAAGCCAACAGGGCCTTGAGTGTTCTAGGTAAACTGAACTGCATCCTTGCCCTTCAAAAACAACGCTACGTTTATTAATTTTGTATGGGGCATATACTGCAGCGCTAGTATGGAGACAACTTGGGAGAGACTCCCTTTCTGGCTGGGTTATCTCACTGGCTTTTATGTATTTACTTATTTTTTGCTTTGAGACAGGGTCTCAATAAATTGTCCAGGCTGCCCTTGAATTCTCTGTGGCCCAGATAAGCCATGAATTTGCCTATGCCACCATACCGGCTAAGACTCTCATCTCTTTCATTGCTAACTATGTACCAGGTGCCCATGGCCCCAAAACTTCACAAGGAGCCTTCTGAGATAATCACTTCTACCAAAGACCAGTGTCTGGTCTGGTGATCATCGTGGACCTACCACAAGCACCTCCTTAGCATCTAATGGGCTCTGTGATAATGATGGTGGAAGACAATGTCCAGGGACCCGGTGCCTTCACCTGCAAGCAGTCCATAAGCAGAAAGGTATGATCCCTGATGCCCACCATGGCTGTCCTGGGAGTAGGTGTCTAGGGCCAGTCTAGGCTTGGGAACCCAAAAACAAAAAACAAAACAAAACAAAAAAACAAACAAAAAACTCCAGTTATCAGCATCTGGCCTGAACCATTTATGCCTGTCGGTAAATGTCAGTTTCTAGGCTTCCTTACTGCTGGCTGAGGTTTATTCTTTCAACACATAGACTAAATTTAATATACTCAGTCTTTGCCATGCCTATCAGAGCCCACTGATAATCTCAGTGCTCAGGAAGCTGAGGCAAGAGGATTGCTGCAACTTTAAGGCCAGCTGCAGCTACACAGTGAGTTTCAGGCTACAGTGTGAGACCTGATCTTTACACACAAAAGTGGGGTAACTCTCCATCTTTCTCATTCCTAACTCAGTGGTCACCGGAAAAGGTGCCCTGGGGCAGTTCCTGTTGTCTGGTTCTGTCCCAGCCTGCCTGGCAGCCTGTTCCACCCAGACTTCAATAGCCGGCAGCTAGGCACCCTGCGATATTCCGGGAGGTTTGCAGACTGGAACAGGGCCAGAACCAGAAGCCTGCAGAGGAAGAGCACCATCAGTCTCATTTTGGAGCCCAGGTTATGAGGGACAAAACCAAGTTGGCTTAATTTAATACAGTTCACCCAACTGTGTTTGCCCTATCTGTGTAAAGCTGTCAGCTAGCGAGAGACCTGGGCCACCAATGTGGCCTAGTGAGCAAAAGTGCTTGCTGCCAAGCCTGACTCCCTGAGTTCAATCCTCAGTCCCGCATGGCAGAAGGAAAAAAATGATTTCTGCAAGTTGTCCTTTGACCTCCACATGTGTGCTGAGATACAAATGCCCACACATATACGTACACAATAAAGAAATGTAAAGAAAAAAAGTAAAGCCAGTGACCCAGGACTCACCCAGCCTCTCCTCTCCCACCTGCCTCCCTTTCTGTAGTCCTGTGTGGCTGTGTGGCAGTGGTGGCCATGGGAGATACTCCCTGTGGGAAGAGCAGAGACAGGCTTGGCAGGGACCAATAAGCTGTGGGTGGGCCTCACCAAGAAAGGTTGTACTCTAGATGCCAGCAGGTGGTGTCGGCCACTGGGTCCCCAGGGAGAATTCCAGGCATAGGGGACCAGCCAGAGGGAAGGCACAGAGGCATGAGGGATCGGATCTGTCCAGAGGAGACTGGTGTGACTGGGAGGGGACAAGAGGATGGGGCCATAGGGACACTTCAGCCCTTCCTTGTGCCTGAGCTGGGAGCATTGCAGGGTTCCCAGAAAGGGAAGGGTTGATTTCATTTGAGCAAAGCTGGGAACTTCTGGATTTCTAGACAGAGATGAGTCAGTGGCAGTCTCCTTTCTTTCTCTGGGTACCAGCAACTTGGAGGAAGTGACAAGGCTGCCTAACCATTCAGGTCAGAATCTCATCAGCTCACCTCAGAGCCCAAGAAGGTCGCTCTGGCAGTCAGCACAGACACTCTCAGGGAATGTCTCTGCTTGGACCAGTCACCACTGTTAGATGTCGAGAACCTTATTGACTGTTCTGGGTCACATGGCAAACACATGTACTGGGATTGCAGGCATGCTCACTTGGTTTGTGCAGCACTGGGGATCGTTTTGGGCCATGGTGACAGCTCAGTGGGTAAATTACTATAACCGTCCACACCTAATGACCTTAGTTTCACCCCAGGAACCCACAGTGTCCCACATCTGTAATCAACAAACTCCTAAAATGAGATTTGAAGCCAGGACAGGAGAATATCCCAGGAGTTCAAAAGCCAGTTTGCCTGCAAAGCAGCAAAGCAGCCAAAAACAAGAATCTCTGTCTCAGCAAGGTGGAAGAGGAGAAATGGACTTCTGGGAGCTGACCTCTGACCTCCACAGGGTGAGGCAGGGTGACTTCAAAAGTCACTCAGATATAGTCAGTTTAGTTTTAGTTTTTCACCCCTGAGGGTTGCTTTCCTTCTCACTGGCTGTGGGGAAACCCAGTCTCTGACTCTAGGGGTCTGGGGGTCAGGAGCCAACAGCTGAGGTGGAGTCACTTCCTCGGCTCTGCCAGAATCCTGTGACTTCAGAGTTGGCCAGCTCCGACAGCTGCTTCACTGATCCCCAGGAAATGCTGAGGAGGGAGCTGTGGTCAACTCCAGGCAGCTCCAGGATGGTCCCTCTTCGCTAGAGTCCTGCTACCAGGTCAAGGGAGAGAAAAAAAAAGTTCAAGGCTTCTCTGTACTCATTTTCCTGCACATGACCCACAGCCTATGGCAAGGGAGGGATAATAGGCATATTCCTTAAAATCAAAAGAAACCCTGGGTCTCTCTCATAAGAAGCCCATACCTGGGGACGGAGAGATGGCTCAGCCCTTAAGAGCAGGGGCTGCTCTTCCACAGGACCAGGGTTCCATTCCCAGCACCCACATGGCAGCTCACAAGGGTCTGCAACTCCAGTCCCAGGGGATCCAGGGCCCTCTTCTGGCTTCCACAGGCATGGTGTGTGTGTGGTGTACAGACACACATGTAGCCAAAACCCATACACACAAAAATAAAATAAGTAGATCTGAAGGAAGAGGAGGAGGAGGAGAAGTCACTGCCCATACCCAGCCAGGAGCCCCACATTTTCAATCCCAGCTCTCAGGATGCAGAGGAAGATGAATCTCTGTGAGTTCCAAGCCAGCCTGGTCTACATAGTGAGTTCCAGGACAGCCAGGGCTACATAGTGAGATCCTGCCTCAAAAAACAAAACAGTAACATAAACAAATAAGGCGAAGGGGGTTAAGTATGTGAGGATGGCTGGCCACATGGAGAAACACAAAAACAAAACAAGTGTGTCAGGTGTGGTTGTGCAGCACCGGCTCAGCGTCATTTCCTCGTCATTGCATGGTGGCTTGTATGTGACTGTCAGAAACCCCAAATCCATACATAGTCTTAGAATCAGGTTTCTGTCACCATTTTGTTTTGTTTTGTTGGTTTGGTTTGATTTGATTTTTTTTTTTTTTTTTGCTTTATTTTTCAGGAGAAATATGTAGAAATCATCTGTACTCCCTAACCCTGCCTAGAGAGGGGATCCTGAAAATATAGTCATGAGGAGGGTGCTTAACATGCACACACATGCATGTACACACACACACACACACACACACACACACACACACACACACACACACACACGGTGAGTTAGAGGCCAGCCTGGTCTACAAAGTAAGTTCCAGGACCCCAGGGAAACCCTGTTTAGAAAAACCAACATCCACACATACATGAGCTAAAAACAGCCTTTTGCTCAGTCATGATTAATTTTAGCACCACCTGAGATGGGATCAGGATTATTAATGGTGCTGGTGTCTCGTGGCTGGGACTTTGCTGTAGGCCTGTGACCTTCCCCCTGCCGGCTGACAACCATGAGGCTGGGGCTGGGAGCTCTAGCAGAGACGGGTTCTGCCCGCCCTTCTGCCCACTCTTTGCTGCTGGTGCCGCTGGCTTCATTATCCCAGGGGACACCTGTATGGGCAGTACCTGTCGTACTTTGGGCGGCTAGTGACTCTTTCTAGAACCCTAGACACCACCTGTGTTCTCCTCCCCCTGGACTGCTGTGGATGATGCTGTAGAGACACCACGGTGTTTCTCTCTAGGTGTCAGGACAGGTTGTAAATCTACATGCTTGCTCTTGAGATGTGTGTCAGAGGGTAGTGTTTAAGGGCACAGTTACTTAGCAACTTCCTGTTGTTCCCGTCTGGGGCTCAGAGAGGGACTGAGAGGGACGAAGGCCACACAATCAAGCCAGATGCAACATCAAGTGGCCAAGACTTCTGGTTCCAACTCCAGCTCTGGACAGGCAGCTTGGCTGTGTCCCTAGTGGCTTGGGAAGAAGAGAAACGCAGAGAGGACACCTTGGTCCCTAGGACTTGGAAACATGGTGTCCTCAGGCCTAGGAGGCTGCCACTGCCACTATCTACAGCCAGTGTGAGGACAGGCTTCTCCAAGCTATACAAAAATGCACCACCACAAGGCCTGTGCTGACTTAGTATTAGTGCCTTCTCTGTCCAGAGGTGACCTACAGGCCGTGGGGAATGGCTTTGTCATGTTGTTGGTGTTCTAGGGTGACAGAACCTGCCTTGAACCTTATTTTTATCCCTGCCATTTGGAGGCAGGTATTTCCTGCATCTATCTGTCTTTCTAAATGGCTGCTGGGCCTCTGGGCCTTTCCTGGTGACTTGGGGCCATCCATAGACACTGGTGGTGGAGCCACCCTGCCTCAGGGAGTGGCTTCAATCTCTGCACTGAGGATTGTGTTGTTGGGTTTTGATTTTTTGAGACAGAATCTCAGGTAACCCATGCAGCCTTAAACTCCTGGTCCTCTGGTCTCTACCTCCAAGCTTCCTGAGTGCTGGGATTACAGGTGTGTAAACAGCACATCAGCTCAAAATTTACTGGAATTGTTGGGGAGGGGGTTGCAGTACTGAGAACTGAACCCAGGGTGTATGCCAGGCAAGCACCCTACCACTTTGTTGCTGGTTTTCTCTGTTGTTACAGATCAATAGTTGTGCTCTGTAGCCCAGACAGGTCTCCAACTAACAGCCTCCAACACCTGCCTTTACCTTCCTGGTGCTGGAACTACAGGCATGTGCCACCAGGACCTGCTCTTCCCTGCTAGGATCTCTACTCTTAGGCTGTCAGCAGTGGCTTTTCTTGGTCATTCTGCCTGTCACTGCCTCCATCTGAGACAGAGAAAGATACCAGGCAGAGTTCAAGTGGATGGGTTTTTCATTAGGGGAAAGGAATCATAAAAAAGGGGAATGGGAGGGGAAGATTGGCCTCTGAGGACAGGAGCAGTGGGAGAGAGGAAAGAGAGGCAGACCGCCAGTTGTAGTGGTGCACACTGGTAGGATTTGCTGAAGGAGGCAGAGGCAGGAGGATCATGAGTTGAGGCCACCCTGGGTTACAAAAGAAAGAAAGAAAGAAAGAAAGAAAGGGAGAGAGAGAGAGAGAGGGAGAGAGACAAAGAAAAAGAAACAGAGAAAGGGAGAGAAAGAGTTGGATGGGAGGTGGGCAGAGCTTTTTAAAGAGGGAGCATAGTGAATAGGCACAGGTGGTGCTCTTACTGGCTGCAGCTGAGGGTGTATCCTGTCAGAACTCCAAGGGCAGGCCAGTAAAATGCCTAAATACTAACACCATCTGCCTTTCTGCCTCTCAGGACTATGCTATGGGAATGATGAGGCCAGGATCTTGTGCACAAACGTGAGGCCATCAAGGAGTGTGGTAGGGAGTGTGTTATAGGAGGATTCAGGAAGGTGGAAGAGATTGCCTGGAATGACAGCCGCACATACAAGATGGAATAGGTGTGTGTGTGTGTGTGTGTGTGTGTGTGTGTGTGTGTGTGTGTGTGTGTGTGTGTGTGTCCCAGACTGCTTTCTAGCAGGTGACTTGGTGGTCACAACTTGTGCCAAGTCAGGTCTAGTCACCCTTCTACAATAAGCCAGTTAAAAGTAGAAAGCAGAGCCAGGCAGTGGTGACACACACCTTTAATCTCAGCACTCAGAGGCAGTGGCAGGCAGATCTCTGTGAATTCATGGTCAACCTGGTCTACATAGTGAGTTCCAGAACAGTCAAGGTTACACAGAGAAACCCTGTTTCAAAACCAAACCAAAACAACAAAAGGTAAAAAGCAGAAAAGGGAGACTTATTCAATGTTTTCACACTGGGAAGTGGGGGACAGAGGTCCAGCAAACCCTTCAAGTACATCTTTAGGGTCCCAAAGTAAGAGAAAGTTTAATAGAGACAAGGATGTGATTATCCAAGCAACCCACCACTGACTCATCTTTGTCGGCTTTAGTCTCTACCCTGTCAGGTGTCTGACAGGTTGCTGGAATTGTCTGCAGACTCTTTCAGAAAGACAGGTCTCCTCCCTATCTGACACCCTTGCCTTACCCGGAATGAGATCTTAGGGAAACTCCACTAGCCTTGGGGCCATTCTTCAGCAGGCTGTCAGACTGACAGACACAAAATGTGTCTTTAGAGTCTTTATATCTGTCAGATCAGCCACACATGGATCAGAATGTGTGATGTTCTCCAGAAACACCATGTGTTGTATGACAGGGAGCAGAGTATGGACAGGCCTAGGGAAATGTCTATTTGTGATGCTGCTGGCATGCAAACGTTCAGTGAGTTTCTTGTTTGGAAAAAAAGAGCAAAGGAATATAGAACCCACGTTTAACAGGATCCATCAGTCAAATGAAACGCAGGGAACTTCACCAAGATGCTTGAAGATGGGTCTCAATGAAGTCCCAGGATATTGTGGGAGAAGCAGATTTAGCTTCACTTATCTTCAACAGCTTGAGGTGGTCCCCGAAGCTGTAGGGATACCCCTGCTGACCGAGCTGAGATGTTTCAGTGTGCAAGCAGAGTCAAAAGAAAAAACCCAAAAGCTGCTAAGGGAAACCTCGTAAATCAAAGTAAAGCCAGGCAGTGGTGGCGCACGCCTTTAACCAAGCACTCGGGAGAAAGAGGCAGGTGGATCTCTGTGAGTTCCAGACCACCTGGTCTACAGAGTGAATCCCAGGACAACCAGGGCTACACAGGGAAACCTTGTCTTGAACTACCAAAAACAAACAAACAAAAATAAGCAAGGTCCGTTGTTATAAACTTAAAAAATTTCTTTTGATTAGTCCTTAAGTTTTCTAATTTAATCGTGATTTTTTTATTTAAATTAACCCATTTATTAGGCAGGTCTCAGGTGGTAACACTTCTACTGGTCTTTTGGTTCCTTCAGTCTTCCGATAGCAGATTTCCCTGTGACGGCAGGAGTAGTGTTGTAGGTCCAGGCCCCACCAGCCACTGTTTTCATGCAGGAACCACAGTACCAGATGCCAACGGCTTGTCTCTTCATCTTGGTCTTGCTGTATGTACTTGGCAAGCATATGTACTTGGTATGCTGGTTGATTTCAATTTTCTTCACCATTTTCCAGGGGGAGGCACCATAGCGGGTCCGGTATTTCCCAAGGACCTGGACCTTTTTGGTGTGTTTAGCCATGTTGCTGGAACCTAAGCCCAAGTCTGGAGAGCTCATGATTTTTTTTTTCCCCCCGAGACAGGGTTTCTCTATATTGCTTTGGAGCCTGTCCTGGAACTTGCTCTGTAGACCAGGCTGACTTCGAACTCACAGAGATCCGCCTGCCTCTGCCTCCCAAGTGTTGGGACTGAAGGCGTGCACCACCACTGCCCGTCACTCCTGAATTTTTTTTTTACATTTTATTTATTTATTATGTATACAACATTCTGCTTCCATGTATATCTGCACACCAGAAGAGGGCACCAGATCTTGTAACGGATGGTTGTGAGCCACCACGTGGTTGCTGGGAATTGAACTCAGGACCTCTGGAATAGCAGTCAGTGCTCTTAACCTCTGAGCCATCTCTCCAGCCTGCTCCTGATTTTTTTTAAGAGTTCTTTTTTTTTTTTTTTTTTTTGGTTTTTCGAGACAGGTTTTCTCTGTGTAGCTTTCTTTTTGGAGCCTATCCTGGTACTGGCTCTGGAGACCAGGCTGACCTCGAACTCAGAGATCTGCCTGCTTCTGCCTCCTGAGTGCTGTGATTAAAGGCGCGTGCCACCAATGCCCGGTTAACAGATATTTTACATTTTAATTAAAGCAGGCTGCCTGTTTGTGGATTTTAAAATTTTGCTTATTTGTTTAAGGAGATAACTTGATTGCCTAGGACTTACTTTGTTAAGCAAGCAAGATAAACCAGTTTGGGGTAGTTACCTATTTTCCCTAATACATGCAAGTTAATAATTACCATGCACCAGGCCGGTTAGAGTACCTAGTGGCAGTTGAGCTGGGAGCATTTCTTCCTTCTGTGAAACTTTGTTCTCCATTTCCATTTTTCTTTTCTCCTGAAAAGTTGCCTATCTACTCTAGCTAGGGAATGTGTTTTGGGTCAATTTATGTGCTGCCTTCAACCCCAGATGTCTTCCCCTACTGGGACTTGGGGTGTCCTACACAGCTCAGACACTGGGCAGCCAGTCTTCATTTATGTCTTCTAGGGCAAACCAGCACAGACACTTCTGACCTGGGGACCAGTATGTTTGTTGCATTTCCCTACAAGGCTGATACTGTTGTACATCCTGGAGGGGTCCTTCCTGACACCTGCACACTCTTGGGTGGGAAGGAACAAATGCCTCTTGTTTTGGTGTCTTTTTATCACCAGGCACCCGTAAAATTCCTAAACTAAAGGCTTACCAAAGTCACAGGCAAGCAGAAGGAAGAGCAGAACTAACTATGAATCTGAGGAGGAATGTCAGGTAACAAAGGCCAAATGACAATAAATGAAAATATTTCAAAGACAATGAAAACCAAGACTACTAAAACAAAAACCAAAATGCCTTCAAAGTTCCAAAATCAAAGGAAATTTCTGAAAACAAGCTAATCAGTCAGAATCTAAACTGGCTTTCGAGAGCCGAAGGCAAGCAACAAGCCAAACAATCCAGACTGGAATGCTTTCAAAGAAAACAAACTAGATACCTACACCAAGTTCTTTGAAAGCAGACCAAAAACATATCTACCAAAGTAGGAACTTTCTTACCCAGCTCAAAATAAGTTCTGGAACCACTTTGAGTGACCATGACCTGGGAACACAGACTTAGGTAACCCCAGATTCCATGTTCCAACATAGAAGCAGTTTCACGGAGTTTGTATAGTTTTGAAGAACAGAGGCAGTCATCCATTAAGGCAAGTTTAAAATTCATTGGCTGGTACTTCAGGGAGGCAGGGACAGCGAGATGGCAGAAACTATTCCATAGGCCTAAAATGCTATCCGATGACATCTGTTGGGATTGATAGGAGCTAGGTGGCTTGCTAAATCAGTAATCAGCTTTTTATCTGTTGTCACAAGATGTTGATTTTCATATAGATGATAAGGGAGTTCACCTCTGGATTGGCAACATTCCAACTTCTCCACTGTCTCGAGGTTCTAACCAGCTCACCAGTCTTCACAGACACAGGCTCCTGTGGGGAGTTTTCCTTCACAGCCAGATACATGCAGCTTCTTAGGAGGTTGTGTTCACAGCTGGGGTCTCGCTCTCATCTGGCTCAGCTTATTTTAGAGAGAGCCGAGCAAGGTGCCCCTGTCCCCTGCACCCCTAGCCTAAGGAGGGCTGCACACTAAAGGCCCCCTCGGGTGGATCTGGCTTATGATTTGGGGGACAGTAGAGCCTACAGGCAGAACCTCAAGACTGAGGATTGTTCTGTTTTTTTGAGACGAGGTTTCTCTGTGTAGCCCTGCCTGTCCTGGAACTCACTCTGTAGACCAGACTGGCCTTGAACTCACAGAGATCCTTTGCCTCTGCCTCCCGAATGCTGGGATTAAAGGCATTTGCTACCACACCCAGCAACAACTGCAGTTTTTATTTAGTGTTATTTTTATGGTGCTGGGGAGGAAATCCAGGAGCCTCAGAAACATTGAGCAAGTGCTCTGATACAGAGCCCTGACCTTTGCCTGAGGGCTGTTCTTTTTGTTTGCTGGTATGTGTGTCTGCAAGTGTATAGATGTATCCGTGCGGCGTATGCACACATGCTTGTGTACAGAGGTGCATATGTCTATATCTGAATGGGTAGAGGTCAGAGAAGGACATCCAGTGTCCTGCTTCATTCCCTGGAGACAGTGTCTCTCATGTCACTCAGAGCTAGGCTGGTGGCCTGCAGCCCAGTGCCCCCCTCCTGCTTTTGCTCTGCATAGCACTGGGGCTACTTACTGGCCTATACATGGGTGCTGAGGATTTGAACTCTGGATTCTTGTGATGCTTAGCAAGCTCTCTGAGCCCTGTGAAGTCCAGGTTGGCCTTGAACCTCTCTGATCCCCCTGCCTCTACCTCTGGAGTGCTGAGATTATGTGTGCCAACTGGCTGAGTGGTGTGTGTGTGTGTGTGTGCACTCTTGAGTGCACAAGAGTGCATGCATACACTCAAGGACCATGGCACAAACATCGAGGTCAGAGGAGCCAGGTCATAATTGAGCTTTGTGACTAGATGGTTACCTGAAGCAGATCCCTAGCAAGCTGGACAGAAAGCTGGCTACTTGCCCAGCTTCCCATCCTGCAGCCACAGATAAAACATGCTTTAGGACAAGCAGACCACACCATGCCCAGTTTCCTGGGAGAGCTCTATTTCTATCAAGTACTGCTAAGCCTGGTGTAGTGACCTTGTGCTTTGGAAACACAAATGTCATCTTATCAAGCAAGAAGCCACCCACTGCCCCCAGCAGCAAGGACTCCCTCCTGCCAATCCAGCTAGGTAGGAACCATTAACCCTATTCTGAGGAGGGGAAACTGAGGCTCCAGGGTTCTTAGCAAGGGGGAGCTACTACATAGCAGGTGCTCTGTAATTGTGTCTTGTAGACACAGATATTTTACTGATTTAATCCTTTTTACTTTCATTCTATTATTTGTGTGTATACTCACAGTCAGAGGACAACTTTCTCTCCTTCTACCGTGTAGCAGGTACCTTTTCTACCAAGCCATTTCACCAGCCCTGATTTTTGAGACAGGGTTTAATATATCTCAGGCTGGTCTCAAATTCACTAAACAGCTGAGGATGACCTTGAGCTCCTGATCTGGTGTCTACATTTTCAATGTTGGGGTCACAGGCACACAGGACACATCTGGTTTCTGTGGCACTGGAGGTCAAACCCATCGCATCATCCATGCTAGACAAACACTCTACTGAGCCACATCTCCAGTCAAGACTCTTTAGGTCCAGAAACTGCTATGATGGAGTGGCCAGTAGCAGTGATAGTCAACTGCATTTTATAGTTAGGGAAACTGGGTCAAAGAGGGAAACACATCTCCAGGCACAACACTACCCTAAGGGATGGCTAAGTTTACCAGCTGAGTGTGGTCCAGGCTGTTTGTTCCTAGATCCCTGTTCCTTTGAGGCATTGGCCAGGCTGACTTGGCTGTTCCTCTGGGACTGTCAGCATTATGTTACTGTCCCTTAGGTTCCAATTGATTGCAGAAAGGAGTAAGCAAACAAGATTTTTCCCCAGGCCATACTCCCAAGTGCCAGAGATAGGGGCAATCGCCAGGGATGAGACACAGCCCACAAGGGGCTCAAGAGTCTTTGTAACCATCAGGCTCTTTGGGGGTAAAGGATCTCCCAGAAAATTAGGGGGTCTCCAAAGAAGACATCAGAATAAAACTTGTCCAGCTCCCACAGCTGGCGAAGTGACTTCACACAGAGTTAGTGGAGATGAAATAAAAACCCTTGAGCTTAGAAGCAGTGACTGGGGACCAAGCGCAGTGATGGTGTAGGCCTGTCACCACAGCTCTGGAGAGGTGGAGGCAGAAGGATAGGGATTTTTTTTTTTTTTTTTTTTTTTTTTTTTTTGAGACAGGGTTTCTCTGTGTGGCTTTGGAGCCTATCCTGGCACTCGCTCTGGAGACCAGGCTGGCCTCGAACTCACAGAGATCCGCCTGCCCCTGCCCCCCCCCCGAGTGCTGGGATTAAAGGCATGCGCCACCAACGCCCGGCTGAAGAGTAGGGAATTTAAGACCGCACTTAGCTAAGTAGTGAGTTTGAGCCCAACTTTTTAGATGCTGTCAGAAAAGAGAAGAGATGAGGGATGGGAATGATAGATACAGAGAGGGCCAAGGGGAGGTAGGTGGCTCAGTTGGTAGAGTAGAAAGTCTTAGGATCTGATTCCGGAACCCATGTAAAAATCCAGTAATTTGCTGGCCACTGAGACAGGTGGTTGCCTGGAGTTCGCTGGCCTGCTGTTCTAGCAGAAGGATAAAGCCCGTGAGCCACCATGCCTCAAAAAGTAACTTGGGGCGAGGTGTGGTGGTACCCACCTTTAATCCCAGCACTCTGGAGGTAGAGACTCTGGAGGTAGGATCTCTGTGAGTTTAAGACCAGCTAGGGCCAACAAGACCAGAATTCTATCAATGGGACTCATAAGGCAGAACAGAACCAACTCTAGCACGGTTGTCCTCTGACTATCACACAGGTACTGTGGCACACACACAATTAATAAATAAATGTGATTTTAAAAGAAACTAAAAAAATATAAGGTTGGCAACTAAGAAAGTCAGGTGACATCAGCTATGCGGGTGCACAGTACACCCTCACCCCTGTGAGAAAGTCAGTCAGGTGATATCAGCTATGCGAGTGCACAGTGCGCCCACCCTCACCCCTGTGCACATGTACACACACAAATGAACACCCCCCCCACACACAAACACACACACAATCTAAACTGGGACCCGGAGGTCTGTGTTCCTGCTAGGGGATGGCAGAAGGACCAGTCTCATCTTTTAGCTTGCAGCCGGCCTTTGTGACTGAGTGTCCAGCATCACAGAGACAGTGTGTTAGTACAGATGGCCTGATTCTCATGCCCTCTACCTGCCTTCCCCCTTTGGAAGGTAGGCATGGGTTAGTGATAAGTTCTGCAGACCGAGGTCGGTGACCTGGAGTTACGATGAGAAACAGATTAGGAAGTCTGAGGCTTTGCCAGGGAACAATGGTCCAGAGCCAAGGATGGGGATAACTTCATTCCTCTGTTTCTTCCAGCACTTGGAGCAGAACTCCTTTTCCTTCACTGCAGCAGGGGGCCTGCTGTGGGTTGATCAGGGTGGGCGGGGAGTGGGCGGGAGCGACTGAAGTCCGCCTATTCAGGGTTTGGCCGGCTCCTCCTCCTCCTCCTCTCCACAGGCAGCCTTTGGGACAGTCTCACCCTCAGTCACCGTGTCCGGAGCTGGATCTCAGGCCATCTAGCTAAGACGCCTTCCATGGGTCTGGTGATGGAGAACGGCCAGGTGCTCCCGGCTTTCCTGCTCTGTAGCACACTGCTAGTCATCAAGATGTACGTGGTGGGGGTCATCACAGGCTACACCAGGCTTCGGAAGAAGGTACGTGAGCTGGGGTGTGTGTGACGGGGGGAATTAGCACTCTGCTAGTTTTTCTCTGCAATAAAGTCTGGGCACTGAATAATGTGGCCGAGGTGTGCCTGCCCGCGTGCAGACAAAGTTGCTTAAAAGCTGGGGTGGGCTCCAGCTCCTGAACCCGCTAGTATGAGAGCACCTGGGGTTCGCCAGGTGAAGTGACTGCACCAGGACAGGCACGTGGAGCACATAGGCTCTGACAGCGAGGTCTCCTGACCTGGCGGTTTCCCAGCAGGCTGGGAGATTTCATATCTGGGTGGAGTGGAAACCGGCAAAGCAGGAGCCCGAGAAGTCTTTCCGTGGAAATTCCCACTCCCGTGGAGACTCACAGCAGCCTCCGAAGTTTGGTCCTAGCCAAAGGGGTCACAGACGACACTCTGTGATCCCAGTCTTGGCAAGGAAACAGCAGTAAAAGAGCCCACACGAGCCGGTGGGAGTGGCCAGGACTTCCCTACCTATTCCTCCGCATTGGATGGAACCCTGGAAGCTGCTGCAAAACAGACCCACATGAAGTATCTGTTGCTTACAGGCAATTTTTCAAAACCAGCCTTTGTCCAGTCCAAAGGCGAGGGGGGACGGAGTGCGGGTGGGGTCCCCAAGTGGGACTCTTGCCTTCCAGCAAGGTTCAGCCCCTAGGACAGGTATTTGCAGGAATAAAGGCAAGGCAACCACTTACTGGCTGCCTCTGATTCCCGTTTGGTCTGCCCTAGGATGTAGGACACAGATGCCAGGCAGAGATAGCTATATTCTGTCCTTGTCCCCTCTGCAGGGGCCCAAAGCTGAGCACTAAATTACCTGGGAGCCTGGGGAAGGCAGTAAGAGTTAGGTTCCCTCGGTTTTTACTGTCATCCCCTTTGGAGCTTAATGTCTGGCTTCTTAGCCTCACTTCCTCCTGGTCTCCATTCTCGGGACTCCGGGACTGAGGGAGGCCTCCCTGCTTTGGGCCCTGGGGTTCCTGGGCACCTCTTTCTGCCAAGAGGTACCAGTGGGTCACCTTCTGCCTAGGGGATGGGCACAGGCTCACCATCTTCTCTCCCACCGACCGGCGGACCTGAGCAATTGAAGAGTTCAGTGTCCCCATCTGTAAACCTGGAGACTTGAATGACCAACATTTCACCCACTCTGGTCCTTAAGACAGCTTCCAGCTGGGCTGTGGTGACCCACACCTTTACTCCCAGCACTCTGGAGGCAGAGGCAAGCGGATCTCTGTGAGTTCGAGGCCAGCCTGGTGTACAGAGAGCATTCCAGAACAGGCTCCAAAGCTACAGAGAAACCCTGTCTGGAACCCGCCCTCCCCTGCCCCCCCCCCAAAATACTGCTTCCTACTGGAATCTAAAGTGAACAGCAGTAGCCACAAGTCCTTCCTGGGTGTGCATGCTGAATGGCCCTTGGCCTAGTAGAAGTGGCTCCATGATATCTGACTACAGGGACTCTATTGGTGTCAAAGCTGGGCCCTCAGAGTTGGGAACCTGGGAGCCAGCAGGGAGGAATTTTGGATGGGAATTCCTGGCCTTATTCTGTCATTTTTACATTTTCCTCAGGGCAGGGCAGGAGCAGGCCCAACTGGGGCTCCAGGAACAGACCAGTGTGAAGCCCCTTGTTCACCTCACAGGATAGAAAGGTTGACTCAGGCATCACCTGATTGAATGGGGGTAGTTTTTCCTGGGCTGCAGCAGGGAGTAGCTGTGAGTGAGTCATGAGCCTAGGCCCCCAAAGGCAAAAGTATGACTTCTACTACTCTCTTTCAGGAGGGGGGATGGAAACTGACAGTCTGCCAGCACCCTCCCCAGGCTGTCCCTGCTCTTCCACAGAGGCCCAGGTGCTCCATTTCATCAGATGAAAGATTCAGGCAGCAGGAAGCTGTAGACCCTGGTGGTCAGAGAGGGGGTTGAGTGTCTGACCAGCCTCTTGAGTGCCTCTAATGGCTTCTACTTAGCTTGTTTGTTTTTAGTCTTTTGAGACAGGGCATTACTTCTGAGACAGGTTCTTACTACTTAGACCAGGCTACCCTTGAACTCACAGAGATCTGCGTACCTCTGTCTCCAGAGTGCTGGAATTAAAGGTGTGTGCCACATACTCGGCTAAATAACTTACTTTAATTTACTTTTTTGAGGTTCTTAGACTAGAACCTAGGGACTCATGCATGCTAGGTAAACACAGGACCGTGGATACATACCCTAATCCCCTCCTGAGTTCACTAGGCTGGCTAGCTAGTCACACTTGCCCAGTCTAATCATCTCTCTTAATGTTTGAACCCAAGAGACAGGCAGGGGGGCACTTTGGCCACCTTGAGCTCCGGTGCATAGCTCAGAGAAGAGGTTCAGGGGAGCAGGTTGAATAGTCTGTTGCCTAGCCCCGATCTCTGTCTTAGGACCTCCTAAGGGATGGTGACCCTCAGCCAATGTATTTCAGGCTTTTGCCAACCCCGAGGACGCCCTGAGACATGGAGGCCTCCAGTACTACAGGAGTGATCCCAACGTGGAGCGCTGCCTCAGGTGAGTACCTGCCAGTGTCTAGGACGTGGCCACAGACCTGGCTGCTACCTGTCCTTACTGAGTTTCTGAACTGGGGACTTGAGAGTCACCTGTGTGTCTAGGGTGTCCATGGGCTGGATTTCCTCTCAGACAATTATAGTTTGCTCATTACATTTGTCTTGGAAAAGAAAATTCTCGCAATCCAGAATTAGAGTTAGTTCAAGGTTGATGGTGTATGTCTCAGATACCAACACTTGGGAAGCAGGAAGCTCAACCAGAGTTCCAGACCAACGTCAGAGTGAGACCATTTGAAGCAAGCAAACAGAAAATAAAATACAAGTGGGATATAATGGCTCACACTTGTGAGCACTGCATTTGGGAGGTACAGGCAGGAGTGTCAGGGGTTCAAGACCAGCCTCTCCTAGTAGGGAATTGTCCCTACAAGTGGATCTCCGATTTCCACTTGTCTCAGTGCATGTGCGCACTCTCTTTCTCTCTCTCTGTCTCTCTCTGTCTCTCTCTGTCTCTCTCTCTCTCTCTGTCTCTGTCTCTGTCTCTCTCTCTCCTCTCTTAATGTAAAAGTTAATCTTTTTTTGGGGGGGGGGGTTTCTCTGTGGCTTTGGAGGCTGTCCTGGAACTAGCTCTTGTAGACCAGGCTGGTCTCCAACTCACAGAGATCCGCCTGCCTCTGCCTCCCGAGTGCTGGGACTAAAGGCGTGCCTCACCACTTCCCATCGTAAAAGTTACTTTTAAAGTGAATCTTAAGGTTAGGTATAGTGGTGCACACCCATGAGGCCAATGTCTTAGAGTCTGAGACAGGAGAATTGCCTTGGATTCTAGGCTGGTATGGGTAAAGCCCAGTCTCAAAAAGCAAAACCATCTGGGTGGTGGTGGCACATGCTATTAATCCTAGCACTTGGGAAGCAGAGGCAGGAAGATCTCTAAGTTCAAGGTCAGCCTGGTCTACAGAGCAAGTTCCAGGGCAGTCAGGGCTACACAGAGAGGCAAGGAAAAAAAAAAAAAAGCAAACAAAAATGTCTTGATGTGTAAACATCTTCTGGAAACTAAAAGTTGATTTTTAGCAGCCAGCTCAGTATTGGAGTTTGGGAACATTTCTTTCCTGTCTCACCAGTCATCCAGAATGAGGAGGGGGCACTGGGGTGATGGGGACAAGGAAGATGGCAGCTGGAACTGGTGAGACATGAAACAAACCGCCGAACACAGCTCCCAACATATCCCCTTACGTCACAAGCAGAGATGGGTGGGACCGTGTCACTTCCATAACAGAATTCCCCTCTGCAAACAAAGATTGGGGAGGGGTTCCTCATGTTTTTCTTAGCCTTTGACAGTAATGTACACACTTGTGGTTTTAAAAAAATGACAACAATGTGTCATAGGAAGTGAGACTCCAGGCCACTCTACCCTTTCCAACAGAATGAAATACCGGCTAATCTGTTTAATGAGCACCTACTATGTGGCAGGCACTGGCTGGTGTCATGAACAAATGGCCTTGCACAACCATGACCCCTTCCCTATTGGTGACTCTTGGTTGTCTAGGCCATTCTGAGCTACTGAGAGGGAAAGGCTAAGTGGCCCCGGCAGCCATCCCAGCCAGGGGTGGTGTTTTGTTGTCTCCTAAAGGCTTAACCTTATTCATGGAGGACAAAAGAAGTATAAGGGACCCTGGAATTCCCACCTACCCAGTAGGATTTTCCTTCTTCTTTTTAAATATTTTTAAATTTATTTTTATTTTATTTTTATTTTATGTATATGAATGTTTTCTCTGCATGCCGGTATCTGTACTACATATGTGCCTATTGGATCCCTTGGAACTGGAGTTACAGATAGTTGTAAGCCTCCATAAGGGTGCTGGGAACTGATCCTAGTGGTCCTCTCAAGAGAAATAATGTTCCTAACCCCTGAGCCATCTCTCCAGTTGGCTTTTATTTCATGTCTTCTCTAGTACTGAAGCTTAAGTGGTTGATATTCAGTCTAGTATTTTCTAAACATTCCTATGTAATAATGCTGTGGAGCCACTTGGTGACATTCATTCAGAATTCACTAGGTACTTGGGTTGGGGGGGCTCAACACCTGGGTATCTGGAAGCCTCCTGACTCCACAGAACTTCACAGACAGTTGAGGGTTGGAGGTGAAGCCCAGGGTGGTAGAGTACTTACGTAAAATAGAGTTGGAGGCTAGCCTGGACTACATGAGACTCTATCCTACGGAAGGAAGGAAGGAAGGAAGGAAGGAAGGAAGGAAGGAAGGAAGGAAGGAAGGAAGGAAGCCAGTCACTCTTTAATCCCAGGAGGTGGGAAGCAGAGGCAGGAAGATGTCTGTGAATTTGAGTTCAGTGTGATCTACACAGTGATTCAAGCCAACCAGAGCTGTGCAGTGAGACCCTGTCACAAAAAAGAAAGTGTCAGCTGAAGGTGCAGAACCAAGAATCACACCAGCTGCCCACCACTAGGAACTGGCTGAAGAGTGAGAGACAGAACAGTTTAATATTAGAACCATGGCAGGTGTCCCCTGGGCCACACTACTGTGTACCAGGAAGCATGGGTCATAAATCTGCCTTGCAGATTAGCACATGCTTGAGACAAGCCAGGTGGATTTTGGGGGCCATCAGGGACCAGGTTTAAAGAATGGAACCCGGGTGACTGGAGAGAGTGTCCAGTGCTTAAGAGCACTTGCTGCTCTTGCAGAGGACTCAGGTTTGATTCCCAGCACCCACATGTACCCTTTTCTGATCTCCTCAAGCATTAGACACACATGCATACATGTAGGTAAAAGTACTTATGTAGAAAATAAAATAGATAACTTTAACTTTTTTCTTTTTGTTTTTTCGAGATAGGTTCTCACTATACAGCTCTGGCTGTACTGGAACTCATTATGTAGACCAGGATGGCTTCAAACTCAGAGATATGCCTGCCTCTGCCTTCTGAGTACCGGGATTAAAGGCATGCATACATCACTACACTCAGCCAAGAATTTTTTTTTTTTTTCCAAGACAGGGTTTCTCTGTGTAAACAGCCCTAGCTGTCCTGGAACTAGCTCTGTAGACCAGGCTGGTCTCGAACTCACAAGAGACGGAATTTTTTTTTTTTTAACATTAAAAAAAGAAGAAGAATGGAACTGAGGCCATCCGTAGTGGCCTCACCTGGAATTCTAGCACTGAGCAGGTGGAGGTGGCAGGATTAGGAGTTCAAAGCCAGCCTTACTTAGCTGCTCAATGTAACATCAGAGACTATATGAAACAGGAAGGAGGCTAGTCCTGGGGAGCAAAGGAGGCCCAGAATGTGTAAGCAGCAGATGAAGTCCTGAGGGAGTGTGTGTTGCTGACATGGGTGTAGCCATGCTAAAGACTAAAGCCTCAGACTCACAGAGATGGCAAAATATTCCTCACGTAAGGTTCAGGGATAGCAAAGCCTTCCCTAGGTGAGGTCAGCGATGGCAAAACCTTCTTCTGGTCCCAGTGTGAACATTGACAGGATAAATAAAAACTAGTAACTGAGGCCGGGTGTTGGTGACGCACGCCTTTAATCCCAGCACTCGGGAGGCAGAGGCAGGCGGATCTCTGTGAGTTCGAGACCAGCCTGGTCTACAAGAGCTGGTTCCAGGACAGCCTCCAAGGCCACAGAGAAACCCTGTCTTGGGAAAAAAAACAAAACAAACAACAACAACAACAACAACAAAACAACTAGCAACTGCAGCCTCCTGCAGAATGTTTCCAGCTTAAGACAGCTTTCCCACACAGACCTCCTGCCCCCGCGCCCCAATTCTGTACATACTAAAAACCTGGTAGAGAGCGAGTGGCCCAATGACCCCAGCTTTTCTGTATGTGTGTCTGTTCTTTCCTTCATTCCCTCCTGCCCCAGTCAGTTCAAGTCACAGCCTTACTGGATAAGTACCAGCCACGTTCTAGTCCCAGGACACCTGCCTGTGCTTGCAGATGTAAATGTGAATGTGAATTTCCATGGACTGTTGCCCCAGCAGGAACACCTGACCCAAGCTTCCTCTTAGGCTTTTAGCCCGAGGAAAGCAGTTTGCCAAGAGATTTGGCCCCCAGGTGCAAACTTCCTATGTTCTGAAAATGACATCCTGCCTGTCCATTTATCAATAGTGGACATGGGCTCAGAGAGGAGAGGACACCTGCCTGTGGCCTCAGCTCCATGGTGGCCTCTGGTGGAACCCTCATTTCTCACTAGGGTCAGAGAGGGCCTGTGGCAGGTTGTCAGCTAAAGGAGACTGAGGAGCAACTCACAGCTGTGCCCACGCCAGAACTGGTGATTTGGGGTGGCCATGGTGGCCCTTCTATCTGCTTTCCTTATTTTCTAGGTACCAACACCCATGACACCCCAACACTGAGGAGAGATAGCAGGAGACAAAGCCTCAGCCCCACCCTTACTGATCCTCTCCGCACATCCCCCTTTGGCACCAAGCAGTCATCCATGCACCATGTGTGGGTGGTGAGCTGGTGGTGAGCTGGAGAGGGAACATGTTGCCGCCAGCTGCTGTCACTGCCTTGACCCGGGGGTCACCAGAGATCTCTCTCCCCACTGCAGTCTTTTGCTGCAGTAAAACAGCTTTGTTCCAGCCTGTGTGGAGGGAGTGGGGCAGGCTCAATGCTACAGGGGGCTATGCAAGTCTCATCTGGTGGGAACTGGCTTTGGGTGACGTTTGCCTCAGAATACTGGCTATTATTGGAGTGACACATTTCTCCCTGTGCCAGTACGTGACTCCCTCCATGTCTCTGTTTGGATACTATAGCAGGGGAGGAGACGTGAGTTTTATTTATTTATTTATTTTATTTTTTTCAACATCCTGATTTCCCCATTTCTCCCTGCCCCCAGCACCACTGTGGCTTTGTGGGGCCCCATTGTGGTTTCAAACAGATGAGGGAGGTAGGCACTGGGTCGGAGCTCCATCTGCTTCCAGCCACCTCTCCCCACGTGGGCCACCCCTTTGCTGCCTGGTGGGGAATTCAGGAAGTGTGTATTCTTTACTAGGCCCACCTCACCAACCAGGGGCCTGCCACAGACCAGGGACTACTCCTCCCATCCCTGTGTCCCAACCTTCCCTTCCTGCTCGTCAGGTTTGGTCACATTTGTTCTAAATATGGCTTTATTTTGTTTTGTTTTTGAGATAGAGTCCCAAGTAGTCCACGCTGACCTCTAACTCTATGTAGATGAAGATAACCTTGAACTTAAGTTCCAGGCCCTAGTGGAAGAAAGGGAGTGGTGTGGTGTGGAGTGTGTGTGTGTGTGTGTGTGTGTGTGTGTGTGTGTGTGTGCGCGCGCGTGCGCATGCATGCATGCACAGTCGTGTGGGGTGTCCGGTGTTTGTGTGTGTATGAGAGTGAGAGAGAGAGAAAGAGAGAGAGAGAGGGTGTGTCGAGGCCAGAGGAGAACTCTGATCCTCATTGTGCAGCAATCCATCTTAACCACCAAGCCTTTTGATTTGGGTTTTGCTTTGGTTTGTTTGTTTGTTTTTGTTTTTTTTTGAGACAGGGTTTTGTAATGAGTTTTTTTTTCTGTATCACCAGCCAGCTCCCAAATAATGACACAAGGCTTCTAATTAATTATGAAAAACTTAAAGTAGCCCATTTATATTAATCTATGTCCTATCAGGTGCCATCACCTCTCTTCCGTCTTGTATTTCCTGTTTGTTCTCTGTGCTGGTTCGTCCCTTCTCCTTTGTGCCTAGATTTCTCCTCCTTTTCTTTTCTCTCCCCAGAAGTCCTGCCTATACCTCTTGCCTAGCTATTGGCTATTCAGCTCTTTATTAAACTAATCAATCAGAAGACACCTTGGCAAAGACACATCTTCACAGTGTACAAATATTCTGCAACAGGGTTTCTCTGTGTAGTCCTGGCTGTCCCTGAACTCACTCTGTAGACCAGGCTGGCCTTGAACTCAGAGATCTGTCTGTCTCTGTGCTGGAATCAAAGGAGTGCCCCACCACTACTGGCTAAGGAAAGAAGGAAGGAGGAGGGAGGGAGGGAGGGAGGGAGGGGGAGGGAGGGAGGGAGGGAGGGAGGGGAAGTCTTATTTGCATCCCAGTCCTGCCTCAACTCACTCACTAGCAAAGTATGACCAAGATTTACTTATTTTTATGTTATATGTGACGTGTGCTTACTTGCATGTATGCATGTGTGCCTGGTACCTTCAGAGGCCAGAGAAGGGCATCAGATCCCCTGGAACTGGAGTTACAGATGGTTGTGACCCATTCTATGGGGGCTGGGAACTGAACCTGATTCCTCTACAAGAGCACCTAGTACTCTTCACTCTGAGCCATCTCTCCAGGCCCTGACCTCGAACTCTTTATTTTTCCACCACACCCTGTTTTAAGCAGAGCTGGGGATAAGAACTCCACCTGCTAAGCTTTATTTCCCCTCAGGAACTTTTATGCCTTGGCCGGATTTCATTTCCTCCTATGTTATCAGGCCTCCTTCTTACCCGTCTCCCTTACTTCCCTCTTGTGTACTTTTCTCCAGAAAACAGGTCAATTTTTGAACTTTGTGCGGTTCTTACCTCAGGGACTTTGCATATGCCGGGTACTGTTGCTGGATTTTGGTGGCTACATGGCATCTCCTCGTGTTCTCTCTCTGCCTACCTTTCCCATAATTCTCTTCGCCTCCTAGTACCGCCTATCTGTCTTCCTGCCTCTATTGGCCAAACGGTGTTTTATTCATCAGCCAATTAGAGAATCATATATACAGAAGGACATCCCCCATCAGGGTACTTGCCAAGAAGGTTCTTCATCTGCCTGGCCAGCTTCTTCTCGTCATTTAGGCTATAACACATATCTCTACTACTGAGTACTGCCCCAGTGCCCTGCAGCATTGGGGTGCTGTGTGCTCTAGGCCTCTCTCTATCAGGCTCTGCCTGCTTTCTTTCACTCAGTAAACAGCTAGTGGCTCTTGCTAAGACTAATTTTCCAGTGGGAAACAAGACAAGGCCTCTGAAGTGGTTCGCCACACAAGTGCTGGGGCCAGGCTGGGCTGGCCAGTGGCCTGGTGCTGCTGGCCAGATGGACTGCAGCTGGAAGTTAGATTCCCCGGACTGAGTGATGGGGCCTGTCTTGGGGAAGGTCATGGATCGGTCACTGGGTTTGTGTTTATCTAAGTGGTCATCGATAGCTCTGGGCAGTCACTGTCCCTAGTTGATGGGGTTTGACTGCCTGGTTCATTTTAGAGTGAGGCAACAATCCAAAAGGGGTCATGGACACTGAGTGACAGCTGGTGAGAGTTTTCTTCCTTGGTCATTATTTATGGTAGGCTTGTCTGCAGTCTTCCCACCAAGCATGCTTACAAAAGAACCGGATAGCAAGCCTGAAGGAAGGGAAGGATGGCCAGTACCTGTGCTTTACTGGGCTGGTGAATGGAAGAATTCTATGCTTAGTCCTGCAAAGATGATGCTTAGTCAGCTTTTGGGGTGGAGAGGGACAGAGACAGCACGGGACAGGGCCCCAAACCTGCATTCAGAGGGCAGGTGGGTCTCAGTCCTGACAAGAGGAACACCTGGCACTCACCTCTGATCCCAACCCTATCCTCTGAGTCCTCCCTTTTCTGCCTGATATCTGAAGGACAGCCTGGGGAAGGGGGCAAGGACTGGGTCCATACAATCCCTGTGGTATGTTGAGAAAGCCCTGAACCAGCGGTGGCCTCCCTGGTCATGTGCTGTTAACAGGGCTTTGAGTCTCAGCCACTTCTGGATTAAAGCTCAGTCACTGTTCCCCTTGGCCCTGCAGCATCTAGTTTATTGGCCAGCAAGGGATTGGGGTGTCTGGCAGTCCCAGACTGGTAGGTTGGGAGCCCCAGCACTAAGCCTGCTGACTGTACCCCTCTGCTCCCCAGAGCCCACCGCAACGACATGGAGACTATCTACCCCTTCCTCTTCCTGGGCTTCGTCTACTCCTTCCTGGGACCTGAACCTTTGATCGCCTGGATACATTTCCTTGTTGTCCTCACAAGCCGTGTGGTACACACGGTGGCCTACCTGGGCAAGATGAACCCGAGAGTCCGCTCTGGAGCCTATGTCCTGGCCCAGTTCGCCTGTGTCTCCATGGCTCTGCAGATCCTCTGGGAAGTGGCCCACCATCTGTGATGAGTGGCTGAAGCCTCTTCAGCTATTACATTGTCGACAGAAGCCATCGAGGCTGAACCTGGGGACTTGGTGTCCCTTCTAGAACAGGGATGGACTCTGGTCCTGGGTGTGTGTTCCTTAGCCTCTTGGGATCTGGATGAAGTACCCAATTAGAACCACTTACAGATGAGTTGTCAAGACTGACAGAACATCCTTAACCTCACAAAAGCCTTAAACACCACTCACACTCCCTCTTGCCCCTTAAAACTGAAAGGACACCCAGGCGGTGCACAGCTTTAATCCCAGCACTTGGGAGACAGAGGCAGGCAGATCTCTGTGAGTTTGAGGCCAGCCTGGTCCACAGAGTGAGTGCCAGGACAGCCTCCAAAGCTACACAGAGACCCTGCCTTAAAACAAAAACAAAAACAAAAAAAACAAAAAAATGAACCAACCAATCAGCCAGCCAACTGAAAGGACAGGGGATTCTCCAACATAGCCACCATTCCATCCAGGGTTAAAGATGAAGACTTCCAGGCAGTCCAAGGAGAGACACCTAGCTCTGGTGTGTGACCCAGGAAGTCTTCACAAGAGGCCAATCGATGGCCAGCTCCCTCTCAGGCTGTGGAGTTAGGGGAGTGGGCAGGTCTGCATGTCCCTGCTGCCACCCCTGCCTTTGTTCCAAGTGCCTTAGTCAGTATGGGCTCTGTAATGGGGAGTGCTCACAGGGAGCTCTGCCTGCCTGGTCAAGGCCTGAGCTCCCCAAAGGCCATCAGTCAGGGTGGGCTTTATCTGACCAACTACTGAAAGAAAACTTTGGGTCTCTTCAGCATCTGTGATGTTTGAAGATGCCAAAGTGTGTGTGTGTGTGGTGTGGTGATGTGTGGTGTGGGGTGGTGTGTGGTGTGTGTGGTGTGGTGTGGTATGGTGTGGTGTGGTATGGTGTGGTGTGGTATGTCTCCCTCCAGAGTCCCCCTGAAACCTGTTCATGGTTAGTCATTAAATAGTAATGTGTGACCTGTGAATGCCCCGTGGTCCCTATTTCCAATGTCCATAATGTCCTAGCTGGCCTGGTGCCTGCTGAGAATTTTGGGGATTTTGGTGTTTCTATGTTTTGCTTTTTGAGACTGGGTTTCACTTAGCCCAGGTTGGCCTCAAACTTACAATGTAGCCGAGGACAACCATGAACTAACAGCCTGCCTGTATCTCCTAAGTGCTGGGATTATAGACTTCCGCCACCACAGTGGGTTCCTTTCTGGGGCCAAGCTAGCACAGACGACAGGCTGCTCCGGGGAAGTCCCCTTCTTCAGCAAGGAGATCCCTTATAAGGTGCTTGGCTTGGGATCCTGTCCTGCCAGGTGACCTTCCCTGCAGCTCTGCCACCTGGTAGATAGGATGCTGTTTTTCTCTACAGCTGGAGACCACCTGGAAGTACAGGGGCTGCTCCAGAGGCTGGGACAGTCAGGTTCCCAAGCCCTGCCTGCCCTCCAACCAAGGCTGATGCCTAGTGTCCCTACCCCTCTTCCCAACGGGGACCAGAGATCTGCTCTGTGAAGCGCACAGCACACTGGGAGTGGATGACACTGCCCTCTGGTGGTGAGATGAAGCCATTGTTCTTGGAGTGCTCGTCTGAGGAAAACAAAAACCAAACATGGCCTCCCCACACACTTTGAGTGCCAGCTGTTTGCTGAGCATTAGGCTGGATGTGTCTTCATCTGTCACCCCCACCCCACTGCCCCATTTAATACTTAAAATAATTTTAAGAAGGAGGCATTTGTACATTTTAGAAAAATCAGGTGAGTTCAGGTGGTATGGCCAAAGACCATTTCTGCATTTTCATATTATGTATACGGGTGTTTTAGTGTGAAGGCATGTCTGTATCATATGTGTGCCTGGTGCCCATGGAGGCCAGAAGAGGGTGTTGGATCCCCTGGAACTGGATTACAGACAGTTGTGAGCCACTATGGGTTCTGAGAATTGAATCTGAGTTCTCTGAACCACTAAGCTGTCTATCCATTTCAGCATTTTAGCTGAGGGATTCAAAGCTCCAAGGAGAGAGATGACTTGTCCTGAGTTCCTGGTCCAGGACAGGAGAGAACTCTGCAAGGTAGGGCCCAGGAGGGATGGGGCCCAGAGAGGTCTAAGCAGGACAGGTGGACATCTGTCCATTCTGTGTTTTCCCTCTTGGGGAAGGTGGGCTTGTGAGAGCCAGGTGTTCCAGTAAGAACCTTCCAGTTGCCTGGTGCAGGAACATATATCACCCATGACTGCATAATCTGGGGTCTGGGTGGTGGAACTGGACCACTGCAGTAGGACAGGCAGCATGGCAAGGAACTGTAACAGCCCCATGTGGGGTAAGGCTGGGACCACTGGCCAGGGGTCCTCTGGGATAGTGAGGCTGAGGTCCAATGGGGAGGTGAGCATGCTGACACTGGCCAGGAAATGTAAAGAAATTCAGTTGGGCTGGGTGTGACAGCACACACCTTTAATCCCAGACAGAGGTCAGTGAATCTATGTTGGAGGCCAGCCTGGTCTACAAAGTGAGACCTTGTCTCAAAAATGAAAGAAAACCAAAAAATACAACTGTGAGGGTGGGAAGAAGTCAGCCCCAGTGTGCCATGGTATGAAATTGGGGTTAGAGGGAAATCGGGGTAAGAGGCTCCTAGGGTGGTCAGGGAGAACACACAGTGGCAAGTGGGCTGGGTGGGCTGTTATATGACCCTTACTCTCCAAGTGGCTTGGGCAGCGAGTATCCTAGCTATGCTCAAGAATAAGAGAGAGGTGGGGACAGTGGCTCCAGCAGGGTGTCACTGGGCTTAGTGGCTTGTTCTGTTCGCATCCTCATGGTAGGGAGTGCAGTGAGTAGTCTCCTGGCTGCAAATCTGGGCTCGAGACAGGCTCCAGCCTGCAGTACAAGACAGAGCAGGTGCACTGCCCAGGGAGGCGCCTTGGCCAGTACCACCTCCTGAACCAGCCAGAGGTGGCAGGCAGCACACAGTGCCTGCATACCCCTCCAACCCTGATACCACATCAGAAACTCTTGCTTTCCTCTGGTTTGGTCTCTTGTCTGAGAACATCCATTTCCCAAAACTTTACCCAGATAGGACCAGTCTCTCCTTGCCCTAGGATCAGAGACTGAGAAGGGTGTGGCTGAGTTTATGAGGTCCTAGTGTGGAGCAGACTGAACAGCAGCCTGGAGCCCTAGAGTCCCAGACATAGGAGTTGGGCAAGGACTTAATAGGCCTCTAGGAGCCTGGGAAGCTAGAGCTGTCCCTAGTTGATGCCCAGTGTCTTGGGGACATGCCCTAACCTCTGAGCAGGAGGCCAGGGCCAAGATAGAGTTCATATAAACTCAAGGGCCAGTAGCCACACTGTAATCTTTTTTAAAATAAGTCTTTCTGCATGTATGTATTCTTTGTGTGTATATGTGGGCACATATGTGGAGGCCAGAGGACAACCCCAGAGTCAGTTCTCTTGTGGGCCTAGGGACTGAATTGAGATCCTCAGGCAACAAGTGCCTTTACAATCTGCGGGCCCTTGCAATCTGTAGACTAGGCTGGCCATGAATTTGCCGGAGATCTGAGATTGCAAACATGCGGCAGTGACATTAAATTTAGTATCACCTTGCCATTCTACCTTCCTGGACACCTTGCCATTCATGCAGTCAGCCTGGTTTTGGGGTAATTATTTTCCCAGGGTGCACTGCATGTGTTTGCCTAGGTATCTTCACACATAAGTACCAACTGGAATCACAGGCTAGTGCCACCACATCAGCTCGCATAGATTTCCTTTTGGTCTCAACTTGTAGCCCAGGGTAATCAGTAACTCACCATGTTGCCTATGTAAGCCTAGAACTCAGTATAGGCCAGGGTGGCCTCAAGATCAAATAGCCATGTATGGTGGCAGACACCATTAATCCCAGCAATCAGGAGGCAGAGGCAGACTGATCACTACAAGTTTGAGGCTAACCTGATCTATGTATGCAATGAGACCGTGTAACAAACAAAAAACTGAATAGTCTCATGTTTTAGCCTAAACTTGCCTCCAGATTTAGCCAATCCACTTGCCCCAGCCTCCTAAACCTGGAGATTACAAGTGTGATAGGGTTTTTTTTTTTTTAAGATTTATTTATTCTGTGTGTTATGTTTTGCCTGTATGAATGTATGTGTGCTAGGGGGTGTGTCTGGTGACTCGAATGTCAGAAGACTGTAGTTTCAGGTAACTGTGAGCCACTATGTGGGTACTAAGCACCAAACTCGAGTCCTCTGCAAGAGCAGCCAGTACTCTTAATCGCTGAAGCCATCTCTCTAATCCCAGAAATGTTTGTTATTGTTTTTAAATCAAAGGTAGTTAGCGAAGCAAGGACTCACATTCCTGAATCTTTCCTTCCCCAGTTTCATCCTCAAGAGATTAGCCAATCACATCAGATTGTGAGGTTGTGCTCCCATCAATGGGATGAGATGCAGTCTGTGCTTACATCCAGGATAAAGGAAGCCATGTTGGCCTGGTTGTTTTGGTAGCCTGCCTGGTTTGGGTTCTGACTCATCCTTTTTGCAAAATGAATACTAGGCTGAGATACTTTGGCTTTATTTGTATGTGTTCCCTTGTGCTACACTGGGATTATTTCTAATGCAAGTAAGAGTCACCATGTCCAGGTTTTTAAAATCTATTTGTGAAGCTTGAGGTACCTACAAGCATTCTAAAAAGATGGCGTTAATTTGGATAGGATACATATTTTTAAAGTGTTTTTCATTTTCATCTGAGAGAAATTTACAAGGGTATACGGAAAGGAGGGAGACCACCTTTGCCTCCCAGAGGAAAGCACCAACCATATGATGGTTTTTTCATCCCCCCTTTTTTAATTATTGCAAATTTTAAGCACATATCTGAAATATAACACACATGTCATGTAAGACAGTGATCCTGGCTTCGGGGTCCACTGTCCTCCTTAAAGCACATGCTGCCTTTGGCATTATTTTCTTTCTCCCAGGAGATGCCGCCATGGCCATTGGCACCAGCCACGGATTTAAACAACTTCACTTTGCAAAGTTTGAGTGAAGAAAATAATGAGTCTCTGTGAGGTAGTTGTTTTTGACGACTTGACTAAAAGTGAGGGTCATGTGGGAAGAGGAACCTCAGTTGAAAAAAAAAAAAAATGCCTCCATCTGGTTGACCCGTAGGGACCAGGGAGACAGCAGGAACAAGGCCTGAGTTAATCCCACAATGTCTGAAGGGCAGTTCCTGCAACCCCTTTGAAACTTACCCAAGTATCTCCAAGGATAAAACCTCAGCCAATTAAAAGTGTACTAATATAATGCTGCTTGTTTAACCAATTATGTCTGAGATGACCTAACTGTCCCTAAAATTCCTCTAGCTGTGCTTACAAAGAAGCCTGCACACTCCTCTTGGGGTCGTTGACATTTTGTACAGGTGAATGACCCCACATATGCGGGTAAATACATGTTCTTGCTCTTCCATACTATTTGAGTCTGGAGTCTTCTTTTAGCATTTCCTTGGAGCCTACACCATGTAGAAACATGTCCACAGAAGCCAGAAGGCAGCAACAGAATGAGCTTTCGACCTGGGACTAGAGTCCCAGATGGTTGTGAGTCACCATGTAGACAATGGGAATTGAACTTGGGGCCTGTGGAAGAGCAGCAGTTGCTCTTAAGTACTAAACCCTCCAGCCCCTAAAGGTTTGCTTTTTTTAAATTATGTATCTCTAGCCAGGAGTGCTGGCACATGCCTTTAATCCTAGCACTGGGAGGCAGAAGCAGGTGGATCACTAAGTGTGAGGCCATCCTGGTTTACAGAGTGAGTTCCAGGACAGTCAGGAACACACAGAGAAACAAAAAAGCAAACAACAAAATTGTGTGTGTGTGTGTGTGTGTGTGTGTGTGTGTGTGTGTGTGTGTGTGTGTGAGTGTGTGTGTGTGTGTGTGTGTGTGTGTGTCTGTGTGTCTGCGCACGCGCACATAGCCACATTTGAAAGCATCAGATCCCCTGGAGCTAGAGTTGGGTGCTGGGAATGAACTCAGGCCCTCAGCACTGCTGCACCATCTCTCCAGTCCCACAGAGGGAGTATTTTGACTTCTTCAGTGTCCACGAGTCACTCTGCTCCTCCACAGTAAAAATGGCTGGACATGTGGCTCACTTGGGAGAGTACTTAACTAGCTGGCATGAATTAAGTCCTGGGTTCCACCACATACACCAGGTGTGACAAGGCATGAAGGGCCTTGCTCAAGGCTCTGAGCCACAAATTGGCTTTTTGCTGGTATTGTCTTTTCAAGAATCAATCTCTCTCTCTCCCTCTCCCCTCCCCTTTGTCTCCTGTAAGAAATAAAAGCAGACACAATGCCCCCTCTTCCTTTGATCAAATAGGCAAAGCCAGGGAAGAATGAAGTCCAAGTGTCCCTGGGCTGTGGCAGCCTGGTATGGGTCCCCAGGAAGCTGTTCCATAGACCCACAGCCAGGCACAGCAGGGGCAGGAGAGTGTTTGATAAATCCTGCACTGCAGAGAGGGCGGGTGCCCCTCCCTTGGCCTCCCGGAGGAGCATGTGCAAACTATTAGGTTGGTTTATTTTTTCTAGAGTGCCAGAATGGAAGTGACATTGACATCCTCATGGTCATCCGTGGGAACACAGCCTCCAGCATTTTCCAAAGCTGGCATTTCTGGGGCCCACCTTCCAGACCCCCACTCAGTGGGACCCCATGTTGATAGCAGCCAGCCAGCCTTCACTTCTTTGTTGGCAGGCCTGGGGGTAGAATGGAATGGAGAGATGGCTCAATGTTAAGAGTATCTGCTGCTCTTGCAGAGGACCCAGGTCCAGTTCCCAGGGCCCACATTAGCTAGCTCGCACCTGCCTGTGACTCCAGTTCCAGGGGATCTGATGCCTCTTCTGGCCTCCATGGGCACCTGCAGCTCCATGGCGCAGGCACCGACAAGCAGACATGTACACATGTGCATAAATAAAAATAAAAAGACAGGATGGGTCGCATTGAACTTTGGGTCCTGTCCCCACATCCACTCCCAATTAAGTGAGTATTGCTTTAGGCCACTCTACATCCTGTGGTTGGACTGTTGCTGATAAAGGGAGAAACAAACACTGTGTACTGAAGACCCTGCTTAGGCATCAGTAGAATACCCGTTTCTCTGCCTTCAGCCTCGGCCAAACAAGCCCATATGACCGAGGTCCCCGCTGCCAAGGAAGAAGCCCCACCACATTTATATGTCACCTTTCCCAGGAATGCTACACATCCAAAGACCATGCTGAAACCACCAGGGCAAGGTCCCTATGCTGGATTCCAGTGGGGAGTAGAGGAAGAAAGCTAAAAGATGTAATGGAGAGAGTGCAGACTGAGGCCTCATTTCACCCGGAACTGCAGCTCAACATCTGCTTTTCTTACCCCTTCAGATGGCATTTCATGTAACCCAGGCCTCCCCAAAGTCACTGTAGCCAAGGAGGACCTTGAACTTCTTTTTAAATAAATCTTTTTCTTTTTGTTTTTTTTGAGACAGAGTTTCTTTGTGGCTTTGGAGGCTGTCCTGGAACTAGCTCTTGTAGACCAGGCTGGTCTCGAACTCACAGAGATCCGCCTGCCTCTGCCTCCTGAGTGCTGGGATTAAAGGCGTGCGCCACCAACGCCCGGCAAATCTTTTTCTTTTTAAAAAGATTTTTTAATCTATCTATCTGTCATCTATCATGTATACTGTGTTCTGTCAGCATGTTTGTCTGCAGACCTGGAGAGGGCACCAGATCTCATTATAGATGGCTGTGAGCCACCATGTGATTGCTGGGAATTGAACTTGGGACCTCTGAAAGAGCAGCCAGTGCTCTTAACTGCTGAGCCATCTCTCCAGCCCCCAACTTTGAACTTCAGATCCTTCTACCTTTCTCAAATGCTGGGGTTACAGGTGTGAACTACCATGTCTTCTTTTAGGTGGTGGTAGGAATGGAATCCAGGGCTTTGTGCACACTAGGCAAGCAGTCTACCAACAGAGCTACACCCCCAACCTTCTAATACCTTCTAAAGAAACGGCTGGAGAGATGACTTAGTCCTTGACTGTGGAAGCATAGAGAGGGAGCTGAACACTAACATATATGCATTCATTCTCTCTGCTCTTGACTATGTGTGTCACCTGGAGTATAATGTAAATCCTTTCTCCCCTAAGCTGCTTTTTGCCAGCTTATTTTGTCCCAGCAGTTGGAAAGGAAACTAGGGTATCCTCCATGGCCATACTTCTGCATGCTCTGTAGTAAGAATTTAATCCCAACATCAGCTCCCACACTCTAGGAGTGGTCACCCATCCCCCATACCTGTGAAGGAGATGTGCCCTGGTCAACCACTCCTCCAGAACCTCTAGGTGTCCCCAGGGGGCTCAGGATTGGAAATGAAGCCTGGTACAGGTTCTGCCTTCAGCCCCCTCTCCCACATGGGGGCCCTGAAGGATGTCAGCACCGTACCTGAAGAACAGGTGTGCAGGCAGTGAGCCCCACCGAAGTTGCTGTGTGAGCCAGGACAGGCCAGCACCACCTTCAAATGGCTGCCCACCAGGAGGGCTGTGACCCAGCCAGCCGTGTGCTGCACCCTCTGGGAGCACCCGCCATGCCTTTCTGAAGTCTCATGGAGCTTAAGAAACATGGTTTATTCCTTAAAGACAAAAGCTTTTTGGTTTTAATACACAAGTAAGTGAGTTCCTTGGCGGACTCCTGTTCCGCCTTCCGGCCAGGCCACTCCAGGGACCTCAGGCCACAATCTCAGCCACCATAGACAGAGTGATGTTCAACTGCACTTCCAGTACCCAGCAGGCCTCTGGAACTCAGGAAGCTGGGATGAAGAGAAGGCACAGGAGAAGCTGCCCAGTGTCTCTGGGGACAGGAACAGACAAGGCCACTTCCATTGGTGCTGTCTATCATTGGGCCAGGAAGGAGGCTGGATCCAGCGCACACTGTCAGTTCACTGTGGGCACCTGGCTGTGGTGGAGGCTAAACTCTTTGGCTTTGAGGCGCAGGCTGGCGATACTGTTGGCCATGTTGACCCCGGGGGTTGTAGGACTTGAGCCTCCGGGGCTGTAGGGAGGCACAGAGCTGGGGAGACAGGAAATACAGGAACCCATTGGTGCATCTGGTTAGTCTCACTTCCCTTGAGTGATGAGCTCAGGGTGGCCCTGGACAGGGTGGCATGGTAGGGGGAGGGGACAAGCATCCAGAGATAGCACTGGGTCAAAGGAGCCTCCCTGGCCAGATGTAGTGGCTCACACTGCTACAATCCCAACATCTGGGTTGCTGAGGCAGGAGGATGGCCGAGGCCATCTTTTATTTGTTGGCATTCCTTTCTGGACTGAGGCCCTCCTGATAGGGGGACATGTGCTCTGTTTCGTACCACTGCTCTGTGCCCAACATTTCTGGAAGAGGACGGATCAGGGAAGGATACAGGAACCATACAAACTAACCCACCCAACATTCTCTCCTGAGGCTCATGGCTACGGCAGAGCCTTCTCCACATGTGAACAAGTAAGGGGATGGAAATTCTGGGGCTGTGGGATATGGCAGCCCAACTCCCTAGCACGTTCTCCTTTCCGCCATCTTGGAGGGAGCCATTAAAGACTTAGTTTATTTTTTATTTATGTGTATGAGTGTTTGTCTACATGCATGTCAGTATACCATATCCATATAAGTGTCTTGTCCCTGTGGAATTTAAAAGAAGGTGTCAGATCCCCTGGACCTGGAGTTACAGATGGCTGTGAGCTGCCACGTGAGTGCTGGAACTGAACCCAGGGCCACTGTGAGAGCAGCCAGTGCTCTTAACCTCTGAACCATCTCTCCAGCCCAAGGAAGGTGTTTATTTTATTTGTTTGTTTTAAACAACAAAGCCACTCCTCTACACGGCTCTGGACCTTGCCAGGATCACAGTACAGAGAAACTTGTCATCGGCACTCACTGTTTCCTGCCTGGAGGGTGGGCATGGTGCTGGGTCTGACTTGAGACTTCCTGCAGCCTTCTAGTTACCTCAGGGCTGAGCCCACACTTTGCTCTCCTCCAGACAGGCCTGGCTTCTTCCCTTTCTACACCAACGCTTGTGTAGACACACACACACATGCTCATACTTGAACACCCACCTGCACTGTCATGTAACACACTCATCATACACTATCCAAGCTTCCCTCACAGAGGTGGCCTTCAAGATCTCAAGGGGCTCCAGCTGCCCCTGTTGGCCCAAAGAGCTCCTCAGTCTCACCTGTAGGGGGATGATGCTGGCCAAGACAAATATTCCGGGCTCAGCGCTGTAGGTCGGGGAGCCACAGGCTGCTCAATGGCAGCCTCCTGGCCATAAGACTTGAGCAGTGAGGCAGAGCGGGTAGCCAGCATGGCACGTTCATTCCGGCGAAACTTGGCACGGCGGTTCTGGAACCAGACCTGAGAGAGAGGGTGTGGCAAGCATCCCTGTGGATCTGGGTACATGACTATGCTGTCCCATCCCTGAGCTGGTGGCTTCATTCTCTGACCTTTGACTCCCAGCACAATGTAGGACACATGAAAAAAAAAATCAATGAACAGGTAAGCCTTTGGGTCCCGGGATAACAAGGTCAGGTGGGCACCCAGGGTAGATCTGGGAAAGAACGGCCGAAAAGTTAGTAGTTTCTTTTCTTTTCTTTCTTTTTCCAAGACAGGGTTTCTCGGTATAGCCTTGGTTGTCCTGGAATTCGCACTATAGACCAGGCTGGCTTCGAATTCAGAGATCTGACTGCCTCTGACTCCCAGTGCTGGAATTAAAGGTGTGTGCTACCACTGTCCAGCAAAAAGTTAATTTCCTTGTGAGAAACTTCATGCTTGGCACTGCTCTAGGCTTTCTTCTCTGTGTGGATGTGGTGTGTGCATGTACATGTACACACACATACACACACACACACACACACACACACACACACACACACACACACACACGGCCAGTGACCACTATTAGATCTCTATTTTGTTCCATGATTTTCCTTTTCTATTTGTTTGTTTATTGAGAAAGAGTCTCTCACTGAGCCTGGAGCTTGCCTGGTCTAGACTGGCTGCCAGTGATCCCCCAGGATCCTCCTGTCTCCAGCTTCCCAGCACCGGTGTTGCAGTTGTACACGGCCTCACTCAGCTTTTTACATGGGTGCTGGAGATATGCACTTGGGTCCTCATGCCATGGCGAGCACTTTACCTGAGGAGCCATCTTCCCACCCCCTGCCCTACATTTTTATACAAATGCCAGTTCCCTGAACCATAACACAGCCTGCACTGTGGGTGCATCTATTCATTTGCAGGGAGAAACTGATCGGGGTTAGACATCTCGCTCCTTCCATGTCACTAGCTGTGGCAAGGCTTCCATCTGGATTTCATTCTCCTGGCTCCAGATGCTCTGAGCTCACCCCTGTCTTCCCTAGCCAGTGCCTGCACTGGGCCACCAGTGGTCTCCAGCCTGGGTGAGGACTCTCTGGGAGCCCTGGATGGGTCCTACTTACCTGGACACGGGCCTCGCTGAGGTTGACACGCCGGGCCAGCTCCTCACGCACAAAGGCGTCAGGGTAGTGCGTGCGCTCGAACACTCTCTCCAGTGCCTGTAGCTGGCTGCTGTTGAATGTGGTTCTGTTCCGTCGCTGTTTCTTCTTTCGTTTGTTGGCACTGCCACGGCCTGGACTGGGACAGTCACCTAAGGGAAAATGGAGGGTCAGCAGAGTGGCTGTACGGTGCTCACAATACGCCCTGTGACCCTGTCTGGGGACGTTTGCAGTATCAGCCATCTGCTCCTCTTACACTGGCTGTCCTGTGTCTCCCTCTGCAGGTGGCCTCAGACCTGAGGGTTAGAAAGTGTCCTCTAAGCTAACCTGCTACCTTTTGCCTATGTCCATTCATCACACACACCTATTAATTTATCCATCCATCCAGACACCCATTATTTGAGACCGTGTCTCTCTCTGAACTACAGCTAGACAGACTTTGTGGCCAGCGAGCTCCCCAGGATCTGCCTGTCCACACCCCCACCTTATGCTGTAGTTACAGGAGCTGGGCTTTTCACGTGGATGCTAGAGACCTGAACTTACTGAGCTGCCTCTCCCAGCTCCTAAATGTGTACTTTAATATCCAGGAAACATCACTTGCCACAGTGCCGTGTCCAGTGGACAGGAGGGTGTGAAGCAGAGCAAAGGCCCCAGCTTCCCCAGTCCCGTGCCCCATGGTTTAGACTGCAGCATACAGACTTAAAGGCCAACACTGCACACTGCCATGCCACGAGTGCTAGGCTGCTTTATTTACGAATATTCTGGAGTCATCCACCTCAGTTCTGCACACTTGACTGCTTCCCCTCTTGTTCCTCTCTCTACCTGCAGGGGCCAGTTCTTTAATTAGCTTTTTAAAAAGATTTATTTTATATGCATTGGTGTTTTGCCTGAGTGTGTATCTGTGTGAGGGTGTTGGGTGTAGCACAATTAATAAATACCCAAAGACAGATATTGGGGTTAAAGCTGAATATCAGAGAAGCAAAGCAGTCAGCCACTAGAGAGTTCTCACCTCCACCAATGCTCAGACAAACGGGTGATGCTGTCCTCAGAGTGCCTGCAGACTACAATGCTCTCCACCAAACCTCAGACTGCACTGCACTGAGCTCCTTCCTGCCTTACATTCCTCTCTAGTGCTGGGATTAAAGGCATGCCACCCCAAGTACTGGGACAAAGGTGTGAGCGCTGTGTGTCTTTTAGACTGATTCACTCTCATGTATGTCTCTGTCTCCCGCCCTCTATGGCTAACTAATGGCTTAGGTGTGTAGCTAACTAGTGGCTTAGAGTGTGTGCAGCTAACTAGTGGCTCAGCTCTTAACTAGGTGTGTGGCTTAGCTCTGTATTCTGATCTTCAGGCAAGGTTTATTAGATCATAAACAAAATATCACCTCAGTCGGATTCCCTGGAACTGAAGTTACAGACAGTTGTGAGCTGCCATGTGGTTGCTGTGAATTGAACCCTGGTCCTCTGGAAGAGCAGCCAGTGCTCTTAATTGCTGAGTCATCTCTCCAGCCCTTTAATTAGTATTTGCCCCACCCCTCCAGTAGGTTTTTTTTTTTTTCAAGTAAAATAAAATATGTGTAGTATTTTCTTTCTTGTCTAGGGAAAGTGTCGTTTGTACTCTTCATGCCCCTCCCCCATAACACGCCTTCCTGGCCTCATTTATTCAGTTTGTGAACTGAACCTTCCTCCTTCTCTTCACATCTGCATAGTTCTCACTCCCTATGCAACAGTGCTGTAGTTTGTTCACAGGGTCTTCTTGATAGTTGGTGTGTTCCCAGTCTTTTGAAGCTAAGAGAACATTACATTGAATCCCTCAGGCAAACAGGAGCATTGTTTTTGCTGTGCACATTCGATACAGATTCCTAGAGGTGGGGGTTCTAGCCAGTGAGTGAGTGTTGGGTGTGGTCTCGTGCCCCTATCGGTCTGTCCTATTCATTTCTCCAGCACTGCAGCTTGGGAGGCCTGGGTGTCTGCTGCTCAGCCATCAGAGACTGCTGACAGGCCATCTTTGGGATTCTAATCCATACTTTGTATTTTGTTTCTTTAGTGACACATTGCTCCCTGGTTCTGATACTCAAAGAAAATCCTGTGGTTTGGGGGCAGAGTATTGCCAGGCGTGGGGAAGGCCCTGGGTTTTGTTCCTAGAACTGCAGAAGAGAGCCAGGGTGCAAGGGCTCGAGTGTGTTTGTTGGGGGGACAGGAAAATGAAAAGTGAGACCAGAAGGATAGCTCAGTGGCCGAGGGCACCTGCAGACAAACCTGACTGCCAGAACTACATGGTAGAAAGTGAGAACTGACTCCCATGGAAAATGTCCCCTGACTTCCACAAGGTCACCAGGGCACATGCATGCCCCACCCAACTGTGCACACACTTACAAAATAAATAAAAATGTAATTTTTTTGAGACAAGGTTTCTCTGTGTATCCCTGGCTGTCCTGGAACTTGCTTTGTAGCCCAAGCTGGCCTTGAATTCACAGAGATCCTCAGGCCCCTGACTCCTGAGTGCTGGGATTAAAGACCCATGCAGATATACCAGTACACCCGGCCCCAATCCCACTTTCTATTTATTTATTTTCAATGCTGGGGATGGAACCAGGATCTCATGCTCAGCAAGCACTCCACCACTGAGCCACAGCCTAGCCCTGCAAACAGTTTTATTTATCAGGGGTGCTACTGGGACTAACTGTAAATTAGGGACGCTAGTCAGGGTACTCCAGCACACAAGCCAGCCCTGCCCATGTCCAGGCATCCTCTGCTCAAAAATGCAGCAGGGCTGAGGGACCCAAGTAGCTGATGAGAAGGAGCTTATGTGCAGAGCTTTCCCTCTTTGGGAAATACTTGCAAACATGAACTAAATGTGTGTGTGGGGGGAGCAGTGGCTAGGGAATGCAGTACAGCCGGTGCAAGCCGGCCTTGTCACCTGTTCCCCTCCCCCTGCTTCCTCGTCACTCCACACCCCTGTCTGAGCTTATGAGAAAAGGCTAAGATGGATGAGTGTGCCTAGTGCCTGGGAATGTCCCTATCCCCATCCCTACCCCCCAGCCCCCCCACCCCTTGACGGGAAAGAAATCCTAAACCAAAATAACTAAGGCTGGGTGCTGAAAGAAAGTCAGGTGGTGAACAAGAGCCCAAAAGTAGAGATGGAAGCTTCTAGAACATGAGCCATCCCCAGAGCTGACTTCTGCCCTCCTTAGGGCAATGTTTCTTGGGCATGCACCCAATGCAGGAGGCATTTCAGCCAAAAAAGGACAGTTTTCTGGAAGTTTCTTAGCAAATGGAAGCTGGGGGTGTTTGAATGAAAATCAATTCTACAGGCTTCCTCAGTGAGTGGCCGGGGGAAGAAACAATGACACTTGGGGGCCAGATATGCTGATGGTGACTTACAGCAAAGACTCTCAATGCCCAGGTCCCTTCCCCGATCCCAGCAGGGACCACCAAGGGGCTTTAGCCATTGTCCCCCACCCCAGGGTCATGACAGCAGGAGAGTTGGATGCAGCATATTCCGGAAAAATCAGCCTGGGCAAGAAGTGATCTTAGTGGCCTCCCGTGAGGTGCTGAGCCACTTCACACATGGGGAAACTGAGGCTCAGGCTCTCATTCAAGGCTGTGCATTGGGTTGGGACCTATGTCTACTGAAAGGTTCAATAGTCCCATCCCTCTAGGGTCCCTTTCCTCAGGCACTTCGATTCCAGGCTTGGTGACACTGTCTGTCCCAGCTCTCAGAGCCCATGGTGATGAACTTCTAGCCTCACATCTTGTCCAGAGCCTCCATGACAGACCTGAGCAGTATCTGGCTCCTGGACAGTAGCTTGCTTCAGGACTCAAGTTGGTGTGCACTGCTAAGTGTCCCTAGTGCAAGAGCAGAGACAGCCATTGCTCAACAAATGAGTCCTCCTTCTCTGTGTGACTGCCTGTCCTTCGGCCCTTTCTGGGACAGTGGTGGAAGACGAGGGATTCAGTCACCGAAAATCCCAGGCAGCAGCCTCCAGAAGGCACAGCCTTTGAACCTACAGCTCTAGTGAGGGCCACTCTTTTTTTTTTTTTTTTTTGGTTTTTTGAGACAGGGTTTCTCTGTGGCTTTGAAGGCTTTCCTGGAACTAGCTCTTGTAGACCAGGCTGGTCTCGAACTCAAAGAGATGCGCCTGCCTCTGCCTCCCGAGTACTAGGATTAAAGGCGTGCGCCACCAACGCCCGGCTTGAGGGCCACTTCTTTACCTGCTTGTCAAAGGTCCCTGCTCTGCCTCCTGAGAACAGAGGTTCCCTCTGGGCTCCAAGCTTGGCTTCAGATATTTGGAAAATAAATAAATTCTCTCTGAGCACCAGCTGGTGTGCAAGTCCTGGCTCATCCCAGCTCCCTCTCCCTGGCTGATACTCACTGGGTGGGCTACATCCTGTGAGAGCTATGTGTAGTCTCCTTTGGTTTCAGGACCACTCTCTGCTTTCCGAATGTGATAAATTAAACATGTTAAAAATCAATTAAAATTAAAAATTAAATTAAAAATCAATTGTGAAAGATAACACATTCAAAGGCAGCCTGGGCTACAGACTGAGTTCAAGATCAGCCTGGGCAAGTCAGTGAGAATTGGTCTCTAAAGTAAAAATAAGCGGACTTGAGGACATAGCTCAGTGGTAGAGCGCTTACATGAATGGGCCCTGGTTCCACCCCAGAACAGAAAAACAACAACAAAAATGAAACTAAAGGAACAGCCAGGTGGTAGTGGAACACACTTTTAATGCCAGCACTTGGGAGGCAGACATAGGCAATCTCTGAGTTTGAGGCCAGCCTGGTCTACAGAGCAAGTTCCAGGACAGCCAGGACTACACAGAGAAACCCTGTCTCAAAAAACAAAACAACACAAACAATAAAACCAAAGGAGCATGCAAACAGAGAATCTACAAAACCCAAATCCCGCCTCACCACTGCTCGGCTGAGGCTGGGCCAGGACCTTGAGAAAAGGAGGCCTGCTGTGGCTTTTGGTCTTTTATAACCTAAGTGACACTGTTCCCAATGACATCACAATGACAAAGTGACAGGAGCAACTACCATTTATTTGTCTGACTCTGACCCAAAGACATTTAAAAGCCCTGCTTGCTGCCAAACATCCAAGTGTCCCTTTCTCCTTGTGGCCCATGGTTGTTCTTATTCCATGTAATTTAAGGGTATAAACAGCCTGGAGGGAGCTAGCTGAGAATTCTTCAGAAGACAAATAAACTCAGCCTGCTTATCCTATTTCTCAAGGGCTGTGGACACTTCGAACAGTCGTTCAGGCCTGACCCTTTGGCTGCAGCGAGCTCCCACCCAAATAAATAACTTTTATTAATTACCATTCATTCTGACCAAATAAGCACCATCCCCCATGATCTCTGCCAACATGATCAGAAAAATAAACCACTGGTCCCTGGGACCTTGACGAGGATTTAACAAATTAACACGAGGCTGTCCTCAGGGGAGGGAAGGCTATGAGAAAGTCCATATTACAGCCAAGGACAGAGCAGGAGGTGCCACAGAGTGGAGACCTGGCTGAGGTTTCAGGAGCTCCTTGGTAGAGACCCTGTTTCCTCTGAAAGGCCCTAGAAAAGAAAGGCACATCTTTTGCCCTGGATGTTACAAATCCAGCCAGAGGGGCAATAGGCTGGGGTGCGGGTGGGGGGGCTCATTCAGCAGTGTAGATTAGCACATATGAAGCTGGGGTCTGCCCAGAAGACCACTTAAACCAGGAGTGGTTGTGTATACCAGGAAAGGTTGGAGGGTCAGAAGTGCAAAGTCATCCTGGGCTACAGAGAGAGTTTGTGGCCAGCCTGGACTCCGTGCTAGAGAGATGGCTCAGTGGTTAAGAGCACGGACTGCTCTTCCAGAGGACCTGGGGTCAATTCCCAGCAACCACATGCAGGCAAAACACCAATGCACATAAAAATAAAAATAAAAATAAATTAAAAAACCCAAAAACTAGGAGGGAGGTTGCAAGGACAGACAGAGGGCAGGTACAAAGGAAAGGGGAGATGAATGGGATCCAGGTTCATGATGTGAAAGCCACAAAGAATAAATAAAAGGTAAGAATGGAAAGAAAAATAAAAACAGCAAACTAGAACATAACAAGAGTAACAGTGGAGTTGCCTGGTGGCTGAGGAGGAAGGGGACCTTAGGCCTATGTCTCAGCTCTGTCACCAGCAGTACAGCTCTGCCATGCATGCCCTTTAACCTCTCCCTGTCCCAGGAGTCAGGTCTACAAAGTGGGAACTAGTAAACTCTTTTAACCCCACATCAGCCCTTCATAGGTGGCTCTTGGCACAACCTTACATGTGGGGAAACTGAGGCACAGTGTGTTAAGCAACAGGCCAAAAGCACATGGCTAGTAAAAGCCAGAGCTGGCATCCCAGCTTAGGGGCCAGCTCACACTCTAGGGCCTTACGTGTCCCCAGGGGTGGTTGCCTGTGACTGACCACCTAGGCAAGATGGCCGCCCTGAGTGCCCGTGGGTCTCCCTAGAAAACTATGTGCAGAGGAGGGAGTAGGGATAAGGCAGACGGCTCTGCTTCCCAGGCTCTTGAAAGCTACAAGGGAAGAACCCTGTGCGGGGTGCACAGATCTGATTGTGAGGTTGCCCGGGCACCCAGGGAACAGGAAAAGGAAGGAAGTGAAGTGACAGACTCAGCGAAGGAGATGCCAGGGTTCTGAGGGCTTCCTGTCCCAGGAATCAGCTCCACTACACCTGGGCTCACAAGCTAATATCCCAAACTAGGGGCTTGACTTTCAGGCTGAGCTGGCCTCGGCCCCCACACTCAGGACAGGAATAAGATAGGAAGATCCAGGTCCCCTGGCAAGACAAAGACCAGCTTCCTACCACACTCCAGGAAGGGCTTCTCAGGACCCTCAGGCAAGTGTGGCCACTGTTGAGCCCTCAGTGGTCTTGTGTGACCAGCTGCTGTCCCAGGTTGGTGACTTCTGGGGTCAGGACTCACAGGAGATGTGCCACAGCCTCTCCCTTGCAGAAACTCTTGCCCATGAGGGTGCCACCTCCTCCAGGAAGCCTCCCAGACTGAAGAGCCCTGAGGGCCCTGTTTTTTCCCCACTGTAGCTCTGTCTCACTGTAGAGCAAGCTTTGGGTCTGTGTTTTAGCAGAATGGAGCTTGCGTTCTTTCTTTCTTTCTCTCTTCTTCTTCTTCTTCTTCTTCTTCTTCTTCTTCTTCTTCTTCTTCTTCTTCTTCTTCTTCTTCTTCTTCTTCTTTTTGGTTTTTCGAGACAGGGTTTCTCTGTGTAGCTTTGGAACCTATCCTGGCACTCGCTCTGGAGACCAGGCTGGCCTCGAACTCACAGAGATCCGCCTGCCTCTGCCTCCCGAGTGCTGGGATTAGGCGTGCATCACCAATGCCCGGCCCAGAATGGAGCTTTCTAATTTTCCTGATTTTTCTCTCCTTGCAACCCTGGCACAGGTACATATCTGCTAAGCATTGGACAAACAAATGAGGAAGGAGGGGTGCCTGGCTTTGCCTTAAGGGGCCAGAAAGTCCAGGACTTGGAGTCACATCAGCATAGCGCCCTGGGGCACAAGGAGGGCTATGCCAGCTGGGGCCCAGCCCTGTCTGCTGTGCCCAAGGACACCCTGTCTCACTAATGTCTAACCAAAGCTCGAGACAGGGACATTTACAGCCACCATTCTGCAGAAGGTGACAAACAACCAAGGACTGACGACAGGTAGAATCCTGGGGGTCCGTCACCATCTCATGGCACAGGAGGGAAGCCAGGGCCATAAGCTACTCAGGCCTGATTCTGTGGTGCCCAACCCTTTGAACAGAACTGAGATGACCCCCCCCCAAACGTGGAGGCTGCTTAGGCTACCTCATGCTCCCCAAATTCCCATCTAAAGTGCATCTGGGCCTCTCGGGTGAACATTTCTATGGGGCCGAAGCTCCCGAGACATGAGGTTGTAAGGCCTGAGGGGGACAGGGATGAGACCCTGGGCAAAGGACATCTGTATGTATGCTGTTCTCAAGCACAAGACCACACACACAAAGGTGCCACACAGACTTGGGGCTTCCGGTGGGGTACCAGTGGCAACAGTCCCTTATGGCCCCCAGACCTATGGTTTCCCAGATCCCAGCACACCAGAGCCAAGTGCTCCTCTGATCACACAGATGGGCAACTCCATTCCTGTGACCCCAACCCACTCTGGAGAGTGAGGCACCTGACTGCAGCTGAAGGACATGGGGGACCAGGGAGGCTGTCCGATGGAGAAGGGGCCGCCCCAGTTCCAAATCCAGTCTGAGGAGGGGCTCATGTTTTCTGTCTGGTTTTAATCTAAGGCTGATGGCCAATTGCCAATTTAGTACAGGACCTACATTTTAATAAGGGCTAGCACTGCCCATTAATCACCTCCAGACCAGAACGAAGAGGCCCACGGGGGCCATGGGTGCTTTCATCTCCCCTGTGAGGCCTGGGGCCTCCAGACTACAGCCAGTAGGAGGGTGAGGTATGGACTGGGACCAGACACCAAGGCTGTCTAATTTCATGTTGGGTTTTTGTTGTTTTTCTTTGTTTGCTTGTTTTCAGCAGGGTCTCATGTGGTCCAAGATGGTCTCAAACTCACTTTGTAACTAGGGCTAGGAATACAGACCTGTGTGCCATCCCACCCAGTTTTTGGTGGGTTTGTTTATTTTTATTTCGCTTTTCCTAGACAGGGCTTCTCTGTGTAGTCCTAGCTGTCCTGGAACTCACTCTGTAGACCAGGCTGGCCTCCAACTCAGAGATCCACCTGCCTCTGCCTCCCGAGTGCCGGGATTAAAGTGTGTGTCACTATGCCCAGCTTCAGTTATATTATTAATATTTAATTTTATTCTTAAAAGTGTGTATATGTAAGTCATGTGTGTGAACGCCCATGGAGCCCAAATGAGGGTGTCTGAATCCTTGGAGCTGGAGTTACATGTTACATGTTAACAGAGCATGTTACAGTGAGCGGCTGGATATGGGTGCTGGGAACTGAACTTGGGCGGTCTGGGGAGTCAATGAGTGCTCATGACTGCTGAGCCATCTCTCCAGCTCAGTTTTTTGTTTTGTTGTTTGTTTCCTTTGAGAAGTGTTTTCTTCTAAATTCAGAGTGGCCTCAAACTCATAGCAATTCTCCTGCCTCAGCCCAGATTACAGACAGGGGCCAAATGCCTGGCTAGGCTTGGTTTCAGCAAATCTGCAGGTTGTTCTGGAGTACCTCACCCATCATTCATCCTCTAAGGACTCAGATCCCAAAGGAGTCTTAGAGGTCATCAACAGAGCACCTATTTGCAGATGGGGAAACTGAAGTATGATGAGAGAAGTGACTTGACCAAGGACTCTTGCCAAGGAAGTGGGCCCCATGCTCTGTTTTCCTGGACTCTAGTCTTCACCCCCATCTTTGACTGTGAATTCCTGGGTGGGGGGCTGCAGGAAGGCTGGGCTGTGGACTGGCAACTCCGAGAGGGTGCAGCTGACAGCCATCCACATAATGAATGCTGGCCCCTCCAGAGCATCCATGATTGTCCTAGGCTGGGAGACACCCCTTCTTGGGTCCTGAGTTCCTTCTGCCCTCTGGGACAGGGTTTTCCCACCTCCTTCTTAGGCATTCAGGGCTTTCCGGGAAGCTTGCTGAGTTGAGGGTTACATCCCAGATGCCACTCCCACTGCCCTTTCCCCAGGAAGACCTGTTTGCAGCTGGCCAGTGCTTTGCCAGTTCCCATCATAAACCCTCCTCAGGACCCACTCCCCAAACCCGGTTCTGGCCCCAGTGTTCTGGTCCAACTCTATCTCCAGAGTGGCCCTGATACAGCATGTCCATTACTCTGTTCTCCCATCCCAGGCTGGTGGGACCTGCTGTGACCCTCGCAGAGGCCAAACTCCAGGGCAAAGCTGGAGGTTTCCATGACCCAGTTGTGAGTCCTACAAGGCGGAAAATTTGCTTTGCAAGCTTGGCCCAGCCCTGCTAGGCGAGGCTCCAAGGGCTGTCTCCAGCAAGACTTTCTGCCCCTGCCTCCACACAGCAGGGGGCCTGTGGTCAGGATTGGACTTCTCCCCAGCCCCTCTTTTTTTGGCTTTTGCCTCCTCACTCCCATTACCCTCTTGACGCTGGGTTATGAAGCCTCTCCTAAAATGTGAAGGCCTTGCTGTTAAACCTAGTTTGCAGTATGGGACAGTGAGGGTCCGAGAGGGTATGTACCTAACCCGGGCCACACAGCACTGGAATCCTGTTCGGTCTTTCTGTCCCCTGAGTGACTAGTACTCAAAGGACATTTGTCCTTGAAGAAGTGGAGAGAATACTGCTGCTACACTGGCCCCCTCCCTCCTGCATGGAGCCAGCAGGTGGCACATGCTAGGCCTTCAGCACACCCAGTGGTTGGATGCAATGTGAGATCTGTTGCTTACTGGCCATCCTGTACTATAGCAAATCTGAGCACCCTGCCCATTTACCGACCCAGGTGGCCTAGAAATGCCTGCTCCCTGCAGTGTGCCACTAGGATGGGTGCCTGTCTGCTTCAGAGTTCTACCCAGGACCCAGGGCACCTGCATGGAGGATGCACAGAGTGTGTGCCAAAGAAGCTATCTTCCACCATTTCTAACACATCCCCATTCCCAGCCACCCCGCTGCTAGGAAATGCTCCCCACTCAGATCTGATCCATTTTCCTTCTGGAACCTCCCAGTGATACTGGGTCGAGACAAGGTGGCATCAGGGGACTCTGCTTCCCGAGAACATCTAGTTTGCTCTTTTGAGGCAAGACCTCATTAAGTAGCCCTGGCTGGCCTGGAGCTCACTATGTAGACCAGGCTGGCTTTGAACTCCCAGAGCTATGCCTGCCTCTGCCTCCCAAGTTCTGGAACTAAAGTTGCATGCCATTGCACCCAGATTTACTTTTCATTTTAGAGACAGGGCCTCATGTAGCCCAGGATGCCTTCTAACATGCTATGCAGCAGATGACCTGGAATTTCTGGTCTCCTGTCACTACCTCCCAGTACTGGGATGACAGGCGTGAACTGCCATGACTAGTTTCTGTGGTGATGGGATTGGAACAGGGCTTTATGTGTGTCGAGCAAGCATTCTACCAACCAAGCCACATCCCTAGCCCAACTTCATTCTTTTTCTTTTTCTTTCTTTTTTTTTTTTTTGGTTTGGTTTTTCGAGACAGGGTTTCTCTGTGTAGCTTTGGAGCCTGTCCTGGAACTCACTCTGGAGACCAGGCTGGCCTCAAACTCAGAGACCCACCTGCGTCTGCCTCCAGAGTGCTGGGATCAAAGGTGAGCGCCACCACTGCCTGGCTATTCTTTTTGTTTGTTTGGTTTTGTTTTTTCAAGACAAGGTTTCTCTGTGTAACAGTCCTGGCTGTCCTGGAACTCACCTTGTAGACCAGGCTGGCCTTGAACTCAGAGACCTGCCTGCCTCGCCTCCAGAGTGCTGGGATCAAAGGCGAGCACCACCACCACCCGCTGTGCCCTTTGTTCACTTTTAAAGCAGCTTTCCCAGCTGTGACCCAGGCCTTCAGCAGTATGACTGACACTAAATCTTCTGGAATCTTCCAAGGTGTACATGCAGCATTGGGTTGTACCAGTGCTATTCTGCTTGTAAAAAAAGCAACCTTTGAGCATGATGGCGCACGCCTTTAGTCCCTGTGAAAGCAGAGGCAAGCGGATCTCTGAATTTGAGGCCAACTGGTCTACAGAGTTCCAGGACAACCAAAGAGATAATGAAAAAAAAGGCAACTTGTGGGGTCAGGAAGATGGCTGAGTGAGTAAAGCGCTCACTGTGAGAGTATAAGGCTCTAAGTATAGATCGAAGCACCCAGGTAGAAAACTCCGAGTGGCTATGCATGGCTGTCACTCCAGTGCTGTGTACAGCAGACAGAAGAATCTTGGGATTTGATGCTACAACCATTGGAGGATGAATTCCCATTGATTCAAGAGAAGAAAGCAAGCCAGGTGTGCTTGGACACATCTGTGAACCCTGAACTCGGGAGGTGGAGGCAGAAGAATTGGGAGTTCAAGGTTATCCTCCTCCACATGGGGGTTTGAGGCCAGCCTGGGCTATATGAGGTCCTATCTCAAGACAAAACAAACAAGGGGCCGGAGAGATGCATCAATGATTAAGATCATCTTCCAGAGAACTAGAATGTGGTTCCTAGCATCCACTGGCAACTCACAGCTCCAGGGATCCTATGCCCTCTTCTGGTCTCTTTTGTCTTACTGAGGTTGAGGGGGATGGCTTAGCAGTTAAGAGCACTTGCAGAGGACCTGGGTTCGATTCCCAGCACCTACATGGTGGCTCACAACCCTCCCTAACTCTAGTTTCCAATGCTCTCTTCTGACTTTCACAGGCACCAAGTATGCTTATGTGCATACATCCTCACAGGCAAAAATACTCCCATAAAATAAAATGAATAAATCTAACAAAACTTTAATTAACTAACATGAATTAATACAAAGAATGCAAACCTCTCCTCCACTGCAGAGCAGGCCATGCCTGGCAGCCTCGGTAACCATCTGTGGCCAGGACTGTACAGGACAGGGAGAAGTTCCCATTATTACAGAGAGCAATGGAGAGAGGGGCTGTAGAGATGGAAATTCTCCTTTTTGAGAAAAAGGAACAATGGACAACAGCAAAGCCTCTCTATACATCCCTCACTACAGTAATATTTGTTGTTTCTTTTCGTATCCTTCCTGTCCTGTGCCCCTTGTCACACGGTTGTTGTGATAGCTCATGTGAAACCCCATTTTCTTTTTAGGTTAATGGGCCAGGATTGGGAGCAGATATACCAGGGACAAGGTGTACGCCTGCATGGCTGTGAACCTCGCAGCTCCAGGACTGTTATACCAAAAGACCCCCCTCCGGCCATGCAGCAGGCACCCCATGTTCAAGGTCAATGGCTGCATTCATGTCCTGGCTTCCCCTGCCAGCTCTGTGAACACTGAGCTTCACTTTTCTGAGCCTTGTGTTCCTTACTAATTAGGGACAGTGGTCCCTGAGTGTGCTCACATGCCTGGCATCCAGGATGTGCTGGAGTAGCACAGGTCCATAATCTGACAGTGCAAGTTTTTATCTTGACATCTCATGGAGCTGGCTCAAGGTGACCAGGGGGACATCGGGCTTCTCACAGCAAATGGCATGGAGCTAGGCTGACACGAACTCCTCACCACCCACACAGGTCTGGTGCTTTAGCTTCTTCACACTCCCTGTGGACAGTGGCATCACTTCCCCGGGGGAGACGCGGGATTTGCTTGACCGGTGCATCCCCTCTGGATGGACACTGTAAGTTGCTTCCAGATTTTCTCTTGTGTAAGATGAACCGCATCCCATCTCTTCTTCCTTAACTGGCTTCCAAAACCATGTCAATGAAAGCCATGTCAACTGGAGGCCTCCCATTCACACCCCTATCTCCGGCATTTTCTTTGCCCAGCTGTTTGGAATAAGCTAGCCCACAGAAGTCTGAGGGGCATTCACTGAGCACAACGGGGAAGAATGCTGGATGTTTGGGCCAGGCTGTGGGGCTCAAATCCCAGGCTGGCTCGATGCTGGGAGACCTGGAGTGCGAGTTCCAAGCTTCAGCCTAGTAAAGAGGATGGTAGAAGAAACACCTCCCGTACAAGGAGATGAATTAATACCCACACTATTCTTAAAACAGTGCCTGGGCACAGCACTCTACAGTTAGTGTATTTGTCTGAAGGTGATGTGAATCCATTCAAATTCCACTGTTCCTCCAAGTAAAGCAGCCCCCATCTTCACCAGCTCAGCTGTGCCTACTTACAAGAGCAGAGGTTGGGCTTGGCTGTTGACATTGCCTCACAGGAGGAGAATGAAGGTCACTGGACCCTCACCTGAGTGGTCCAGCCTTTCGTCCCAGCCATTTGTATGCAATTTTGCCCTTATAGCACTTGGCCCTGGGGTCTCCAAGAGGTGAGATAGTACATAGGTTGGAGGAGGTTAATTGTATGTGGGGGGCGTGGGTGGGGAAGAGCTCCATCCATGAAACTATGGGGAAGCTATCATCCTCACCTGGTGAAGACTTTCCAGTGTGGCTACTTGGGGTCCCCCATACCTGTAAGCATCCTCTCACCCATGCTCCGTAAGTAAGCCCATATATTCATTGGCTACCCATGGTGAACTTCTGTGGAATGGAACTTTGGTTTGACAATCTAATGAGGAAGGGGTAGGTGTTGCTTATACCTCTCCCCAGGGAAGGAATTCCAGAAACACCCACATTTGCCGTATTGTCTGCAGCCTTTAAGCAAGTTACTTGAACTGCCCTCTCTAAATGGCTGCTTCTAACTTGGAATCTGAAGAGAAAAATTTGCTTGGAACACAGAGGTCTCATAGGTGGCAGCTCTTAGCATCTCGGAGATCAGCTCATTGCTTCCCAGGACACTTCATAGCCAAAGGAGTGCAAACGCTGACACACACACTCACATGTTCATACACACTGACATGTGCACACACGTGTTAGGACCCGCAGGTGTATCTCTGGGCTAGGCCTCAATGAGACCCAAGTGCTGGTCTGGAGGATGGCAGACTAGCCCAGGGCTTCTCTCTTCCCCTCCCCAATTGATGGTCCTTGAGGTGACTCAGCTTTGAAACAGCTTATGCAGGACTTAAGCAAACAAACTGGGGGCGGCCCGGTCCCCGGTCCCCGGCACGGTGGGAGGCTGGCTTTTGGGGAGCCCTTTCTCTCAGCCTAGGCCCTGCCAAACCGGCCTGGGGTCGCAGGGCCCCGGGGACCGCGCCCAGCCGCCCGCCATGTGTGCGCCAGGCCGAGCGTGCGAGCCGCCGGCGGCCAGGGCGGCGCCGCCACATCTGGTTCCAGGCGCGGCCCTGGCGCCGGCCTCGCCGCAGCCCCGCGGCCCAGACACCGTTAACAGCCTGGCGCGCCCCGCCCTGTCGCATCCCGGGTACCACCGCCACCCTCCTCGCCTCCCACCATGGTCCAGGAAGGTAAACTGAGGCTAGGAGAGAGGCCATATGGCGAGAAGGCGCAGCAGAGAGGACACTAGGCTAGACCTCATCCTCGCCCGTAAAGCACTCTGCGCACCCCCAAAGTCACCCCAAGGTGGCAGCCATGCAGGCCCTCCCTCTCAGGGCCCATTAGCCCCTGCGCTTCGGGGAGATAAGACTTCGCGGGACGCTCCAGGATCGAGGTTGACCCACTGCCATCTGGGCCCCAGCCCAGCTGCAGAGCAAAACCAGGTTCACTGGTCCTCCTGAGAGCTGCCCTGCCCTACAAAGAGCCTAGCTGGTTTGTAGAGAGGACTGTGACCTTCAGGGGCAGTTGCTCACACTCCAGTATCTGGTGATAGATTGCAGTGAGCTACAATGGGCTACTGAGTGAGTGGCAGCCCTGGTGCTTCCTGCTCCTCACAGCTACACAAATGTGCTTGCCAATGACAAACTGTTTCTTGGCTCTGGGTCCTCCTCTTATGGAGGGGCTTTTTAAGGAGGAGGGTCACATCAAAGCCAGCGCTCACTTTTTTCTGAGGCGCTTACTGAAGGCCAGAAGGTCTGTAGACCTTCCCATTCATATACCCCAAATCCACTGGGAGGGCTTGCTCAGCCAGATACCAGAAGGTCTGGATCGTAGAACAAAACCAATTCGTAGACTTCTAAGCAGGTAAGATGCTCACCAAGGGCTGTTTAATCCCCTAGCCCTGAGACCAGGATGCAGCCTTTTTTTTTCTTCTTTACTTTCCAAGGACTCCTTGAGTGTGAGGCCAGGGGGACTGAGACATGGCTGGGTGATAAACCAAACAAGAGTGGCTGGGAGCACATGGGACAGCTGACCAGCAGGGACTTCAGAGCCAGGGTCACTCTACAGGCTGTCTGTCACTTCCTCAGCCTGGCTCTCCAGATAGGCCACTTTATGTAGTTTCTGGGGGCCAAAGTCAAGTGATCAAGCTTGTACAGCAAACACTTTAACCTTCTGAATACTGTGGAGGGCCCGTGGCAGACTGTGGCCACTGAACTCTGTCCCCTTGCCTCATTTCCACGCCTGGTGTTCTGGTCTCTCAGACCAGATGCTCTCATGGAGGCACAGCCTGGTCTACAGAGTGAGTTCCAGGGCAGTCAGGGTTACACAGAGAAACCCTTTTATTGGATAAAGGGGGGTAGGTAAAGACCCGCAGACACCTCACTAAAGAAGGTGTAAGATGCAGACAGGTAGAGGGAAAACTCTCAGCATCATGGATCCACACAGAAAGGCACGTAAAAACCCTGAGGTCATGACACACCAAGACCAAATGCAGAACCTGACATCAGCATGTACAGACAAGCAGGAGAGCCATGGTAGCTGAGTCACTGCTGCTGGGCAGTGACATGGTGTCGCCACCTTAGGAAACAGCCTGGCTGTGTGTTCCTTCCTTCTTCCTTCACCCCCTCTCACTTCTTTTTTAGAGGAGGGGTCTCAAGCAGCCCACGCTGGCCTCAAATCCTCCCATGTAGGTGAAGATGACCTAGAACTTCTCCTGCCTTTATCTCTGAGTACTGAAATTACAGGCAAGCCCCACCTCACTCAGCTCATGGGTTGCTAGAGATGAACCCAGGACTCTGCTAGGCAAGCACTCTACCAACTGAACTATGTTTTGAGCCTTAATCTTCTCTCCTTCCTTCTTTTACCTTCCCCTTCCCTCCCCTCTCCCTCTTCTCTTTCTTTTCCTTTTTTTTTTTTAATTTTGTTTTTCAAGACAGGGTTTCTCTGTAGCTTTTGGAGCCTGTCCTGGAACTCGCTCTATAGACCAGGCTGGCCTAGGACTCACAGAGATCCACCTGCCTCTGCCTCCCGAGTGCTGGGATTAAAGGTGTGTGCCACCACCACACAGCTAAAAATATTTTTTTGAGACAGGGTTTCTCTGTGTAATAGTCCTGGCTGTCCTAGAACTCTTTATGCAGACCAGGCTGGCTTCGAACTCAGAGATCTGCCTGGCTTACATGATTTGTTGTTTTAATTTTATGTGCATTGGTATTTTGCCTGTGTGAAGGTGTGAAATCCCTTAATGCAGGAGTCACAGACAGTTGTGAGCTGTCATGTGGGTGCTGAGAATTGAACCCAGGTCCTCTAGAAGAACAGACAGTGATCTCGACCACTGAGCCATCTCTCCAGCCCCGTTTTTTTTTTTTTTTTTGTTTTGTTTTGTTTTGTTTTGTTTTTGTTTTTGAGACAGGGCTTTGCTATGTAGACCTGGAACTCACTAAGCAGACAGGCTAGGCCCCTAACTCCTAAGACTCCTTCTGCCTCAGACTATCAAGTGCTGAAATTACAGCATTCACTTTCATGTTCACCTATTTCTGCCCCTTTTTTCTTTCAGAGCACAAAAGACAAATTTCTCAGATAGACTGCAAGGGAGCAGGAGTGGGGAGGGGGAAGGGCAGCAATAGAACTCCAAGCCTGCAAGTTTCTCTCTGAACTTTATACGCTCTCATTGCCAGATATCAACTCCAATGAGCTGAAGTGTACACACACACACACACACACACACACACACACACACACACACACCTGCATGTGGACATTCACTATTTCATGAGATGGGGACCGCTGAGATGTCCTTCAGTGGGTCTTTGGACAGCCCATGACAGAGGGCTGTCACTCACACTGAGATCCCGGCACTAAAGTGAAGATAGGAGGATCAAGAGGCCAAGGGTCATCCTGGGATAGAGAGTGTGTTCTAGGCCATCCTGGGCTACAATGCTTCAAAAACACAGACGTAAAAGGTTAGCTGTAGAATGGTGAGAAGACTCAGTAGGTTAGCAGTCTAAGGACCTGAATTTGATCCTTCGGACCCCATGAAGGTAGAAGGAGACAACAGCAATTCCACAGAGTTGTCCTCTTGCTTCCATACTCTTAAGGGGCACACATACCCACAATAATAAATTTTAAAATTCAAAAGCCAGTCATGGTGGTGGATGCTTGTAATCATAGCCCAGGGGAGGTGGAGGCAGGGGGAAATCACCACAAGTTTGAGGTCAGCCAGGGGTTACATAGCAAGACCTGTCTCAGAAAAGAAGGTGACACAGGGCGGGAAAGATGGCTCAGCAGTTAAGAGCCCTCATTGCTCTTGCAGAGGACCTGAGTTCAGTTCCCAGCATGTCTGTCGACTCTCAAGGGCACATGATTCCAGCTTCAGGGGAATCCCTGGCTTCCAAGGGCTCTCGCACACATGTGCAAAGCAAACACACATGTACATATGATGGGGAGTGTCCTTTTTTGGGAGGCCACGTGGCAGCGGGGCTCGGGCGGCTGACGGAAAGATTTATTGTTATATACATAAATAAATAAGAAAATGTTTTGCAGAGGAGGAGGAGGAGGATGGCAATGACATGGAGGAAGAACCTTAAAATGAGTATCAGGAAGAGAAGGAAGCCAAATTTGAAAAAAGCCCCATAGAATTTTCACTACAAAATAATGTAAAACTATGCAGACCAACCGGACAGTGGTTCCCTGGAGAGAGAAGAGGGAGGCAGAGCGTGAGCACAGAGGACTTTCAGGGCAGTGGCACCAGCATGGCAGCCACACATCACTCCTCTGTCCACCCCAACGAACGCCCCAAACGACAAGTGACCCCTCCTGACTGTAGACACCTGCTGGTGGTGTGAGCCTGTAAAGGTCAGCTGATCATAACTGATGCCCCACCCTGGTGGGGGCGGGGCTGGAGGGTGTGTGTTGGGGGGGTGGGGAATCACTCTCTTCTGCTCAGCCTTGCTGTAATTCTAAAACTGCTCTAGAAAGATAATAAAGTCTGTTTGGGAGGCTTGGTGGGGAAGCCAGTAATCCCAGCTCCTGGGGGGGGGTTAGATGCAGGAGGGGCAGGCGTTTAAGGCCAGCCTGGGCTACATGAGAGACTGTCTCCAAAGGAAAAAGAAAAAAAATCCATTTAAAAGCGGGGGGTGGGAAGGGGGGTAGGACTCGCTGCCTGGCATTGTGGTTTAGCGGTAGAGCACTTACCCAGCATGCACAGGTCCCAAGCACATCAAGGGAAAATTTTTTCTTTAAATACTGTCTTAGGGTTTTCATTGCTGGGAAGAGACACCACGACCATGGCAACACTTATAAAGGAAAACATTTCATTGTGGCGGCTTACAGTTTCAGAGGTTCAATCCATTATCATGATGGGGAGCATGGCGGAGTACAGGCAGATGTGGTACAGGAGCTGCATCTTTCAGGCAACAGGAAGTCAGCTGACTGTCACACTGAGGGAAGCTTGAGCAAGAGAGACCTCAAAGCCCGCCCCCATAGCAACACACTTCCTCCAACAAGGCCACTCCTCCTAACAGCACCGCTCCCTTTGGCGGCCATTTTCTTTCACACCACCACAAATAGGGAAAGTCAAAATCTCTCACCTGGCTCCCAGAAGCAGGGACACTAAGAAGGATGGCTGCATTTTGGAGCCTCAATTCTCCCACCATTGCAAATTCCAGGCGTGAAGGTGAACTTGAGCCAAGGCCTATGGAAGCCTCCATTGTGTCAAAAATCCTGCCTGCACGGGGCTGTCTGCCCTTCACCCACCGAGAAGGCTGTGCAGGTTAGATTTGTGCAGCCCTGGTATTCACCCCGCCCCTTCCAGGAAACCCTCAGCCCTGGGGCGGGGGGGGGGTGAGGGGAATGAGGACATGTCTGGGCTGTCCCCAATCAAATCCTAGGAGAGGTGGAGCTTATTTGCATAATTTGCCTTCTAAGGGCCTGGCCCCTAAACTGAGCCCTCTGATTTCATTAGCATATATCCAGCTCCTCTTTTTGTAAGAAACCCCAGACTCCCTTCTCCAACAATCGATGTTGGAATCTTTCCAGATAGAAGGGGACTGACACCAAGTAGAGAAGGGGCTGCTGGATGCCACTCAGGTTCTGAGGCTCTAAATGAGCAGAGACTTCTGCCCAGCAGGCACTGGCATGACACTGTGAGAACCAGTGCCCATCTACCACAGTCCCCTAAGGTTAACCTAGCACAGCCCCCAAAGTGAGCCATGAGCCTCCTAGCATTGGCAGCTGGGTGTCCCCTTCCTCCTTTCCCTGATCCATGCCTCATCTGTGTAACAAGTTTGCAGCAAACTAGCCAGGGCAAAACCAGAGCATGTAACTAGGAAATGTGGGCGGGGTGGTGTCAGGCATAGTTGGGTCCAGACTTCTACCACCAGTCTTTCCGTCTCTGGCTCTGTCCTTTCCTACAGAGATGGGTCATACACACCTGTGTGCAACCTTGAACTTCTGGTTCTCCTGCCTCTACCTCCTGAGTGCTGGTTTTACAGATGTGTGCTACCACATCTGGTTTATGCAGTGCGAGGGTGGAGCCCAGGGCCTCCTGCATGCTCTGCAAGCAAGCACTCTGCCAGCTGATACACAATCTCAGCCCTTGAGACCGCTTCCTATTACAGTTGTAGATGACGCCCCTGCTGCTGCTGGAGTTACAACATACCAAGGCCCTTGTCCCCACCCTGGCATAGTGAGGACAGTGTACCTCCACCCCTGGAGCACCCTCTGTACCCCAAATCTGTGGAGAACCATGCTGGACCGACACACTTTGGGAATGCTTTCTCCTGGGTGCCCTGGGTGCCACATGCCAGTTGGTGGCCCTTCTGGTAGCTGCAGGGAACATGGATTTTTTTTTTAAATTTATTATGTATACAACATTCTGCTTCCACGTATATCTGCACACCAGAAGAGGGCACCAGATCTCATAACGGATGGTTGTGAGCCACCATGTGGTTGCTGGGAATTGAACTTAGGACCTCTGGAAGAGCAGCCACTGCTCTTAACCTCTGAGCCATCTCTCCAGCCCCGGGAACATGGATCTTTGCAGCCTGTCCTGGTAGTAGGGGCCCCTAAGACAGAGACTATTACCTACTGTCACAAAGCAGGGTGCAGCTGAGTCTCACAGTGGCTCTGCAGGCTATGTCATGAGAGCTATCTATTGGAGGGGAGGTAGGGCTAGTGGCCTGAGGCCTGCACCTGAAGCAGGAAACCCTAAGATGCATCCCCACCCCCGGGCTTTCTCTGAACCAGCTCTCTCCCAGGCTTTTGCCTATGTGCTGTGCCAAAGGCTGAAGGCAGGGCTGGTGACCCTGTAGCTGTCTCCTGGAACAGGCAAAGCTCTCCTGCAAGGGTGGAGTCACAGCTACACTCACACTCCATCTTGGCCCCCAACTTGCCAGCAAGTGAACCTGCTAAACAGACCCTACTCTCCCTGCCCCGCCCCAGGGTGGGCTGGAGGCAGAGGGACAGTTTTTGCCTTAATATGGAGTTAGTTTGAGTTGGGACACTCCCTCATCCCTATGCTGAGAAGATGAGGGTCCCTTGGGACTAGCAGCTGCCAAAGGCGTGTCCCTGTGCTTAGAGTCCTCTTTCCAATGCAGGCGCTGCCAATAATAGTAATGGAAATAATAATACTAGCAGGTGCGGAAGCAAGGTATGGGGCAAGTCTCCTTTCTCACAACCCTCACCTCTGGGATGGTGTTGCTACCACTTCACCGACCCACTGAAGCTCAGAGAGGGAAGCCTCTGGCCCCAAGGAGCCAAGCAGCACCAGCCTGTTCCCTGGCCTCCCTGGAGCTCCTCTTCTGGAGGCTTAGACACATAGAGCAATCACTGGACTGACAATCCCTTGGGGAGATAGAGCTCTCTGACTCAGCCCCCAAGAGCCACATCACATCCATCTTCAGAAATCGGGGACAGTGGAGGGAGACTTCAGGTCTCCACGGTGGCCACCAAGCCTGAGAGCTACCACTGAGCTCTCCAGAGCCCAGAAGTTTTGTGGAGGGGGGAACTCTGAGCTGATCCCAGTGTGCTGAAGGGGCACCCTTCCCACACCCACCCTCTTGGGAACAGGGCTGGTCTGGCGTGCCTCCCCGCCTGGCAGAGTTCCCACCTCGCCCATCCATCCTGCCGCAGACCTCACTTAGACTGACATCTGGTTCTGATTTGGAGGTTGCGGGAAAGAGGCGGCTGGGAAACCAAGAGCTGGGCAAAGGAGGTTCACCTGGACCTCTCCCTTCCTTCTTTGATGGCCCCACTCCGTATATTTCTTTCCCTCTGTCATCTGCTCCACAAACTCGGAAGCTGCTCTGGGAGCTTGCTCTGGCCACCACTTGGACCCTTGAGTCCTGGACAAAGAAGGAAGTGAGAGAGGTGGCCAGTGCTGAAATGAATGTAAATACCACATCACCCAATTGTGCTGGCCCCCAAGGCCGGTGGGGGGGGGCATGCACACAAGCATATGTACATGCATGTCCTAGATGTGATGCGAGGCCTCTCACAGCTCCGAGGACACATCCATCCAAAGCCATCTTATCCACAGATCTGGAAACAGCAATTAATCTCTGATTTGAATTTTTAACCTCAAACACCACATTATAAAAATAGTTGAGTTGTATTTTAGGGATGCCGTTTGTCATGAAATTAGCTATGGTTACATGGATGCCACGAGAATAAAGCACCATGCCTCTGTCTGCATGGGAGCAGGGCCAGCCACAGTCAAGCAAAGGGTTGCAGTACAGCAGCGCTGTCTCTTCTGACGGGACCCAGGCCATAAGGTAAGCTAGGCAGGTATCCAGGGAATGTGTCCTGTGGGTTGGGAGCTCTGGGCTGGGAAGTTAGATACCAGCAAAGCCACCCACCTGGCAGATAGGCAGATCATGGGGCTTGTAAACCTCTCCTTGCTCAGCCCCACCTACCCACATGCCATGTCTGCCCCTTCTCAGTGTCAGAGAGAGGGAACTAGAGTATAAGCCGGTGTACTTCTGACACCTGCTAGTTCCAGGCAGGCACATGGAAGGTCTCCTGGCGCCTCTGAGGGTCCCTAATGTGGGAGAGCCATGCTGCCCTCTTTGCAGGTGAGAAACTCAGATCTCAGAGCAAGGGCCAAGGCTGGGCAGGGCTGGTGAGCAGCTCCTCCCAGAAGGCTCAGGGCAACTGAGACACAGCAGCTGTTTCCACATCAGACCTTTGATAATTGTGAGACCTCAGAGGTCTCACAGTCCACACTCCAGACACCCACAAATGTGAGGAAGTGTCCCCAATGGCGCATACATCAAAAATGGGAAATCTCTTCTCTGTTCTCTCTCACAGCACCAAAGAACTCAGGTCATTAGCCTTCATCATGCTATGAAGGGCTCTACCACTGAGCTACATCCCCAACCCTTTTTCTTCATTGTTATTTTGACACAGGGTCTCATAAAATGGCCCACACCAACTTTGAACTGGAAATCCTCCTGTTTCAGTATCTAGAGTAGCTTCCACTACGGGCCTGCACTATCAGGCATGACTCTAACAATGGCCACTCTTGAAGGATACATTCTTGGGACATCTCCTACCTCTTGTTCCTGCTTCTGGGACAGTCAGGTGCCCTTCCCCACCCTAAGTCTGTATCTTTCTTCCTTCCTTCAGCATCTTCCAGGCCCCTCTCTTGCTTACCTGACTCAGGCTCTAGGTCCTTTCTGATTTCTACCTCCTCCAGAACACCTCCCTCAACTGTCCCTGCTGGTGGCAGCCAGATAGCTCCTTCACCCCAGGACTCGGCATGGGCTTGGCATGAGTGAAATATGCAAGACAGGCAAGGAACAAGGGAACAATTACCAGGACACCGTTCTCATTTCCCATGCCTTGACACAAAAATTAGACCCCTCTTACCCATCCCCCCTTACAAATCTGCAGCCCAGCAACAGTTTTATTTCAGTAATGAAGCTGCTTTCAGCTGCTATTAGATCTGGGCCTTTTCTTCTTCCCTTCTCAATGAAACCAGAGTAGCAGTTTTTACTTCTTGTCTCCCATAATTTCCCGCTTAGAGTCATGACACTCTCCTCCCTTCGTTGTGGTGCCCAGGGAACTAGCTCTGCAGGAGAGGCTGGCCTCCCAATTAAAACAGGATGTCTCAAGAAACTCACTACCCCTATCCTCCAGCACTGCACAACCCCAGCCTCAGCCAGGCCCAGCCTGCCAGGGACCTAGCAAGTCTCTCGAAAGCAGGTTCTTGGTGGGAAGGGAACAGGTAGAAATCCAACCCTGACAGGGCCTGGGCAGCATCCAGAAAGAAGACTTTGTAGCCATCTGCAGCCATGCACAGAGTGACATGGCCACTGCAGTCCCTAGGAAATGATGCAGAAGTCACTTTGGCTCCCCGAGCTATGAGGTGCGGACAATGGTCCACCTCACCATGGACTACCAGGACAAACCAGGCATGGGTAGAGTGCAGAAGGCTAGGAAGCAGCCAGGTGGCAGGGAAGTTACACTGCCCCCCTGCTGGGCTCCAAGCCCTCAGGGGAAAAATATGGCCAGGTCTCTGGTATATACCAACAAGGTACCTTCTGTGCAGAATGAATAAATGGCCAAATAATCGCCACCAGAAGAGGGCATCAGATCCTATTACAGATGGTTGTGAGCCGCCGTGTGGTTGCTGGGAACTCAGGACCTCTGGAAGAGCAGCTGAGCCATCTCTCTAGCCTCTGCCTAGCTTTCTTAAAGGAGGGGGCAGAGCTGATCGTGGCCAGGAAGAAGACACAGTCTCACATCATTGTCTCTCCGGAGATGGCAGAGCATCTTAAGTGAAGCGAGGTGCCAGTGTGTAGCTAGTGCTGGCGTGTTCCTCTGCACTTTCCCCGTTGGTGTGGGATACAGGCCTTCCTTCTCCACATTTGAGCTGTGGAACTCTGACTTACAATTCTGGAGGGCATGTGGCCTCCTGGCCCCAGCCTTCAATAATGTGTGCAGCAATGAATCTCTCTGGCTTCTGGGGACCAGAGTTGGTGGAGGGAGCTTTTGCGGGGCACCTAACTTCTATAGGGGCAGATTTACTATCTCTCTAGCTCCAAAGATTGACTGACTCTGTGTGTGTGTGTGTGTGTGTGTGTGTGTGTGTGTGTAAGGGACAGCCAGAAGCCCTCTGAGCAATGCAGCAACATCACACCACTGGCCCAGGGCCTGGCCAAAACTCAAAATGAGGTCTCCGATTGCTAGTGCTTTGAAATTATATCACTCCTAAATGTCAGGGTTATGGTGCCTGCCACCCAGTGACCCCACCTCCTTGCATACAGACCCTCAGATTACAAATCCTTATCAGTGAGAAGGGAGGGTGAAGGGCTAAGCCTGTACGATATGAAGAAAAGAAGCCGGATCTTGGTCCCCAGGTGCTCTAACCTGCACCCTGCACACTAGGTGCCCACTGGCTAGACCAGCCACCCGGAGCCCATCTTGAGAACATTAAGGCTGCTGTGAACAGATGTTTTCTGTTACGTGTTATTTGTTAGTCTAATGAAAGGAGGTGCGCTGGCTTTCAAGACCTTGCTGGTCTGCGAGGTTTTATGTGGGAAGCCTTTGCAGAGCTCTGGCGGCGGGGAGGCTGCAAGGCCCCTGCCAGGCGCGCCCGCCCCGCGGCTCTGCTTTGATTCCGAGGTTTGCAGCCATCCGAGTGGTAATTCCAGCCCTGGTTAAATGTCATTTTTAATAACGCCATCCCTGGCATGTGAATGGCTGCGCCCAAGGCAAGAAGGGAGGCTGGCATGGGGGAACAGTAGAGGGGAGGACAGACAGGGAGGAGGGGCCTAGGGACTGATGAACAAAATTTGGAAAGAAATGGCTATCCCACAGGGGACTGAGAATACTCATGCCCAGGGGACGCCCCACCACAATCACCAGGAGAGACATAGGAGGTGTGATGGGCAAGACCAGGAAGGGTAGCAGAAAAGAGGGCTCAGGATGATGGGAACCAGAGTAACAGAACCCAGCTCAGTGATGAGGCTTCTAACTAAGCCCAGCTGTGCCCTGGCCACCACACCTGGAAGTGGGAGTAGTCAGGACACTGGGGGGGGGGTGGAGATCCATCCAGGACTCTGCCCCAATCACAAGCTTTATCCCAACTCCTCGGGAGGCCTTGGGCTGGTGCTTGGACAATGCCAAACACAGCGGGTAGATGAAAAGCAGCTATCCCCTCTAGACCTTGAGGCTCCCTCCCTCCTCCCTCCCCCTCCCTCCCTCCCTCCTCCCTCCCCCCCCCTCTCTCTCTCTCTCTCTCTCTCTCTCTCTCTCTCTCTCTCTCTCTCTCGTGCAGCCACCTTCCAGATCCTTTGTTTTTCCATAGCCCCGAATACAACTGCTCTATCACCAAGAGGGCTTTTTCCCAATCAGTAAAAGGAAGTGATAAGATGCAGTTGGCTCTGGAAGATCAGTTATTAGCAAGGTATCAAACTCATGGGGGGGGGGCTGGGGCTGTATCTCAATTGGTGGGTGCTCTGCCTAGATGCACAAAGCCCTGGGTTCAATGCACAGCTGGGACCCCAGTACTTGGATGGTGGAACAGGAGGATGAGCAAGCATTCCAAGTCAACCCTGGTTATATAATGACTTCTGGTCCAGCCTGGGCTACATGAGACCATGGACCTAATAACTAAAACAAACACAGCATCTTGCAGAGAGGGGACTTTTACAAGCAGGGACCAGGGACCCTGATACCCCAGAGTCTGTAAATCCATTAAAACCAGCTTCCAAGATGAGTCCTGGAATCTCATCAAATATGGCCAGAGACAGATGGTGCAGCTAGCTAAAGCGCAAAGCCCAGGCTTAGAGACTGGTGGACACTGATTTTCTGACTCCTGTCTAGGGTCCCTCTTACATCTTCTAGGGGAGCGATGTCTGGGAGATGACATGCTCTCACCTGCTACATCTTGAGCTACTGAGGAGCTGGTTTTGCTCTGGGGTCGAAGGGAGCAGTGTCCCTCTGTGGAAGCTTCCAGGCCACCCAGTCCCTGACTGTCACTCCTCTGCTGCCCTCTACCAGGTTCTTCTTTGACGACTGCCTCCCAGGCCTCAGTTCAGCCCCTGCCACCACTCAGCCTTTTAAGACCCCCTTTCCGAGACCCTCCCACGCCCCTGCCACCAAAGACTAAAGATGTTCTGGCTGCCCATCCCACACACAGGCAAGCAGAACCCATCTTAAAGAAAGCCCCAAGCTAATCTCTTCCAGAATGCACTTCATTTTTAGGGCACAATAAAAAATATCATTACCCGTAAAGAGCCCCATGTGGATGGCGTCCTGTCATCGCCACCCTCCCCCTCCTGAGAGTCAGTCAGGGAACAAACAGATGTGGTAGAAATCTAAGCTCAGGGCAAGCAGGACATTGGTGTTTTCAGATCTCAGGGGAGACTAGAGGAGTGATGGCCATGGCCTAGGAGTTTCTCTGCTATGCTTGGTAGACTAGTAACCACGGGGGCTGTGCCCTTTCACTTGACAGCAGGTAGCAGCTATTCTCAGTCTGACAAGCCTTGCTCCTTCCTGATGTTTCAGTGGGTGCTGATGGTGCCCAGTCTGTGGCCCAGGCCACCATAAGAGCATATGGAGACATGCCCACCCCCAAGCTCTCTCTGAACAGGAAGCCGCACAGCTCTCTCCTACTCAACACCTCGTAAGAGCACTTAACCCTTGGCCCATGTAGCCAGGTAGCTCTGCCACTCTCTGGGGGCCTGAGCCAGCCTCACCCAAAAAGCCTGGTAGGATTATTTGGACCAGGTGGAGCCTCACAGTGGGTTTGTGGACATGCACACACCAGGTGGGGTGTGTGTGGGGGTCTGTGTGTCACTCTGTGACTGTGAGTCCAGGACAGCCAGCCCCCCACCTCCGCCTTGTGGTGCCCAAATGCTAGGAAGTGATAACATTCTCACCCCCAAACTACAACAGAGAGAAAAATGGAGAGGTAGTTAGTGAGTTTTTGTTAGCTGGGGAACTTTCTCTACTGAAGACTCATTCCCCGATGGACAGCCGGCGCTTTAGGAGGATGGCTGCAGGAGTCAGTCTTTTCTTGACAAACACACTCCATCTGCTCCATGCCAGCTCCTGAGTGCTTGGCAGAGCAGGTCTGAAGGGCCTGAGGCTGAAGGACTGGATCTGTGGGCAGGCCGAAGACTGGCTGGATTGGGGGAATGGATAGGGGTCAGGGAGCTAGGGGAGGGGCCTCCGGCCACACTCCTGCACAGGAACCCTGACAGTTGTCTTGGGTCTGTTGCTGGAGATGGGTGTTGGACAGAGAAGAGACAGAGGGCTCCCAACTTCTCATCCCTAAGCTCCCCCAAAGCTGGGCAGACCCCACTCTCCCTCATGCCATTGTCACGAGGCTGGGTGTGGTCAGCTCTCTCTCCCTCCCCGGACTACCTCATGGCCCCTGAGTTCACCCACACCTGTCAGGGGATGTGAGGCAGCCCTGGCCCTGCCATTTCAGTATTTCCAAGGCTACAAGGATGATTGGGACAGAGTAAGGGCTTTGGGACAAGACATACCCAGTTTGGATCCCATATAGAAGTAGTATGACCAACCCTGTTACATAAATAATCTTCTCTGAGACTCAATTTTCCTGTCTATAAAATGGGGATAATCAAAAGACCCATGTCACAGGGCTAGAGGGAAGATAAGGCAGCTGAGACCCCTGCCAACACAACACAGCACTTGGCTAAGTTGCCTATGGGGTCGTAGCCACTCTCCATGTGCCTCACACGGCCTTCAGCCCCATCTCCACATAGTTCTGCTTGCTTCTTCTCAGCCTCACAACCAGGCAGCAACCAGAATCTGCCCCCCTTAGGATACAGGGTCTCATATAGCCCAGGCTGACCTTGAATTCACTATGGAGCTGAGAACCTTAAATTCCTTATCCTCCTGCATCCACTTCCTCGGTGCTAGGCTTACAGGTGTGCACTCTACTTGGTTCTAGGTGGCACACTCTACTCACTAAATTACATCCCCAGTCCCCCGGTATCCTTAGGACGGTTTTGGGAATACACCAGCTTCCCTTAAGCCACCCTCAAGCCTGCCTCCACCCAGGGACAGCCACAGCTCTTCGGAACTGAGGCACCATCAAGCACACAGAGTTCTGCCTGATCCTCGCTGACATCACTCCCCTGCTCAGGACAAGTCAACAGACATCCATCCTTTCTTTCTTTTTCCTTTGTTTTTTTGTTTTTGTTTTTGTTTTTTTTTTCAAAACAAGGTTTCTCTGTGTAGCTTTGGTTGTCCTGGAGCTTACTCTGTAGACCAGGCTGGCCTTGATCTCACAGAGATCTGAAGCCTCTGCTTCCCGAGTGCTGGGATTAAAGGCAGGCTCTGCCACCATCACCTGGTTGACATCCATCCTTTCTATCCAAGTGCTCAGAAACCCTGTCATGCACACAGGGTCCCTATCCAAAACCTACTCCTCATCAGTCCCCCCATCTCCTCCCCAACCTCCTCACCCCTCCAGCTCCCAAGCCTCACATCCAGTCTCCCCAGCATCCTGGGAGCTCCTGTTCTTAGCTTCTCCCACCCACATACAGGGCTGTGCTGGAGAAAGGCCTGGACTTTGAGTCCCAGCACCAACCTGACATCCTGTCCCAGCTGTGAGACATTGGACAGGTTGCTCCACCTCTCTGGGCCTTCAAATTATGAGAACCATAAGTCCTGTAAATACCTCAAGGAGCTGTCTGAAAACTCTGTGTTAAACACCAACTATGTGCCACACAATGGCTTAGGGTTTGCCTCACCCCCATACAGAACACCCCTCGTTTCCATTCTACAGATGGCAGGCTGGCAAGATGGCTCAATGGGTAAAAGTGCTTGCCTATAAACCTAACAGCCTCAGTTCAATGCCAAACTAGTTTGATGTCTATATTGGTCCCTAGAACCACAGTGAAAGGAGAGATCCAACTCTCTAAAGTCGCCCTCTAACCTTCAGTCAAGAGCCATCACACACACACACACACACACACACACACACACACACACACACACACACACCAATTAATAAATTAAACTGTAAGCCCACTTTGCAGATGGCTACACTGAGCATCAGGGTGTATGTGAGCAGGTTAGACTGAGGCAGTAGCAGGACTTCCAGCCCCACCCCTAGGAACTCCTAGATGGAGAAGGCACAGGAGCACACTGAGTCTAGTGAGGGGCTACTCAGTAAGTTCTGTCCCTGAAGACAAAGGCAGAAGGGACTGACCGCTGCTCCAGCCATCCTGGAAGCCCACTGCATTCTCAGCCTCTTCCTCTCCATGCTCTGGACAGAAGCCAGGCAACCTCCTCTCCTGCCTGAGGTCCTAGGCATCAGGCCCAGCTCAGGACTGTGTCCCCAAGAACAACCACCACAGGACTTTTTCTAGCTTAAATAGAACTATGGGGGGAGACCCCACAGCTATCTGTGCATCACCCACGTGTGGTTCAGGTGGGGACCTAAGAGAGAAGTTGACTTGTCCAGAGTCACTCACTGCAAGGGTAGTGAAGGCCAGGAGCTGGACTGAGGTAGCCTCCATCTAGCATTCACTGACTACAGGGGAGTGTCCCTGTCCTTCAGGAAATGGAGGCATGGAGGTGGCGGGGGGGGGGGCATAGCAGGAGTTAGATCAAACATGCCTCTTAAAAGCTCCATTCTGAGAAATCCCTCCAGCCCGCTCCCATCTTACAGACCAGTTTTTGTCAGTACCCTGTCCCCAAATCAGTTATGAAGAGGCTGGTCAAATTCTGTTGTGGAAAACACCATTATGATTTCTTAGGAAATTAAATATGAGAGCTGCAGGAGAGCTGCTCAGTGGGAAAGGGCTTGCTAGGGAAGTGTGAAGACCTATGTTCAAATCCCAAGAACTCAAATAATACTGTGTGTGGCACACACGTCTTTATAGAGACAGGAGAGTCCCTGGAAGCTGGCATGCATAGCACCAATGAGACTCTGTCTCAAACAAGATGGGGGGTGACGCTGGACACCCATGGTTGTCCTCTGACTTCTATATGCACACACACACACACACACACACACACACACACAAAAAAAAAAAAAAGGCTTTTTAAAATAGTAATCATGAACTACCACATGACCTAATAACTCCACGTGGAGAAGCATACCTCAAAGAATTCAAAGCAGAGACCTTTGAAGCTGTACCTGTCATCACAGAAGCACTGCCCATAATCACTGTTCACTGGTGAATGAAATGACAAATGAAATGTGGTACATCCATCCATACAGCAGAACATCACTCAGCCTTGAAAAGGAAAGGAGTTTGAACACATGGCACCTGGATGAACTCGGATGCTTTCTAAACAAAATAAACCAGACACAAAGGGACAAGCACTGTAGAGGGACCTTGCGTGGTCAGGTTCATAGGGAAAGTAACATGGAGACTTCGGGGAGCTGGATGTCGCAGGAAGGAACTTTGCAATACAAGGGTATTGCTGGACCATGTGCACTTAGAAATGGGCCATGGTAAACCCTGAACTAACCATGTGTTATCACAGCAGAGATTAACTGACAGCGGAGCATGGTATATATACAAGTCCTCAGGGTGGGGCAAGAAGACAAGGATTCAAGGCTAGTCTCTGTTATGTAGCAAGTGTGAAGCCAGCCTGGGCAACATGAGATAGTCTTAGAAAGCCAAAAATAAGAATGAGATGAAAACCTGGTAGACTAAAAGTCTACCAGTCTCTGAAACCCACTGATTTCTCAAGACTTCCAGTTGGCCCTATGGTCCTGTTTAGCAAAGGGAAGGAATAGATCCCCCACCCTAACCAAGACTCACCCCCAATTACCAGCTGCCACTGAGCTCACAAGGGCCCCAGCTCCCCAATGTTCTCGTTGGATTCCAGGTGTTCCATCACCCAAAATCTACACAATCTTCTTGAGATCCACTTAGTCTCCCTAGCAACCCAATATCCTATGCTTCTCCAAAAGGCACCAGCCCCGAGCAGGGCCCAGGCTGCCCTGACTCAGGCCTCTCTGCCTTGCTCCTAGGGCCATGTTTATTTTCTCAGCGTGTCCACGGCCTGGTTTCCGCCTTGCCCACGGGAGGGAATGCTTTCAAGAAACTCGAGGTTATTAATGTGGTTTCTTTTGTTGTATGCCATTGCAAAGGCAGAGAACAGGGTTTATTTTCCTAACGTGCTTGGCATAGCTCAGCATTTGATTCAGGAGGAACCCGAGACCCTGGTTTGTTCTGAGTCACTAGCGAAGCCACAGTGTATGAAGCCAGTTCTCAGGGGAGCAAGGGCTTGGAACGTCATTGGCAGACATGGGCTGGATCTACCAGTGGCTTTTAAAAAAACACAAGGATTTTAGTTTGTCGTTTGGTTGGTGGGTTGGTTTGGCTTGGTTTTTTAATTGGCAGGATGTAAACAGTAGTTTTCACTCATTTGTTCCCCAATAGCCTGTATTTTTCTACTAGGGGGCATCTCCACTCTGCAAAAGACAGAGGAAGGCTGGTTTTCAAGAGTGTCTGTGCCCTGGAGGTGCCAAGGGCTCAGGACTGAAGAGTTAACAGCACAGCCCATGGCCCACATGTGTTGCTCTGAGGGTAAGTCCTGGCACCCCAAGGTCTGACTGCTTACCTCCTTCCCTTCCTTCCTGTGCTAGGGATGGAACCAAGGCCTTGTGCACACTGGGCCTCTACACTCCTCCTCCAACTGGTACCCTCTTTCCACTGGTTCCAGCAATTCCGGACTGGCTCACCAGGAGGTGGAAAGGATGCGCCTCCTCCCAATTTTTGGAGGCTTTGGGACTGTGAAGCCAATGGATGGTTGTGGGAAGGGACAATTAACCAAAGGGACAATCAGGAAGTTGCCTCAGCCTCCTTCCTCTGCCTTCTGTCTATATATATATACTCCAACCCAGAGGGAAGCTTGGCATGGAACCACTGGACCACTACAGAACCAGGAACAAAAACTGGATGTAGTTTCCAAGGCAAGGAACAGGGGCGGAGCAATTTCTTGAACCTGTCCTTGCATCTCCCACTTGACTCCACAATCAGCATGTCTTGGGTCCTCAGATACTCGAGTATGCAAGAAGCTTCACCCCAGGAAAAGCCTGGAAGTTCTCATGTGTTTCAGGATACCTGTGGCCAGATCCAGAGGCTAGAGGGGACACCTGCTACCTACCCAGCTTCCTATAGGCTGCCAATGACATCATCTGGGCCCTCATACCCTACCTGACACTCGCCATCTGGGATTCCCCAGGAAGAAAAGGTCCATTTGAGGACACCCTTTAATACAATTTCTCATGTTGTGGTGACCCTCCCAACCATGAAATTATTTCTGTTGCTACATCATAACTCTAATTTTGCTACTGTTGTGCATTATAAATATTTTTGGAGATAGAGGTTTAACAAAGGGGACTTATCCACAGATTGAGAACCTCTATTGTAGGCACCATGATAAAGAAATCAGACCTTGTGCTGTCTGTACCCTACCAGGGCCACACCTCTGCCCGCTTACATCTTAATGTCAGTGTTCCCTCCTTGTCTTCCTCTGCCTGTCCCTTCCTTCCTCCCCATCACCTTGGTTTTATTCTTCCCTCTGTTATGCCCCACAGTCTCAGTCACCAAGGTGAAACCAGAGAACACTGAGCATGTCACACCTCACTTTACTTCTGGCCGGAACTGGCCCCTCTACTTTTCCATCAAGGATCTAAAAGCTGACTCCCAGGGCTGTCAACTCACTCATCATCCATCACCCAACACCATAGGGAAGAGAGCAGCCAGGCTCCTGCAAATGGTGGGAAGTGGCCACGGCGGGAGGCAGGAGGCGGGAGGCAGGGGCGCCCCGGGCTGGGCACCATGCTCATAGCCTCGGTTTCAGGCAGTGTCACTGCCATCTCTGGCTTCCGAGGACCCCTCTAGTCTGAAAGCAGAGGCTCCCAGCCTGCCTGAGTACCCCTCTGACCCTGCGCCTAGTACCGGAAGTGAGGGCTTAGGGTGGGAGGGGAGCTGGGGGATAACTACTCCTCTTTTGTCACCTCTCCACACTCCGCGTGGGAATCTAGACAGTCAGGTGGCTCAGCACATCCCGCAGCGCAGGAAAGTTCCAGCGCTAGGGGACAGAGGTATTATTAGTCTCAGACACCCCTCCCCAGCACCTAGGTGACTTTGGTGACTTTGGCCATCCTCCTGCCCTGCTCCTCACCGAAACTGTGCAGACTGGGACTTTTGCGTCTTATGAATCCTTCACCTCTAAACTCCCCTCCTCAAGCCTATCCCTATCTGTATTTCCCACCAACTTTCCCCTGGTTTTTGAAAAGCTGAGCTGAGGACTCTATAATCCTGTGTGGTGTGGTGTGGTGTGGTGTGGTGTGGTGTGTGTGTGTGTGTGTGTGTGTGTGTGTGTGTGTGGTGGGGTGCTATTTGGGCGGATGGTTTGTTTTTAAAGCCCCTTCCAGATGACCTTTAACCTTTGTGGGGGTGGAGGGGGACGACAGGCCTAGCTGGCTATACTCCTCGGAGAGCTCCTCCACCCCAAACCGAAGGGTGTGGCTGTGCAGGCATGCCCACTCCACAAACCCTAAGATCTGCCTTAGCTCTAAGAGGCTGAACCGAGTTTGACTTAATGGCTTGTCCCTTCCACAACCTCAGTTTCCACAACAGCAACAGCTTCTGAGGGTAGGTGAGATTGGGATGCAAGGGCAGCCAACTTTCCAAAAGTCACAAGACTGTAAGTGGACCTGGTTCAAAGAGGGTCTCCTCCGAAGGAGGGGCTTTTGAGACAACAGCAGCTCACCACTGGGCAGTACACTCTGAGACTGTGGCTCCCGCTGTGAACAGCCCAGTTCTCCAGTGCCCACAGCTGGGATCCCGCAGCTAGGGGTCCCTGTAGCTGAGGTGTGTCCCACACCCCAGTTCCACAGCCGGGGTCCCGCAGCTCAGCTCAGGGATCCTGTGAGCCAGGGGGTCTCTGTAGCTGGGATCTAGCAGCTGGGGGTGGGGGGGTCCCAGCGGGTCCCACAGCCACAGAATCACAAGCTGAAGATTCCTCAGCCTAGAAGTCCCAGACACTGGATCCCGTAGCCCGTGAGTCCCTCAGTCCCGGGTTCCCGCAGCCGGCTTCTCAGCGAAGGGGTCCTGCTAACCCCTAGTCCCGCAGCCCAAGTCCCGCCGCCCCGGCCCGGTTCCCACGCCGCACACTCACCGTCCTGCGGCGCCGCCTCGCTGCCGCTGCTGCCCCCGGACGGCTCGCGCGCTGTTCCCTCCCGCGCCTCGGGCCCCGCCACCGGCCCTGCAGCCCTGCGCCCGGCCGCCGCCACCTCCTCCAGGTCCAGGAGGTGGCTCACCGAGAAGTTCTTGCGCGCCTGGGCGCAGTCTCCGGGTGCGGGCTGGGGCCCCGGGCCGGGCGCCGGCGGGTCCAAGGCAAAGGCGGCGGCCGCGCTGTCCATGCCCCGGCCGCGCCTCTGCCGGCCGCCGCCGCCTCCTGCTGCTCGCCGCGCCGGCGCTCAAGTCCGTCGGTTGGGGACGCGAACTTTCTGCCCTCCCCTACGGGCGGGCCGCTCGCTAGGCAGCGGCCCGGGCCACACGCCCCTTCTCTGGGCGGACCTCGCCCCCGGCTCCCCTCCCTGCGTCCTGCGCCGTCCGGCGGGAGGCGGGGCCAGGACGGGGTCCTCGGACTCCCAGATGTAGTTTAGGGTGTCCAAGTCCCGCGAGGGGTGTCTCTTTAAATCCCCCAACCAAGGTCCCCAGAGGGGATTGATGGGGAATCCGTCTCGGGGTGGGGGTGGGGGGCACTCTTAGAAAGTTGATGGATTCCCTCCCCTCCAGTCCACTTCTCTTTAGACAGGGTCTCATATATTCCAGATTAGCCTTAAACTTGCTACGTAGCCAAGAACGGCCTTGAACGCTTCCCAGCTTCTCCCTCATTGTCCCCACCCTAACGGAAAGAATCAGAGGTTTTCGAGGACCACCCTGTTCCCTCCACTCTGAAAGGAAGGTTCTGGGACGGAAGCCAATGCCATTTCTCTCATCTCCCAGTGGGTGACACTTCTGCGCTGTCCCTAGCGTTCCCCGTGCAGAAAACAAAGCTGGGAGGGAGACCTTCCCTCCTGGGGTGCATAAGGGAGAGACTCGGGGTGACAAGTGAGAGGTGGTAAGGGGGTGCTGCGGGGTAAGGGGGCAGATGAGGTCTATCTTTGAACTTTTTTCGAGAAAAGCCAGAAAAAATGGCACTGGGTGAGAAGAATGGAAACTCTCAGTGTTCCAGATACGACAGTTCTAGACTGTCCTGCCCTTCTGTTCTTTCCCCACCATCAGAGAGGCATGAAACCATGGCATCAAAGAGAACCCCACCAGGAGGTCTGGAGGCAGGGGGTGGGGGTGTTAGGAAATCCTCCTCCTGAGACCCACCCTGAAGGACACCATGAGACTGCCCCACCCACGTGGCACCCTGGGTCTCTGCCCACGGATACAGGGAGAATGTTGCAAAGGGTCTGAGAGGTGAACTAGCTTCCATTCCATCGCATGACAGATGGCGGAGGGGAAGCAGGAAGGCAAGGGCTCCTTCCAGAGTTTGGGAGAACCATTGAAATTATTCTGTCCAAGATGCTGTGGGGTCCACCCAGAGCCCAGATGTGCCATGTTAGGGTCTGGAAGGACACTGTGGCCGCCTATCCATGCGGTCCCCATTCTGAGCATGTGCAGCAGCCCTCAATGATGATGCTCTGGCTCCAGCCTCTGTGTTCAAATAGAGGCAGTGCTTGGGCCCTGAGCAGGCAGCTTAGCACCTAGTTTCCTTGAGTGCCAAATAAAAGTGAAGAAGTGAAAACGAGGACGAGCGAGAGGGCTCAGTGGGTAAGAACGCTTGCTGTGCAAGCATGATGATTTGAAACACGAGTCAAAGCCAAATTACAGCAACACCTGCAATCCCAGGCCTCCTACAGCAGGACAGAGGGCAGAGAACTAGAGAAAGATGGCTGGGTAGTTAACAGTGCTTACCGCTCCTACAGAGGACCAGAGAGATTTAGGTCGGTGGCTAACAACTATTTGTAATTCCAATTCCAGGGGCATTCAACTCTAGCTCTCCACAGGCACCAGCCCTCACATATGCATACCCACACAAGATACACAGACACACATAATTAAAACATGGAATAACTCTTTTTTAAAAAGATTAGAAAGAAATAAAAAGATGGGAAGTGGAGTTGGGAGAATCTCAGAAGCTCTTGGGCCAGCTAGCCTGGTATATGCTGTTGCCGCACGCACGTAAGGAAGAAGGCAAAACTCCACCATCATTGTCCTCTGATCCATGCATAGTGGCATATGCATGCCCGCGTACACACACACAGACACACACAGACACACACACACACACACACACACACACAGACACACACACACGATATACACACATGTAGATCCATTTAACACTAAGCTGGGGGAGCTGGAGAGAAGGTTTAGCCATTAAGAGCACTTCCTGCTCTTGTGGAGGACCTACCTAGGTTCAGTTCCCAGCATCCACCCGGCAGCTCACAGTTCCAGCTGTTCGGTGCCTCTTCTTACTCCAGATGCACATACACACACTCGGCACACATACAAACATGTGAAATTAAATTGTTTTATACATAAATAAACTTTAAAAACAAGTTAATACATGTGTGACACCTGGCGCCTAAGAAGCAATAAGGGCTAATGGTATTTACATTAATAGTTTGAACCCAGCTCCTGACCTACCTGTCTTCCTCGCTGGGTACTCGTCCTCACCCTTGTCCTCCTGTGCAGGCCTCTGGATTCTGACTGCAGTGTTGGGTGCAGGCCTGGTGTGGTCTCCAAAGTGACTGGACAATGCAGGACAGTGGCCTGCTGGTGGCTTTACATTATCTTGGCTTTGGCTATGCAACCCTGGTTGCTACTGGTGAGATTATTGGCTATGCAAAAGCAGGTAGTGTGCCATCCCTGGCTGCTGGACTCTTCTTCAGAAGCTGCCCCAGAATCCCAGGAATGTCTGGGTTTTCCTAGCTACATCCTGGACCTTGGCTGGTATCTTGGGGATGAAATTTACGCCTGCAGGTTTAATCGCAGGTGCCAGTTTGCTGATGGTTGCCAAGCTTGGAATTAGTGTGTTGAGCTCTCCCCCTTCATAGTAGCCACACCTCTGCCTGGGCTCATGAAGAATTGAAATTCTCCAAATTTCCGCATTTACACTGTCTGAAGAAAAAAAGTGCATTGTATTTACATATTCTGACATTTTACAAATGTACACTGAGCATGTTGAGGTGACGATGAGCTTTTATTGTTGTAATTGTTCCGGGTAGCGAGTGTCTAACCTGAGAGCAGATGCTGCCTTCATGCAGTTTCACTCTTGTGTGATGACATCTCTCCTTTCTGTACTAGTAGACAAGGGGTAAAATGTTGGGTGTCAACACTGGGAGCTCCAAAGCCACATGTCCTGCCCAGAAGTATGTAAAATCTCTTGGTGACATTTGTGATGTACGATCTTTTGCATAGCTCTGCTATGAAATTATGTTACAATGAAATACCTGTGAAAATAAAGTTTGCTCTTAAGGACAACAACAACAAAAATAATTTGAGACAGGGACTCTCTGTGGAGCCCTGGCTGTCCTGGAATTCACTATGTAGACTAAGCTGGGTTTGGCTTCTCAGAGATTACCCGCCTTACCTCCGGAATGTAAGGATCAAAGGTGTGTGCCACCACAAAAGTTGTTTTGCTGCTTTTCTGTGTCTCGCACAGTTCTGGATGGAACACGGGGACCTGCACACCTCTGAGCAGATTCACTAGCCCAGCAATTCCTATTTCTGGAACATCTACTCGGAGCAGTCAGTCAAGCTGCTGATTTTATCTTGGACCCTGGAGCTTGGAGGCACGGATTTGGCTGAGCTCAGCACTGTTGCCTAGTTGCGTGGCTTTAAGGAAGTTATTCCTTTATCCTCCCATAGTCCACTCCATCATCAGCAAAATAGAGGAACTAGCAGAACAGATCCAAATGGTCACTGCTCGTGACAATCTCCGGATGAGGGATGGGTGGAACGAGATGGCAGAGAGGGACGAGAGGCGTCAGCTGCTACAGCAGAGCCAAGGGAACACCCATAACCTAAGAAAGGCAGAAGCGGGGATTGGCTAAGAGAGTTTCCATAGTGATTTGAACAAATTCTAGATGCTAATCCAGAGTTGTGTGAATAGATGAGAGACAGGGCCTGCTCTGGACTCCACAGGGCTGGCAGCTCTGCTGGAAGCTGGGATCTGGATCTCAGTTTGAGGGACAATACTGACCTGCTCCCATCCAAAGCTCACATGTCAAGGAAAAGAAGAGCTATATTCTCTGCATGTAGAAGTGATACCGAATTGCTGAGATTTCATTTTATTCTTTGATTGCTTTTATATTAATTTATTCTGCCTGTGCATACATACACGTGGAAGTCAGAGGACTTTGACAAAGTCAGTTCTCTCCTGCCACCGTGTGAGTTCCAGGAATGGAATTCAGGTATAGACTTGGCAGCAAATGACTTATCTGCTGGGCAAACTCACTAGCCCCATTACTGAGATTTTTAAAAGCTTAAGTAAAATTAAAAGAATTAAAATCACTATTATCTTATTCCCAAAGAGGCCTGGCATGTAACAGTCAACACTTAATACCTTAAATCTTACATGTATATGATTTACTTACTTTATGTATATGGGTGTTTTGCCTGTATTTATGTATGAATGTGCCTGGTGCCATCAGAGGCCAAGAGAGAGTATTGAATCTACTGAACTGGAGGTATGATGGCTGTAAGCTGCCACCTGGGTGCTGGAATTGAAACCAGGGCTGAGCCATCTATCCAAGCCCTACTTTAAATATTTTTTAAAAGATTTATTTATTTAGGGCTGGAGAAAATAAATAATTTATTATGTATACAACGTTCTGTTTCCATGTATATCTGCACACCAGAAGAGGGCACCAGATCTCATAAGGTATGGTTGTGAGCCACCATGTGGTTGCTGGGAGTTGAACTCAGGACCTCTGGAAGAGCAGTCGGTGGTCTTAACTTCTGAGCTATCTCTCCAGCCCTACTTTAAATATTTTTAAAGTTAATTTCATCAGACACTGGTGGTGTGTGCCTGTAATCCCAGTACTTGGGACACTGAGGCAGGAGGATTGTGAATGTGAGGGCAGCCTGAGCTACATAGCAAGTTCCAGACCAACTTGGAATATACACTGAGATCCTGTCTCACCTAAGAAATTAGTTTAGGGCTGGGTGGTGATGCTGCATGCCTTTAATCCCAGAATTCGAGAGGCTGAGGCAGGCAGATCTCAGTGAGTTTGAGGCCAGCCTGGTTTACAGAGTTAATTCCAGTTCATCCAGGACTGTTACACAGAGAAACCCTGTCTCAAAAAACAAAACAAAACAAAACAAAACAAAACAAAAACAAACAAAAAAAGAAATTAGTTTAATAAAGGGGGATTGGAGAGAATCATCTTATTTATTTAATATTGAGTGGAACGCCTAGAAAAAGCAATACAAGAAAATTTGTCCTAGTTACTGTTCTATTGCTGTGAAGAGACACCATGACCAAAGCAATTCTTATGAAAGAAAGCATTTAACTGGGGGCTTACTTACAGTTTCAGAGATTTAGTACATTATTATCACAGTAGGGAGCATGGCAGCAGGCAGGCAGGCACTAGAGTGGTAGCTGAGAGCTATAGCCTGATCTGCAGAGGGAGACTCTGGGCTTGGCATGGGCTCTTGTACCCTCAAAGCCCACCCCCAGTGACATACTTCCTCCAACAAGGCCACACCTCTTAACCCTTTTAATCCTTTCAAATAGAGCCACTCCCTGGTTAATAGGCATTCAAATATATGAATCTATGGGGCCATTCCTATTCAAACCACCACAAAAAGAAATGACAAAAAAAGAATTTAATGTCCATTCTTCTTGGCATCTATATATCTAGACAAGTAGAGGGACATTGTCATAGATGTCATAAAAATTGGTCTGCTTTATAAACTGCTCTCTATATATTGAAACAGTCTTTCCTGAGACTGGTTCTCACTGTGTAGCCTGGGATGGCTTTGAACTCTAGATGCTCCCTCAACCTCCTAAGTGACAGAAATACAGGTACACACCACCATTCCTGGCATCTGTCATGTGTGTGTGTGTGTGTGTGTGTGTGTGTGTGTGTGTGTGTGTGTGTGAGTGTGTGTGTTTATTTTGGAGGGGGATTCAAAAAAAAGCTTTGGAGCCTGTCCTGGAACTTGCTCTGTGGACCAGACTGGCCTCAAACTCACAGAGATACCCCAAGCCTCTGCCTCCCAAGTGCTGGGATTAAAGGTGTGCGCTACCACTGCCTGACAGAACCAAATTCTCTTAACTTCTCAGTCATCTCTGCATATCACATATATATCCATATATCACATTTTTTGTGTATATGATGTACGTGTGTGTGTGTGTGTGTGTGTGTGTGTGTGTGTGTGTGTGTGTGTGTGTGTGTGTTTGTATATTCCAGTGTGTACGTCTGAAGGCTAGAGGAGGGTGTGAGGTACCTTATTCCCTTGAAAATCCTCCTGTCTCTGCTCCTCATAACACTGTGGTTTCAGGGGCCAGCTTGGCCACACCTCAATTTTTATGTAGGTGCTGGGGATTTGAGCTAAAGTCCTCACACTTAAACAAAAAGCACATTTACCCATTAAGCCATCCCCAGCCTGAGGCATCCCGAGTCTCCCTAGTTATAATTTTAAGAAGAATTTTACTATTTTATGTATATGATCGCTTTACCTGCATACATGTATGTGCACCGTACGGTGCCCATGGTCAGAAAAGACTGGAGCACTGTGAACCACTGTGTGGGTGCTGGGACTTGAACCCAGGTTCTCTGCAAAAGCAGCCAGTGCTCTGAAGCTCCAAGCCATCTCTTCAGGGCCCCCAACCATAATTTTAACTGAGAGCCTAGCAGCATATTACTACCCACTATTGCTCTGTATCCATGTAAGAAAAAAAAAAAAAAACCCGCCTAGAGATAAGACATCTGGGTGTAATAGACAATTAATGGTCTCCTGGAAGTGTTGACAACATAATTTCTGAAACCTGAGGATGTGTCATCGAGGAATTCAGGCAGGAGCTGGATTGGAGTTGCTAACCAGGTGATCTTGAACAGGGGAGCTGGAGTTAGACTATCCATCTGGGCTCAACGTAATCACAAAGGTCCCCCCAAAATGGAAGAGACAGGACAGTCAATGTGGCCACCCTGGCTTTGCACATGGACTGTGGCTGGCCACCAGAGAGGGCTGTGGAGCCTGCAGAAGGGGGAGATGACAAGAAGAAGAACACTCACTTTTCTCCAAGAAGATCCTCGGATGTGCAGCTCTACTGAGCCTTTGTGTTCTAATCATCAGAACCACAGGAGAGCAAGTATAAGGTGTTTGCAAAGAAAGCTGAGCCTGGGTCTCAGAAGGAGAGAGCTCTTGTGCAGCACGGGCTAGATTCTGTGTTCCATCACCAGTGTGCAAAAGGAAAGGAGAGAGTATGTGAGAAGCTGCTCCAGTAACAACAAGGAACAACTAGGAAATTAAGGAAAGTCACTGGGGGAGTGAGGTGCACGCCTTTAATCCCAGCACTCAGGAGGCAGAGGCAGGCGGATCTCTGTGATTTCAAGGCCAGCCTGGTCTACAAAGTGAGTTCCAGGACAGCCAGGACTACACAGAAAAACCCTGTCTCAAAAAAAAAAACAAAAAACAAAAAACAAAAACAAAAAAACCACACACACAAAAGAAAGAAAAGCCAGAAGATTTTGCAGGAAAAAGTTTTTAATTATTTTTCTATTTCCCTTTATGTGTATAATGGGTGTTTTGCCTGCATGTATTTCTGTACACCAAGGAGGCCAGACCCCAGGAACTAGAGATAATTGTGAGCTACTGTGTGGGTGCTGGGGATTGGACCCAGGTCCTTTGGAAGAGCAGGCAGTGCTCTTAGCCACTGAACCATCTCTTCACCCCCCTTTTTAAAAAGACTTATTTTCTTTCTTTACTCTCATTTAATGTGCATGCATACCTGCACGAGTTTACATGCACTACCCACAAGCATGCAGGTGCCCAAGGAGGTCAGAAGAAAGCATCAGACCCCTGGTGCTGGACTCTGAAACATGCAACGTGGGTGCTGGGAACCCAGTTAGGGTCCTCTGGAAGACTGCAAAAGTGCTGAGCCATCTCTCCAACTCTTTTGTGTCTTTTTGTGGTTTACAGACACTGAGCTGGAACTTGGTTCTGTGTCTCTGTAAGTTACATTTGTCTGATTCTTTATCTGTCACAACAGCTCCTCGAGACACTTGGCTGCCAATCACTCAAAGACCAGGTTCCATTCACAGATAGGTTGTGGAGTGAGTCCCAGGTGGGTCCCTGCAGCTCTCTGCCACCTGGTGACAGAAAAAGCCTGATATGTGGGAGAGCATTGAACAGGGATCACTCCCAGAAGCTCCTGCAAGGAACCCTGTTCCCTGATGCTCATCTGGGGAGTCCCAAACACTGTGATTCAGAGGTGTCCAGGCTTGGCCACGACAGATCACAAACCTCTGTAAATATTGTGTCTGGGATCACAAGCAGGGCACTCTGGACAAGCTAAACTCTGGTCTTCCCTGTGAGACAAGCAGCAGAGCCAGGTGGGCAAATGGTTGTCTCTCCTTCAGTCAGCTCACTGCCCCACGCTTTCTGAGCCTCAGTTTCCCTCATGAGGATTTCTGGAGGATCTCTGGCTTCAGTGAGAACCTCTGTTCGTAGCCAGGGCTCAGTTTAGTCATCTCTCTCTATCCATAGTACACTCCCTCCTGGAGTCCATCAACTAGGAGTCAAAAAGATACACATATCAGGGGAAGGGACTCACATACCCCAGATTGGCTTGCAACTTGCTATGTAGCCAAGGATGGCCTGGAATGTCTCCTCCTCCTGCTTCCACCTGCCAAGTGCTGGGATTCCAGACATCACATCTATATAGAGGCTTGGTGGCGCTCACCTGTGGTCTTAGCACTTGGGAGGCAGAGGCATGAGGACCAAGAGTTCAAGATCAGCCTAAGCTACATACAGCAAGACTCTGTTGTGAAACAATTAAATTTAAATTTTTTTAAAAAATTATTTATTATGTATACAGTGTTCGGTATGCATTTTTCCCTGCAGGCCAGAAGACACCAGATCTCATTACAGATGGTTGTGAGCCATCAGGTGATTGCTGGGAATTAAACTAAGGACCTCTGGAAGACCAGTTAGTGTTCTTAGCCACTGAGCCATATCTCCAACCCCTTAAATTTAAATTTAAAAATTAATAGAGCTGCGTTGAACATGTACAGATTTTTTTCCATCATTATTCCTAAGCAATATGGTTCCCCAGTGTTTATGTTGCATTGGAAACCCTTGTAACCTAGAGATGGTTTAGGCAGAGGGCAGCTATGCAGTTATAAACAGATGACCCTAGTGGCATAAGGGACTTGGCCATATGTTGATTGAGCCTCTGTGGGCCATCCCATGATACTGAAGGACAGCTGTACCTTTCTGTACAGATTCAAAGATTAAGATACACTCATGGTAGCAGGGGCTCAACCATAATGAGCCTTACTCTAAGCCAGTAAACCTCAGAAGCCTCATCCACCCCCAGCCTCCCCAAAACATGCAAGGAAGGGAGACACAGGCTCAGAGGGCTTAAGCTCTGTTCCCCTATGCTTTGCCAGACTCCTAACTACCATGCCAGGGTGGAAATATATTTTTTTTCTTGGAGAATTATCCTTAAAATAAATAAATAAATAAAACAGTCAAAGAATGGGAGCCATCGTACTTCCCTTTTGTCTTGATTCTTGGAAACCCTAAAGTCAGTGATGGAACATATCATAGTAAGTCTGTCTGTTTTGACGGAAGGAGGAAGAGAGAGAGAAAGGGAGGGAGAGAGGGAGGGAGGAAGGAAGGAAGGAAGGAAGGAAGGAAGGAAGGAAGGAAGGAAAAAGAAAAACATCCAGTGGGCTGGAGAGATGGCACAGAGGTTAAGAGCACTGTTTACTCTTTTTTTTGTTGTTTGTTTGTTTGTTTGTTTTTCAAGACAGAGTTTCTCTGTGTAGCTTTGGCGCCTGTCCTGGAACTTGCTCTTGTAGACCAGGCTGGTCTGGAACTCATAGAGTGCTGGGATTAAAGGTATGTGCCACCACCGCCCGGTGTACTGGTTACTCTTTTTTTTGTTTGTTTGTTTGTTTTGGTTTTTTGAGGCAGGGTTTCTCTGTGGCTTTGAAGGCTGTCCTGGAACTAGCGCCTGTAGACCAGGCTAGTCTCGAACTCACAGAGATCCACCTGCCTCTGCCTCCTGAGTGCTGGGATTAAAGGCGTATGCCACCACCATCTGGCGCCTGCACTGGTTACTCTTACAAGGACCCAGGTTCAGGTTCAATTCCCAGCACCCACATGGCAGTTCCCAACTATCTATAACTCCTGTTCCAGGGGATCTGGCGCATTCACACAGACATACATGTAGGCAAAACACCAATGTACATTAAACAAAAAATGATTTAAAAAAAAAAAACACCCACGTAACTCATTCCACAATGATTTATTAAGTACCTACTGCATAGTGACAAATCTTAGGTGGGCATCAGGACACAAATCCTAGCACCCAAGGACACTAAACCCTTCTGGGCTCAACCACTCCAATACTTAAAGGTGTTTTCCAAATGCAGCTGTCACTCTCAGTACTCACAGTGGTAGAGAACACTTGGAACCCCCCAAGCCTGGTATCCTATCCCCACCTCAGCTCAAACTCCTGCCTCTTATCTGGATTCAGGAAAATCTGGAGAAGGGAGCCCCTAAGCAGAGAGGCAACAGCTAAGGTGCACGTGTGTGTGTGTGTGTGTGTGTGTGTGTGTGTGTGTGTGTGTGTGTGTGTGTGTGTGTGTGCGCGCGCGCCCTGGGGCACTGCCCTGATCTTGCCTGGTCCCAGCAACATCTTGCTGTAATTATTCTCGCTGTGGAGGGAAACAGTGCCTGGGAGGAGACCCTGCAGTGCACAAGAAACCAAGTTGGGGTGCAGAGAGGCCTGGGCAGGGCCCAAGGCTGTGGACAAGGCTCCCAGCTCAATGGCTAATTGGGGCTATAATTGTTCCTCTCATTTATAACTCACTCTTGAACCCTCGCCAGGAGGGCACGTTCCTCCTACCTCATCCTGGCAGGCGCTAAATAATTAAGCCAAGGTCTAATCTGGGGAACTCCCTGAAGGCTCCCACTTCCTTAGTTCGTTGATTGCTGATATTTGGTGGTGGTGGTATGTGTGTGCGAGGGGGTGAAATATGACTATTTTTACGATCAAAGAGAACAGAGTTCTAAAGTGGGGGAAAGCAGCAAAAAGACGGAGGGGAGGCCCCTCCCAGCTTTCCTTCCCTCCGATTTAGTGGGATTTAGTGGTCTGCTTAAATTTCTTGAGGCGTGCAGATTAACACACCATTTTTGTGGGGAACATTGAATTACCCCAATCTCTCTCTCATTTGCAGGACAGTGAACATTGAGGAAAGATTCAGCCTCCGCTGTCTTTGCAAAGGGATGAGGCCTGAGGACTTTTAAATAAAGCAATCTGAATAATGAAATTTCCTTATCCTCTTCTTCCTCCTCCTCTTCCTTTTCTTCCTCTTCATGGGGACCAGCAGCATTTTTCTCCCAGCAGACAGTGTGTGGCTGATGAGGATAGTTTATTTGAAATCTGTACATCATCACCTTGTCAGGGGGCTGGGACAGGAGTGGGGGTGAGGTCTCCCACTTCTTTGTTTCAAGGGTCCATGTGGTCTGCCTGCGGCAGGGCCACTGTCTTGGGTCCCTCCTGAGGAATCTTTTTTTTTTTTTTGAGACAGGGTTTCTCTCTGTAGCTTTGGAGCTTATCCTGGCACTCGACCTATAGACCAGGCTGGCCTGGAACTCACAGAGATCCAACTGCCTCTGCCTCCAGAGTACTGGGATTAAAGCTGCCCAACCCTCTTGGGAATCTTAAGCAGGCTTTGGCAACTGCTCCCTGTGCACCCAAACACACCCCACCACCCTTGCCCATCTGAACACCCACATTCCTCAGTACAGGTTCCCTGCCTTCCCCTCCCCACCCTGCCTGCCTATGACACTCAACCCTGGACCCCAGATTCTAGGAGGAAGCACAGCTCAATGCATGTGCAGAGAGCAGATCTTAAGACAAGTAGAGTCTGGTTGGAGCTGTGTGCCCCTGTCGACTGCAGCTGGCTTCCCAGATTCCCTCAGATCTTCCTCTGCTGAGAGAGCTATGTCATATGATGTAGAGGCAGGCCTGGCCTGCCCGTGTTGCATATCCAGCTGTTGTCCTTCCTTGACACTCTCAGATGGCTCTAAATCCCAGGCTTAGTAGCCATCAACAGGGTTTTGTTGTTTGTGTTTGTTTTATTTTGAGTCAGGGCCTCACTATGTAGACTAAGCCAGACTTAAACTCAAAGAATTTGGCCTGCCTCGGTCTCCCAGTACTGAAACCAAAGGTGTGTGCCACCAAGCCCAGTTCTATTGAGGGCCTTCTAGTGCTGCCTGGGACAGGCATACGCCTACAGAGGGGTCACTGAGCCTGTACTAAAGGGAAACCAAGGAGACAAAAGGTGAGGGCTCATGGTGAAAGCATGACTATGTAGCACCCAGCAAAGGGGACTAGGTGTAGGGGCAGCTAGCAGGGGACATTTAGTGTGGAACAGGCCCACAGAACACCAGCTGGCCCTACTTGCTCAGGCAGAAGCTACAGTCAGTTTTTGTTTTGTTTTGTTTTGTTTTGTTTTTTTCTCTGTTGTGGTCTTTGTCTTGCTGTGCCTCACTTTCCCCACTACCAGAGAGCTCAAGGGACATTTCAAAAATCTCTCAGGAGTAGGGATGTAACTCATCCTTATACATCAAGGTCCTGGATATCCACATGATAAAAATGTACAAGCTCCTGCCCTCTGCCTGCTGTGGGCGGGACGGTGATAACTGTGGGGGCAGGAACCAGGCAGAGTAGCAGTGCTGGGGTTTGAGCCACGCTGGCACATGGAAGTAGGGTCCCAGCTGTCACATGTGGGCACTCCTCTGAGGACAGAGCCTCTGCAGGGCACAATGCTGATGTGAAGGAGGTCCCATGGAAGGAGCTGACCTTTAGGAGCCCCTTAGGTTTGAAGGGAGCAAAGCTAACCCCAGAGGCAGTCTGCCATCCAGGAGGCTGAGGAATGTGTGGAAGGCAGGGGCAGGCAGATCTCTGTGAGTTCCAGGCTAGCCTGGTATAAAGAGCGAGTTCCAGGACAGGCTCCAAAGCAATACAGAGAAACCCTGTCCGGAAAAACCAAAACAAAACAAAACAAAAAAAGTGTTCTCCTTCACAGCCCTGCCTGGGGAGCAGGGGAGCTGACTGGGGCCTGTGGGCCTGGGACCTGGGAGGCAACTGGCAAGTAAGCCTGGATTGCTGTAGAAACTGGCTTCAAAAGAGGCCTAGGCCATTGTGGGATGTCCCCAGGAGGCAAGGCTGGTCAACCATATATCCTGTCTGGAGGACTGACCCACACTGGAGTTTCTTGCCCCACGGGATAGAGAGAGAGACCCTGTTGCATGGGCTCACCCTGGAAGTGCATTCCCGCCCACATTCTGGACAACTTCAGCCTCAGCTGGCTGGCTCCTACCAACTGCCTGCTGGATACATTGTGGCCTCCCTAGAGAAGAGCCCATGCCCGGCACCAGCCAGCATGAAATAACTGCTAAATGAGGTCATTCCAATTGAAGTGGCCCACAGAGCATGGCTAGACAGTGTCCAGACAGGCCCAGGATCAAATCTGTATAGCCAGCCTAGGTTCAGCAATAGGGGCAGCTCGCTTCCCTCTTGTCTACAACAGAGAAATGACAGAATCCACACCTGAGGGTGTCCAGAGGTGTCACCTAGTGTTAGCCAGGGCAAGAGCCAGGCAGACACTGGCTATGCACAGGACTGGTGCCAGGGCCTGTTGATTTCTAGAATTCTATCTGTATTAATAAGAATTAATCTTCCCATCTGTAAAATAGATGTGGGTTTTTTTTATTATTATTATTTGTTTGTGTGTTTGTTCCTAAGGTCTCATGTAGCCCAGGCTGGCCTTGAACTGATCCTTTTGTCTCCACCTTCCAAGTGTTGGGATTACGGGCATACACCACCATACCAGGTTTCATGCAATGCTGAGGATTGAACCTAGGGTCTCATGCATGCTAGGGAAGTGTTCTCCCTACTAAGCCATTCACTCAGTCCCAGACTTACGCCTCTTGACTACAGTCAAACCCCAGAGCATGCCTAGCCACACCACCCTCCCCTTCCCACCTCAGTCATCTTCGAGGTTCTCTGACCCCTGCCTCTCTCTTTGTCTCCATCATAGTGTCATTCTGGGCTTCGGTTCCAATCCCTGCCTGTCTGTCTGTCTCTCCCCTTCTCCATGTGTCTAGGGAAGCAGCTCCCTTCTTCTCTGCTGAATTCCCTGCTCCAGTGGTGACATGGGCCAAGGGAAAGAGGGAAAACAGCAGGCCACATATTGGTTCCAGATGTGGCCCTCTCCAGCAATTTAATTAAGTTCCCCAGACATTCAGGAGAGGTTCTTAATGATCAGATTTCCCTGCTCCCTCCTCTGGCAGCCATGGGCCCACTCTGTCTCCCTGACGGATGGCGACGGGCCCTTCCTGCCCTAAGTCTGCTTTGCCAATGGGGCAGGCAGAGTACAGAGGATTGGTCTTCCTAGGAACAAAAGCCCCTGGCCCCACCTCCTGCCCATCCTCCCCACCCCACACACCAGGGGTCCAAGCCCTCTTTTTCTGGCTCTTGGCAGGCCAGGTCAACTTTGCTTAGCAGTCAGAGGGGGCCAGCAGGCCTCTCTCCTCAGCTCTGTGCCGCCACACCCCCATACCGGGCTGCCAGGGCTTGAGGCCAAGTAGGCACCAGTGGGCCTCTGAGATGAGGAACCACCAGGGCCAGATCTCGAGCACACTTGTCTGCCAGCAGTGAGCAGACCTCAGCATCCAGGAACCCTCGGTCCTCTGGGTGGTCTGACCAAAGCACAGAAGGCTAGAGTCACAGAGGTGGAGGTATTTGGGACAGGTCTGGGCCATGTGCCCACATAAGGGGACAGTCAGCACCCTTGCCTGGCAGACTCTGAAGGGCCCCTGAACCCTAGAGTGGGAAAGAAATTAGTCAATCACCCAGTTCATCCATTGTTTGGACAGATAGGCCTTCCAGGCTGAGAAAAGGCTAGGAAATAGCCAGCTCAGAAGCCTTGCTGTCCCCCAGCTAGGGACCCTGTGACTCTATGCATGCCACCCCCTGTTCTCCTGGGTTTCTGGGCCCCTAGGGATACAGCAGAATTGGAGCATCTGGGGTACTCAGGGCCTGTGACATCTCTGGGGATGAGAAAGATGGTGTGGTGCTACCTCTCAGGGTATACACATCACAGCCCAGACTGCCCACCGGGGGCGGAGCCCGGGCCCAGCTTAGCCATAAGTGGCCCTCAGAGCTCCGTGCCATGACCCAGAGCCAAAGACTATTTACACCGTCTGGAAGGTTGAGCAGCTGAAACTGGGGTCTCATCTTAGAGAGGGGCTCTGGTCAGATGTCCCAGGAGACGGGTAGGAAACCTCTTCTCACTTAGCTCCCAGTGCCTCAGTTTCCCCTCTGAGCCTACAGAAGGAACTTATAAATTAGGGCCCTCTGTCTCCTGCATTGGGATTAGAGCTGAACAGGGCCAAATGAGCTGGGCCTGCTAGTCAGTGGCACACTCCATCACAAGGGTGGAGAAGCAGAAGAGAAAGGGGGAAGTCAGAGGGTGATGCACCATTATAGCATTTCAGGAAGAGGCTGAGCTCATCTGCTGAGTGCCTTAGTCCCCAGACATGCCCGAAGACTAAGGACAGACCTGTCTGCCATGATGGAACAGTCCTATAGTGGCAGCCACGGCTTCCAAATATTTCACTTGATGGAGAGAAAGGAAGGGTGTGGAGGGAAGAAACAGTGTGAAGAAAGGGGACTTTTCCTGGATTCCCACTGAGGGCCTTCTAAGGGGCACAGCTGGCTAAAGACATCATGGAGGACTTGGGATGAGGCCAAGGGGCCACCTGTCCCAGCAGCTGCCCTTCCCAGGTGAGAGAGCACCAGTGAGAGGAAATGAATTATATGTTGTGTCTGAGACAGTGAGCCAGCGTGTGTGCGTGCGTGCGTGCGTGCGTGCGTGTGTGTGTGTGTGTGTGTGTGTGTGTGTGTGTGTGTAAGAGACTGGGTATGAGAGTAAGTGTAAATACTCCATGCCTCAGTGTGTCTGTGTGTGAGAGACAGTGCTCATGTTCATGATTGAGTCTGAACAGATATAAGAGCAAGTGCCTGCGTATGAGAGTCGGTGCAGGAGCAAGTGTGAACACCCAAAAGTACATTTGTGTGTGAGGGAAACAGCACAAAGAGATGAAGTCAGGACAGAGACTGGCCTCCAAGCGTGTCCTCCAAGGAAGTAAAACTACGCTCTATGCCTATATCCCAGCCTGGCTCCTCACCTGCCAAACCTGCAAAGGTCACCTCTCTCTGAATCTCCATCTCCTGGGCCATGACACTGTGTGTGTGTGTGTGTGTGTGTGTGTGTGTGTGTGTGTGTGTGTGTCTGTCTGTCTGTCTGTCTGTCTGTCTGTCTGTCTGTCTGTCTGTGGGTGTCTTTCCAAGGATCAATGAGGGACCAGTCCACCCTCAGGCACAGGCCACTGTGACTATTAGTGGCCTTTTCTTCACCCTTATGGAAGCCCTGGAGACCTTCTGCTACTGGGGAGTCAAATGAGGATTATGCCACCTCTGACTTGGGGGTGGGGGTGGGTGAAAAATATCAATTATGGTATTTCAGATACAAGCCTCAAGCTCTATCCCAGGAGCGCCAATCTCCCATTGTCTTTCAGATGTCTGGCTAGTTACCATCGGAGGGCTTGGCCTCAGTGAAGAATGTCTCCTAGTTTGCATAACAACAGACCCTGGGTGCACCCACACCTGTTCTGAGGGTATTGTTTTACATGCCTAGGGACTGTTTAGGTGTGCCTCTAGGGTTAAAAGAATTTTTTGATATCAGCTTTATACATGATAGTAGATGTCTTCTGCAGTCACCCCCACTGTTGGATAGCTATTTAAGAGGATGCTTGAATAAACCAGGGATGCCAGACTCCAGCATGGACTGTGAGCCCTTCTAAAATGACAAGATGTCTGTGTGTTGTCTTTATCGCTGTTGGGTAGCTAGGAGTTTCCCAGTCCAGCACTCCCTGACTCAGAGATGGACCAGGGCCATTTGGTTGCTCTGATCGCAGCCCCAAAGACAGCAGTCTGGAATAGTTAGCCTCTGTAGCGTGGGACTGATACAAGCCGGGCCCTGGCAAAGGGGGTAACAAAACAAGGAGTTCAGGGGCACTGGGGAAGTAACCTTCGTGGTGGAGGATGGGGTCTGGAAAAGGAGCAAAATCTAGATGCTGCTGGATAGGTCTTCAGCTGTTCCTTAGCTTCCGCTTATGTCCAACTGCAAGTCTCTAGGACGACTGTGGTGGTTTGAATAAGTATGGTCCCCATAGACTCATGTGTTTGAATGCTTGGTCACTAGGGAGTGGCACTATTAGGAGGTGTGGCCTTATTGGAGGAAGTGTGTCATTGGGGGTGGCCTTTGAGGTCTCAGAAGCTCAAGCCAGGTCCAGTGTGGCTCAATTCCATTACTGCTGTCTGAGGATCCAGAATTCCAGCACCATGTCTGCCTACATGCCACCATGCTTCCCAACATGATAATAAACTAAACCTCTGAACTGCAAGACAGCACCGATGAAATGTTTTCTTTTTAAAGGGTTGCCGTGGTCCTGGTGTCTCTCTACAGCAATAGAACACTAACTAAGACAAGGGCATACTGCAAAAAAAGGAGAAAATCCATAGAAGTACAAAGACAGATGGGCCAGTGAGATGGCTCAGTAGATAAAGGAACTTGCTCAGACTGAAGACCCAGGTTCAATCTCCAGGACCCACATGGTTGAAGGAACCAACTTTCAAAAGCTGTCCTCTGATGTCTGTGAGTTTAAATATGCAGGCATAAAAGAGTGCGTGAACACACACACACACACACACACACACATACTGATTTTTAGATATTAAAAAATTGGTTTTTAGACAGTCTTGTTTGTTTGTTCTGGCTGGCCTGGAACTTGATATGTAGACCAGGATGGCCTTGAAGTCATAGAGAAGGTCCACTTGTCTCTGCCTCCTGAATGTTGAGATTAAAGGTGTGGTGGTCGCTGTTGTCACTATTGATGGACAGACAGAGAGGCTGGCCATCTCTTCCTGTGCTTGCCATTCACAAATGGGTGTCCTGTGTCTATACCCTGTGAGCAATTTTTACTCTTTTATTGATTTTGAAAGTTCTTTATATGTTAAGGTTACCTCTGAACATTATTCAGAGTAACCCATAGATCCCATGAGGGAGTAGGCACAGACTTTTCCAGGGTCTGAGCATTGTGTGTTTGTCCCTCATTGGGTTGAGTAGTTCTGGAGTTCGGTGGCAGGATGGGGCTTGTCTGCTCAGGCAGAGAGGGAGGGCAGTGGTGAGGAAAAGACAGAAGGGTCAGAGCTGAAAGTAGGAGCTATGAGTGACAGCCTTAATGGAAGGCAGATGGAGGAAACAGGATTGCCCTCGCTGAAAGGAAGGGTCAAGGGGCACAGGGCTTTCTAAAGACAGGAGCCTGGGGGACTGGCTGGTGGTGGAGCCTGGCTCCACTGTGTGATGCCTATGGGCTGTGAAAGGGCAAAGGTCAGTTTTCCTCCATCCTGCAAGTCTAGACCCTCTTAGGGCTCAGTGATAGAGAAGCTGAAGGGACTCTGAGCCACTGAAGGACAGTGTGTAGAGAGGCCCCACAGACACGGGAGAGTCTCTACCCAGCTGTGTTTCACTGAGCAATCTCTGGAGCCTCTCTGAGCCGGATTCCTTGCTCGTGAAAAGAATAGTGTTATTTATCTAATAGGATTTAGCAGAATCAGTTTGTAGAGTGTTTAGCCCAGCGCTAGGACCCAGGGACGCTTTCATAAAAGCAGGGCGTGCATTTGCATTTACACACGCATGTGTCCACACATTCCACAGTGTGTGCAGAGGTCAAGGACAACCTGTAGGAGTCTGTTCTCTCCTTCTGCCATGAGGGTCCCAGAGATTGAATTCAGGTCATGCGGCTTGGTGGCAAGCCTCCACTCTCTGAGTCATTTCACTGGCCCTGCTCTTGTTGTTACTCTGCCCCTCTGTCTGCCACTGGTGACATCAAGATGCCTTTCATTGGATCTAGGACTTTGAGAGCCCGGTGAATGATCAAGTTGTAGGTGAAGACACTGAGGCTAGGACCAGAAGGAACACATCTGGGCTCACCCGTTACAGAGGGTTTATAAAATGTTCTCTGAGTTCCACTGGTGCTCCTGGGGACCTTCAAAGTGACCTTATTTAGAAGAAGGGTCTTGAAGATCTCATAAGGGTAAACTGAAGCCACTCTGCATCAGGGAAGTCCCTATATCTAAGGGCTGGAGACACTGGGGAAGGAAGGGGTGCTTGGAACAAAGGCATAGTCCTGAAGCAGGAAGCCACGATGTCCAGTCTACATGGGCTGGGTGCCCCAGGCTCCATGCATGTCACCCAAGCAGCCTATGAACTGAGCTACATCCCCAGCCCCCAGACACACTTTGTTTTTTGTTTTCCATGTGTATGAATGTTTTGCCTGCGTGTATGTCTGCGCACCACTTTTGTGCCTGGTGGCCACAGAGTCCAGAAGATGGCATCAGATCCTCTGGGACTAGAGCAACAGATAGATGGCTCTAAGCCACCACACGCATCCATAACTGCTGAGTCATCTCTCCAACCCCTGGTACAGGTTTTTTGTTTGTTTGTTTTGGCCGTTATTCCTAGAAAAACCCAGTAAACAATTACTGACCTGGCATTTACACTGTTGGGTGCAGTTCGAGAGTTCAAGGGCAGCCTGGGCTACATGAGCTCCTGTTTTAAAACAAATAAGAAACTTTGTTTCCAGCCAGTCAACTCTTCCCCAGTGTCAGATGGCAGGTGCCAAGCAGAGAGACCACAAACCCTGAATACAAGGTTGGAGCACTGATACCGCCCCATAACTAGCCATCTAGAATCATCAGGGCCTTGATGCAGGAGTCAAAGTTGCAGTCTCTGAAATTCCTATAGGGTAGAAGCTGTCCGGTCCTGCTACAGTCCCTTCCTACTTTGTCTCTGCTCTTGCTTCCCAGCTCAGGGTCTAGGATTCAGGCAGGTGAGATTATACCCGTTTTACAGACCAGGACATGAAGGTTCCTTGACTCCTTCCAGCGAGAAGTGGGGAAAGTGGGCAGCCTGTTTGGCCAGGAGTCAAGGGACAGAGAATAAAGAATTGTCCCAGTGTCTGTGGGGAAGAGTTGGGTGCAGTGTCCTCATTGTGCCACGCAGCCTGCATGCAGCATGGAGACTGAGGTGGTTGCAGCTCTTCCTTAGGGAGTGGCTGCAGGGAGCAGTGTTCAGGCCCAGAACAGGGTCTGCATCACCTCTGGAGGGAGGCCGGCATTAGCCGGGCCGTGAGCCCAAGCGGAGCTGGGACGCCCTCTAGCAGCTAGCTCCGCGGGGGATGGTAGGGAGAGGAGGAGCCGGGGCAGTGAGGAGTGCCGTGAGGTCCTCCTGGGCCGCAGGGGGCACTGTGGCCGAACTTGAGCCCTCACACCGGCCAGCGAGAACCGGAAGTGGGTGTGGTAGAGTCACTTCCTGTGCGGAACCGCGGCCTGGGCGGAGGACTGGTCACTGGCGCTGGGTCTGAACCGGTAGATCGGGAGGAGGCGGCGTGTGGGCGTCGGGACGCACGGCCGTCGCCATGCCGTTTCTGCACGGCTTTCGCAGGATCATCTTCGAGTACCAGCCCCTGGTGGACGCTATCCTGGGCGCCTTGGGCATCCAGGACCTGGAGCGGCAGGAGCCCCTGGACGAGTGAGTGGCTGTGGTCCCTGTGGTTGTCGCAGCGGGAGCTGTGTGGCTCCGAGCGCGAGCTCCAGCCCGAGGCGAGCTCGCAGCGTCTTGCAGGGCAGAGGACCTGGGCTTCGGCGCCGCTCCCTGTGCATGGATGCCGGGAGGAGACGAGCTGGCTGTGGCCGAGCGCACTTTCTGCAGACAGCAGGCCTCTCTCTCTCTCTGAGATTCTCTGAGGAAGGAAGCGGGTGTGGTTCTTGTGCCCTCTGCAGAGCTCCCCGGGTATTTGGAGCGCTGCGACAGGCGAGCACCCAGACCTGCTGCGCGGTGTGGAATGCATGGGGTGGAGTGGGCAGAGGTGGGGCGTTGGGACAGTCATGAGAGGAATTGCAGACACTGTCAGTCTCACCGGGGAAGTCTTTTCTAAACCACATCAGCTCTTTCCTCTGAGGCCTACTCTGTAAGGGCATTGCTAGGCTTTTCCAGAACTCCGGGGCCGGGCTAAAGGGCTGCACATCAAGGCACTGCCGTCCTCCGTAGGCGGAGCCTAACATTCCGGAGGGCTGCCCCAGATAAGCTTTTTGTGTCCGGGCGTTGGTCGAATCTTGGGGCCAACCTATTACAAGAAGTCTGGTGGATGAGATTAGGGAGAAGAGCGAGTGATGAACTTCGTGGAGAGGTGGATCTGGAGGTGTTTGGGCAGTTGTCAGAGCTGGGCAAGGTGTGGAGCAGCCCCAAGCCCAAGAAGCTCTTAGTAGGTAGTGTTGACTAGGAAGGGTGAGAGCTTTGGGGCCTCCTTCTGGGTGGTGTGAGAGCCAGCTGGACAGAGCCAGCCATTGGTAGCAAGCTGAAGGATGGCTTTGAAACCACTTCAGATATGACCAAAAAAGGCTTCTGCCCCACCGAGTATGAGCAGTTTTTGTGGTTGATTGTGGAACAACACACAGGGTAGGGCAGCTGGTCCCCAAGTGTTACCACTGCGTCTGCTTTGCCTCTGATGTGCAGTTATGCCGCCGGCGAGGAGAGCCGCATCCTGGTCCTCACTGAGCTGCTGGAGCAGAAGGCCCACTCTCCATTCTACCAGGAAGGTGTGAGCAATGCTTTGCTGAAGATGGCTGAGCTGGGGCTGACTCGGGCAGCTGCTGTCCTTCTGCAGAGTGGGGCCAACCTCAATTTTGAAGGTCAGCAGGATCCCAGAGGGTCCAGGGCTAGGCAGCTAGGCCTGGCCTCTGCTTTTCCTCTTATCTGTGGGTGACTTTCCTTATTCTTTTCCTTCGGGTGGCTTCCTCACTCCTGTGGGCTTTCCAGGTGGCTCATAGCACCTCGGCTCAGAGTGGTGTTGCTTCTAGCATGTGATTAAGTTGCCAAACTTCCCCAGCTTCCAGATTAATCCCACTTCTATTATGGTGAAACTGCACCGGCAGTGCCCAGAGCTAAGGGAAGGTAATTTCCTGTGACTCTGAGCTGTCCTGCGGGTTTTGCTTAGATCCTAGAGGTGGGAAGATAAGCCATACTAGGCATCAGTTACAGCAAGCCTCATAGGTTTCTTAAGCATCCAGGATGATGAAGGGCCAACTTTCAGTCCTGCCATTCATTGGCTGTTACCCCAGGAGATAGAAACAGGTTGGACTGCCTCTGAACTAGTATGGGGCCAGTGCTGACCCACAACAGCCTTAGTGTCTTTCATTGGAAACCAGCTCAAAACAAGCTCAGACACTGCAGGCACCTGGGAACCCTGCAAGCAGAAGGGGGCATCTATTCCAAAGCCCTTCCATGTGGTCACCTGGCCTGGAAGCAGAAGGCTCTCTCTCTTGTGTGTGTGTGGTTTTTTCGAGACAGGATTTCTCTGTGTAGTTTTGTAGACCAGGCTGGCCTCAAACTCACAGAGTTTGCCTCTGCGGAGTGCTGGGACTAAAGGTGTGCAGCATCACCGCCCAGTGGCAGAAGATCTTTAGTGATTCAGGGATAGCTGGCAAGGTCAGGGCCTGCCAGGGCATTGTAATGAGAGCCTGGCTCAAGAACAAAAAGTGGCTGCACTGCCAGGCTTGAGCACAGCAGTCTCTCTGCTTGCTCTTGGGAACAGTCCTGAGAGGAAGTGACAGAGAGGAGACTGAGGCCAACACAGATAAGTTGCATACCCATTGGAACTCACCAGGACTTTAGGCCTAGCATCTGCACACTTGAGGTAGCAGTGCTGGGGAGAGGCTCAAGGCCAGGTCCTGAACCTTTGAGAATGGACTGACCTGTACTGCTTTCTGTCCAGACCCTGTTACCTATTACACAGCCCTGCATATCGCTGTCCTGAGAAACCAGCCTGACATGGTGGAGTTGCTGGTGCGCCATGGGGCTGACATCAACCGGAGGGACCGGGTAAGAGTCAGGTTCAGTCAGCTTGGGTGTATGTGGTAGATTTACCAGCCAGCCTTTCAGGCCCCAGGCCAACATGGCTGCTATCCCTTTTGGCTCAGATCCATGAGAGCAGCCCCTTAGATCTGGCCAGCGAGGAACCTGAACGTCTGCCCTGCCTGCAGCGCCTCTTGGATCTTGGAGCAGATGTCAATGCAGCTGACAAAAATGGTAAGTGCCTCCGTGGGAGGCTGACTATGCTAGGGATATAGCCAGGTGAGCATCTGGGGGCTGGCCCCAGAGGATGACATAGCCACAGCTGGCATACAGGAGGAGGGTACCAGCCTGCCTGAATCCAGCACCCTGGAGAGTACAGTCACTGTCTCCATGCTGCCTCAGAAGGCATCAAGGAGTGAGCATACTCTGTCTATGTGTGGATGCAGACAGGTCCTGACCTTGCTGACCCTCTTGTTCCTATTGTGTGAATGAAAATCCAGTAGCTCTTCCCTCAGTCTTGAGAATCTTGCTTCCACCCATCTGTGGGCACACTGGCCTCATCCTTCCTTCTCCTTCCTAGGGAAGACAGCACTGCTGCATGCTCTGGCTAGCAGTGATGGAGTGCAGATCCACAACACAGACAACATCCGGCTCCTCCTGGAGGGAGGTGAGGGTCTACATTGTCCACAGCAGCTGCCATGCCTTCTGCTCCATCCCCCTCACCCTTGTTTGGTAAGGATTGCTGGCCGCCTCTCATTTTTGTTCCATGGCTCTTCCAGGGGCAGATGTCAAGGCCACCACCAAAGATGGGGACACTGTGTTCACATGTATTATCTTCCTCCTTGGTGAGACTGTCTGTGGGGACAAGGAGGAGGCCCCGATGATCAACCGCTTCTGCTTCCAAGTTACACAGCTTTTGCTGGCCCATGGGGCTGATCCCAGTGAGTGCCCAGCCCATGAGTCGCTCACACACATCTGCCTCAAGAGCTTCAAGCTGCACTTTCCCCTCCTGCGCTTCCTGCTGGAGTCTGGGGCCGCCTACAACTGCTCCCTGCATGGTGCATCCTGTTGGTCTGGCTTCAGCCTCATTTTTGAGAGGCTGTGCTCCCACCCAGGCTGTGCTGAAGATGATAGCCACATTGAGCTTCTGCATAAGGCTGAGACTGTGCTGGACCTCATGGTGACTAGCTCCCAGAGGCTCCAGCTACCTGAGAACTTCAACATCCACCCAGTGGGTAGCTTGGCAGGGAAGATCCAAGCCCTGCATGCCTCCCTGAGGCAGCTAGAGAGCTACCCACCACCTCTCAAACATCTGTGCCGTGTGTCCATCCGGCTATGCCTGCGGCCATGGCCTGTGGACACCAAGGTCAAAGCCCTGCCCCTGCCTGACCGGCTCAAGTGGTACCTGCTCAGTGCACACAGTGGTACAGAAGACAACTGCTGATGGACCCTGGAACAGAGTGGTCAGGGTTGGCTGAAGCCAACCTGCAGGTAGACCTGGTACTTGTCACAGCCTCTGGAGGGTCTTTTATCTGGGCAAGCTTTTGCCCTTTACTGAAATGAAACAACTAGGGTAGTGCCCTGGGGGCCAAAGGCATGGCTGCCTCCCGGAGACTCCCACCTCCTTCCTCCCTCTGCATTCTCAAGTCAGCCACATTTTGGAGGGGCTGGTGTGGACAGGACACATCTGCCCTCTGAATTGGGAGCTGAGCAGGCAATTTGCAGAAGCAGGTGAGCAGAGACCAGGCCCCTTGGAGCTTTGGCAGCTGATTGACCCTGAGGGGAGGCACATTCCTGGGTCTTTCAGGGACCAGTGCCAAATTCCTGGACCATCCAGTTAGGCCCTGCTCTGTCACCTCAAGTCTCACAGTGTTTTAAGGCGCTAGAGATGGCACTGAGGCTACCAGAGTGGTGGTGATCTTCTGGATTAGAGGCTTGCCCCATCCTATAGCCTTTAGTGACCTGTGGTTGGTGGCAGCTCTGCTCATGCCACGTCCAGGTCTTGGGGACTGTGCCTTCTGCTTAAAGGTGTCATGAGCACAACAGGACAGTCTGTCTCAAGGGCCTGGCTTTGTGAGGGGCTCCCCAAACATGTCACTGAGGCCAGAAGCTGGCTCTCCTCTCTAATGCTAAGCTCTTGCAGGCCCTTCCCAGGCAGCTTGGCCTTTGGGAGTGAGCAGAGATGATTAAAAATATTTATAAAATTAAACTTGGTGTCCTTGTGTGACAGTTCGGCACTTTCAAGTGATCTGACACATGTCCCCACACAGCATCACTCCAGACTGCCTGGGGCATTTGAAAACAGGGCTCATCCTTTTATTGACTGCAGTGCCTATCAGGGAGGAACTCCCAAGGAGCTGCAGAGGTAAGGAAGCCTTCCTTTACTGCAGGCTGCTGTGACCTATCACCAAAGAGGATTTGGAACGTGACCATTCCTAAAAGTGGTACCATCTGGCAGGTACCATGTGTGACTCTCCTGGCTGTCCAGGAATAGCAGGCAGTTCATACACTTGAGGTCCTTGGCAGCTAGTCCTATAGGTGGCAACTTGTGGAGAGTTGCCAGGATGCTGTTCGAGTGGCAGGGCTGCACTGCCCTAATCCACAGCACACCTTCCCACTGGAGGCTTGTCCCTCCCCACTGGAGTCAAAGGTCATGGCAGGTGTGTTTAAGGCCCCCAGCTCTGGCCCCGGCCTCATCTCAGGGCAAAGCTGTAGACATGGTAGATCTCATCTGGCAGGTTCTCCTGGCGCTCCTCAGCCAGGAGGCTGAGGCCTGCACTGCGGATGATCCGGCGTACCACCTCGAGGTCACGGCACACACTGCTGTCCACATCATCCAGGATCACACCCTCCTGGGCCATGTTGTCTTTGATGACAATGATGCCATTGGGGCGCAGGCCCTGCTTGCAGCGGCGCAGAAACTCAGCCAGGTGCTGATCTGTCAGGTGGCCTGGGGAGAACAGAAGCTGTGTGCGCATGTGTGTGCATGCGTGTGTTTGTGTGTCTGTGCACCCTCAGCATGGAGCCAGCAAGCTAGTGTCGCTCAGTCTCAAATCCTATTCATGTCAGAGGAGGCCAGGGTTCTGAAGTCACCCACACAAAAGCATGCACAGAGTCAGAAGCTGGGCTTTAACCCAATTGGGTGCCCTACAGCTCTGACACCTGCACAGCATACCACCCACCCTTCCCAGGCCCGGATCGGAGGGTGAAGCTGAAAGCTCCCAAACAAAAGGGTCAGGCCCAGTGTCCACACTAGTGCTACAACCCCCCTCATGAGGAAGCATCTGCTACAGTGTCAGTAGTCCTGTGTATAGCAGTCTAGATGAGGCCATTTGGGCACCCTACCCCACCCCCACTGCTATAGCAAGAGTGCAGAGTTACACACTTCCAAATCGTTCAAACACCCCTGGCCTGGCCCGGCTGTACACCCTGTGACTCCACCACTTGACAGGAGGATTTGAGCTTGACGACAATCTAAGATACATAAGGGGGTGGGGGTGGGGATCACAATAAAAAGGTAATGATCTCGGGGCTGGAGAGATGACTTGGGTTAAGAGCCCCAACTGCTCTTCTAGAGGATCAGGATTCAGTTCCCAGCACCCACATGGTGGCTCACAGCTGTCTGTAACTCCAACTCCAGAGGAATCTGATACCCTCTTCTGGTTCCCATGGGTATTGCATGTACATTGTACACAGACATGCAGGCACTCATACATAAACATTTTAAATTATTTAAAAAATTCTTCCGGGGCTGGAGAGATGGCTCAGATGTTAAGAGCACTGCCTTCTCTTCCAGAGGTCCTGAGTTCAATTCCCAGCAACCACATGGTGGCTCACAACCATCCCTTATGAGATCTGGTGCCCTCCTCTGGTGTGCAGATATACATGGAAGCAGAATGTTGTATACATAATAAATAAATAAAATCTTAAAAAAAAATTCTTCCTAAGCAGACATGGTGGCACACGCCTTTAATCCCACCACTTGGGAGGCAGAGACAGGTAGATCTGAGAGTTCAAGGCCATTCTGGTCTACAAAGAGAATTCCAGGACAGCCAGGACTACACAGAGAAACCTGTCTCAAAAAACAAAACAAAACAACTCTTTCTAGTCAGGCAGTGGCGACACCTTTAGTCCCAGCATTTGGATGGCAGAGGCAGGCAGATCTCTGAGTTTGAGGCCAGCCTGGTCTACAGAACGAGTTCTAGAATGGCCAGGCTACACGGAAATCCTGAAAGAAAATATTCCTAACTGTTTTTTAGTTAATTTATTTTTACTTTTTATGTGTATGGCCTGCATGTATGCATTTGCACCATGTGTGTGTCTGGTGTGCAAGGCACATGCATTGGCTCCCCTACAACTATAGTTGACTATTACCACCCTTTCCGTACTGGGAACCAAACCCAGGTTCTTTGCAAGAACAGCTAGTGCTCTAACTGCTGAGCCATTTCTCTAGCCCCTGAGATAAGAATTGAAAAAGATTAAATCCTTATAGAACTCATTTTCACATCTCCAAATCGGTGTCACTGACCACTTAGGATTGTCCCCCTAAAGAGCAGGGTTCAGGATCTCAGGTGTCACATCACAGTCCTGAGAAATGGGAGAGAGCTGCATCTCAGCTGCCAGCTCACTGAGGGAGCCAAACTAGGATCCCAAGGCTGGTGGGGCACCTGAGTGGCGGAGGGCATGGTGAGCATGGGGACTCTTACCTATCACCCACTGGATCCAGATCACATCATAGGAGTTGGGCTCTGGGCTGAAGTCCTGCAACCCACAGCAGAAGTAGTTCCTCACCCTCTTGCCCTCTTCCCCCAGGTAGGTCTTAGCTTTGGCCAGAAAGTCCTCTGTCACGTCCACCATGTCCACCACCCTGAAGAGCGGCAGGAGCAGGCGCTTGGTGATCCTTCCAATGCCAGCGCCACAGTCCAGGGCACAGGAAGTCCCCGTCTTGTTAGGACCTTCCTGAAACACAGGGCAGCATGTGACCCACAAGGCACCACCACTGCAGGGCCCTTCTCGTGAGTCCAAGGAAGCAGAGTGAGGCTCCTGCACTGGCCTAGCATAAGGGGGCAAGTGGAATGCTTTCTAAGGCCGAAGGCAGCTCCCACTTTAAGGTGACAGCTAGAAAAACAGGTGCACAATCTCCTTCCACTCAGGAGTCCCCAGGGCAATAGTGCTAAGGATGCAAAAAATGCAAGCGGGGGCAACTGCTGAGCACCATGGGAAAATGGCCTGTGGGTAAAGGGCCTCCTGCAGGGCTCACCCCTGTGCTGCAACAAGCTGAGAAGGGAGGACATAGACATCTCTGCAGGACAAGAAGTCACAGGAGGACGGTCACTACCCACGCCCGGCAACCTTAGGCCCACAGGGGCTGTTCCCAGATTGCTCTGTTTTGACACAGCTGAGTCCCCAGTGCATGGCCAGCTCCTGACTCGTGGCCTGGAGACAAAACTCAGGCCACAAGTCCCACCCAATCACCACCTGAGCCAGCTCCTCAGGGCCTTGGTGGCAGCCACCTACAGATAACCAGAGAACCTGCAGTGTGGTATGTGGAAGTGGCTCCCCACACTGCCCCACCAGAGCCACAGCCTCTCCTGGAGAGGACATCACACCTGCCTACCCTTAAAAACCTCTGCAGAAACTTCCGGGAGCTGTTGAGGTCGATGTTGGAGATGTGGCCATACCCCCCAAGCATGCCGTCCACCGTGGGTGGGATCTGCTTCCAGTAGATCTTGGCTTTTGAATAGAACTGTTTCTCATCTTCAATCACCTCACTTGTCATGATGTCACTGGCTGTGCTGTCACGAACCACAGCTTTGCTTCTCTGAAGAAGGAAGAGGAAAAATGAGCAGGGGATCAGATGGCAGGAAGCCTCTAGGGTACAGGCCCCAAACTGTGTGAGGCACAAAACTCATCTAGAGAAAGCAATGTCCAGCCTCCTAAACAGTCACCTACTTCTTGGTTAACAACCCAGGACCCCAGACCACCAAAGCAAGGGACCCTGCAGTATGTCTGGTTTTTCAATCTATGTGACTCTTGACTTGATGACCTACAACCTCAGGACAGGCAAAGAGCCCAGAGCAGGGTCCCCTGCCTTCTGCTATGGACACCTCAGAAGACCACCCAGAAGGCCTGAGCAACCATCCTGTCTCTCTTGTCCCTCAGTGGCAAGTGAACAGCTCAGGGAGGACCAGCCCTTCATTCCAGAGCAGGATCTCTGCCAGGTGCCAAGCTGTGTCCCAGGAAGCAACAGGCAGGAGCTAGGCACACACAGAACCCCAACAGTAAGGAGGACATAGCCAGAGGCCACTGAGGATCAGAGGAGGCATCCCCAGGGAAGGAACACAGGTGCCGACAGTGATGGATGAGTGGGAGTTGGCTGAGAGAGGATAAAAAAAAAATCAGGTGGAAGGCTTAGCAAGAGTGTCATAAGGAACCCTGGGCTCCTGAACACTGGGTAGCTGAGGAAAAATGTGGGAACAAAGCCAAGGGAATCAAAAAGCCATAGTCCAGCCCTGGCCCAGCCTGCCCTTCAGCAAAGTGACACTGGATTGACGGCACCCACACAAGCTTGTCCAAGTGTTGTGGCGGACACGTGATCACAGCAGTCAGAAGCGGCTGGCGCTCCTTTGCCCCAGCTACTTCAAGGATCTGACATGCATAGTCCAGTAGGAGATTAGAAAACACAAAGCAGAGAAACACAGCAGAAGGCAAGGGCTCCTCTGTCCTGAAGTGGTTTCATAAAGGAGGTAAACATTCCATTCCGTCAAGGCGACCCCTTTCCAATGTTTCCAGCACTGGGGATGGAATGCGGGCCCTACACCACTAGGCAAGCTCTCCATGGCAAGAGCCTTGTGAAAGCTCTGGAGGGCTTCTTTCTGAATGGGGACAAGCAGTGGTACAGTGAAAAACATGGTGTGGGAAGACGGAACCAGAGTGGTTAGTGGGTGAGAAGCTGAGAAGGAAGAGGAGGACTTTTTCAGAGGACCAGCCCTGAGCTGTGGCCTGCCAGTGCGTGCTGGCTGAGTAGCTCCCAAAGCTGTCAGTCTCAAAACTAATCCTAAACTTCCAATGAGCAAGGAAGCACCCAGGACAAGCCTGAAGGTGTCAGACATGAGTGGCTACAGCAGCTGCTGTGCTAAAAGGAGCAGACAAGCAGCAGCAGCAGCAGCAGCAGCAGGGATGACCATGGTGGCTGCTGCTCAGGCACTGCCTCATACACATGCTTTCCCCTGGAGTAGACACCACCACTACCCACTATGCAGAAAAGGAAACCTGGGCACATGGAAACTGAACACCCTGTCCAAGGCCCAAGGGCCCATGCACTGCTCTCTTCCCACCCAGGCAGCTTGTTCCCACGATGCTACCCTGAACTTAAGGATCTCCACTAGAACACTGGCTTCGTGGGACAGGATCCTGCAGTTCACACTTCACCACCAGGGCCCTCAGAGCCATGTCTGATGGGCAATGACATAGGCTCTTTGAAGGTTGACAGTGTCTCACCCCAGGGCAAAGCCTGGAGAGTCAGAAAGAATGCTGGTATGCCCCAGGAACATGACCGCCTTGGAGCCTGCCTACCTGGCTACCACCATGACAGGCAGTGTTGCTGAGCATCTGAATCACAGCTCAACATGGACTGTCGACATGGGAATCTGGGAGCAGAAGAGCAAACCCAGTGAGTAAAGAAAAGGCCACACCAGAATGGGGCTCCATGGGCTGCTGTGAGGTCTCCACTAAGTACACAAGAAAATCAAAGTGGCCCACTTGTCACCAGCCCCGGAGCACCACAACTGCACTCATTACAAGGGTTTGGGGCCAAAGGAAGACACAGGGCATCTTGCACCCCCAAGGGGCCTTTGGTGTAACAGGCTGGAGACCCTGGTTCTAAATACCCACTCCTTTACCACAATGCACCACCAGCAGCAGCACTGGCCCAGGGAAGACAGTGGCAGCCTTCAGCTGTGAAGTCTGTGGCCCACAAAGGAATGTGAAGACCTGTCAGTCCCCAGGGTCACCACCTCTACAACTCAGTACTGTGGCTTGAAAGTCAGACTAGACAGGAAACACCAGCCTGAACGTCACTATATACGTGGCTAGGAACTGACAGGATGACCTAGGACAAGAGGGCTGTCAGGCCTCTTCAGGCACCATAGCAACTATATGTCCCAGAGTCCTAGCAACTACCAGCGAGGACAGCATTCAGTCCACTTCCATACCACACCAACTCAATGCTGGTCCAGCAACCGGCCATGCCCCTTGCTGCCCGTAAATCCTAAGACAATTTTCAGATTTCAAAGCTGTCTTCTTCAACACTGAAAACAATGATTTCAGAGCTTTGCTTGTGGCCCATGCGGCACACAGGCATCCAACACCACTTTCGGTTCTTACCAGAGGACAGGAAAATTGGATAAAGGAGGTGTTCTGCCACTCTGCCTCCTCTGAGGGTGCCAGATCCTGTGAGAAGGGCCATGGCCTGGCACACCCTTTGCACAGTGCTAGAGTCAAGGACACTTGCTAGCTGGGTTAGAGTGACTGAGTGAGCATGCACAGCTGTGACCATCTCTCATTCTTGGAGGAACCTACACCACCCATCCAAAACAGATGACACTTTTGGAGACTGTCCTGGAACTCCCTTCTGTAGTCCAGGCTGGTCTCGAACTCACAGAGATCTGCCTGCCTCTGCCTCCAAGTGCTGAGATTAAAGGCGTGTGCCACTACTGCCCAGTGACAATGTAGGCTGTTATCAACATTTTTTTTTCCTGCTTTACCCAAAGCCTACAACATAATTCCTTTAAATGCCAAAGTTGAAAATCTAATTTACAAGAACCCTACTTGCTTCTAGGAAGCAGCTGGAGGTTGGGGGTCAGGGTAGGCTCAAGGAACTGAGCCAGGAACACAGGAACTGAGCTCAAGGAACACAGCCAGGCAGGGATGCAAGTCCAAGGCTGATTTACTCTTACAGCTGATTCATGAAGATGTGTGCTTCCTGAGGCTCTGCCTGAACATGGGCCTTTATTGTCCACTGAGTGGCCTGAAGGCTCCTAGAAATTAGGGACATCAAGAAAAACATCACCCAACCCCAGTCAGGTGGTGATGGTGGCAGCTCATGCCTTTAATGCCAGTTTGAGGCCAAACTGGTTTACAAAGTGAGTTCCAGGACCACCAGGACTGTTAACACAGAGAAACCCTGTGAAACATCAAAAAAGAAGGAAAATATCCCCTTACTACACAAAACTGCATGGCCATGGGCAGGAACCATCAGGAAAGTGTGGCTATGTGTGCATGCTAGGCTCGCTCATGGGCAGATGGCCTCTTGCTCATGGCAGACTATCACCTGTACATCCTTGGAGTACTCTAGCCACCTGGGCAACTCCTTGTTAAGTCTCTTCTCCCAGGACCCAGAAAAGAAAATGATGTATGAATTGTCACCATCAGGCCTTTACAGTCACCACACCCTGTGACATTCCTATGAAAAAGTCTGAAAGCAAATGGAGGCAAAACAAACAAAACTCTGCCTAAAATTAGAGGCCCTCCAGCAGCCCAGTGGGCGGGGTCTGTTCTAGATCTGTGTGCACAGCAGCTGGACCTGTGAAAATAGAGTGCTCTGAAGAGGGAAGGAGAAGGGGAGGAGGAGAGGAAACATAGAAAAAAGAGAAGGTAGGGAGTCTGGCCATAGCAATACAAAGGCTGTTGTTTTTTGTTTTTGTTTTCCAAGATCCACCTCCCAAGTGCTGAGATTAAAGGCGTGAGATGCCACTGCCACCACCACTGGGCACCATATAGATTTTGTCTTTTCTACTAAAGATTTATTTATTATGTATGTATACAGTATTCTACCTAAATATATGCCTGCAGGCCAGAAAAGGGGACCATATCTTACTATAGATGGTTGTGAGCCACCATGTGGTGCTGGGAATTGAACTCAGGACCTCTAGAAGAGCAGCCAGTGCTTGCTCATAATCTCTGAGCCATCTCTCTAGCCCCCAGCCATACAAGGTTTAATACGAGATAAAAAGTGTGTCAGGCGTCAGGTATGACAGCACAGTCCTTTAATTCACAGTCCCTGAATTCAAGGCCAAACTGGTCTGTTCAGAGAAACCCTGTCTCCAAACACAAAATTATGCCGGGTATGGTGGGAGATACATTTGGAGGCAGAGGCAGAAGGATCTGAGTTCTAGCCCAGCCTGGTATCAAAACAAAACAAAACAAAACAACAAATGGCTCTGGGAGTAAGGTGAACTGGACCTGAATCTTGGCTCTACTCACCAGCTGTGTAAGCTTAGAACGACACTTAGCGGGGTGTGGTGTGTCCGCCTATATTCCTAGCATTCAGGATGCTGAGGCAGGAGAATCAGGAGTTCAAGACTAGCCTAAACGATACAGTGAGACCCTGTTTCAAGAAAACAAAAATAGTTCAGTTGGCCGAGTGCTTCCCTAATATGCATAAAGCCCTGGGTTCAAGCCTCAGTACCCTAAAAGCTCGACACAGTGGTGGGGTGCATGCCTGCCATTCCAGCACTCCAGAGGTAGAAGCAGGAAGGGCAGAAGTTCAAGTCATCCTAGGCTACAAAGTAACTTTGAGGCCAGCCTAGATTATATGAAACATTGTATCAAAAATAAAGGAAGAAACAACCCAAGTTACAGATGAACCTCTCCACCACACAGCCCTCAACTCAAGGTCATAACATAAATGAATAAATAAACCAAAAGTTTTCCCTCAATGTTCTTCCTCTTGTTTTTTTTTTTTTTTTTTTTTGTTCTTGTTGTTTGTTTGCTGTTTGTTTCTTCAAGACTCTCCCTATGTAGCCCTGGTTGGTCTGGAACTCACTCTGTAGACCACGCTGGCCTTGAGCTCAGAAATCTCTGCCTCTGGAGTGCTGAACTTAAAAGGTGTGCACCACATCTGTCCGGCTTTGTTTTTATTCAATGAGGACAGTGACACTGAACTTCATGGAAAGGTTGTAGTGATTACCCGTGCCTCTGGGAAGTCAGGTGATCCACAGTAGAAGGCGTATACTCTCTTGAGCTTTTAGTTCTGAAACCAGGCACTGGTGAGATGGTTCAGCTGCTAGAGCACTGGCTGCTCTTCTCAGCACCTCATTTTGGCTGGCTCACAACCACCAGCAACTCCATTTCCTATGATCTAATGCCCTCTTCTGGCCTCCAAGGGCCCTGTACTCACATGTATAGCCCCCAAATACACATAACCAAATATAAAAATATTTCTTAAAAATCTGAAACACAACTTTTTTGTTTTGTTTTGTTTTGTTTTTGTTTTTCGAGACAGGGTTTCTCTGTGTAGCTTTGGAGCCTATCCTGGCACTCGCTCTGGAGACCAGGCTGGCCTCAAACTCAGATCTGCCTGCCTCTGCCTCCCAAGTGCTGGGATTAAAGGTGTTCGCCACCAATGCCTGGCTTTAAGCACAAATCTTAAGAGCCAAGTGAGGAAAACATTAAAACCCCCAAACCCATAGACCCTAGGAAGGTTCTATGAGGTCATATGACCAGTGAAACTGATGGTCAATCTGGAATATACAAACACAAGCTCTCCCTTCCTGTACCACCCAGAACTACCTCACATTTGACAACTCTTGACTTCTTGATCCTATATGGCTTCTGGCCTCCAGCAGAGCATTCCACAAGTACCTCCAACACTCCCACAGCAGCACCCCCCCAAGTTTACAGACAGAAAAACAGCTGAGAAACGACATGATGTGACTTAAAACACCACATAGGGCATAGGGACCAAAACTAAGGACAGGATCCAGGGTCTCAGGTAGTTTTGGGCCCTCCTAGTGGCTAGGCCCATCTCACTGGAAGAGAATACCATGCATCACTCATCAGCTACATCACACCAGTCAGGGCCTCTGACACCAGCTATTTCAACCCCTTATCAAAGGGATAAAAGACAAAATGACCTCACGGTCGGTAGAGCAGCAAAGCCTAGGCTTTTCGAGATGGCAGTCTCCCTGCAAGGAGGCTGACCTTGGCCCCAAGGGCTCATGATTGTAGCCGCGTTGGTAAGAGCTGCAGCTAGTTAAACATGATAGCAATCTGTGCGACCAGGCACTTAACCACGAGGACGTGAGCCAAGCATGGCACCAGTTCCTCACACCAGCCTTGCAGGAGTTGCTTTCCTATCTCAGAGGTGAAACTGAGGACTGGAAAGGGCCTTTCAATGGCTCAGGGGCACGGGTGGGGAGGGTACATGTCTTGCCAGCCTCCGACAACGTGGCTTCCTCTAACCTGATCCGTAGTCAAAGTCCCTGCCCCGGTCTGGTCGGTGGACTTCCCCGGGACACGCACGTGGGACAGGCCTGGGTCACCTGACTACCGGGCCTCACCGCTTTGGACAGTTGGAGTGAGTACCTCCCTCCTCCCCAGCCGCGTCCCCTCGGTCCACCTCGCGCTACTCACCCGGGAGAGTGCTCTCGGGACCTGAGAGACAAGGGCGAGGCGAGAAGAAGGCTGGAAAGGACCAGAGCCCACGGCAGCCGCCACCACTCTACCGGACCAGACACCTCACCACCTCTGCCTTTGTCCGCACACGTCACTTCCCCGAGCCTGGAGGGGCGTGACTCAAGCTCACTCCGCCCCACGACCAGTTTACCCCTCCCCACAAGCTGATAGCCCTTCCCATGGCCAGCTCACCCCGTTCCACGTCCCGATTGCCCCCTCCCACAGCCAACCCCCCCTTCTCCACGCCCATCTCACCCCGACCCACGGCCAGCTTACCTGGCACATACAGCTCGCCCCTCCCCACGCCAAACTCTACCAGCCACATGTCCAGATAGTCCTGCCCCACCGCCAATTCGCCACTCCCCACGGCCAGCTCACTGTTCTCCCGGCCTGATCGCCCCATCCGGCGGACTCCTAACCCAGTTTTGCCTACTCGAAAGACCCTCCCGGACTTCAAGATGAAGGATCCGCAGCTGGTATCTCCCGGACTAAGTACTTGCGACAGTTCACTTAAGGATGTCTCCCTCTTTTGAGACAGAGTCCAACTACGTAACTGGGTGTTGGCCTTAAACTCTGTGATCCTTCTGCATCAGCATCGCTGTTGCTGGGGTTACAGGCACGTGCCACCACCATGCGCCATAAGGCTGGATTCTTAAAACCAGCGTTTGTGAGAGTTGTACACTTTAAAGGAGGAATAAAGGCCATTGTTGCTCAAATCCACCCATCTCTACTAGTATCTTAAAATAACCCAGAAAAGAGAAAGAAGAAACAACTTCGATAGAGGCAAAGAAGCAGAAATCCAGAATTTCCCCTCCAGAGGACTGCCCTTCCCTATCCGTTCATAGTTCTGCAGCAGTCTTGAACAGTGTGAAGGAAAGATGAGCTTGCTGCATATAAACCCTTTAACCTCGGAGTTCTAGTTGCCTTTTCTGACTAGTGGATGTAAGGATTCAGCTACAATGCATTTGTGGCATTAGCGGGTTCAGGCTGAAGCATTTGCTGTGGGCCCCCAGGCAATGAAAGCTCTTGCCCGGCCATCCCAGCACACGGGAGGCAGAGGCAGGCGGATCTCTGTGAGTTCGAGGCCAGCCTGGTCTCCAGAGAGAGTGCTAGGATAGGCTCCAAAGCTACACAGAGAAACCCTGTCTCGAAAAACCACCACCAACAACAAAAAAGCTCTCATAGCTGTTTTCACCTTAAGCTTTCCTCTGCCGGACAACATCCTGATGTTATACAATGCCTTCCCTAGGCTCTGAATACAGGAGGCACTTAAAGTAGTGTTTGCCTTTATTTTAAGTCAGGGACTTGCTAGGTAGCCCAGGATGGCCTGGAATTCATAGTGCTCCTCTTGCTTTTCGAGTGCTGGGATTAAAAGAATGCTCTACCATTAACGTACTCAATGTGTACATTAATGTAATGAAGGCTATAGAGATTTAAGAGGCAGAAAAACCCCACCCACGATGGAGTCCCACCCTAAATCTGTGTACATATCATTTGATATCTGCTCTGAAGTGTTGTAGGTCATATCTGGTCTCAATAGTTTAAAGAGCTTGTCATCAGCATGCAGTGATGAGTGCCTGTAATCCTAGCCTTTGGGAATCAGAGCCAGAATGCCGGGGTCAAAGGTCATCTCAGCAGTAAATTCAATACCAGCCTATACTGCCTGAGACCTCCTCTCAGAAACAAAAACAAAAGCCAGGGCATGGAGAGATGATGGCTTGTGGCTCAGAGTTAAGAGTACCTGCTGTAGGTAGGGTGGCAGCACAGCCTTTAATCCCAGCACTCCAAGGACTCAAACACAAATGCAATCTTGTGTGTGTATGCATTCATGGGGCAGAGGCAGGTACATCTCTGTGAGTTCAAGGCAAACCTGGTCTATATAGTGAGTTCCAGGACATCAACAGCTACATAGTGAAAGCATGTTTCAAAATTAATAATAATAATAATATGCAGGTTTGGGGGCTGCTCATAAAAGCAGATACAAGCACATACTGCTCTTGCAGAAGATCTGACTTCAGTCCTCAGAACAAACACTGTAACTCCAGCTCCAGAGGAGTCAGCGCTCACTTGTGGCTTCCAAGTGCACATGCCCACACACAGATACACACCTATACTCATAGTTTTAAGTAATTATACAATAATGACATAACTCAGTTGGTAAAGTGATCGCCTAGCATGCACCACATGAAACCAGTTGCAGCAGTGCATGCCTGCAATCCCAGTACTTAGGAGGGGGAGGTATCCTTCACTTGGTAGAAGGATCAGGAGTTCAAGGTCATCCTTGACTAGTGAGTTTGAGAGCTAAGGAAACCCCGTCTTAGAAAAAAAACAAAAAAGAAATTAGTTTATGTCTCCCACTCAATATTCTAACTTCCTGAGGAAATATGTGCCTCTATCCCTCTGAAGAAAGTCGCAGAAAATCTTTCATGACGCCTCCTGTGGGCATGTGAGTGATACTCACTTTTTTTAAACCATAAAATTGTACCATACCTGCATATACTTGTCTCCACTGTACCCTCAACCCCCAACCTGAGTTCTACACTCTCATGGGCTTCCTCCAGGTCTCTCCCAACTACAACTCACGGGCTCATCCATCTACCTATCCTATTGACTCATGGAACTCCCAGAATTAAAAACCCATTAGCATCATATAGCCAAGAGAAGCAGAAAATGAACTTAACCTTGCTTTGTGGGTTTCTAGGCCCACTGTGTTCTTCCTGTCCTATGAGGGTGAGACTGACAGGAAGAAGTCCTGTCCTTCCCACTCAGCCAAGTATAGCCACTCTGGGTCTGGAAAAGTAGCTGAAACTGGCCTATTCCTCTCTGGATTAAGCATGGCTGCCCTGGCCAGGAGTACCAAGGCCTCTGTGGGTATGGGTGTGGCTGTGGCTGTGGCTGTGGCATCCAGGGCACACAAGCTCCACCTCTGTCCCCAGGCCACATTGCCCATTGCTCTCCAGTAGCTATGGGTGAAAGTGGAGCCAGATCACAATCACTCCAAGAAGACTTGCAGGCACCTGGGAGGGGCCACCAGAGGCAGCAGGTGGAAAGATGGGCTCTCCCAGCAAATAGCCCACCTGTTGGGGGGCTCTAAACTCACAGGACCTTCCAGGGCCTCACCCAGCATACCCTACAAGGTGAGTGAGATGTCTCCCAGAAATCAGTTTAGAGCTGATGATGACAATCTGAGAATAGGGTATGCTTGGGGAAGAAGCAGTCCTGGAGACTGCAGCCCCCCACTGCCAACCACCAATATCAGAGATGAAGGGGGACTGAGGCTTTCCTCCCTAATTGGGAGTTTGATCAAAATGTGTCTTGACTTTGGATGTGGCTTGATGGTGGAGCACTTGTCTCTGTCTCATCCCCAACAGTGTGGGGGGGGGCAGTAAAACTGGTCTTGGCTTCTCCCGAGACCCCCTGTCAGAATCTAGGCTAGGAGGTGGGAGAAAGCCATGTGTATTTGCAGCTTGCTCTGATTCTGAGAGCAGGCTGCCCGATTCCCATTGAAGTCTACAGCCAGTAGGAGATCAGCCCTCCCATGCCTCCTTCCTCTGTGGCCTTCAGTCAGGTATGAGCAGCAGGTGGTAGTCCACATTTGTAATCCCAGAATTTGGAAAACAGAGGCAGAGGGTCAATGGAGTCTAGGCCAGCTTGTGCCATTTAGGGGGACCCTTCCTCAAAATGAACAGAGAGGCAGGGTTTCTCTGTAACAGTTCTGGCTGTCCTGGAACTCACTCTGTAGATTAGGTTGGCCTTGAACTCAGAGATACACCTGCTTCTGCTTCAAAGTGCTGGGATTAAAGGTGTGCACCACTACATCTGGCAATAGCCTTAAATTTAAGAAAAATTTAAATGTATGTATATGCGTGTTTTGCCTACATAGTTGTGCACCACATGTGTGCCTGGTGCCCTCAGAGACTAGAAGAGGGTGATAGATCCCCCCCCCCCCGGGACTAGAGGTTGAGAGCTGTACTCACTGCTGGGGCAGGATTTGGGAATCGAACCCGGGCCCTCTCACTGATCCATCTCTCCAGCCTCTACCTCCCAAATTCTGGGACCACAAGCATGGGCTGTCACGCTCAGTTTTTCAAGCATTCTAGTCAAGCCCTCTCCCAACTATGCTAAATAAGAAAGGCAGCAGGTGCCCACGCCCTGCACTGTGCCAGTTGCCCGGCATGTACTAGCTCACATCAACGTCACAGCCGCCCCCAAAGGGCTGGCCTCGCCTTCGCAGTCTTTGAGCGCAGACACAGCAGGGGAGGGTACTGCCGGAGCCGGGTCGCTGCCCCTACCAGGCGCTATGGCCTGCGGGCTGGTGCGCGACCTCCCCGCGGTCCCCCTTGCCCCCGCGCGTCCCCCAGGCGCGAAGATGTCCTGAGCTGAGCTCGGACTCACGATGTACCGGCGCCAGCCCGCAGCGGGGACCCCGGTCTACGTGCCCAAGGGGTGGACCGACCGGGCCGCCTCACGCCGCTCCACTCCGCTGCTTCCTCGGCTGTTCACGTCCGACTCCCGTACGCGAGGCTCAGCCGGCGCGTGGTGGCAGAACAGCGATCGCCTGCCCTACCTGTCCCCCGGGGTCCCGTATGGGCCGCGGAGCCGCGGGACCTTGAGAACGCTGGTGCTGCCGCCGCTACCGTACAGCACGGCCCGGGGGGCGGGGGCCCGGGGGACACGGCAGCCGGCTGTATCCGTGGGCACACTTCTGGGGCAATTTCTGCCCACCAAATTCCGCGACTTCCTGCACCATCTGCGCACCAAGTACACAGAGCCCCAGGCGCACCGTGAGGCCATGGGAACTGGGGTGGGGTGGCATAAGGTGTGGGGCTAGGGTCCCGGGCTAGGGTCCCTCCCCAGTGAGGACCATCCCCAGCTCACTGGGTTTCCTCCTCTTCTTCCTTCTCCCTTTCTTCCTTCTCTTCTCTCCTTCCAGCACCCTCAGCGCCACAGTACCCCAAGGGTGCGTCAGAGCACTACCCAGGTTTGCGCAATCCCAGTTGCTCATTCTACCCAGGTTTGCGCAATCCCAGTTGCTCATTCCTCCCAGACCTGTGGTAAGTGGAGACACATTCTTGGTGAAGGAGGGGTTGCCCTGGTTGCTGCTGGAGTGGTGCTCTTTGTCTTCAAGGGACCAACCGTCGCACTCGGAAGACAGTTTTAAAAAGAAGCCTACCGCGGGGCTCCCAAGAGGCGAATTCATCACAGCCAGAAAGGCCAACGCGTGAGTAGTAGAAGTTGTGAGGACACACGTGCTATAGCTTTGTGGAGTTGGCTCTCTCCTCCCACCTTCACGTGGGTTGTGTGTGTGTGTGTGGTGAAACAAAGGCCACTAGGCTTACCTGTCATCACCTTTACCCATTAAGCCATCTCATCTCCCCAACCCATGAGTTATGGGAGCGGGAAGGCATTCCTTTGCTCCCTCATTTCCAGTCATTCATTGGTGGATTTACCATCCATCGACCTATTCATCCTTGCATGTGCCTTAGGCATGAACTACGAGCTATTGTAAATCTCTCACACATCTATCCATCAGGGCATCTATTGGCCATGAACCTTTAACTGCCCCCGACAGCCAGTTTTCTATCTATCCACAATTTCCCCCTGGTTATAGCTGCCCAGCAACTATACTTTCTTTCACTTATAAACCCAGGGCACCAATCACCAGAGTAATAAGGCCACCCATAAGGTTCCATCCACATCTGTCTGTATAACCATACAGCTACCCACCCTGAGATTCAGCCCTTCAGTTCAGATCCTGTTATAAATCCACCCATCGCTGCATCCTTCTCTCATGTTCTATCATTACCCACTTACGAAGTTTACTCTGTATCAAATACGAACTAAAAGGCAATGGGATGGAAGCAAGAAAGATCCTGGGGCACTTATGATGCTTACCTGAACCCGAATGCTAGAGAGCTCTTAATAGAGGGGGGAAAGAAACAGCAGGTTTAATAGGCTAGAGCAAGGGTGAAGAGCACTGTCTGGGAGTTTAAAGACTAGAGAGCTGGGAGTGGTGATGTACTAACAAACAAACAAAACAAGAAACAAACAAAAAAAACTATGTTTTTTTTAGATATGAGTGTTCTGTCTGCATGTGTGCCTGCAGGCCAGAAGAGGGCATCAGATCCCATTGTAGATGGTTGTGAGCTACCGTGTGGTTGCTGGGAATTGACCTCAGGACCTCTGGAAGAGCAGCCAGTGATCTTAACCTCTGAACCATCTCTCTAGCCCCAGTGGTGCACATTTTTAGTCTTGGCATTCAGGAGGCAGAGGCAGGCAACTCTGTGAATTGGAGGATAGCCTGGTCTACATAGTGAGTTCCAGGACAGCCAAGGATCATGCAGTGAGACACCGTCTCAATAAATTAATTTAGGGAAGGATGGATAGATGGACCAGAGAACATGCATACACAGCAAGCATACTATTACTGTCCCATCTGTACTGATGCCAGACAATACTAATCCATTACTGCACATTTCTGTGTGAGCCTCAGAACCCTTCCTGACATAGTTCTTGACTAGGAGGATGGAGAGATGCCTCACCCAGGTTCAATTCCCAGCACCTACATGGAAGCTCACAACTGTAACTCTAGATCTAGAGGATCCAACACCTCACACAGACATAGATGCAGGAAAAACACTAATGCACATAAAATAAAAATAAGTAAATCGTTACAAAAAAGTTTAGACTAGAGTTGGACACTTATTGATATGTAACATTCCCTCAGTACATTCCTTTGGCTCCAGTGGTCTGCCCTAGGCAGGAAAGCCATGATCTTGTACCGGCAGGCAGAGCTGGGAGCTGCCTAAGCCTGGCCCTGTGGCCAGGACAAAGCTGAGGTTTGTATGCACACAACTGTGGCCTAACTGAGCTCCAATACCTATACCCAGGTTCTGCCCTAGTCACCCCAGCTGTGTGGCTTTTTGATGGACAGATAAGAAACACATCCTCTTCGTCTACAAGGAGATGGCACAGGAAAACTGGTGCAGATGTGTACATATGTGTGCCCAAGGTGAAATGCAATGGGTCATTTCCGAGTGACCAAGTAACCAGGCTTGCAGTCTAGGCCCTGAGGGAGAAATGAACTATTTTTAACCATTACACATAAATATAGCATGCCCTTTATGGTACACAACCCCATGACAGGCCCTATTCTAGGTGCTTCCCCACTCTCCCAGTTCCTGTGATGGCGGAATGATCCCGCTTAAAACACAGCACATGACAGGAAGGAGGAAACTGAGACGTGGAGCCTTGAGGACAGGGTGCCCCAGCTCATGTGGCATAATTGAGACTGACAACATCGTAACATCTAGAAGCTAGAGATGTTTCCTCTGACTAACATATCCTCATCAGGATGTTCTTGCAGTCCATGTCATCTCTCCACGCCAGTCCTGAGGAAGGGGTGGGGCACCATGATTTCCTGATTTCTATTTTTATCTGCTTATTTGTCAATGCATGATCTCACATAGCACAGGATGACCTCACACTGTGTAACCCAGGATGACCTTGAACACCTGGTCCTCCTGCTTCTACCTCCGAGCATCCCCCATGCCACTGTGACCTGCTTGATGACCTCCATTTTGCAGATGAGGAGACAGGTTGTAGCATGTCAGGACCTCTTGATTTCTTTCTTTTTTTTCAGATTTTTTTAATTTGAATTAGAAACAAGATTGTTTTACATGACAATCCCAGTTCCCTTGTCCCTCCCGTCCTCCCTACCACCCCCCCCACTGAAATCCTACCTATCACATATTCTTTCTGCTCCCCCTGAATGGTGAGGCCTTCCATAGGGTGTCATCAGAGTCTATCGTATCCTTTGGGATAGGGCCTGGGCCCACCCCCGTGTGTCTTGGCTCAGGGAGTATTCTTCTATGTGGAATGGGCTCCCAAAGTCCACACCTATGCTAAGGGTAAGTACTGAACTACTACAGGAGGTCCTGCAGATTTCCAAGGTTTCCTCACTGAAACCCATGTTCCTGGGGTCTGGATCAGTCCCATGCTGGTATCCCAGCTATCAGTCTGGGGAGCAAGAGTTCCCCGATGTTCAGGTCAGTTGTTTCTGTGGGTTTCACCAGCCTGGTCTGGACCCCTTTGCTCTTCACTCATCCTTCTCTGCATCTGGATTCCAGTTCAGTTCAGTGATAAGTTGTGGGTGTCTGCTTCTACTTCCACCAGCTGCTGGATGCCGGCTATCGGGTGGCATGTAAGTCAGTCATCAATCTCATTATCCTCTTGATTTCTTAGTGCAAAACCCTGCCCTCTGGCAGGATGTTTGAATGACAGCTGTGCCTCAGTTTCCTCCCCTACAAGTGAGAATAGTAGCAGGGCTTCATGGACATTGTGAAGGTTTGGTGGGAAAGAGCATGTCACATGATGAGCCAGAACAAGCACTTGGAAAAGGTCAACTGATGTGACTAGAGTAACCCTGTCACCAAGCAAGATCAGATCTTTCTTCCTTGCTCTGCAGACCAGGCTGGCCTTGAACTCCCAGAGATCCACCTGCCTCTGCCTCCCGAGTGCTGGGATTAAAGCCATGCACCACCTTCACCTGGCTTCTTTTTTTTTAACAATCTTTTTTTTTTTTAAAGACCTATTTATTATGTACACAGTGTTCTGTCTGCATGTATGCAGGCCAGAAGAAGGCACCAGATCTCATTATAGATGGGTGTGAGCCACCATGTAGTTGCTGGGAATTGAACTCAGGACCTCTGGAAGAGCAAGCCCGTGCTTTTAACCACTGGACCACCTCTCTAGCCCAAGATCAGATACTTCAAAGATTTATATTTTATTTGTTGGGGATGCGATGTGCTCATGAGCCCTGGTGCCTGCAGAGGCCAGAATACCCTCAGAGTTGAAGTTACTGGCTGTTGGGTGCTAGAACCAAATTTGGGTCCTCTGAAAGAGCAGTAATGCACTCTTAACCATTGGGCCATCTCTCCAGCTCTGTCTGAGATCTCCCAGGGAGCCCTGGCTCCCCTGCCCCTCAACTCCCTCAGCAGACTCCACAGTGCACAGGTCCTCAAAGTGAAGACTCTGCTCATCCACAGCCTCTCCAGAGAAGGCTTGAGGACTCGCAGACGCAATTGTCCTTTCCGGGTGCGATTTGAAGACGAGACCCTGCAGGACACAGCCCTCCGCTATTGGGAGCGCAGCCGTGCGTGTGAGTAGACATGTGCTTCTAGAGCCCTAAGATTCCAGAAAACTCCTGCCAAGAGTGCAGAGGTCAGAAGCGTGACTCTGGATCCTCAAAGAGCTGGGGAGGTCATTGCCTCCAAAGAGAAAGTACCTATACAGACCTTTTCAGAATATGTCAAGGAGGTTTTCAAGGACCAAGTAGGGGCCCTGAGACCCAGCAGAGGTGAGTGGCATCAGGCAGGTGGTGTCAAGAAGTAGCTGCAGGGTTGGGCATTGGTGGCGCATGCCTGCCTTTAATCCCAGCACTCGGGAGGCAGAGGCAGGCGGATCTCTGTGAGTTTGAGGCCAGCCTGGTTTCCAGAGCGAGTGCCAGGATAGACTCCAAAGCTACACAGAGAAACCCTGTCTCGAAAAACCAAAAAAAAAAAAAAAAAAGTAACTGCAGTGTTGACCCAGGAAACAATGGCAGCCCAGGCCTGGCTGTCATTAAAGAGTCCTTCCTCGCTGCCACTCGAGCTCACACAGCTTTCCAGGTTGACCATATGTCCAGAAAGTCTGAGAAGATGGAGTCTGTTCTCTTGAGAACTACTGTAAGGGTTCAGCAGAGAAACTCAGAACCCCTGGCAGAAGTGGGAGCATGGCTCTGGGGATGGATGTAATAGTGAACACTTGCTTTCCTTTGACATTTCTGACCAGGTGTGGGAGGCAGGCAGGATAATGAAGAAGACAAGCGGTGACCATTGCCACATATCCCTCTTTCCTGGTACTCAGGACTCAGTGGCCCCCAGGACCTCCTTTTAACACAAGAATCAGAGAAGCCCAACTTCCGGCTAGTTATATTTGGTGCATATGTGTGCATCAGAAAAATATAATTTCAGCTAATAAATTTAAGAGTGCGTATGCCCAAGGCTAGCAAAGACAGATTTCTTGCTGTCTTTTTTGAGGCAGAGTCTCATATATCCCAGGCTGTCCCAAACTGTCCTCGGCTAAGAATGACCTTGAAGTATTGATCCCCCTGCCTCATTCTCCCAACTTCTAGGACCACAGGCAGGCATGTACTGCTATGCCTCACCCCAGCTTCTGGTTATTTGATTCAGGAGAAAACTGAGGCGAAAAGTGTTCTGTATAAGAGCCATGTAAACCTAGAATAGAGGTTAGAATGTTCCAGAAATCCAAGGAGAGCCCAAGCACTGTGGCCATATCCCATGGCACCAGGACTCAGCATGTGTCTTTTCAGACTTTCCAGTCTGAGGCAGCCCCTGGGAATCTCGGGTTCTAGGAAAAGCTCCCTGAGACACCCCCCCCCCATCCCTTGCAGATTCTTGGCATTTCTGTGGTGGGGTGCCTAGCCCTTCCATTTTAGAAAAAGGGGGTCTGTTGGAGGTTGAAGCAGGGGTAGGGGCAGGGCAGGGCAGGGCAGGGCTTAGTGGTAACAGCAGCAACAGTCATGGGAGGTAGTTTTAAAACCCAGGACTTCTCTGGAGGCAGCCAGAAGGCACTGGGGAGCCTGTGGTTGCCATGGAGACAGGGCTTTCGGTCTAGCCTTGCCAGCCAGAGGGAGGAGAAAGGGTGGGGCATCAATGTGCCCCTCCCCCTGGGGGGAGGGACAGGGAACTCACTCTGCTCCTCTCTCTCTTCTAGTCCGACAGAATATCTTTCCATGTGAACAGACTGCTTTGCCTTCTATGTCTGTGTCAGAGCGGGTGCTTGGGAGTGTTGGGAGATGGCTGGAGAGTCTGCCCAGAGCCCTGCGTCCCAGGGCCCAAGACACTGTAGCCGGCTCCTCATTCTGGAACTGCCCCCGAGTGTGAGGCTCTGGGTAGAGGAAGCAGGAGGGTTGTGGTCCAGGTCCAAGCTGTAGATGGGTCTGGGACTTGAGTTCACAAAACCATAGGCCCCTGTCTCCCCACCAGGGCAGCTCAGGAACCACAGATCTACTTTTCTGAGGATGCCAACATGAGCAGCCGCCTACCCTTCATCCACAGGGCCACCGCCATAAGGCCACGGGGAGGCCTCAGGACCTTCCTAGACACCCCTAACAGTGTGGAGCAGGTGGGCAAATTGCCCTGTCCCTGGAATCCCAGGGAAGCTAGCTGGTGGGCAGCCCAGGCAGCTGGCCACCAGAAGCAGCAGTCCTAAATGACTCCATAGGGGACCCTCTCTGTTGAGTCACCATGGGGCTTATAACTTGGTCTTGTGTGGCCCGGCCTCCCTCAGTGCGGAGGGAGGGGGAGTTGGGGGTAGGGGGGTGTTTGAGCCAGGCCAGCAGCTGCCTGACTGCTAGTGAGTGGGTCGGCTGTGCTTCAGCCTAGGATAGCTGCAGAGCCACCTGGGGCCTCCCAGGGGACCTTGTCTCCTCCCCTCTGAGCCTTGGAGGAACCTGTCTCCTCCCTGTCTCCTCCCTGAGGTCCCCTTGGCAGTGCCCAGCTGGGCATCCTTCTCACTCTAGGAGCCCTTTCTGCCCAGTATGATGATGCAATCCGTCCTGAATCGAGGCCGTCCTAAGGGCTACCGGCTCCTCCTGCCATACACAAACCAGCAGCAGGCTCAGAGGTGACTGCCTGTTGAAACCCCAACCCAGGGGTGTACTCAGGCCAGGCAATAAGAGGAGTGCTCCCTTGACACACCAATAAACATACCTCCCAGGTGGCTGAGATGGATCACTAGGTTTCCCAATTCAAGCCACTCTGGGTGCCTGATTTGGGACCATTTGGGGTTCCTGGGTGAGGGAGATTAGGGTGGAATCATATCTGGGATGAAGCTGTCGAGGACAGGGAATTGGAGGTGGAGAGACGAGCATCCCAGGGGCTCGGCTTGTTCCAGGGAATACTTTCCTGGCTGGTGATTAACTCTACACAACCTCAAACCTGGATCAATCCATGCCTGAAGCAGACCCGAAGCCATTACCTTAGTCTGAGGAAGTGGAAAAACAACTTCTTCTTGTCTTCAGTGCCAGAGGCTTCTCTGTCGACCATCTTATAGAGGGTGAGGATATCCAGACCCCAGCCCAGGAGAAAGAGCCCTGTGTGTGGGCAAACCTTAGCCTCTCAGCCCGATGCAGTGTTCAAATCCATATGGGGAAGTGGCCCGAGACAAGATGACAGGCACCTCCTAGAGTTTCTCTGCTGCACTAACCTAGCCACCTCCACACACCTGGGTGCCCCACCACACCATGTTCCAACTCCCGAGGGAAACTGGGAACCTCCCTCCCTTTGGAGTTTCTGCCTTGTCCTTGTGCTCTGGCCAGGTCTTTATCGCCACCTGCTGGCTCGGGAAGAAACAGCTCGGACTCGCCGCAGAGCGTGGTCTATCCGGGAGGACAAGGATGCTATAGCGGGGTTTGTGCTGGACTGGGCTGGTCATCTTGGGGACCAGATGAGGTAGGGATGGTGAAGGGCTGAAGAAAGGTAGATCTGGACCTGACTTGAGGCGCGATGCAGCAGTGTCCCCAGAGCTGCGCTGGAGCTTGGCTTGGTTCTCTTTCTGAACTTTCAGGCTGTGGTGGCATGTGCCTTTAATCCCAGGCTCCCTGTTTCGCCAGAGTGCTGCGCAGCGGGTGCCCTCTCTGCCTCGGTTTCCCCGGTCGCTTGCAGCGCCGCACCACGCCGCGCGGGGGCAGTGTTGGCCTGGCTTTGCGCCGCAAAACTTCAGCTCTTGCTCTGGATCGGAAACTTTCCCTCATTATGGATCCCTGAATCCTGGGTACCCGGCTCCTGACTGTGGGGAATCTGCCTTCAACCTGTGATCCGAGACATGGCCAACATGGAGAATCTGGGAACTCATGGAACAGACCCACGCAGGGAGAGGAACGCTGAAGCAAGACATAACACAGAGAGGCACACAGCACAGTACACACACACACACACACACACACACACACACACACACACACACACACACACACACTACATACCACATATGCTACAGAGACCCCACACACAGCAAGGATGCCTCCGGCATAGAAGCAGGACACGGGTGGCACACATACACATATACCAGAGAGCTCACACACAGAGAACAGCACATACGTACCACCTGGAGACCCCACAAGCAGGGAGGGAGAATACCACAGACACACACAATACCACAATAGAGACCCCACACATATAGAGAACCATACCACAGATATTCACAAAAAATACAGCCAAGGAACACAGCACACAGTAAACACTACATCCATACCACATACAGAGCCTGTACATGGAGAAGCACACCACACATGACTGCACACACCACAGAGCTACTCCACATATATGAAGACACACCGCGGATACATATGAACATGGAAACACACACACACGAGACATTACACACATGGAGAAACAGACACCATACCCACCCACGTGGAGAAGACAGGAATGAATACACCAGAGACACCACACACAGAGCACATTCTGCAGAATCCTAGAGGTAACACACTTCAGAAATGTGTTGCACAGTGAGGCATGTACCATGGCATGGCAGTTCCTGTGGAGCCTGACCTTGGGTGACCAAGAAGAGGCTGGGGAAAGACTCTTTTCAGATGACTTAAGTCCTAGGTCTTTCCTCCCTCCTGAGAGTGACTCCATTCTCCTTCCCATAGTCCTCACGGGCTTTTTTGTCCAGTTTGTTTGCTTGGTGTCTGTGTGCTGTGTGCTTTGGGCCCTGTCTGCTCATGCCTTGCCCACCCCACCCCCAACCCCAAGCCTCCCCACCTCTCATTCTGTTCCTGACCACACAGGCCATCTCTCTAAGCCAAGCAAGGCAGGGGAGCTGGGCCTGTTGGGGTGGCGGGTGGTGTCTCCTGCCTTGTGAGCCTCTGCACCCTCAGGAGGTGGTTCCTTAGGTATAGAAGTGAGGGGTGTTGCTTATGCTGTGCATTGTGTGGGGAGCTGTGTCCAGTCCCCCTCAGTGTGGGTCTGGAGAGATGGCTCAGTGGTTAAGACTACTTGCTGCTCTTGCAGAGGACCTGGGTTTGGTTCCCAGCACCCATATCCAGAAGTTCACCACTGCCTGTAACTTCAACTTCTCTTCTGGACTCAGCAGTCACTTCACTCACATGGAATTGTGAGTGCACGCGCGCGCGCACACATATACAATAAAAAATAAATGTTTTCCAAGACAAAGTCTCACTATGTAGCCCTGGCTATTCTGGAACTCGCTTTGTAGACAAGGCTAGCCTTGAGTTTACAGAGATCTTCCTGCCTCTGCCTCCCAAGTGCTGGGATTAAAGGGGTGTGCCACTTTGCCTGTCTTTAAAAATCTGCAGAGGGAATGAAGCCAGGCAGTGGCTGTTACACAGAGGAAACAGTCTTGAAAAACAAGCAAGCAAACAAAAAACCCAAAAATTTGTATTTTCAAAACAGAGAAGCTTCCTCTATGGGGCTGGAGAGGGGGCTCAGCAGTTAGAGAACTGGCTGCTCCTCCAGAGGACCCAGGCTCAATTCCCAGCACCCACATGGCTACTCACAACCTTCTATAACTCCAGTTCCAGGGGCTCCAACACATTCAGACATACATGCAGGCAAAACACCAATGCTCATAAAACACAATTATTTTAAAAAAGTGATAATGATAGAGAGAGCTGGGTGTGGTGGCATGTGCCTTTAATCCCAGCATCTGAAAAGAAGACAGACAGAGTCTGAAGACAGCCTGGTGGTCTATGTAGTTCCAGGAAACCCTGAGAACCCTAAGACCAGAGAGAGAAAGAGAGAGACTGACTCACAGTTTCCTGAAGCCTGCCAGGCCTCAGCTGTACATGATTTCTTCAGAAGCCATGCTCAGAAGAGCTCTTCCCTGGGAAACCGAGGCCCAGAGAGGGCTGATCCATTCTCAGGGTCACAGTTATACAGAGATGCTCCCACGGAGGCTGCATTATGGGATGGGGTAGCCCTCTGTGTGCCCCTCCTCCCCCACTCCGTCACCCTCCCCCATGGGAGAGGCCACTGGGCTATCTATGTTGGTGGTAGAAGGTTAGCAATCCTGGGCCAGAGAGATGACTCAGCAGTTGTTAAAAAACACCGGCAGCTCTTGCAGAGGACCAGAGTTAGGTTCCCAGCACCCACAAGGCTGCCCACAACTACCTGTAACTCTAGTTCCAGGGTATCAGATGCCTTTTTATGGCCTTTGTGGGCAGCAGGTGTGCACCTAATGCACATACATACATGCAAAGCACCCATAGAGACAAAAATCAGGAATAAGGGGAGGGGCTGGCTACAAGCCAGCAGGGACTGCTACAGAGGCCTGACTGCTTCACGGCTCACGGCCTTGAACTTTGGCCTCCAGACAGGAATGAATTTCTGCTATGCATTCAACCCCCAATCTGTGGGACTGCTAAGCAGCTTGTCTCTTGAAGGGCCGACTAAGCACCCAGTATAGGCCACCCAGCTGCTGCCCCACCCCTGAGCTCACAGTGGACACTAGGCTGACTAGCACTGCCTTCAGGAGCCTGTGGTCCAGTGGAGACTCTGGGGACCCTGTAGGGAGGGGACTTGCTAAGCTGGCATGAGAACAAAGGACTGAGTGAGGGTCTCACTACACAGCCCAGACTAGCCTGGAACTCTTGAAAATCCTCCTGCCTCAGCATCCCTAGTACTGGGATTACAGATGATGAGCACACCAAACTTGTTTCCTAAATCACTTCTAGAACCGCCTAGCATCTGTTTCTATAATATCAGAGCAATGAGGAATCAGCCTCTAAGATGGACCCAGGGCCTGCTTCTAAAGCAATGGCAGCAAGGAGCCCCAAGGACCAGAGGAGCACCTATGTGTGCAGACCAAGGACTGTCCTCTTCCACACTGAACTGGCCTCCACTTGAAAGTGACACTTGGGGAAGTGGGCACCACACTCGTCTGTAAGGAAACCAGGGCACAGAGAGGTTTAGTAACTGGAGGAGGATGGCACAGCTAAACATCAGATCAGAAGCTCTCCAGTAAGGGCTTTGCAGATGCTGTCCCCTATTGCCTCTTGCTGCAGCCATGTTCAGGCCCACGGTGTTCTTCAACATCTGGGCAGATGTCAAGCCCTTGGGCCTTGTCTCTTAGCTGTTTGCAAACTTTCCTGCTCTGAGCACTGGGAAGAAAGGATTTGGATATAAGGTTTCTGCCTTCACAGAATTATCCCAGGACTCATTCATGTGCCAGGGTGGTGGTGTTCCACCACAATGGCCCTGGCGGCAGGTCCATTTGTGGGGAGAAATTTGATGAGGACTTCATTCTGAAGCATACAGGTCCTGACATCTTGTCCATGGCAAGTGTTGGACCAAACACAAACAGTTCCCAGTTTTGTTTATTTTGTTTTTAGTTTGGTTTGGTTTTTCAAGACAAGCTTTCTCTGTGTGGCCTTGACTGTCCTAGAACTCACTCTGTAGACCAGGCTGGCCTCAAATGCAGATCTACATGCCTCTGCCTCCCTGGGATTAAAGGCATGCTGGGATTAGAGGCGTCCACTACCACTGCCCAGCTATTTATTTTACGTGCATTGGTGTTTTGCCTGAATGTATGTCTCTGTGAGGGTGTTGGATCCCCTGGAACTGGAGTTATAGACAGTTGTGAGCTGCCATGTAGGTGCTGGGAATTGAGCCTGGGTCCTCTGGAAGAGTAGCCAGTGCTCTTAACTGCTGAGTCATCTCTTCAGCCTTCTCCTCCCCCCCCCCCCAGTTTTTTTTTATCTGCACCAGCAAGTCTAAGTGGCTGGATGGAAAATGTGTGGTCTTTGGGAAAGTGAAGAAGATATGAGCATCGTGGAAACCATGGAGCTTTTGGGGTTCAGGAATGGCAAGGCCAGTGAGATCACCATTGCCTATTGGGACAACTCTTGACTTGCAGGCATTTTAGCCACCAGACCATTCCTTCTGTAGCTCAGGAGAGACCCTACCCCATCTGCTCACAATACCATGTGACCTCTGCTCTCACTGAAGTTCTTTGGGTTCCATATTTTCCTCATGCCACCCAAGTCTAGCTGGTTTGCAGAGTTAAGTTTATGATGATGAATAAAACCTAAATAAGAAAAAAAAGAGGGGGCTGTGATAGAGAAGCTGCCTAGACTTTCCAGAACCCTCCAGATTTCCCCTAGTCAAGAGGGTAAGGTTTCTGCTACTGTGCGCTGCTGGCCCTCTGGCCAGCCCTGACCTCTTCATTTCCCATTTCTCCATCTGTACTGTCCTCGTATTGAGTGAAGCACTGACTCTGACTGGCGGCAGGGGCTGGCATGTTGATCAGATGAGCGGGTCCCTGGGGGCCACAGAAAGGTGTACCCTTTTTCTGCTGACCTCCAGAGCTTGTCATAGGACTGTCTGGGTATTAGCTCACACGGGAGGGAGGTCAGGAGAGAACTCCACCCCCCATATATTATTCACTGTGCAGGGCATGCATAGGCTACACCTGGGACAGTGTGTGTGAAGGAGAGGAAGCCGAGGCCTGGCCCAGCCCCCAGGGCTGCAGTAACCCAGCATTTGCACCCTGGGACTATAGGCTTGGCTTGGTTGCCTATCTGGCAGAAAGCCCTGCATACAATCCCCAGAACCTCATAAATTGGTTTTGGTGGTACATGACTGTAATCACAATACTCAGGAGGTAGAGGTGTGGTGATCAGAAGTTTGAGGCTAGCCTTGGCTACATAGTGAGTTCAAGGACAGCCTGAACTACATGAAACTCTCTCTTAAAAACAAAACCCAGGGCTGTGGCTGGTTCCATGATTAAGACCACTGACTGCTCTTGCAGAGAACCTGAATTCTGTTCCCAGCACCCACATGGCAGCTCACAACCATCTATAACTCTAGTTCCAGGGATCCAGCGCCTTCTTTTGGTCTCCTCAGGCACCAGAAATGAGTGTGGTACACATATATGTAGGCAAAACAGTTGCATACAGAAAATAAAAACAAAGCTTTGAAAAGCAAGCAAATGTAAACTACATAAAGAAGCCAGCTTCGCTCACTGTCACAGCATGAGTGTCCGGGGGAGGAGAGGCTTTCGGGCTGCTGAGCTGAGATGGGGACACTGAGCCCCCCAGGACCTCATGGCAAGCGTGGGTGTTCTCATTGCCCTGTGAGGAGCCATGGACCCTCTGTGTCATGTGTCCAGGCCTCCACACAGCCTCTCAAGCTCTGATTGCAGGCCTGCCACAGAGGAAGCAAAAGAACCGGGTGGTTCTGTGGGGACTTCAGAGAGGTACAGCCACTGGGTGGGGGGGGGGGTCACACAGCTGAGCCAATGAACTCATGCAGATGTGTTGTCTGTCGAGAGCAGGCCCTGTCCACCAGGAAACTGGACACGAAGGTGACATTTGGGTACAGGTCCTCCCAGGTTGATGAAACTGGAAAGAGACCCTAGGGAGGAGAGGAACCTGGTGCACTAGGTCCCTACAATAAGCACCAGGAACCCTGGGCCTGGCTGAGGAGCCTAGGGATACAACCACTCTGGGCTTTAGCCTTAGGCTTAAGGCATTGATTGATATTTGTGTGTGTGTGTGTGTGTGTTTTATTTACTTTTGCCTTTGTTTGCTTTTTGTTAGTTTTTTGAGACAGAATCTCTCTACATAATCCTGTCTGCTGGCCTCAAACTCTCAGAGATCCTCTTTTTTTTTTTTTTTTTTAAGATTTTATTTATTTATTATGTATAGTCTTCTGCCTGCAGGCCAGCAGAGGGCACCAGATCTCATTACAGATGGTTGTGAGCCACCATGTGGTTGCTGGGAATTGAACTCAGGACCTCTGGAAGAACAGTCAGTGCTCTTAATCTCTGAGCCATCTCTCCAGCCCCTCAGAGATCCTCTTGCCTTTGCCTCCTGAGTGCTGGAATTTATGGTATATACTACCACACCCAGCCCTTATGTGTGTGTGTTTTAATGTTTGACAATTTCACTTAGTAGGCTGCTTTTCTCTGAGCACATACATGGGTGGGTGCCAGTGGCAGGTCTGTGAAGCAGCCTGTCACCACCAGTCAACCTAGAGCAAAGCAAACATCAGAAGGGAGCCCTCCAGAGCCCTGTGATGCCAGCCTCCAGCCTGGGAGACAAGATCAGACAAGGACAGACTCCAAATGCTAGGGACCAAAGGCCTTTTGTGTCTAGTATAAAATCTCTCAACACATGCCCTCACAATGAATTACAGGACCTTTTGAAACTGGTACACTACACATACACGCACGCACGCACGCACGCACGCACGCACGCACGCACGCACACCTACCTGCTTAGGGCCTTCTCTTGAAGGAACCCACAGCTGCCCACTGGAGTAAGAGTTAGGTAGCTAAAACTAAGGCAGCTACTGGGCCATCATTTTGTTCCTCACACTAACGGTACAGAGAGTTGGGTCACTTACTCAAGGTCACACAGCTAGTAAGTTACTGATGGAGGATTCAAGCAGGTAGTCTGGCCCAGGCCACATCTCTAACAATCATACAAGTGTGCATACACCAGCCCCTCCACAGCCGCCTCAGTCAGGCCTGGGCCCTGGGTGGAAAGCCCAGTTAAGCACCAAGGCAGGCTTGGGCTGGAGACTCCAGTCCCTTGTGAGGCCCAGCTGCAGATGCCTGGGAAGGGCCAGCAAGAAATGGTCCCGACACTATAGTGAGGGAAGTGACAGGTAGTGGGGGCTTCCCCTCCCCCTCCCCTCTGCTATCCTCCTCCCAGCCCAGTGCCCCCTCTCCTGCCCACGGCACCCTCCCACACCCCACTCCTGCCTTCTGCCCTCTCTTCTGTCTCCTCTTCCCTCCCTCCCTACCTCCCTCCCTCCCCTCTCACCCTTCTCGCCAGCAAGGGCCTCTCTTCTTCCCTCTCCCTCTGTCCTCTCTCCCCGCCACCCCTACCACCACAGACAGGGTGTTTTGTCTACCCCACCACCAGCTGTCCACACTTTGGAGAAGCAGCACAACCCTGTCCCCTGAGGAGGGGGGCTGTCTACCCCTCGCAGGAGTGTTAGCTCCAGGCTGAGCCCACAGCCCAAGCAGGACCCAGGGCAGCCGTCCATGCTGAGGGAAGAGAATGCCAGGGATCTCCAGAGTTCTCAGAGTTAAGACCCTAATACTTCCAGTGGCTCCTGAGGTTTAAATCTAACTTGCAAATGCCCTCTTTGATCTCCCTCCTCTGGTCCTTAGGTGCTGGGTGGAGCTTAATTGGGAAGGGCCTGGACATAGGCCAGCCCCTCTGCAGTCGCTCCCAGCCAGACTGTTTTTTCAGTGTAGTAAAGTCCTGCCTACTCAGGTTGGATTCCTGATGCTCAGTTTAGACATCCCTGCTTGCTTGCCACCCTGCTATCCGCTACCAACATCGACTGGGCACTTCTCCACGCCCCATGCTGGGTCCCCTGACCCCCTGCTTCTGTCCCCCACCCCCCCCTCCATGCTCTCCTCATTCCGCTGTTGCAAGTCTCTGGTTTCTTTATACTATACTATACTCTCGAACCAAATTCATTTGTGCTCCAGGGTCTTTGCACATGTGGCCCCCTCTAACCTGGATTTGACAGCCTCATTGACTGGACATGGCATCCGAGGTGCCTCTTTCAGGGGAGCTTTCCCTCATATGCTTGCAGCACAAGGAACAGTTCTCGACGGACACCACCCCCATCCCCCACCCTGCAGGTTCTGACTTCCTGCTGCAGAGTCTGCACATGCTGGGTGGAGGCCAGACCCTATCTGTGCATTTCATCTCCTGGGGCTGGGGAGAGGGACGGGGTCCCGAGCCCTATGCTCAGTCTGAGGATTCTGCCAGGCTCCTCTGGGGGCGCAGGGCCCACACTCATTTCACGCTATCTGACTTCCGTGATTATCTGATTTTTCCAGGAAGGAATTTTAAATCTCCAGGCTGAGGAGGTGTCCCATCCTACCAACTGGATGCACCTGGTGCCCTGGGGGGAGGCTTGGGAAAACTGCCCCTCCCCAGCAAGTGAGCCTGGCACTGAATACCCTCAAGGGCTCGGTAACCACAGCCTCACAGTGAGTGGGGTCACCACACGGCCTCGGGCCAATGCAATAACATGGAGTGAGTGTGTATGTGTGTGTGAGTGTGTGTGTGAGTGTGTGTGTGTGAGTGTGTGTGTGTGAGTGTGTGTGTGTGAGTGTGTGAGTGTGTGTGAGTGTGTGTGAGTGTGTGAGTGTGTGTGAGTGTGTGTGAGTGTGTGTGAGTGTGTGTGTGTGTGTGTGTGTGAGTGTGTGAGTGTGTGAGTGTGTGTGAGTGTGTGAGTGTGTGTGTGAGTGTGTGTGTGAGTGTGTGTGTGTGTGAGTGTGTGAGTGTGTGAGTGTGTGTGAGTGTGTGAGTGTGTGTGAGTGTGTGAGTGTGTGTGAGTGTGTGTGAGTGTGTGTGAGTGAGTGTGTGTGTGTGTGTGTGTGTGTGTGTGTGTATGAGGAGATGCTCAGGACCCAGACAAACCAGCTTAAATTGTGACTTCTTGAGGTGAATCCTCTTCCCCATCAAGTCCTACCCCTTTTAAAGGGTGGGCTCACACTATGTAGCTTTGGTTGCTCCAGAACTCACTGTGTAAAACAGACTGGCCTCAAACTAAGACAGAGCCGCCTGTCTTTGCCTCCCTAGAATTCCCAAACCCACCCAGCTTCATCCTGGTCACCTCTGTGCACCACAGTCACCCCCTCTGTGGGGGCAAAATGATGCTCATACCTCCTGCCTTCCTCACACCTCCAGGCTTCATCTGTGTGGGCCAGTTCCCCATCTGGAACAGGGCATAGAATCTGCCAGGGGCCAGCCCTTCCCGTCTGTGCAGTGGTGCTATCTCTAGGGTCTGAGGCCAGAATTGCCGTCCTGCTCAGCACCCAGCTCTGTTTTTACCAGGCCGTGTGACGTAGTGCCTCAGTTTCCCCCTGAGTAAAATGCAGGTGCTACGGGCACCGGCTGGAGTTGTCTGTACTACAGTTCCAGCGTCTGCTCCCAGAATTCCCAGCCTGTCTCATGCCACAGTCCTCTTTTTGTTGTTGTTGTTCTTTTGTTTTTTGAGACAGGGTTTCTCTGTGTAGCTTTGGAGCCTATCCTGGCACTCGCTCTGGAGACCAGGCTGGTCTCGAACTCACAGAGATCCCCCTGCCTCCGGAGTGCTGGGATTAAAGGCATGTGCCACCAACGCCCAACCCCACAGTCCTCTTGCAAGTAACCGGTGTCAAGGTGTCATCGACTTTCCTTGCTGACTGTGTGACTTGGAGCAAGTCACCTGCCCTTTCTGAACTTGTGAAGGCTCTCCCGAGAAAGGCTATGAGGTTACATGGGACCTACACGGGGGTTGGCAGTGTGGGGGCGGATAGAGTGGGTTCTACAGCAGCAAGGTAGAGCTAAGCTCCCAAGAGACGAGCACCAGCCGGAGCTTGCTGGATAGGGAGGCGGGCGCGCAGCTGGGGAAGCTGAGGCCCAGAGACAGGCAGTGGCATGCGCGAGGTCACACAGCTCAGCCCTATGTCCTCCCTTCCCTGGCCTGCAGGGACTCGCAGAAGCCCAGATCGGCCTCCCGGGGGTCGGCTTCCAGCCGGGATGAAAGGGAGCCGGGCGAAACACCTCCTCTAGGCCCGCCCGCCCCTACCGCAACCGGATCCCGCGGCGGCCGCTTTGATGTCCTGGCCCTCGCTGGGGAGGGCGGCCCGGGGGACTCCCAGGGCCGACTTGAAAGGGTGAGCCGCACAGCCTGGACTTCCCAGGACCGCGGGGTTGGGAGAGGCGGGGAGGAGGACGAGGGTGGGAGAGAAGGATCGCCCCCCGGATCCTTCCGGAGCCCAAGGGCGCCCCAGGATTCTGAGACCAGTGGTGGTGACATCCAAGGCCTTGCCGTAGACGCTTGGCCTCAGACACCTCTGAGCACTCCAAACAGGGAGACAGTGGTCGGGCATGCAGGCCCTTCAAGGGCCTTAGCATAGGCTGTTCCCTCTGCTGAAACTCCCTTCCCGTGGTTCTCTCCCGGGCTGCAGACTCAGCTCTCCTGGCCAGCAACCTCTATTTATGGTTCTCTCTTTCTCTGTCTTTCTCCCTCTCCCTCCCTGGCTCTCTCTTTATACTGGATTAAAGATTCCCCAGGCTGTGGATTTGAGGGATCTCAAACCCAGCCTGGTGCTGCAGCTTCTGCTAACAAGGGCCTTGGACTTCAGGGAGCTGAGGGGGGCCGGTGGACTGGAGTCCCACCTAGATGTCATTCCATTCCACCCAGGGTCTCCTGAAAGTCCATCCATGCGGTGTGGGGGCTTCAGCAGATTAACTCCGGGCCAGCCTGGGATCTCAAGTCCTTCCTAGGAACTTCTGCTCTGGTTTGTCAGTGACTCCACATGGGCGGGCTGGCTGTGAACACTCAGTGTTCAGTAAGAAATCAGAGAAATAAACAAGGCCCTTACCCTGTGTCCTGCCTACACTGTGGTCAGTGCTCTGTCCTCATGTCCCCCCCCTCGGAGACAGGCAGGTTGGTCTCCTCTCTCTTCAGCCTTTGAAGGGAGCCCTTTCCTTCTTGACTTGCTGGGAACTGATCCTCCACTCTCCCCAGCTAGACTAGGAACTTTTGGGAAGACAGAGGCTGTGAGGACCTCGAACATAAAATGTAAAAAGTCCCTGTCATCTGCCAGAGGGCCTCCAAAGTCTCCTGCTGTGTTCTGGAAGCCTAAATCCTGCTTCTAACTCATGTCTCCAAGGCCTCTAAGACCTTTCTCTGCACTAGCCGTCATAACCTGTTCTCTGCTGCCTGCCTTCCCCTCCCTCCCTTTGGTTGAACCCAGGATCTTGTCCATGTAGGGAGTGCTGTACTGCAGAGCTACATCCCCACCCCTTCCTACTGCTGTTGCTGTTCGTGTTTTTCCCTTTTGCGTTGTTTTGTGGCAGGATCTCAAATTGTTGAGGGTGTCAGGTCAGCTACAGAGTGAGACATTGACTGAAAACCATCCAAATGCAACCCTGTGGCTTTTAACCTCACAGTACACAATGGCTGCCCCTGCTCTAGCCTCCATGCTCCTGTCCTTGTCAACAGGAAGGAGAAAATGGCCCAGGGGTTGCGAATAGGAGTTGCTCTGCCCTCAGCTTTTAAAGAAAACTTGTAGAAAGTGGGGCCAAACCACTTCTGCTGACATCCCATTGGCCAGCACTTGGTCACATGGCCAAGGAAACTGGGAAATGTAGTCTCTAAACCACACAGCAAACCACCCAGCAAAAATTGGGGATTCCTAGTCTTATGGAAGAGAACAGAGACCCAGGGGCCTCAGCTCTACCCTCCTGGTTCACAGCACTGACAGCTATATGGGTCAGTGTAGTCAGTGCCTTGCTGAGGATGGACTCAGCTCTGTCTCCAGGCTAGCCCTCCACCAACCCAGCCCCTGCCCACCTCTGCTTCAGCTCTTTAATCCTCAGCTGGCCCCCAGGTGTGCAGGAGAGGAGCCTTTTGCTCCACCACCTGCCCATAAAAGGCACCAGGACTCCCCCAGTGTACCTGGTTCAGGGCTGTCACATCTCCAGCCCTCTGTAGGTGGGGAATGAATGACAGTCCTGCCAGTTTACTTTGTTTCCACGGGACTGAGAACTGGGGATACCCCATGGGCTGGCCTGGGTCTAGCCTAACCAAAGAAAACTCAAGAGGGGACAGCTCTGGGATGGATCTTGTGCTGAACCAAGAGAGAGAGAGGGTCAGCTGGGTTGGAAGTCTAGAACGTCAGTGCAAAAGACATAGCAAACAAATGAGGTTGTTCACTCCAGGGCCAGGGAGTGTGGGGGTAATCCCACAAGATTCCTGTGTGCCTGACCTTGTCTGGTCCCCAAAAGTCCACAGTTGCCAGCCAGCATGTCTGGAACCCTATTCCAGGCTCTTCCTCTGGGTGGCTGTGCCAAAGGTTCTTCCCAGGGACAGTTTTCCTACACAATCTGGGTTTGGTGCCATGGGGACCCTGGGAAGACCTGACTTTCGTCCTGTGGAGCCAGCCTTCAGGATGAGAACCCTGGACCCCATGTCTGCAATGTTACCTAACTTGTCCCACCTGGACACCCCCTATTCCCACCCCAGCCCCTGTCACCTTCCTGGGGGCTTCCAAAGTCTCCTGCTGTGTTCTGGAAGCCTGAGTCCTGCTTCTAACTTATGTCTCCAAGGCCTCTAGGACCTTTCTCTGTCCTAGCCGTCATAACCTGTTCTTTGCTGTGGTCCTGAAACGTCTGCTGCTACCCTGAGCCCAAGCTTGTTTGTGCACCTGTCACAGGAGTAGTGTCACTCAGGTGCTGGAGTCTACTACCAGGATGCCTTAAAATCTCCATTTGCCAACTGGATGAGGCAGCACCTGTGGCTCCCAGCACTGGGAAGCTGGACTCAGGATGATCAATATATATCCAGCCTGGGCTACATATTGAGAGTCTGTCTCAAAACAAGCAAACTAAAATGAATCACACCAACTCTGTTGGTGACATAGTAGCAAGGCTTCCACAAAAGGGGTCAAGGAAAGCAGGAGGCAGGAGGTGTTGAGAAGTTGGTACCAACATGGATGCAGCCCAAGGCCACCTCTGGTTTTGCTGATATGATGCCGCAGGTGCTGCTGGCCACTGGACTCAGTGTGCTGGCCACCGCAGGGATTGGAAACTGACTAGAGGCTGAAGAGGATGCATACAGTATGTTCTTCACATCCAAGGTCAGGAACACACTGACTGTGCATGCCCCAGGTTAAGAGGCTTGGCTTGGGGCTGGGCTGGGAAGGTGGCGCAGCAGTTCAAAGCATTTGCTGTTTGTTTAAAAGACCTGAGTTCTGAGCACTCAGGCCACTTGCAACCCACTGGACTCCAGCTCCGGGAGACCCAGCACACTCTTCTGGCCTCCCAGGGTACTGCAAACTACCCTAACCTCACCCCTCCTCCACTCTCCCTCCTATACATGCACATAACTAAAAATAAAAGTTGACTGGGCATGGTGGCACACGCCTTTAATCCCAGCACTCAGGAGACAGAGGCAGGCAGATCTCTGTGAGCTCGAGGCCAGCCTGGTCTACAGAGCTGTTCCAGGACAGCCAGGACTACACAGAGAAACCCTGTCTCAAAAAAGAAAAGAAAAGAAAAGAAAAGAAAAGAAGCAAATTCCAGACCATCCAAGGCTACACAGTGAGACCCTATCTCAAAAAATAAATAAAATAAATAATAATAAATTAAATTTAAAAACAGATACTCTGCTGTCCTTCAAGTTCATTAAGCAGAGGGTATTCTGGGAGGGGAGGGCAGCTAGGGGAGGGGATAGGGCTTGCCCTGACCACCTCATGTGTGCACATAGGCACACTCATGTGCATGTCACACGCACACACAATTAAAATGTGTCTTAGAAAAAGACACAGAACTATGGAGGCAGGTTCTCTCTCCCTGTTGGATGTCTGCTTTGCCATATGCCCAAGGATGTGGTCCAGCCTCCCCAATTTCACTATCTCCAGCCAGGTTCCGGGGGAGCCGTGACTTTCCAGCACCCTGCTCCCTCTGTCTGGACCGCTTTTCCCTTCTCACTGACTTCCTTCTGCTCTGTGTTTGGATCGTGGAAAGCCATGGCCTCCTTCAGGTGGCCTCCTTGACCTCCTTCCTCACTGGAGTGACTGCTCCTACCCCATACTCCTGAATGCGCCTCTGTCCCACAAGCCTTGTCTGTAAGTCTCTCGGGAAATCCCCTCTTCTCTCAGGTATGTGTGCTTCTTCAGGGCACCCTGAGGGCATGGAGCCTGCCCAAGAGCTGGGACTCAGAACCCTTTGGCTGAGTAAATGCAGATGTCTGGGCAAGGAGGCTGGTCAGTGGCAGGTGTGCAGCACACGTGTGCAAGGGCTGTCCCCTCATTTAAAGAAGGGAGACAAGATCATACTTTGAAGAAGGAAAATAGACTGATGGAGCCAGTCACCAGGGGTTTCAGGTCGTCTTCGATGGCCTGGCTGTGAGGGAGGTGCAGAGTGACCTCAGGAGGAAAGGAAAGGAGAGAGAGAGAGAGAGAGAGAGAGAGAGAGAGAGAGAGAGAGAGAGAGAGAGAGCCTGCAGCTAGGCACACACTGGCTCCTTCCTCCATGACCTCTCTGTGACCCCACCTGCACAGCCTGGGCCCCTCCACTGAATAGGAGGAGGGGCTGAAACTTCTCAGTGTCACCAGGGGACCAGAGCCTAGACAGCCTTTCTGTCCAACATCCCCATCCCCCAACTTCTGCCCGAGTCTCACTCAGGCCAGGCAGAGGTCAGAGGAAAGGGGGGCCCTGCCTTGCTGGCTAGTGTGGGTGTTGCTTTGAGCCACACACTCTGCCTCTCTGACACTAATTCTGTGCTGTATAAAATGGCCCAAATACCATACTTCATGAACATCCTACATCACCGTAGCTGCAAATGATCCAAAAGGCTGGGATATGGCTCACTGGCAGAGTGCTTGGCTGGCTTGTCCAATACCCTGTGCTCCGTTTCCAGCATCTCATACACCTGGTGTGGCGACAAACACCTGTTGTTCCAGCACTCATGAGGATCAGCCCTTCAAGGTCACCCTAGACCACAGAGTGGGCTCCAGACCAGTCAAAGCCAGAGTGCTACTATGTCTCAAACAAAGAAATCCTAACCCAGGTGTACCTGAGCAGAGGTGGGCGGGCTTCGTTTCCATTTGCCTTTCCTCCTTCCCACATTCAGGACCCTGCAGCACGTCCCGGGATGTCCCTGATGATCTGGCAGGCCCATGTTTTCCCTCAGCTCTTAGCACTAGCTTTGTTGCATACAGGGGCACCCATTCTCCGCTCTGGGCCTGTTTCCTTGTGGAATCCACAAAGCAGGCATCTCTGCCATTCTGCCATTGTGTCCCTTAGCTCGCAACATGAAGCCCCTGTCACTTTCTCTCAGGCAGTCCCCTAGGCCTGAGGCCAGCAACCCACTCTGCTTCCTCCCTCTGCCTGCTCCTTCTCTCTTGCTCTTCCAGCCCACAGCCACTAGAGAGGGACCTTAAATATAACCCTGTGCTGGATAAGGACAAATGACCTGGTTTCTGTTTGCTTTTTTGTAGTGCTAGAGGTGAACCCAGGGCCTTTGCACACACAGGCAAGTGCTGCGCCATCCAGCCCCAGACACAGTCCTTATCATGGCTCAAAGCCTGACACAGCACAGTCCTTGGGAGCCTTCTCCATCTCTCCCTGAAGCCACACCAGCTCCCTGTCCATCCTAAGCCCTTTGCTGTCCCCTCAGAATGCAAGCCCCCATTCCTGAACTGTCTACTCTAAGGCCACTGCCTCTAGCTTCTCCCCCAGAGATCAAATAGTCCCATTGCCTGCCTTAGTCTGACATCGCTTCCAGTGTCCATCCTGGTCAGCCAGTCACGCCTACTGTGCCTCATGCTACCCATACGAGGCTTCAAGATCTGGCCTGCCTTGTTATTGCCTGCCTTCACCGGGGACTGTCGCCAGTGTCCTCTCTCACCAGGGCAGAGATCTTGAGGTGGTCCCAGTTTGCTTTCTATTGCTGTGATAAACACCATGACCAAAAGCAATTGGGGGAGGGCCTTTCGGTTAACAACTCTCAGGTCACACTCCCTCACTGAGGGAAGTCAGGGCAGGAACTAAAGGTGCTGCTTACTGGCTTTCCCCTCATTGGTTGTTTGGCCTGTTTCTTACAGCACCCAGGATCACCTGCCCAGGGAGGCACTACCCACAGTGTGCTGGGTCTCCCACATCAATCACTAAGAAAAACCCCCACAAGCTGATCTTCTCGAATGATTTCAGCTTATGCCACTGGACATAAAACTAGTGGCCACATAGGGCCTCTACAGAGGGTTTCAGGGCTTACACCAGAGTAAGCATGGGGGTGAAGGAATGGTGGAGAATCAGGCTCATGACATGGCCCCCTCCACCCAGCCATTACTACCCGCCCTCAAGGAAGGGCCTATGTTGGCTCAATCACTTGAGACTCACTCCTTCCTGTTCTCTGAATTTGCTCCTCCTGGCCCGGGAGGAATCCAGTCTACACTTAACTGCTGTGCCTCCTTATGCAGAGGCCTTCTTCTCTGGGCCCTGGATTCTCATGTGTAAAATAGAGACCATGCTGGTCTTGATGCAGAGACAGGACAGAGGCAATCCCGTGGCTCATGGTACCAGGCTCAGCTCGGGCAAGGAGCTGCCACCTTCATCTAGCAGCAGTGCTGGGGGAAGGCATGGTCTCCCCAAGGGCACTGTGCCCTGGTTTGCAGCAGGCCTTAAAAAGAATCTGTAGAGAGCACTTTGAGGGCCTGCCTGGAAGGGGTGAGGGGAGACTGGAGAGAATGGAGCTGGCAGGAGAGCCTTTAAAGGGAGGAGGGATGAGAATGAGCTGGAAAACAGTGCATCAGCCAGCAGAGCGGAAAGGCCTCCGGCAAGGCTGGTGGAGCTTCTAGAAGTCAGGAGGAGACACCCTGGGTCCTGGGGCACAGTTTGAGCCAAGGGTGTGCACCTTGCTGAGGAGACCGCAGTTGGGGTCCGGGCTGGGGTGCAATCTGAAGTACAACCTAAATTTGTTATAGTCTTGGGGCCCAATGCCTGAGTCGGATGGCAAGCAGGGTTTGTGGGTGGTAGTCCCCACTGTGTGTGGGACCTTCCTTCTGTGGGTGTCTGAGCCTCGCTTTCCTCCCCTCAGGAAAACCCCAGTTCTGACAGATCTGTACCCCTGAATGGCCGCCTTTTAACGAAGCAGCTCTCTAAAGACCCCAGAGCTCAATCTGTGCTGCTGTAACAAATGCCACTGGTGGGAAGGCTTACAAACAACACTGCTCACAGGGCTAGATAGTGGCAGAGGCGAAGATTAAGGCTCATGCGTGAAGACCTGCTTCCAGGTTCATATTCTTGCTGGGGACCTGACACTGTGAGAGGGGCAAGCAGGCTCTCCAAGGCCTCTTCCATAAGGGCCATTCCTGGCACCAGAGCCTCCCACCTCCAAAGCTCACTGCTTTTTTTTTTTTTTTTTGGTTTGTTTGTTTAATTTTATACTTAAGGGTGTTTTGCCTCAAGCTGGGAGGTGGTGGCACAGGCCTGTGATCCCAGCACTCAGGAGGCAGAGGCAAAGGCAAAGGCAGATGGATCTCTGTGAGTTTGAGGCCAGCCTAGACTACAAAGAAAGTTCCAGACAACTAGGGCTGTTACACAGAGAAACCCTGTCTCAAAAACAAAACAAAACAAGAGTGTTTGACCTCATGATGTGTAGGCAGTGCATTGTGTACGTGCAGTGTCCATGGAGGCCAGAAGAGGGTATTGGATCCCCTGGAACCAGAGTTACAGGTTTAGATTGTGAGCCTCCATGTTGGTGCTGAGAATCAAGCCTGGGTCTTCTGCAAGAGCAGCCAGTGCTCTTGACTGCTGAGCCATTTCCCCCACCCCTTCTAAGTTTTGAATTATGTATGTGTATGTGGGGAGACGGATATGTATATATGAGTACAGATACCACAGGAGGCCATTGGATCTCCTGAACCTGGAGTTACAGGGGATTCTGAGCTGGGGAGATGGGTGCTAGCAACCAAACTTTGGTCACTTGGAAGAGCAGCAGATGCTTTTAACCCCTGAGTCTTCTCTCCAGCCCAGGCTGCTACTTCTTAATACCATCCACAATGGAGACTGCAGTTTAACAGGGAGGCAATAAGAGGGTGACATTCAGACCACATACCTGATCTCCAAACACAGCCACTTTTTTGTATGTTAGATTGTTTTGAGACATGTAGTCCAGGCTGGCCTCAAACTCACTAAGTAGCTGAGGATGGCCTTGGACTGCGATCTTTCTGTCCCTACCTCCCTTTCTGGGATTATAGGCAAGCCTCACTGAAGTCACAATCTGAGTATGGGGTTTAGGACCTGTCCATTTGAGGTCATCATTCCCCCCACATCAAGTCTTGGTCTAGGTTCTCTTGAAGGAGGCTTTAAAGGAAGGCTGGTGTATCCAGCGTTTTTGGGTGGTGCCCTTAGGGTGAAGGGTGGGGGAGACAATAGGCAGCAGGGAGAGAATTAATGTGAACACGCACTGTTGAGTCTCTGTGACTGACGCATGGGTGGGGCAGCCCTTGGAGCCACCAGAATTGCCCGTTCAAAGGCCTCTGCAATGGTTACTATTGATTCTAGATGCAATATTGATAGGGTCTAGAATCAGCAAGGAGCCAAGCCTCCAGACTTGTCTGCTGCAAGGGATCATCTGGATTAGGTTAGCTAACTGCCAGATTGAATGGAAAGGAGAGAGCTAAAGAGTAAGCGCCCATCCCTCTGCTGCTTGGTTACAGACACAATGTGACACCAGCTAACTCAAGATTCTGGTATCATAATGCCCCCAGCATGGTGGAATATAGCCCCCAACTGTGGAGCTAGATCAGATCTTTCCTTCCTTGGGCTGTGTGTGTCATTTGTTTCATCACAGCAACGTATCAAACTCATGCCTCGCAGTACCTTGCCCTGGGGTCTGTGTGACTGTGGAGGTTTCTGTGGAGACGGTGCCTTCTACCTGGTGGCATCAGAGAAGGAGGTGAGATGTGGGCACAGGCCTCCCATAGTGTGCCTGAGCCACAGGGGCTGGTTCCACAGTTGAGCTGGGCTATGCCCCCAAGCCAAGGGTCGACGATCCACTTTAGCAGCCCCAGGTTGGCCTTGTTCTCAAGAGCCCCCTTTGAGGTCCTGACAGCCTGAGGATCCTGCGAAGACTTTCTCCAAAAGTGTATGAGAACCTTCATAGGTGACTCCCATACAGAAATGGCAACTCCTGTCTCTGCCTGCTGGTCCTGGCTCAAAGACCCCATTGTCATCAGATGCAGTCATGGCTTTGAGTTCAATGAGTCCTACGCTGTGCCAGGAGGAGAAACGCTTCCTTTTCCTTACCCTCCTGTCCCAGATAACCAGGATTTCCACCTGGCAGGCTGGAGCTATGTGAGGAGAAACACAAGCCCACCCATGAGGTGTGGCAGGGTCTATAGACCATGTGTCCAGTGCCTGGGGACACAAAATCACCACTGTGTTTCTGGCTCAGGAGGCTGCACCCAGTTGCTTGCTCCAGTCTCTTTTTTTTAAGCCATTGCTCTAGGGAAGACCAATAGGCATCCTGACCATGTCCTGCAGTAACCCTCCCTAGTCATCGAATGAGTATGTCCCTTGGTCTTAGCATGGTGGGCTCCTTCAATCAGCCACCATGCCTGTTTTATACCTGGGGAAGCTGGGACCACCCAAGGGCACAGCACAGGACAGCAGAGGTGGCTGGTCCTCCTGAGGCTATCCCATCTGTCTCTATTTGACTGCAGGCCTCCTGTCTCTCCAAAGTGATGCTGGCTTGCTGTACTGGCCCAGGGTGCATCCAAGAGGCCAAAGTCACCAGATGGTTATGCAAAGCAGCTGCCGTTTTGACCCATAGAGGCCTTTTGGAGATGGCTGGCAGCCAGAGCTACCATTGAGGGAAAGGACAAAGGGCTCTGAGACCCTGAGCTATATACCCCATGGCCAGTGTCTGTCTGGGATGCCATGGTCCCTGGTAAAGGGCAGGCTCTGGGATCAGACAGACCTGAGCTTATTCCTCCTAGCCTCCTAGCTGTGAGACTCAGAGCTGCCCTTGGTCTTGGTTCCCTCTTCTCACTCAGGCAGACTGAGGGGCTATGAGGCATCCTAGGTGGAAGGCCTTCACCTAGACATTCTGTTAATCCAGAGCCAAGCTCTCCCAGACAGGACAAGTGCTCCTCCACTCTTGGTCCTTCACTAACCAAGACACAGAGAGTTCACTGGGTCTGCCTAGGTCCGAAGTCCATTGCTGACTCTCAGTCTAGTGTTCCTGATCATGCTCCAAAGGATAACAAAGGTGTATCTGTGGGAACAGGGGGAAGCTGGAAGCCTTGTGTTGACCCCACACATGGTGACTCCCCATAGCAGATACTAACCCAGTCCTTGCCAAATAACCTAGTAAATATTTAGGTAGGAGAATGGCTAGATGGATGAGTGGATGGATGGATGGGCAAAGGGACCAGCAGGAGGGTGACACCCAGCTCTGTATTGTCCTGAGTCCCAGTCACAGCCAGCACCCTGGCTGCTGGCAGTCTCCTTCTTCCTGTTGGCTGAGTCACTGCACTGGGCTTGTCTCAGAGCTGGAAACACAGAAGGAAGGAAGACACAGAGACTCTTGGGACCTTACCATCAGCCAGGGTCTTAGAGGAGGAAACCGAGGCAGGCAGGGCAGGGTCCTGACCTCACCACTCCTCCAGCAGCTGAGGTCCTCTACCCCTGCCTGGCTCCCTCACTGAAACAGAGGGAGTCTTAAGCCTCTTTTGCAGGGTTTCTGGAAACTGGAGGTGGGGTGGGGCCAGTCAGCACATCTGATTCCCGGAGGCCTTGTCAGTCATCCTGAATCCTCCACGTGGCTCCCGGGAAGCCCTGTGGCCTCTGCCCAATGAAAAGCCCCTCCCTCCCCACACAGACTCTTTATCTTTATCCTTCTCAGCCTCTGTTGTTCTCTTCCAGGGTTGGGGAATAGTACACAGGAGCCCAACTCGGTCTCCTGTGACCTTGGGGTGGTCCCCAATCTCTCTCTGGAGCCCAGCCCCCAGGCTCCAGGAGTCCTTGGCTACAAAAAGGGACTGTCTTCTTTCTCCTCTCTCTGTCGGTGGGTACCCACCCCCACCCTGCTTTCTAGCCCCTTTCCTTTCTCTCTCCATCTCATGGACTCTCCCATAGGGAGACTCCCACCCACGGCCGGCTTCTCCCTCCTCCACCCTCCCGCCTCAGAGAATGCCAAGTCTGCAGCTTTCCTGCGACCTTGAACAGGCAGCAGCTTGGAGCTTGGCTGGGAGAGCCCAGGGAGGGGCCTTATAGTTGAGTCCTGCAGGTTGGTCCTGGCTGGGTGTCGGGATCCATCGCACTGCGATGTCCCCCAGTCTACCCTGTTTGCCTGGGCTTTATATGCACCCGTTGGCCCTTGCTATCCCCTCACTGGTTTCCTTCTTTCCTTGCTTTATGGCACATCCTACTGTTAGAAGCCAGTTGCAGGGAGGCGGAGATTCTTGGCTTCCCTGTTTAGAAATGCCTAGACCAGGCCTGGCACACCGTAGTTGCTCAAAGCCAGGCTGGCAACCGAAAAAACACTCCCTGCTCTAAACAACACCACACAATGAGCCGTCCCTGGGCGCCACCTCACAGTTCTAACTAACCTCGTGCCTGGACCCTACTACAGGAAGAGGGGGAAACCGAGGCACTCAGTAGACCTGAACCCACGGCGTTCTGGGTCCTTCCTCTTGTCACCGCCTCTCTCCAGCCTGGGGTGGCAGGTGCATCTTTGGCTCCCTCTAGAGAGGCAGAAGGTCAGCCGAACACCCCTGCCCAGGCCTCACGGCCACCCCCAACCCGGCCACCGCGAGCTCAGCCCGCGCCCACCGGGAGCCGGGGAGGGAGAGAAAAATGAGTTTTCCCGGCGCCCGGTGGCGGTGTCAATTGATCGCGCGCGGGCGGGGGCGCGCGGCGGGCTGGGGGCCTGGCTCGCAGCTGCCGGCGCGCAATTATCGGGAAAAAACCCGGGCGGCTGCGGCGCTGAAATTAGTTATCGATCCCTCGGCGGGGCCGCGCTCGTCGCTGACGGCTGCAGACCCCGGCCGGGCCCTGGGGGCGGGGCCTCCCCGGCACTCCCGGGCATCCCCCTGCGCCGGCTCACCCTGCCGCCCTGTCCTCCTCCGCAGGCCTGCCACTGCCGAGGGCTCAGGGACAGCGCACGCGCTGGGCAGCCGGGCACCCGGGAAAGTTTGAGCATTCTCTGAGTCTCAGGCTGCTTGTCTGTAAACTGGGCCTGGGGTCGTTCCTGAATCTTGATTCTGGGAGAAGCCTCTAGCCGGCGTGTTGGGAACGTTTATGCAATTTATTTTTATCGTTTACATTTATTTATGTATCTATTTATTTAGTGTGTGTGCGTGGCACGTCTGTGAGCTGGTGTGCATGTGGAGGTCAGAGGACAACTAGTAGGCGTGGGTTGTCTTCTTCCATAGTACAGGTCCTGGGGATAGAACTCATGTTGTCCGGCTATGTGGCAAGTTCCTCTATCTGCTGAGCCGTCTGACTCAACCTGACGTTTATACATGTTACACAAAGCACCGACTCTTTGCAGAGCTTCCCAGAGATGTGACATCCCGCGTTCCAGGTGAGGAAACCAAGTCAGCAAGGGCAGACATACAATCGAGCAACCTCAGCACTCCAGAACCTAGAACCCGGCAGGGAGAGAGGCTGGGGTGTGGGCTGGAGTGGCCTGGCTTCTCAGGGTAGAGGCTGGGGAGTCAGTCTGGGCCTCCTAGCCATACTGAGCAGAGATTCTCAGCTTGGGGCTGGGGAGGTGCAGCTTGCACCCACCTCTGATCTCCACAGCTAGGAGAAGAGGGAGGCTCCAGCCTGGAGGGAGGGATCTGAGTTCTAATCCTGACCTGAACCTCACCCTTCTCACCATGATTTGAAGTGCAACAAGTCTGCTTGTCCCAGGCCTTCAGTGTTTTTATGTAGAGGGGGGTGGGCCTGTATCTCCTGAGGCTCTTTTGTTCACTACTGCCTATCTGCCAGTCACCCGAGGGTGGCTGGGTGGGTGGGGTTAAAACAACAAAACAAGTTCTTTCTATGAAGCCCAGGCTAGCTTGACTCTTGAGTCTCCTGCCTCTGCTTCCTGAATTGTGGGGTATGCACCAGCCTGCTAACACTGCACATTTTCATGAAAGACCAGGAGCTGTTTGTCCTGGGTATAGTGTGCACCACAGAGAACATGGGGCAAGATGAAGATTAAGCCATCTTTCTGCACACAAACCCATGGTGAGTTCAGGGGGCTGAAGGGTAGCACTAGGCTTGGGTGGGAGGTCAGTCACCAGGGAACACTAAGGCCAACTTGAACAAGACTGGGTAGCTTAGAGCAGCTGTAAAAAAAAAAAAAAAAAAAAAAAAAAAGCCAGTGAATGGGTGAGGGGCAGATACTGCCTAGAGGAGGGCAGGAAAGACCATGGGCTTGGGTTCTGACACAGCTGGGGTAACTCAGGGAGCATGGGATGAGTTTGGACAGCAGGGAGGTTCAGCCCACTTCTTTTACTGGAATCCTCTGCTGTCTCAGTTCAAGGCTAGGGTAGGACTGCAGGGCTCCTGTGTTGGAGGCGTGGTCCCACGTGATTTCAGCTGGTAGAAGGCTTGGCTGATCTGGGAGGTTTTCCGGGTTCCATCTACAGTGCACTGGAAACCTGAGCATGGTGGTGGTGTCTGCCAGTGGCCAGCACTTGGGAGGCAGAGGCAGGAGGATGGAGAGTTTAAGGTCGTCCTCATCTATGTAGCTAGTTTGCAGCTAGACTAGGTTATAAGCAATCCTGTCTCAAAAACAAAAACAAACGAGCGGTTGCTACAGAGCCACCATGAGATCCTGTTGGGTTTGTCCGCTGTCCTGAGTACTGACTTAGGAAGGTATAACTTGACTTTTCTTTTCTCTTCTCTTCTTCCATGTTTTAGATGCTGGCCAGAGCCTCAGTCCTACTATTTCCCTGGTCCCTGGGGTTTTTCATTCTTTCTTTAAGGTTCCCATTCCCACCATGTGGCTGCTTGTCTACAACATGGCTGACCTCCATGCAGGCTCAAAGGGCATGGATTTTTCTTTTCCTCTCTATCGACCTCCTCTGGGCAGCTGCTGTGATTGGCAGCTTACTGCCCTTCAGTGTGCTGGCTTTGCTTTATTTCCTTGATTTTTTTTTTTTTTTTTTTTTGAGACAGAGTCATGATATATAACCCAGCAGGCCTAGAATTCACTCATGTAGATGAGGCTAGCCTGGAGCTCACAGAGATCTGCCTGCCTCTGCTGCCCAAGGGTTGGGATTAAAGGTGTGTGTCACTAAGCCTGGCTGGGTCTTTTTTTTTTTTTTCTTTTTTGAGACAGGGTTTCTCTGTGGCTTTGGAGGCTGTCCCGGAACTAGCTCTTGTAGACCAGGCTGGTCTCGAACTCACAGAGATCCAGCTGCCTTTGCCTCTCCAGTGGAATTAAAGGCTTGTGCCACCAATGCCTGGCTTGGGGAGGGGGGTTCTCTTTTAAACTGTAATGAAATTGCCTGTGAGCTTCAAAACAAAGCAGAACAAAAACAAACAAAAACCCCATGGACTCGAGAGATGAGGTAGCAGTTAAGAGTATCTACTCCTGCACAGAACCTGGGTTCTGTTCCCGGCACCATATCAAGTGAATTATGACCACCTGCTGCTACTGTTCCTGGGGATCTGAGCTTTTCTGGCCTCCATGGGCATCTGCACTCACGTTCACACACACACACACACACACACACACACACACAGAGAGAGAGAGAGAGAGAGAGAGAGAGAGAGAGAGAGAGAGAGAGAGAGAACAATGAAGATAAAATAGAGTCTTTTAAAAGATCTCTATTAACAAAAACAAATGAGCAAATGGGCTGGGTCTAAGAGGCCGGTCTGCCCTCTCCCCATTTTCCCTCGGTGGGCGCTACAGAGCTAGTTGGTCCTCAGGATCTGATCTCCTTTGGGACAAGAGAAGTGTTCGGCATTCTGCTGGCTGCAGCAACCCTGGCCCGATGCCAAAGGGAGACAGAGCTAGATGGATGGGATGAGAGGAATGTCGGTGAAGGGGGTTGCTGTCCCTCCTCTCCTCTGGGATCTGGAAACCTGGAGTGTGAGGAAATGGGTGGTAGGTGTCTTTCCTGGCTGGTTGGCAAGAGAAAGGGAAAGATAGGGGACAGACTGGCTTGGGGGACAGGACTGCTTCAGGATTTGCAGAGACTGAAGTTTCCTGGCTTAGGACAGTTGGTGGTTTAGTCCCCAGTCGGGATGTTTCAGAGTCCCACAGATGAATGCCTGGGGCAACCTTCTGTAGAATTCGAGAGTTCTCAATATTCTACATAGCCAATGTCTGTGCTGAGAATCAGGGTAACTCTGTGACTCAGGGCCAGGGCCTGTGCCCTTGGGGAGCATTCCAAGGAGTGGGAACATGTACGCTCTAGTGTCTCTGTAGACATGTGCAGGGACACATATTTCTGCAGGTGTAGCTGGTAAGTGCCCATGTCTGTGGCATGGTGGTGCCTGACGCGGGGCTGTGTGTGTGTGTGTGTGTGTGTGTGTGTGTGTGTGTGTGTGTGTGTGTGCATGCCATTCCATGTCTGCACTGCTGAGTGTGGGTTGGCACACCTGTGTGTATCTACGTCCACAGGCACCTGTGTATGTCTTGCATGTGCCTGTGTGTATCTGCCGGCACTTGGTTTTCAGGCTGCATTTATGTGTGGGTGAATATGCCTGAAGTCCATGTGGGATGAGCTTCACCATGGATGCACAGAGATGGGTGAGTATGGAATAATATATATGCTTGTGTACCTTTGTGTATTTGTATGTGCGTTTCATCATCTCTGTGACCACCTTCATGGTTTCACATAGGTTCATGGGTAGTGCTGCACACATGTGCACACCCACAGCTCCTCCAAGTGCACAGGTGTCTCTGGATGTGCTAGTGTCTGTGTTTGCCTCCATGTGCTTTCAGAATGTCCTGAATGTTGTGTGTGACTGCACACCCATGGGGATCACAGCACACCACTCATGGGGATCACAGCACACCCATGGGGATCACAGCACACTCATGGGGATCACAGCACACCCATGGGGATCACAACACACTCATGGGGATCACGGCACACCCATGGGGATCACAGCACACCCATGGGGATCACAGCACACTCGTGGGGATCACAGCACACCCACGGGGATCACAGCACAACCATGGGATCACACTCAAGGGGATCATGGCACACCCATGGGGATCACAGCACACTCATGGGGATCACATTCATGGGAATCGCGGCACACCCATGGGGATCAAGGGCACACTCATGGGGATCACGGCACACCCATGGGGATCACACTCACGGGGGATCATGGCACACCCATGGGGATCACAGCACAACCATGGGGATCACAGCACACCCATGGGGATCACAGCACACCCATGGGGATCACGGCACACTCACACAGAGGAAGGTGTTCTCCTAGCTTCTATGGCACTTGAGAGGACAGGTAGGCTACAGTAGGGCTTGGCTGCCCACTGCTGGTAGAGGACACTGAAGAGAAAAGCAGGAGCTATCAGCACAGCCGCTGCCCCTCACCCCGCTGGGGTTCAGGGAAATGGTCTCTCCTGCCTGCTCCCTCAGGCATCCAGGACTGGCAGGGGCAGCAGACAGCAGGTGGCTTGGAAGAGCAGGCTGAGGCTTTCCAGAGGCCCTGGCCAACAGAGGCTCTTCCGAGCCTCTGAGTGTCCAGGAACCAATGGCCGCCACTGTGTCCGCCACGCGCCTCCTGCACCTGCATCTGGGCCTGGCTTCTCTTGACCTTTCCCTGTTCACAGCCCTGGCTAGGCAGCTAGAATAGCTTCCAGAGGCTCCAGGCCCAAGCGCCCACCTGAGTGATTGTGATGGAGCACAGGGTGCAGGGTGCCAGCAGGCTTGGTTCTCTCGCTCTCACCTCTACTCCATTTCTTCCTGTCTCCCTCTCCACATCCATCTTGATATTTCCATGCCACATCCCAGCTTACTCTATTCCCCTTGAAGTCTTTCACCTCTGTGGTTCTCTAGGGATGGGCCACAGTTCTCTATCTCTGAAGTTCTTAGGATCACTCAGCATCCTTCTGCACCCACTCAGAGTGTCCCTCCTGGTCACCATGAGGATCCCCGGGCCAACCTACTAGTTTCCCTCCATGCCGTCCTCCCCAGGGACATCCACCTCACCCTGAACGATGACTCTCCCTGGTTGTGGCTTGCTTGGCTTGCCTCTGAGGACTGATGGGTAGACTTCCTGGCTTCTCCGTCTTCCTTCAACCTGTCCATCAGGAGGCAGACTTGCTACCCTCTTCCAGACCTCTCTGTATCCTAGCCCCCCCAACCTCCACTCCTCCCATTTTCCCCTTTCCATGCCCCAGTGCTTACCACCTCACCCCTATCCCCACTTCCCAGCATTCCTCCTGTCAACTGTTCTCTGTACATTGCCTGGGGCAGACCCACCCTAATGCCCCATGGGAAGGAAACCCAAATCAATCTACTGGACTCAATGGTACCCTATTTCCTTGGTATGTGTCCCTTGATAGTCATCTAAGATTTTTTATTTATGTCTGTATTTTATGTATGAGTGATCTATCTTCATGCCTGTATGCCAGAAGAAGACATCAGACCCCGTTATAGACGGTTGTGAGCCACCATGTGGTTGCTGGGAATTGAACTCAGGACCCCTGGGAGATCATCTCTCCAGCCCAACTGTCTTTCTTTCTTTCTTTCTTTCTTTCTTTCTTTCCTTTCTTCTTTCTTTTTGTAGACAGAGTATCACTGTGTAGTCCTGGCTGCCTGGAACTCACTCTGTAGATCAGGCTGGCCTCAAACTCACAGAGCTCTGCTTGTCTCTGCCTCCTGAGTGCTGGGATTAAAGGCCCCGCTGATAGTCAGCCTTGATTGTTAACTTGACTGGCTTGAAAAGCACCTGGGTTAACAGTTGCACACTTGTGGGAGAGTGGGGAGGAAGGCTTTCCCACCTTCAGTAACAACATCCAGTAAGCTCCAGGCCAAGATGGGAGAGACATACTGGCAGCCTTGCTCTGCTTCCTGGCTGAGGTGATGTAAGTGACTTTGCTGCACCACGTTCTCCACATGTGGTGCCTGAGGCGTCTGAAGCCACAAACCAAAAGAAGCATCCTCCTTTTAAGTTTTCTTTGTCACAGGAAAAGCATATGGGACAGAGTTGCTGAGGTTCCTGAACCTGACCACATGACTCTTATTTGCCTTACTAGGAAAGGTCTGGAAATGCAGGCTGAGTATGGTGCATCCCTGGAGACTCCATACTCAGGAGGCAGAGGCAGGGGGCACAACTCCCAGGCCATGGATACATGTGAAGACCCTGTCTCCACAAATGAACTGACCATGCATGACAGCCCATGCCTTTAATCCCAGCACATGAGAGTCAGGCAGATCTCTGTGAGTTCGAGGCCAGCCTGGTCTACAGAGTGAGTTCCAGGACAGGCTTCACAGCTACACAGAGAAACCACGTCTTGAAAATCAAACGAAGTGACATGCATATTAAATAATCCGCAGGATGCTTGTCAACAGAGCTAACAGGCAGTTCTGATAGATGCTCAGAAGACTGGTATGCCCACACAAGTGCAGACACTGAAGGTGTACTTGTGAAGTTTCAGATGGGAACGAGGACTGAGCTCTGAGTTGGACTGAAGCCTCTCCTCCTGTGCCATGCTCTCCTGTGCCACGCTAGCAAAGAATTGGTTCTCATGTTGTCTGTGTTCTGAGACTCCGAGGGAGGCTAACAGTGACAGGATAATTGATTTGACAGAAGGAATGTCAAAATAACTCATAATTCAGGTTGTGGCATGGCCATTGCTGGCTACTGTTAACCAGGTTTATGGTGAGAATGAGGATCAGTAGCCGGGCGTGGGTGGCGCACGCCTTTAATCCCAGCACTCAGGAGGCAGAGGTAGGCGGATCTCTGTGAGTTCGAGGCCAGCCTGGTCTCCAGAGTGAGTTCCAGGACAGCCTCCAAAGCTACACAGAGAAACCCTGTCTCGAGAAAAAAAAATAAAAATAAAAATAAATAAAAAACAAAACATAAAAGCTAAACCCTTGCATTGGGACAATAGGAAAAATGCCTTGAGGCCAGTTCCTGAGAACTGACAAGACCTGACCCATAATAGGTGAAGGATATGAAAGAGTAAATTCATTTGAAAGACTTTCTCTTGAGATGCAAGTGCCTCTTGGGTGCCCTTCCAGCATGAGGCCATCTAGGAAGTTGTTTCTCCATGGCTCTTTACTGTGCTGAACTACCCAAGCACCCAAGGTTCTGGCAGCCACTGTCTAAGAGGGCCCAATTACATTCGGTTGAGGCACAGACCTTTGCAGATGGGCAAAATATAGGTTTTGGGGCCATGGAGGCTTCTGCCCAGACTTCAAAAGAAAGCCAGGAAGATCAGGAGGTGCCCAGATCCCCATAGGCAGTCACCTATGGGTTATGTGTAACACTGTAACAGGGAAGGCTAAGCTGCAGAGGAGCCCCCAGGATGCTGGTGATGCCAGGAACACAGAACATCTGCCAAAGGAATCCACAAGTAGCAAGTGGAGCCAACCAAAAAGAGGCCACATGAGTTAAATCACAAGGCCATGGATGGGGCTGTGGGAGCTGTGAGAACTCTAATGTTCTGGGTGGAAACTATAGGATTTAATATTTCTCCTTACAGATTTTGTTCCTCTTTGATCCATGCCTTCCTGTATTCTTCCTTTCTGTTTACCTTGTATCATTGTATCTGAAAGCATGTAACTTGCTTTTTTCCCCTAAAGATTTATTTTAATCACACACACACACACACACACACACACACACACACACACACACACACACACGTGTTTGGGGGAGGCACTTGTGTGCAGTTGTCTCAGAGTTCAGAGATAACAGATCTCCCGGATGCTGCCTACAGTGGATGCTGGGCCCTGAACTCAGGTTCTCTGCAAAAGAAGTAAACACTCTTAACTGCTGAGCCATTTCTCCAGCCCTGTGATTTGATTCCTTATTTTAAAAGGGCTTACAGACAACACTTTGCCTTGCATCTCAGACAGGAATTTGAACTTGATCTTTGAACCATCTTAGGACTGTTGGGGAGGCTGTGGGAATGGTTGTAGATGTACTGAGACTATTGAGCATTTGGCTTGTAGGAGGGTGGAATGGTGTGGTTTAAGTGTGATAGGGGTGTTATAGTGTCAGGTTGATGGGGTAAATTTGGGTTGTTCATTTTGATTGTCAGTTGAGTGTTGAGATTAGAAACATACTCATATCTCTGGGTATGTCTGTGAGGGTCTTTCCAAAGAATACTAATTAAGGTGGTATATCTTCTCTGAAGGTAGGTGGCCCCACAGCTGGGGCCCCTGATAAAGTGGAGGGAGAAAGAAAAATCCTTATTGTAAGTACTCGATGGGTGCTGGTGGCGCATGCCTTTAATCCCAGCACTTGGGAGGCAGAGGCAGGCGGATCTCTGTGAGTTTGAGGCCAGCCTGATCTACAGAGTGAGTTCCAGGATAGGCTCCAAAGCAATACAGAGAAACACTGTTTCCAAAAAACAAACAAACAAAAAAAATCCGTTCTCTCTCTCCCTCCCTCCTTTCCTCCCTCCCTCCCTCCCAGCTATGGGACACTAAGGCATCACTCGGGTATCTCTTGATTAATTGATGTATATGGAGGTTTAAATGAAAATATCCCCCATAAACTCATGCGTTTGCATTTGAACTTGAACACTTGATCCCCAGTTGGTGACTCGGTTTGGGGATTTGGGGATGCTTAGGAGGCGTGGCCTTGCCGTAGGAAGTATGTCAGTGGGTGCAGGCTTTGAAAGCTGAAGGCCTTGCTCTATTCCCAGTTTGCTCTCTCTGCTTCACTATTGTGGTTCAAGACGTGAGCCCTCAGCTTCTGCCCCGACTTCCATGCCTGCTGCCTGCTGCTATGCTGTTCTGCCATGATGGACTCTAATCCTCTGGATCTGTAAGCCCAAATAGGTCCCTCCTTCTGTAAACTGCCTTGGTCGATGCTTAGTCACAGTAACAGAAAAGTTCCTGACACATTGTGTCTAGGGCTCTGCCCTTAGCCCTCAACTCCACCCCCACCGTCAGTGCCCACAGTGCCTATGACTTCCCGCACTTCTGGTTCAGTACTGTAATCTTCTAAACACCAAGACTCATCATGTCTGCCACCCTGTGGCTTCTCCGCCTGACATCTCAGGTCATACAAGTTCCCTTCCTAACTTGAACTCATCCAACCTGCCCCTCCTCCTTGTTGGCCTTCCTAGGGAACACAGCCCAGCTGTGATCTCTATCTCTTTTTCCTTGCCTCACCCTCTACCTCGGCCACTAACTGTCTGCTCTTTAGGTTGGTTGAGCTCTGGGTGGTGAGTTTCATTATGTGGGGAAAAAAAAATCTGTGATTATTTCTCCCTAGTTGATGCTTCTCTTTCTCTCCTTCTGGGACTCCGGTCATATATGTCTTTTGTGTGCTCGGGGTGACCTTGCTGGTGGCGCATGCTCTCCTCTCTGCATCCAGTCTTCCTCCTCCTCCCGATTATTTTTCCTCTTGCTTCATGCCTGCTGCCTGCTGGGTAATTTTATATATTTATATGTTACTCTATGTCACTAATCATATCCCATGTACTTTTCATCTTGGACACTGTCAACTCTAAAACTTGACTTTAGGGCTTGAAGGAGATGGCAAAGTGGGTAAGGGTGCTTGCTGCCAAGTGTTTGAGCTCCAGGACCCACATGATGGAAAGAGAACTGACTCCATAAATTGTCCTTTTCAAGGGGTGTGGGGAGAGGGTCTTGAATTGCAGCCCTCCTCCTGCCTCAGCCTGCTCAGTCGTCCAATTCTAGGACTAAAGGTATTCAGCATCCTACCCAGTGTATTCTTTTCTTTCTAGGGTTTTTTTTTTTTTTTTTTTTTTTTAAAAAAAAAAAAAAAACCTCCTCCATTGTATATCTGTTTATGCCCCATGCTGAGATTGAGCCATGGCCTTGTTTTCCACCACTGAGCTACATCTCTGGCACTATTGTTATTTTTTTTTATCCTGTTATGTACCGCAGGTTGGCCTCAAAGTCAGGCTGCTTCTGCCTGTGTCTCCTGAGTGCTGGGATTATAGCTGTGTGCGAACACATTCAGTTATGACTGTCAATTTTTTTATTAGATGGTAGACGCTGAAAATTTTGGATATTTTTGTGTCTGTAAACCTTCAGCATTGTTCTGGAAAGCAGTTCCTTGGGAACCAATCTGTCCTTTCGAGTCTTGTTTTCTGATTTATCAGGAAGAACTGGAATGCTCACTTAGGACTGAACATCTCAGAAGCCACCCTACTCAGGGTCTAGAGAGCAGCAGTTCTGAGGTCTGACTGGTGGGAAGGCACCATTCCCAGGCCCGTGTGAGCACCAGGCACTGTGCTCCAATTCTTTCTAATGGTTCTTTGGCCTTTCAAAAACAACTGCATCAGCCAAGCATGGTGGCTCACGCCTTTAATCTCAGCACTCAGGAGACAGAGGCAGGTGTATCTCTGTGAGTTCGAGGCCAGCCTGGTCTCCAGAGTGAGTTCCAGGACAGCCTCCAAAGCTACACAGAGAAACCCTGTCTCGAAAAACCAAAAATAAATAAATAAATATAAAAATAAGTAAATAAATAAAAATAAAAAACCAACACAAACCACTGCATGATGTGTTTCTGGTCAGAAGTGACCGACTGTCAATTGCCAATGCTCACTAAACCTTCTCACCCCTCTCAGAAATCCAGACCCACCACCTCCTGCCGGGTGATGCCCATGAGCACTCCGGGCTCTGGCTCTGGCCCACTCCAGTCTTCATGCCCACCCATCTTAGCAGATTTGAGACCTCACCAGTTGTCTAGCTTTCAGCCCTTCCCCTCCTCATTTTCCTGGGTTCATTTCGAGCTCCCACCATGGCCGAGCAAGTTGAATGACTTGTCCTTCTCCCAGGGAGTGCTCCTCTTCAGTTCACAGAGCCATTTCTGCCAGGAGCTCTGGCCTCCTCTACCTTTTTGTTTCTTGTACCGTCTAGCAAGGATGGTGAGGCCCAGTCCAGCCTCTCTCCTGGAAGGAGGGGAAGGCCCCTCCAACACCCCCCCCCCCGCCCAGTTCACTCTGGCTCTTCATTCCAAGCCTGTGAGGGCTGAACGGAGTGGTGAGTAGATGAGACTCATGGAGGGCGAGACCCAACAGTTAAGGAAGCCAGGACCAGGGGTCAGGACACCTGCCCTCTTTAGTACTGCCAGACATGCAGGTCACTGCCCCCGCCCAGTTTCACAAGACAAAGAGGTAATGAAGTCCTTCCTGGCTCCAGATGTTACACTCTTGCCCACAAATACCACACCATATAATGAATCATGACTATATTTCAAACCATCTGCCTATGAGCATCGGGAAACTGAGGCCCTGGGGGGTTTCTGGGGACAGGAGTTACCCTGGCTCAGCATCAGGGGTGGAACTTGTTGGAGGCCCAGTGACATATTCCAGTACTGCTCCTCTGGTTTAGCAAGGAGTCTGCCCCCGAGTGTCCTGCAGGCTGGCCTTATGATGGAGTCCAGGGCTTCTCACTGTCTGGTTCATTTCCAGAGCTCAGAGCGCACTAACAGAAGAAGACTCACCTAGAAATGGTCACATACTCCATCTGGAAAGGAAGCTTCGGGGGAGCAGAGAACCTAAGGTCAGCCTGAGGTCAGACACTGTCCAGCCTAATTATTCATTAACCGAACGAGTCAGGGGCGCTGAATTAATGACCTGTGGAAGGCTGGGGAAAATTCTTCCTGGGAAGGCAGGAGGGCCTGCAAGAGAGGGAAGCCCACATGTGAGGGAGGGGGAGGCCATCCATTCATGACAGCCCCCCCACACACACACACAATGTGCCTTTCTGTCTAGCATGGGCAGGACCCTTGAGGTCTGGCTGGTGGGAGAACAACAAATGATACAGTGACCATCCAGAGTGATCTTGTCTGTAGCAGAGGCTGTATGGGTCTAGTTGGTGACTTGGTCTGGAGAGGTTGCAGAGACCAGCAGATTCTGCCCCTCCCCTCCAAGCTCAGGGCCTGTGGCATACTCTGACTGTCTGGGTTGGTGGCAGCAAGCCAGCCCCCATTCACATCAGGGATTTCTCCAGTGTCATCGGTCTGCCTGAACCTCCTGTTGTCAGCACATATGAACTAGTGTACAGAGGTGGCCAAAGAGAGGCAATGAAGTGCGGCCCCACGGGGCAGGGAAAGAGAGTGCCTCAGGACTGGGGCCCCAGGAAGGGCTAAGAGAGATGGGGAGTAGCTGGGGGGCCTTGTCCTGGCACCTGCACCGCTGGGGGCTTGGGGCTCTTGTATGCTGGGATGGGACAGAGGATGAAGAGAGGGGTTTGAAATGAGATGAGTTCTGGGGGAACAGGTAGGCTGGGACCGCACGGTGAGTGTGGGGATGGAGAAAGGTTTCCCCCTGGAAAGTGGTGGGAGCAACTTTCAGAGAACACTGTAGGGAGCTCAATTCCCTGACCTTGGAGCTGAGGCAGGCCTGTGTGTGCACCTGTGTGACACCATGTTCAGGCTGCCCCTTTGTGACACATGGAGTCACTGTGTATTGCTGTGAAGATGGTCACAGGAAGTGTGTGTGGGGGGGGGGGTCTGTGTCTCCACTCAGGGTCTCTGGGAGAACTCTTCGGCCCGACTGCCTGTAAGAAGTTGCTGAGAGGCCATGGCCCCGAGTTGTTTTCCACCCAATGTGGCAGGTGTGGGGGTGTGGCAGGCTAGTCTGGGCCATAGCCTCCTCCCTCAGGCTTGCCTACTTGGGAACTGCTGGACAGCAGTAGACAAAGACGGCTTTTATTGAAATGCAAACAAACCTTCACAGCCCCATCCTGTTCAGGGTTTGAGAATGCAATTCTACAGTGGGCACCCCTTCCCTGCCTCAAGCTTAGTCTCATGGAACAGTTTTGGCCATGAGGATGATGGGGGTACCTGGCACTTTTCCAGGTTGTCTCAGGCTTTGAAATGAATCTGACCCTGCCTGGCCGGCCACTCTTAGAGTCCCACTCAGGTCAGAAACTTTAAAAGGCAGGGAGAGGGGACCTGAGTCTTTTGCTTCTCCCTTCCCACAGGATGGGGGCAGTAGGGTGGCAGCAGTAACCCCAGTGACAGCTTAGGGTGGGGCTGCTCCCCACAGAGGTGGGAGGAGGGGCTGTTTGTTCCACACTGAGAGGGGTGCCTAGGTGAGATTTCAAAGCATTCACCATTCGTTAGCCTTCCCTGGGCCCCGGCTGCATTCCAGACCTGAGGGAGTCCTGCCCCTGAGAAACCCAGGAGAGTCGAGTTACAGCCCAGCTGTGGAGCCCTGCCCATCAGACAGTCTGGTTTCTGCTTCTGGCAATGGTCCATCTCCCACCCTCTACCCGACAACTGCCACTGCTTGCTTAGGCTCTGGACTCAGGATGGAAGAGAAGGAGACATAACCCACTTTCCAGATAACACAATCTGGAATCTCCCCAACTCCCAGGACCTGGAACCCTTGTGGGTTTGACCTCTGCCTAGCCAAAGCTACCAGGAGATTGAAGGAAGGAGGTGGTCTGGGCTGACTTCTTTCTGGAATAGCTCAAACCATATTTTATCTTCTTTATTTACATATTTACTCCCCATCCAACAGGGTTTCTCTGTGTAGTCCTTAGCTGTCCTAGAACTCACTCTGTAGACCAGGCTGGCCTGGAACTCACAGAGATCTGCCTCCCTCTGCCTCCTGAGTGCTGGTATTAAAGGCCTGCGCCACCACTGCTGGTCTTAATTACTTTTTGAGACAGGATCTCGTGTAGCCCAAGCTGGCCTCCGACTTGGTAGCATCGGGGATGATCTTGAATTTCTCATCCTCCTGCCTCCATCCTTCCCTCTCTGGCAATGGTGGCACTTCCCACGTACTGTCTCTTCCTTGTGCTTCACTGACAAGTGCTCAATCAAACATTTGTGGCTACATCTACAATGTAGAGAGCCCTGCTGGGCTGAGGAGTGCAGCCTGCCCAGCAGGGGCTTCCTGCGTGGGGGCTCTTGGCCTGAAGACCAAGCATGCCTATATGCTCCAAAAGTATTCTGAGTAGAGGGGAGCCTGCAGGAGAGATGCAGACCTTTCATGTCTGCTGGAGATAACTGCCTGATAGTGCTGCGTTCTGGGTTGACAAGGCAGGAATGTGGTGTAGTAGTGCTGAGTAGAGCAATGCTTAGTAGACACAAGACCTTGGGTTTCTGGCTCCATTCCCAGCACCCACACGGTGGCTCACAACTATCTGTGATTCAAGTTCCAGGGGATCTGACTACCTCTTCTGACCTTCTCAGACACCAGTCATATCCATGGTACACAGACCTACATGGAGACAAAAAACCCATACCAATAAAATAAAGACAATTAATTAAAAAACAACAGTGCTATGTGTTGGTGGCATACACTTTTAGTCCCAGCACTTGGGAAGCAGAGGCAGGTGGGTCTCTGTGAGTTCCAGGCCAGCCTGGTCTACAGAGGCCGTTCCAGGACAGCCTCCAAAGCAATATAGAGAAACCCTGTCTCGAAAAACCAAACCAAACCAACAAACAAAAAACCAAAACCAGCAACAAAAACAAAACTCAGGGTTCAAGTCCCAGACCACAAGAACACCCTGAACTAATGGGGGGGCAAGGGGAGAGCAGGACCAGCCTGAACTTTACTCCTGCTCAGCCTCCATCTACTTCACAAGCACAGGTCTCAATGAAAGAGGACACTTGGAAACCACAGCCTTAGGCAATGGGAGCCACAGAAGATTTAAGGCAGTCAGCAGTGACTGCATAGACTAGGCTAGGGTGAAAGTGGGCTGCCTTCCCCAGGCTTGGAAGCAGTGAAACTTACCTGCAAGGTGGCTTTCTGCCTGGGAACAGCATGGGGGATGTCCCAGGTCCACAGAGCTGAGATGTCAAAGACGGGGGACAGCCCCCTGCAAGCAGCCAGATGAAGTGGGGACACATAACCCAGTCAAGCAAAAGGCCACACCGCTATGAGGACATGAAACCCTCAAGAGTCCACACAGGGCCCAGGACCCTGCACTGTGCTCTTGGGCTGCGGGTGCCACTGAGATTGAGACTAAGTGTCTGGGGACAGGGACACACCTGGGCTTGGCCTTCAGCTGAGGAGCAGGTTTGTAGAATCCAAAGTAAAGCTGCTTCCACCTAGGATGTTCCCCAAAAGCCTCTTCCTCTATCTGGCTCCTCTCTCCATCAGCTGTAGTGTTGTTATTTTGAGACAGAGACTCATGTATCCTTGACTGCCCCAAACTTCTATGTAGTGGAAGAGAACCTTAAAGTTCTGATGTGTTTGTGTGTGAGTGAGGGCACTCACGTGCCACAGCCTGTGTGTGGAGGTCAGAGGGAGCCTCAGGTGCTGGTCCCTGCCTTCCATTTTGTTTGAGGCATTGTCTTTCTTGTCAGTCACCTCTGCATACCACAGACCAGTTGCACCCCCACACACACACATCCTGTCAATCTAGACTCACAGATGTTCTCAACCAGTGGCTTCATCAAGCCTCTATCTCTAAAAATATTTGCATAACAATTCACAACAATAGCAAAATTGCAGTTACAAAGTAGCAATGAAATAATTTTATGGTGTGGGTCACCACAACATAAGTAACTGTATTAAAGGGTCGCAGCATTAGGAAGGTTCTAGAGATTGTCCCATCTCTCCATAAGATGCTGGGATTTCAGGCATGTGCATTGTTGTGCCCAGTTCCCATGTGGGCTCTGAGATTTTAACTCAGGGTATTAGGCTTGTTCGAAAGCACTTTACTCACTGAGCTGTCTTCTTAGCTCTCCAACTTACTTTTTTTTTTTTTTTTTTTAAGATTTTATTTATTATGTATACAGTCTTCTGCCCGCATGCCAGCAGAGGGCACCAGATCTCATTCAAGGTGGTTGTGAGCCACCATGTGGTTGCTGGGAATTGAACTTAGGACCTCTGGAAGAACAGTCAGTGCTCTTAACCACTGAGCCATCTCTCCAGCCCCCAACTTACTTTTTGAGGCAAGCTTTTTCACTGAACCTGGAGCCCAGTTGGCTAGGCTGGCAAGCCAGTGAGCTCTGGGGCTCCTCTGACTCTGTCTCTCAGCTACCTGGATTTTCCATGGCTGCTGGGTCCTTGTGTGTGCCAGGCAAGTCCCTTACCAACCACTATGCTGCCTGTGCACATAGCCTAGAGCTTCTGGCCACTAGGATTATGGGTGCATGCCACCATGCCCTTATGTCATGCCAAGCACTCTGCCAGGATCCCCAGACCTCTTACTGTCTTCACTTGCTAGATGCCACCCAGACTTGCAGCAGAGTCAGAACGGGTAAGTCAGGAGCCATGCCTGGGTTCTCACAGATCACTGGGGTTATCTGCGCCAGGCTGGAAGCTCTGGGGTATGAAGGAGTCTGCCACACTTTTTAGCACATTCAAGAGCTGTCTGTTAGGGACAGTGTGGTCATTCGGGGTCTCTGAGTGGTCAGGGTAGGCTGGGTTTGGTAGCTCACAGCCTAGGAGAAGCTACTGGCCAAAGCCACTATGGGGACTACAGACATTATGAAAGAGAGTGCTAAGTGGTACAAGTGGAGAGGGGACACAGCTTTTCCCTTTTCCTGGTCTTTGATCATCAGGTAACATCCAGACCTTTAGTCCATATGCTAAGTCTTCTTTATGTATATTTAATTTTTAGTTGTGTGTGCGTGCATGTTTGAATGCCTGGTGTGTGTGTGTGTGTGTGTGTGTGTGTGTGTGTGTGTGTGTAGTACCTACAGGGGACAGAAGAGGGCACCAGATCCCCAGAGCTGGAGTTACAGTTAGTTGTGAAGGTGTCCCATCTAGGTTCTGGGGACAGGTTTGAAGTCCTCTGAGAGAGAATCTTCCATAAGACCAGTGCTGGTGCTTAGCCCCCAAGTGATCTTTCCATCCCGCTGTGACACACACGGGTTCCAGGGAGCCTGTGTATGAGGGTTTATTGTTGTTTGCATAAGTGTGCTGGGATTGAACACAGGCAAATGTTCTACCACACAGCCCTTGATTTTTTTTTGAGATACGGTCTTGTTATGTAGCCTAGAGTAACTTCAAGTTCATGATCCTCCTTCCTCAGAATCCAAAGTATTGGGATGACAGATGTGTATCAGAATGCTTGGTCTCTCCTAGGTGGCTGATTTTATCAAGATTCTGCTGTCTACCACAAGTGGGATCCTTCTGGTAGTACTTCAGCTGGACACAGTGGCCTGCCTATGATTTTGGTGACTTCAGAGGAGAAGGCAGGATTCTGAGTTCAGAGCCAGCCGGGGCAACTTAGGAGAATCCTGCTTGATTTTTTAAAAAGAAAAGAAAGGTTAGCACACACTTTTAAGATTCCATCTTGGGGAGCTAGGCAGTGGTGGCATAGCCTTTAATCCCAATACTTGTGAGGTAGAGGCAGGCAGAATTCTGAGTCTGAGGCCAGCCTGGTCTACAGAATGAGTTCCAAGACAACTAAAAAGCAAGCAAACAAACAAAAAATCCCACCCAAACAAAACAAACAAAAAAAAAAAAAAAAAAAAAAAAAAAGAAAGAAAAAAGGAAAAAACAATCCAGCTTGGGAGACCAAAGAACTTGTGGCTTGTCTGGTCTAAACAAGTTTCAGGCCAGTCAGGGCTACATAGGTGAGACACTGTCTCAAAACAAACACAACAAAAGGCTGGGACTATATCTCCATTGGTAGAGTGCTTGCTGGGTGTGCTGAAGGCCCTGAATTCTATTCCAATATCTCATCAATAGGGTGCAGCGTCCTTGTCTGCAATTGAAAAATCCACAAAATGTTGCGCGGTGAAGTTGTGGCTCCTGGAGGTGACCAGGAGCAGGGACCGAGCACTGGCTACAGGCTGAAGTCCAGGTCCAGCTGGGCATGGACAGGCATTCCGGGCATTGGAGGGGCTTCCTGACAGAGGCAAACCCGGGAAAGGTTACAGCAGTGCAAAGTCCCCAGAGGCCCACTGGAGGGAGGATGGCAATGTCGGGGGGAATGGAAAAATTTCTCCAAGCCAGATGTCTGCGCCTTGGTCTGGCCTTTTTGAAGCACCCTTCCGCAGTCTTTGTGGGCCTCCTGTCTGGCCCGGTCCCATTTGGTGGTGGCCCAGTGGGTGGGTCGCTTCTGACTTGGGAAACAGGCTACCTCATGCATCTGTGCAGTCTAAGGATGTTGGGAGAAAGGCCTAAGCTGTGGCCCTCCCCTCCCAAATGAGGTCTCTCTCTGCCTGGCTCCTGCACCCCTGCTCAGGCCCCTTGAGAGTCCAGAGTCTCCAGTGCGGTAGGGTGATGTGGTAGACTCAATCCATCCAACTGTCTCTGCCTGTCTGTCTCTGAGCTGTTCCTACATGTATGCACACATGTGGACTCTCTCTCTCTCTCTCTCTCTCTCTCTCTCTCTCTCTCTCTCTCTCTCTCTTCATTCTAACTGGTATCTAACCATGGGCCCTTGAAGGAGCCTGGGATGAACCAGAAACAGCCCCTGCCTAGGTGGAACCCGGACCCCCAGAGTGGTGGAGCTCAGGCTCTGCAGTGAGCAGGTAGGAGCTGAATTCTCCATTGGGCTGAATGATGCTTTTCCACTTCCTGTCTTAAATCTTGAGTCAGATGATACTCAGAACCTCAGTTTGCCCAGTTGTCAAATGGGGAGAGAAGAGCGGTAAGAGGGGGAAGGGAACAGGAGGATTACTAATTAAGGACCAGCCTTGTCTACGTAGGCAGACCCTGTCTGTGACTGTAGCTCAGTTGGCAGAGCACTTGCCTGTCATGCACACAGGCCTAAATTCAGTCCCCAGCACCGCATAAAACCAGGTGGGGTGGCTCTTGCATGTAAGCCCAGCACGCAGGACAAGAAGGCAGAAGAATTAGGAGTTCAGGTCATCCTCAGCTACATAGGAAATTTGGGGTCATTTTGAGCTTCAAGACACTTTGCTTCAACAACAAAACAAAATAGGGCTGGAGAGATGGCTCAGAGGTTAAGGGCACAAACTGCTATTCCAGAGGAACTGGGTTCAAGTCCCAGCATCCACCCTGGGTGGCTCCAACCACCTGTAATGCCAACTCAGAGGAATGCAACACCTCTGGCTTCTGTGAGTTCAAGGCCAGCCTGGTCTACATAGCAGTTCCAGGCCAACCAACGCAGTGAGACTTGTCTCAAAACAAACAAACAAACAAACAAACAAAACAATAGTTCCAATAATAATAGTAATAATAAAAATAATAAAAACAACAGCAACAACAGCAACAACAGCCGGGCGTTGGTGGCACACACCTTTAATCCTAGCGCTTGGGAGGCAGAGGCAGGCAGACCTCTGTGAGTTCGAGTAGAGTTCCTAATAAATCATTTTAAAAACACATAAAACCAAAAGCTTATCGAGACTGGGAAGATGTAAGGAGTGAGGCTGGGAGGGGCTGACACCATAGAACATGCTTGTTGGGGAAAAGGGCTGAGGAAACGAAGCTTGCACTGACTGTGGGCTCTGTATGGTAAGATCCTCAACCAGAAACCCAAGCCCCAGGTTCTGAGGGCAGGTAACCAGGCCTGTGGAGTTGGTAGGTCTAAGCCTGGCTTCCTAAGGACACAGGATCCCATCAAAGTGAGGTCAGGACTGCAGCTCTCCTTTAACTGGGCTGCTGGGCTGTAGAATCCTGCACAACACTGCCCTCCAGGGCTAGCTGGGACTGAATGTTCCCCACCCAGCAAAGCATGAGGTACTCAAAGATCCTACCTTACTGGAGAGCTGGCCTTGCCCAGCCCAGGGGAAGGCAGGCCAGGGGAGGAGGAGGGCGGAGCGCCCCCTCACCCCCATGAGTCAGGTGCTAGAAGAGCTCTGGATGCCTTGGGCTCTTGGACTTCTCACAAAGACCAACAGTGCCCAAGAGAGAACGGAACAAGGGTTGGGGAACAGGCTGTTCTCCCTGGGGCTTCGAGGTCTGGTCCAGAATCAGAGAAGGCTCTCACGGTCTCACATAGTGCCTCATTCCAGCCAGTGTGGCTGGGTCCTGGACCAGTCCAACCTAGTAACAGTGGCGTGGAGCACTCACGTGAGCCCTGAACCCCAGCACGCAGGACACACCCTCCCCCTCATTTCTTTCTCTTTTTTTGATTTTGTTTGTTGTTGTTACAACAGGGTCTCATGCATCCCAAGATGGACTGTAATTTTCTGTGTAGCCAAGGATGACCTTGAACTACTGAGTCAGCTGCCTCCACCTCCTGAGTGCTGGGATTACAGGTGTACACCAGCATACCCAGTTTACATGCTGCTGGAAATTTAACCCAGGGCCGTGCATGCTAGGTGGGCACATCACCATCTAAACTACATCCCCATCCTTCTTTAAGAGAAATTACCATCATTATATATAATATTTTACATATTGTACATAAATATTTTATATTAAATATAATACATTAATATAAAATATTAATATATAAATGATATAACTTATATAACATGTAATACAATATACATTACAATTTATTATGTGTGTGGAAGCCACAGGACAATTTACAGGAATTGGTTCTCCTTCCAACATGTTGGTCTCAGGACTCAAACTCAAGTCTCAAGTGCCTCTGCAGGCTAGGCCATCTCTCAGGCTCCTGCTCCCTTTAATTTTTGTGGGGACTCCCTCGAGGTAAGTGAGCTCTCTGCCACTGAGCTGCACGTTCATTCTTCTTTGAGGTTTTTATTTGAGACAGGGTCTTCCAAACTTGATTTCCCTCTGTAACCCACATTGGCCTTCCACTTTTGCTACCCCTGGCTTCAGCCTCCTATGTAGCTGGATTACCCAGCTTCAAGCCTTCTAGATGAAGAAACTGAGGGTCACAGAGACACATCCTCCTGCCAGGCAACCTTTCCCTGGGCAATCGGAGACCCCACACCAGCCTTGAACACACCAGGATGGAAGTCTGGCCTGAGAGCTCTACAGCTGGTAAAGAGGTATCAGGGGGGATAAGGTCCACTACAGCTGCCAGACTGCCTCTGGGGAGGTGCCCACTTTTGAGTTTCCAAGAACTTTGTTTTGTAAACTTGTCCAAACCCCAGTTGCCTAAGAGTGGAGCCCTTTGAAGGACGCCTTGGCTGGTCAGAACCAAAGCTCTTGTCATCTAACTTTCCAGATGAAAGCAGAGGCCTCCGGATACCCATATCAACTCCTGAGTAGCCTTGGGTTCCTGGACCCAGGCCCCAAGGAAGCAAGACTGGTCCTAGAGAGTAAGGGCCAGTGGATTTGGGGGAGGAAGGGGAAGGGGACTGGTGTGACAGCAGGTTTTTATCAGGTCTAGGAGAACACTTCCTCACTCTGGGGGTGGGCAAGGGGTTGTGTAAGTGGGCCAGGTCACAGTCTGCTTGCTTTCTTCTGGGTCCTACAGGGTACCTGAGCTGTCATGCACTACCTGGTCTTGGACTGGGGGAGTGTAGAGAATAGCTGTGTGCTATGTAACCTTGGGGTAGGGGCTTCTGTTGCCATCCCAGACTGTGGGGGAACCCGTGACAACTGGAGGGAAGAGGCTCTCATTCAGAGAGAGGGCAGGCCAAAGCCTTGGAGTATCACCCTTTCAGTCTGGCATCTGGACAATGGGTAGTGACCAGCTCTGTGACCTTCAATCCAGGCACTGTGTGTCCCCTGGACTAGGACCTTCCTGAGTGGAGAGCTGCAAGCCTGGCAGTCTCATCCCATTCTTCACACAGCCATTATTTCTGAGCCTATGAGGCCCTTGGCTATGCTGGACACCCTTTCTGAGTCAGTGGGGTGGAACAAGAAAAGGAGGCCCCGATCCTGACCACAGGAAAGTTCTGAATCCCAAGGTCAAGTTAATTTTCACATGATGGCTAGCATTTTTTTTTAATAGTCTCTTACTATGTGGCCCAGGCTGGTCTAGATCTCCCTGTGTAGACCAGGCTGGCTTCTAGCTCACAGAGATCTGCCTGCCTCTGCCTCCCGAGTGCTGGGATTGATGCTGTGAGCCACCATACTGAGCTGACAAAGTTGTGAGCCTTGTCTGCTTGACACAACTTAGCACTTAGCATCACAAGAGAAGAGCAGCTGGTGAGACTGTCTATGTTGCGTTGGCCTATGAGCATGCCCGGGGTCTGGGGCATGAAAGTAGTTTTAAGATTTGGAACTGCCCAGACCACTGTGGGCAGCATCCGTCTTAGTTGGGGTTTCTATTGCTCTGACAAAGCACCATGACCAAAGCACAAGTTGGGGAGAAAAGGGTTTATTTGGCTTCTTACACTTCCATATCTTTGTTCATCACTGCAGGAAGTCAGGACAGGAACTCAAACAGGACAGCAACCTGGAGGCCGAGCAGATGCTGAGGCCATGGAGGGTGCTGCTTACTGGCTTGTTCCCCATGGCTTGCTCAGCCTGCTTTCTCAGAAGCCCGGGGATGGCCCCACCCACCATGGACTGGCCCCTCCCACATTGATCACCAATGAGATGAGCCTTACAGCTAGATCTCACCGAGGCATTTCATCAGCTGACCTTCCTTCCTCTTTGACTAGCTGTGTCACGTTGACACACAATCAGCCAGTGCATCACCATTCCCTCTTCTAGGGTCTGGAACTGTGTAAGGATGGGAAAACTGAGCTGAGTGACAGGGAAGAAGGGGCCATTCTCTGCACTCAGTCTGACTGAGGATGGATGCGTCCAGCGGCTTCAGGCTCCTGCCACTGCATCTCCTCCGCAGCGACCGGCTGGAATTTGGAATCGTGAATCAAAATAACCCTTTTCTGCCCTAAGCTGCCTTTTGTTTGGGGTCTTTTAACACAGCCACAGAAATGGAACGGGGACATGTCATGACTCTGATCTTCATGGGTCCTTCAGACACGAGCTTTTGGAAGGTAGAGGGAAGGGAGAAGAGATGAGAGAGGCGGGTCACTGGACGGCATGCACTGTCCACTCCCAACAGCCGAAAACGGAGATCCATTACACTGCTCATTCCGCATGGTTTTAAACACCACTGAGAAAAGAAAAACAGCACAGGACCTTTCAGGGCTTAGCTGAGCATCTCAAATGAGCTGGGAGCATTTGTGAATTGAGCTCCCCTTTAACTTAATTTCAGCATTCAGGAGGCAGAGGCAGAGGCAGGTAGATCTCTGAGCTCCAGGCTAGCCTGGTCTACAAAGTGAGTTCCAGGACAGCCAGGACTACACAGAAAAAAAAAAAAGTTACTGTCACCTGAAATAACACTTCTGAAAGATGTTCAACTGTCTAAGGGCTTGCACCTGTGGGCCTGCAGCCTTGAATTTGAATTGGAAAAGCTGAGGGCTTCAGGAAGGCATTCCAGCCTTCTCTCTGGTGAGGCCCATGGTGTTGCTGGCTTCTGTCTGTTGGAGGACAGGGGTTCTGACCACTCCAGATGGACTTGGCATTGGGAAACATGGTGAAATGGGCTATCCATGGATCAGACCCCCAGGAGAATATTGGTTCTCCCCTAAGTGTGAATACTTTCCTCCACAACTCGTTTGGGTCTCTGAGGGCTCTTCATCTGCCTGCCCTAGGAGAATGTCTCCTGCTGGAGGTTCCAAAGTTCCACTTGGCCCAGCTCAGCTGACATTGGATGGGGTAGGCACCGCACGCTGAGCAAGCTGTGTGACTGTCAGCAGGGGCTGAATACCTTGTCCTTAGTCATCCCTACATGTCAGTGAGGAAAGAAATAACCAGGTCATTTCTTCAGGACATTGGGGTTGATGGTGGCCAGGAGCTCTCTAGAAAAAGACAAGTGGGTACCGCTGGCAGCCAGGAGATCTGGGAGCATTTGAGAGGAGGGAGATGCATTAAGTCCCCTTGGTGGAGCCTTTTAAAAAATTACTCTGTGTGTGTGTGTGTGTGTGTGTGTGTGTGTGTGTGTGTGTGTGTGTCCCATGTGTGTACGTGTGTGTGGTCTGTGTGTGTGGCGTGTGTGTCCCATGTGTGTACATGTGTATGGTCTGTGTGTGCTGTGTGTGTGTCCCATGTGTGTATGTGTGTGTGTGTGTGTGTGTGGTGTGTGGTGTGTGTGTGTGTGTGTGGTGTGTGTGTGTATATGTGGTGTGGTCTGTGTGTGTGGTGTGTGTGTATATATGTGGTGTGGTATGTGTGTGTGTGGTGTGTGTGGGGTGTGTGTATATATGTTGTGTGGTCTGTGTGTGTGGTGTGTGTGTGTCCTATGTGTGTGTGTGTGTGTGTGTGTGTGTGTGTGTGTGTGTGTGTATACATGTTGTGTGGTCTGTGTGTGTGTGGTGTGTGTATATATGTTGTGTGGTCTGTGTGTGTGGTGTGTATGTATATATGTTGTGTGGTATGTGTGTGTGTGGTGTGTGTGGTGTGTGTGTATATATGTTGTGTGGTCTGTGTGTGTGTGTGTGTGTGTGTGTGTGTGGTGTGTATGTGTTGTGTGGTGTGTGTGTGTGGTGTGTGTGTATATATATGTTGTGTGGTCTCTGTGTGTGTATGTTTGTTGTATGGTGTGTGTGTACGCATGCAGTCAGCTCCCTCCTTTCACTATGTGAGAGCCAAGGCTAAAACTCAGGTCATTACACTTGTCCACTAGCACCCTTCCCTACTGTGCCATCTTGCTGGCCCTTTATCCACATTTAATATCAAACTTTTGTTATTTTGTTAGTTGTTCCCTTGTTTAATCAGGGTAGCTGGGGTTTGGGTTTTTTTGTTTGTTTTTGGTGTTTGTTTCAAAGAACCTGCTTTTGGCTTTGTTGCTTACTTTTCCACTCATTGAGTCTTTATTGTTTTTCATTTTTGCCACCATTTTAAAGCTTTACTCTGTATATCTAACTCTTGTTCACAAATGCACTTAACACTGTATATTGCTGAGTGAATATCAGTTTTGTGCCATTTTACACCTTTTCTTTTATATTTATTTTTCTAGAGCATCAAATCCTGTTGGTGTCTTTTTTTTTTTTTTTTTCCTGAGACAGAGTTTCTCTGTGGCTTTGGAGCCTATCCTGGAACTTACTCTGTACACCCGACTGGTGTCGAACTCACAGAGATCCGCCTGCCTCTGCCTCCCGAGTGCTGGGATTAAAGGTGTGCGTCACCAATGCCCGGCCTGTTGGTGTCTTTTTAAACTGTTTTTAATCAGTTACTTAGTTCTTGTGTGTATGTGGACATGACAGGAGTGTGGGGGCCAAGGACAACCTGTGGAATATTCTCTCTTTGCACTTTTATGTGGTCCCTGGAACTAAACTTAGTTTCCAGGCTTTCTCAGCAAGCACCTTTACGCTGAGATCTCATCGGCATTTTAATTTTCTATTATTTATTATTATTACTGTTTGTTTGTTGTGTTTTTAAGACAGGGTCTCAATATGTAGTCCTGGCTGTCTTGGAACCCATTCTGTAGACCAAGCTGGCCTCGAACTCACAGAGATCCTCCTGCCTCTGCCTCCTGAAGGCTAGGATTAAAGGCGTGCACCACACCATCCTGCATCACCACCATCATTATTATTACTGAGACAAGGTTTCACTATGCAGCTCTGACTGGCCTGGGACTCACTAAATAGACCAGGCTGGCCTTGAACTCAAGAGATCCACCTGCCTCTGTTTCCTGAGTGCTGAGATTAAAAAGTATGCACCACCATGCCTGGCTCTTTATTTTTTCAGACAGACTCCTCTATAGCCCAGGCTACCCTTGAACTTTCCAGGTAGACAGCACAGCCAGTTTTGCTGATGTTGTCACAGAACCTTAATAAATAACTTCCCCTCCTTGGTTCTCAACTAACGGAGGTGACACAAACAGCCAGTAGGTAGGTATGGAAAGCTGGAGGCCAGCTGGGCCTTCACAGTAAGACTTTGTCCCAGAAACCAAAACATGGAGGAGTGAAGTCGGGCAGGAGATGAGTAGTAGTATAATGAAATAAATGAATGAAAGTGCCATAATCAGATGCATTATTTTGTATGATAACTTAAAAAATTAAAGATGATGGTAGTTGGAGGTAGCCTGATTATTTCTTAATCGTGAAGATGTGCTTGGCAGCCTCCTCCTACCCTCCCCAGCCCCATCCTCACCATAACACACCCTCAGTGTGCTAGAGGTAGTGGGTAGAGTGACCAGGGACGGGAAGGGTGAGTTAGTTCCAGGGGCTCATTTCATTCTGTTCATGTTTAACAATCTAGAGGAGGACAAAGCAGGCAGAGAGATAGAGAGCTTTGCATTCGGTTCCCTCCATGAGGAAGGAAACATCTGAACTAGGGAAAAAACATTCCCACATTTCTCCAGCTCATGAATTCAATCATATTTTCCTTAGTGGGGAAAAAAATTGAGCCCAGCAGCGGTGGTACATGACTTTAATCCCAACACTTGGGAGGCAGAGGCAGGCGGATCTCTGGGAGTTCCAGGACAGCCTGGTCTCCAGAGAGAGAGCCAGGACAGGCTCCAAAGCTTTACAGTGAAACCCTGTCTTGATAAACAAAGAACAAACAAACAAAAAATTACTGGCTGCTCTTGCAGAGGACCCAGGTTCAGTTCCTAGAACCCACAAAGTGGCTCACAATCATCTGTAACTCCAGTTCCAGGGGATCTGGCATCCTTTTTTAAACCTGTAAAGGCAGCCACACGAATGTACACATGCATACATTCAGACAGACATGTAAACACTTTAATCACAACACTTGGGAGGCAGAGTCAGGCATGTCTCTGAGTTCCAGGCCAGCGAGCACTACATAGAGAGACTCTGTCCAAAAAAAAAAAAAAAAAAAAAAAAAAAAAAAAAAAAGAGTTGTGTGTGTGTGTGTGTAGTGGTGGTGGTGGTGGTGTTTCCAGCCAGGCCTGGTAGTGCATTAGTGCATGTCTCTAGTCTCAGTACTCAGGAGGCAGAGGCAGGTGGATCTCTTAGTTCGAGGCCAACCTGGTCTACAAGAGTGCTTTCCAGGACAGCCAAGGGTACACAGAGAAACCTTGTCTTAAAAACCAAAACAAATAAAGATTTATTTTTATTATTTTAAATTATGTCTCTAAGTGTGTTTGTATGGGTGTGTGCATGTGAGTTCATGTGCCTGTTGAGGCCAGAGGTGCAGATCCCTATGGAGCTGAAGTCATAGAGGTGCAGGTCCCTATGGAGCTGAAGTCACGGGCAGTTGTGAGGCATCGGATGTACTTGCTGGAGCTGAATGAGGATCCCACACAAGAACAGCACATGTTCTTAACTGCAGAGCCATCTCTCCACTGGTGTGTGTGTGTGTGTGTGTGTGTGTGTGTGTGTGTGTGTGTGTGTGTGATATGTAGCCCAGGCTGACCTCTGGCTTGCTATGTAGACAAAGATGAAAGAAGACAGTCCTCTTCTAATTTTCCTGCTTCCACCACCAAAGTGCAGGATTACAGCCCCGTGTCACCACACCCAGTTTAATGCAGTGCTGGAGATGGATCCCAGGCTTTGTACACACTATGCAAGCACTTACAGTCTGAGCCCCAACTCCAGCCAGATCATATCATTTTCACAGTCAAAAGTTGTGGCTGAGTTACTGCTGGTCCCCAGTATCCACCCTCTCTCTTGGATAAAAAGTCATAAAAGCTTTTACTGGTGCATAGTGATCTTGATAAGGACTACATTTCCCAGCCTCCCTTAGTCTTTGAGAAGTGGAAGTAGTAACTGTTCCAATTGCAGCTGCTTCTTGTCGTAGTTAGGGTTTCTATTGGCTGTGAAGAGACACCATGACTGCAGTAACTCTTATAAAGAGAACATTTAGTTGGAGTGGCTCGCTTACAGTTCAGAGAGTCCATCCATTATCATCATGGTGGGACATGGCGGTGTGCAGGCAGACCGGGACTGGAGAAGGAAAGATTCCTACATCTTGAAGACAAAAGTGGTCTGAGTATCACATACCAAGTGAAGCTTGAGCACATATGAGACCTCAAAGCCCGCCTCCACAGTGACACACCCCCTTCAACAAGGTCACACATACTCCAACAAAGCCACACCTCCCAACAGTACCACTCACTTGGGGGGTGGCTATTTTGTTTCAAACCACCACACTTCTCCTGAAGGAAAATTGGGTGTTCTGTGTGTCCTGTCTCTGCTGATGAACAGGCACCTACTGTGGGAAGCCATCTTAGACTGTGGAGAATAAACTCCATACCACAGTGATCCTGAAGAAACAGAACATTAGGAGCTCGTACTGCTGAGGCCTTACAGCTACAACTGTCACTTAGGAACAAATGACATTGTTTTTAAAGATTTATTTATTTATCTTTATGTATATGATTGCTCCATTTTCATGCACACCAGAAGAGGGCACCAGATCTCATAACAGATGGTTGTGAGCCACCATGTGCTGGGAATTGAACTCAGGACTCTGGAAGAGCAGCCGGTGTTCTTAACCACTGAGCCATCTCTCCATACCCCAGGAAATGACATTCTATGCAGCTAAACCTGCACCCTATTATAGCACAGTTGCTAATATTCTTTCTGTAACATTTGCTCACGTGACCTTAGGGTCCTGCTGCATGTGTCTTCTTGGTTGAGTATCTACTGGAAGCTCCCAGCAAGAAGAGTCTGAACATGAAAGTTCTTGGATTTCATATATCTGAAAGGTTTCCCTTCTGCACTGATCGTCCAGCAGTAGTTTAGCTGGGTATGTTACTGGGCCCATTTGCCTCAGTACACTAAAGGAATTGTTTGCCTGTAAATAAACAGAATCCTACCATGGCTTAGTCTACATTTTTTGTTATTGTTTTGTCCCTCATGGTTACTTATATGATTTTACCTTTGATATTCTGAGTTATGGCACATCTAAGAGAATTTCTTTTTCTTTGTTTTAATTTTAAAAGAATTTTTTTGTTTTGTTTTTGTATTTTGAGACAGGGCTTCTCTGTGTAGCCCTGGCTGTCCTGGAACTAGCTCTGTAGACTAAGTTGACCTTAAACTCACAGAGATCCTCCTGCCTCTGCCTCCCAAGTGCTGGGATTAAAGGTGTGTGCCACCACCACCCAGCTAATTAAAAATTATCATTTTAAGCTGGGCAGTGGTGGTAAATGCCTCTAATCCCAGCACTCAGGAGGTAGAGGCAAGTGGATCTCTGTGAGTTTGAGGCTGGCCTGGTCTACAGAGGTAGAGTTCCAGAACAGCCAGGGCTACATGGAGAAAACCCTGTCTCAAAACACCCCCCAATTATTATTATTTTATATTTATTGGTGTTTTGACTGGATGTATGTCTGTGTGACACATTTGTACCTGGTGCCTGAGGAGAAGGTGTCACATCTCTTGGAACTGGAGTTATAGATGGTTGCTATGACCATATGGGTGTTTAGAGTCAAACTTGGGTCCTCTGGAAGAGCTGACAGGCTCTCTCTCTCTCTCTTTCTCCCTCTCCTCTCTCCTCTCTCTCTCTCTCTGTCCCTGCCTCCTTCCCTCCCTCCCTATGTGTGTGTGTCTTGAGAGTATGTGCCTCTTGAGAGTGTGTGGGAAGTGATGGCAGAGGCCAAAAGAGGGAATCAGGTCAGGAGTTACAGGCAATAGTGAGCTACCTGATGTGGATGGTACAGGTGTGCTTAGCAACCGAGCCTCTCTCCTTCCCCCACCCCCAAACTCCCCATCTCCCCCTCCCCCAACCTTCTCTTGTTCATCAGGACTTGGCTGGATGTCCTTATTCTGAGAACTCATGTCATTGCTCCCCTCCTTATAACCCCAGCTTGTGGTTCTTCCAGTCAATTTCTTGTTGTTCCTTCTGTGTCGTACTTTCCGTAAACCCCTGTGTTTGACCTTTTAATATTGTCTCCTTTAGCTCTTAACTTCTATTTTAGGTTTTTTAAAATCCCACTTTCCTTTTTTTTTTCTTTTTTTTTAATTGTGTGTATATGTGTGTTTGTGTGGTATGTGCACATATGTGTGTTCAGGTACGTGACATTGAATGTCTTACTCTGTAATTCTTTGTTTTATTCCCCTTACACAGGATCTCTCACTGAGCCTGGAGCTAAGCTGGCAAGCACATGGGAAGCCCCACTGAGGACCCACATTCAAGTCCCAGCCATCCCATCAGGAGACTTACAACTCCTGGGCATCTCACACCTCTTCTGGACTCCATGGCATCTGCACACACATGCACACATAAATAAAATACATCTTTCTAGTAGCAAAATGTAACGTACTCTAGGGGCCGAGGAGCAGACTTGGAGCACAGTGCTTGCTGTGTAACCTGAGCCCTCAGTTAGTCAAGCGGCACCCATGTAAGAGCCGGAAACCAGTTTTTGTCTTTAGCTGTTTCAACCCTTTATGACCTAACTGCCTGCCTGCCTGCCTGCCTGCCTGCCTGCCTGTCTGTCTGTCTGTCCTATCTCTAACTTTGCAGCTCTAGGAATCAATAAAATCCAGTGTATCCCAGACAAGCTCTCTCCCACTGAGCTCTGCTCCCAACCCCACCCACAGCTCTTCTCCTTTTTACCATCTGAGGCTTCTGCGGTGCCCAGTCTTTGGGTAGTTTTGTGGCTGGCTCTCAGTTATGGCCACATTCCCTTTGCAGTTTCCCCTTTGTGAGCTCACCCGCCGGTTCTCTGGGAACCTTGACTGAGGTGGAGGCCTTAGTCTTGTCTCCGCCCAGCGTCTAAGGACTCTTCTGCGTGTTAAATTCTTGCTTTGGGCCTCTCCAGGGCACTATAAGGAGTAGAGTCTAAATTTAAAACCCAAAGCCCTTGAGGCCAGGACTCTACAAATCTCCAGAGCAGCTCTGCTTCTCCAGGCCTTGGCAGTAGGTTCCCAGCCCAAGGTTTTCCTTTGCTTTCTCTCTGACAGTATGGCTCTGCAGAGCTGGCTCCAAGTGGGCCTCATTTGCCACCCTTCTTGTCCCCACAGGGTCTATAAACTCCAGTCCCCGGCCAGCATGGCCAACTGCTGGCCCAGGCCCTCCCCCGCACTGCAGCAACACCCGCTCTGCATTCCTGCCTGGTTTTCGGCTTCTTTGTTGAGGTCCCTAGGGAGCGCCCGTCCTTTCTAGCAAGCTCAGCCATGCATTTAAAAGGGTGTTTGTTATATTTTCCCACTACCATTCCCAACCATCACTTGGAGCAAGGGGTTTTCTAAGCCATTGCCAGAGATGGAAGTCCTGGTTTTTTTTTGTTGTTGTTGTTAAAGAACAAAACAAAAACAAAAAACAAAAACCCTGATATCTTTGTATCTCTGAGTTTCCCAGCCCTGTGAATATGGGGGAAATGGAGCTGAAATGCATGTCTTTACCTACTTGGTAGTTTTGCCACAGTCCCGATGTCTGGCGCAGCCCTGGCTCTGAGGACTTTCTTTGAGGGTACTGGGATGGAGCCCAGGGCCACACTCATGCTGGGCATGTCCATATGGTACCCGCTGCACTGCACACCAACCTGCAGCTACCTACGTCTCCGTCCCTCCCCCCAGACAAGGTCTTACTATGTAACCCTGGCTGGGCTGAAGCATGCTATGTAGACCAGGCTGGCCTGTAACTCAAAAAACCATCTGCCTCTGCCTCCTGAGCACTGGGATTAAAGGTGCAACATTTATTTCTTTGTGTGTAGTGCCACATCTAGTGTGTGGGGGTCAAAAGACAATCCAAAGGAGTTGTCCCTCTTCTCCATCCTGTGGCTCCCAGTGATGATCAAACCCGGAGTTGTCAGGGTTAGTGGTGAGAGCATTAGCTTCTGAGCCATCTCTCACCAGCAACTATCTATCATCTTTCTATCTTTTTTCCTTCCTTTTTTTCAGGAAGGGGTTGAACCTAGGGCCTTCTGTAGGTCGAAATCATGTCTTCTATTGCTCCCATCTTTTTTTTTTTTTTTTGAGACAGGATCTCTCACTAAACCCAGAGCTCACTGATTGGTGGGACTGGCTGGCCAGTGAGCATTGGAGATCTGCTTGTCTCTGTCTCCCCTGTGGGCTAGGGGTATAGACATGTCTGGGGTTTTTGTTGTTATTAAGATTTATTTTAGAACCAGGCATTGGTGGCACACACCTTTAATTCCAGCACTCAGGAGGCAGAGGCAGGCAGATCTCTGTGTGTTCAAGAACAGCCTGGTCTACAGAGTGTGTGCCAAGATAGGCTCCAAAGCTACAAAGAAGAAACCCTGTCTAGAAAAACCAAAAAATAAAATATAAATAAATAATCATTTTATTTGTAATTGTGTATACTTATGTGTGTGTGCATGTGAGTGTAGGTGCCCACAGAGGCCAAAAGAGGGTATGAAATCTCCTGGAGTCACAGGAAGCTGTGAGGCCCCCACTGTGGGTGCTGGGAATTGGACTCAGGTCCTCTGCAAGAGCAGTACACACTTTACCCACTGAACACATCTTGCTTGTCTGTATTCTTAAAGCTGATACTCAAGGCTCTCCTGGGCTGGCCCAGCTTCCCTTCGGCTTCCTTCTGCTGTCAGGCCAGTTTTCCCAAGCATCCGGCTCATCCTCTGACCTCACCTGATCTCTCCTCTGCAGCTCCACCTAGCTCTGAACTCTGCTCTGAACACCCTGAGTACCTTGCTTAGACATCTGTAGACCTGTGTGCTTTGCAGAGGCTGTCTGCTCATGGTGGCTGCTGTGTATGCTGGTCTCTTACCCTGACTGTACTCCCTGGGGGCCATGCTGGTGTGCTCTCTGTGTCTCCAGCATCCTCCACACCACCACATAAATATCTGTGGTGCTGGACAAGTGTGCATGTAAAGCTTGAAGGAGGAAGCCTGTGGTCCCACCGAGCCAGCTCTCAAAACTATCTGGATTCTGCTTCATTGAAGGGCTGTTTAGGTTTTGCATTTTTGAGACTCAGCCTCCCTTCTCCCAGCCCCTGCTGTAGGGGCCTGACTGGGGGTGGGCAGAGAGGAAGGAGGAATGTTGTTTGTGCTAAAATGGACTCTAATTAGCTCTCCCCAGACCTCAACCTGGGATAGGGGAGAAGGGCCAGGCTTGTGACAAGATGAGCGAGCCTTACCACTATGACTGGGATGATGCTGGGGCGGGGGTATCAGGGTGTGGTGTGGCTCAGTGTGTCAGTGTTAACGTGCTTGCTTTACATGTTTGTGGTCTGGGATCAGTTCAGCACAGGAAAAAAGAGAAGGGAAAGAAAACGCAAACATAAAACAAAAACCCAAAAGGCATTCCCCCCCCCCCCAAATTAAGACACCATACACTGCTCCCACCTGTTTCCCTTTCCCTAGCTCAAAGCTGATCTGAAGGAAGGCCACAGGGCTGCAGAGGCTGCCCTCCTCTTCTGGTTCCTAGCCACTCCCATGGCAGGCAGACGTGTCCAGCTCCCAGGTGTATCTGCAGGCTACAGGTTCAGCACTGTGTGTTTAAATCCAGGCTGTTACTTAGGAATCAGCTGACCTCCGAACAGGGACACATCCCTACACTCTGAGCCTCAGTTTCTTCATCCGCACATGGACACACTTGTGTCCCCCAGAGGAATGGAATAGTTTTTCTCTCACTACTCCATTCTTGTCATGAGCAGCATGAAAGATTACTGAAGTAACTGCCTATTTCTGTTCCCTCACTAAATTATGAGTGCCATGAGGGTGGGTCCAGATGTCCTCTCCCTTCCCCAAAACAGCACAGAGCAGAAGATCAAGAACTTCTTCATAGCTGGGCATTGGTGGCGCACACCTTTAATCCCAGAACTCGGGAGGCAGAGGCAGGTGAATCTCTGTGAGTTCGAGGCCAGCCTGGTCTACAGAGCGAGTTCCAGGACAGCCTCCAAAGCCACAGAGAAACCCTGTCTCAAAAAAAAAAAAAAAAGAAACAAAACAAAACAAAAAACTTCATCATGAATGAGTGAATGAATGAATGAGTGCTTATTTACTTCATGGTGCTCGTACTGGCTTCCTTTGCTTTGGCTGTGAAGAGGAGCCATTTCCACCTGTCCTCCACCTTTCTCACAGCTAGTGTATGCAGAAGGTGCTAGACTGGAGAGCTGCCCCATCCTCACTGGGGTCCCTTGAAAGCAGAGCCTGAGTTGAGGACCTGCAGCTGACTGTGGAAGAGTGTGAAGAGAGATGAGGTGGGTGTTTCTGAGGTGGCTGCTGAGGGTGTGGAGGAGCCGAGGTTCCTCCAGGAACTCAGAGTGGATGGAATGCCCTGGAATGGTTTTCTGGTGGTGGGTGGGGGAGCATCCATCCTGTCATCCCTTGTGGTGGCCTTCTCCTGAATCTCGATTTCCCTTCCTGTCTGAGCTGTACCGGCAGCTTCAGAGGCCCCAGGAAAGGTCCAGCTCTGGGTGGTACTATTGCTGCCATTGGAGCTGAGCCTACCTTCTCACTGCTGATGATGGCTTCACAGGTGGGCCAAAGGGGACGACTGATGTCTACCACACTTTCTGAAATCCACAGACACCAAAGACAACCCATAACTGCTGCAAACAGGTAAAACCCAGGAGCTGAACTAAATAAAGGCTGTGGTGCAGACCGTGAGTGATGGGGACAGCCTACAGGAAACCTTTGCTCATTCATTCACTCATTCGTCCACCAGCCCACCCCACAGAAGACAACAGGATCAAAGAGGGGTGATGGCACATGCCAGTAATCCCAGCTCTCTGGAGGAAGAGGTGGGAGGGCTGCCAGAAGTTCACAAACACCCTGCACTCCATAGTGAGTTCCAGGACAGTCTAGGCTGCCAGGTGAGAACTTGTCTCAAAAAACTAAATTAAATTCAGGTGGTGGTGGCACACACCTTTAATACCAGCACTCAGGAGAGATGCAGGTGAATCTCTATGAGTTCAAGGCCAGCTTGGTTTACAGAGTGAATTCCAGGATAGCCAGGGCTATTCAGAGAGACCCTGTCTGAACACCCCACCTCCAAAAACACATTAAATAAAATGGATGAGAATGTCATTCTATCCATAAGAGGACTTTTTCAAGCTGTATTTCCCCTAAGCCACTTGTTGGTGTCTATGAGCAGATGTCAAGGGTCACAGGGTCAGATGACAACACACACCAAAGGTTCCAAAAGGGGTTTGATCCCTGCCTGGGTCAGAGAAGACTTGGAAGTGAATTCACTCTCACCCTGAGAGTCCCCTGCCCTTCAGGCTGCAGTCCTGGGAGAGCAGGGAGGGAGCTGTGGTGGGGGAGCTTCCTGGAAGAGGTGCAGCTAAACACCCACTCCAAGGCCTCAAGGCCCCAGATGTGAGCTTCTGGCACAGACCAGACCTGGCTGAACCTCATCCCTGACTTGCTTGGCAAAGCATGCTGGCAAACCCAGGTTTACTCTGGGTCATTTGCATCTCATTTGCATCAATCTGCATATGCGGCGGCACAGCCTGGTCTCTTATGCATTTAAATTGCGAGTTATTTGTCTCTCTTTGAAAGCTCTCATTTTCCCCCCAGGGGGAGCTGGCCCTATTTCCCCAGGTCCCCCTTTTAACATAAAAATCTGTTGAGGTCACTCAGCATAAAGGAAAGCCATAGAACTGGGGTGCAATGATGGGTGTTTGCTCGTTGGGTTTCCAGAACCACTCTGAAACAAAAACAAAACAAAACCCCCCCAAAAACAGCAACCAAGTCTGTATAGCCTTATTGGGCATATGTCCCTTGTATTACAGATGGGGAGACTGAGGAAAAGAGAGTCAACAAGACATCTAGTCTTTTTTTTTTCTTTCTTTTAAAGATTTATTTGTTTACTGCCTACACAGTGTCCTGCCTGCATGACAGAAGAGGGCAACCAGATCTCATTACAGATGGTTGTGAGCCATCATGTGGTTGCTGGGAATTGAACTCAGCAATTGGAATTGGAAGACCAACCAGTGCTCTGGTTGGCTCATAACCTCTGAGCCATCTCTTTAGCCTAAGATATTCAGTCTTTTTTTTTTTTTTTTAAGAATTTATTTATTTATTTATTTATTTATTTATTATGTATACAACATTCTGCTTCCATGTATATCTGCACACCAGAAGAGGGCACCAGATCTCATTACGGATGGTTGTGAGCCACCATGTGATTGCTGGGAATTGAACTCAGGACCTCTGGAAGAACAGCTCTTAACCTCTGAGCCATCTCTCCAGCCCCAAGATATTCAGTCTTACTTACCATTTTGGAAACATGATCCTGGTCAGGGGTCAGGGCTTCTAATTTCTGATCTCAGACTGGAAGGGCCCTGAGAGGTCTTCTCTTTCTGTAGGTAGAGGGAGGAGGTCCAGACAGAGACAGGATCTCGCTGAAGGTCACAAAGCTTTTCTAGGTAGCTGCAGTGGCTCCCACAGTCCCATTCAAAGACAGTGGACCACTCTACAAGGTGCAGCCTTTGACTGTTTGTTGGTGGTCTACTCCAGATGGTAATTCTCCCTATAAATACTAAGTGTTTTCATTTTTTTTCTTATTCAGGTTGTTTGAAGCCCATTGACTGAGAGTCACTATGCAGCCACCAGCTGGGCAAGAGTCCTTGATGGCTCTCTTAGCTGGTGGCTTTTCCTGCCCTGGGGGCACATCCAAGAAGGTACAAGTCCTTCCTTGAGCCTAACAGATGAATCTCCAAAGTGACCATTTGAACTATCTCATGCAATGTTAGCCTGTGTGCCCCCCAGTGTCACCAGAATTGGATGGGGACTTCCTCAAAGCCAGCACGGGGTCATAATACTGGATAGATGGCTTGATGGGATTAAGAATCACCATGGAAACAAGCAGGTTAGCTGAGATGGGAAGGCTGGGGCCCTGGACCGAATGAAGACGGGAAAGTGGGCTGAGCACCAGCATCCATTTCTCTCTGGCTCCTGAGTGTGGATGCAATGTGACCAGCTGCCTCACCTCCTGCAGCCATGATGGACCTCATATTGTGAGCCAGCATCAACTCTTTTCTTAGGCTGCCTCTAGTCAGGTATTTGATGTCAGCAATAAGACCAACACAGGAGAGAGAGAGAGAGAGAGAGATTGTAAATTGTAAATAAGCTTCTTTCCTTGGGCAGGCACTGGCTGGGCTGCCTGCCTGACAGGGTATTCTTTCTTGCTGAGGTTTGGATTAGAAAATTTCCCTCCAAAAGGCTCCTGTGAGGGAGGCAAGGTTCCCAACTGGTGGCATTATTTTGGGAGGTTCTGGAAACATTTGGAGGTAGGGCCTAGCTGAAGGATGCTGGCCAATGTGAACATATACACGGGGACTGTGTCCTGTGGGACCATGTCTGTCTGTCTGTCTCTGTGTTTCCTACCCAATAGGAGGTAAGCAGCCTCTTGCAAAAATTATTTTTCTCATTGCTAGAAAGAAGCCACCTAAGGTAAGAAAGAGCTTATTTTGAAGCACAGTGTGGGGTTGAGTTCACCATGGACAAGAAGACATGATGCCAGGTATATGAGGCAGCGCCACAGTCGTCACCATCAGGATGCAGAGTGAAGGGTACTAGTGCTTGTCTTTGTTCTCCTTTTTATTCTGTCTGGGACATAGGACCATGGGGTGGGGCGACCCACATTTGGGATGGCCTGGAATTGTGTTGCCACATGCCCAGGGGCTCGTCTCTTAGGAGGTCCTAAATCCAGTCAAAGGGACAGTGCAGACTGGCCATCACTGTGGAGCTCACAGCTCGGCCACACACTCCTGCCACGGTGACATTTGTTGCACCAACAGATGGAATCACCCGAGCTTGAAACCTCTGAGTCTTCCAACCAGAACACATCCTGCCTCCCTCAAGCTATGTCAGGCATTTGGTCACAGTGAGAGGTCTGATGACCTGCCACTGGGAGCCAGCGATGCAGAGGGAGGTGAAGGCCACATTGTAGGTGTCAGAGTTGAGGTTCAGCCTCTTGACTGACTGCTTCTGACCCTAACAATAGAGCCGAATTTTCTCCTAAATTGTATCATTTTACTTGCAAGTGTGAATTGTGGCAGGTAGGAAGGACACTGCTTCAGCAGTGAAACTTGCTGGTAGAGTAAATGGTGCTTACATGAGTATGTAACAGTAGTAAATTCTGGCTAAAATACACAAAATAGACTTGTAGGATCAAGAATGCAAGGCTAGGGCTGGGCGTTGGTGGCACACGCCTTTAATCCCAACACTCGGGAGGCAGAAGCAGGCGGATCTCTGTGAGTTCAAGACCACCCTTGTCTACAAGAGCTAGTTCCAGGACATCCTCCAAAGACAGCGACATCCTCCATAGACAGAGAAACTCTGTCTCAAAAAAAACAAAAAACAAAAAACAAACAAACAAAAAAGAATACAAGGCTAGGGCTGGAGAGATGGCTCAGGGGGTAAGAGCACTGACTGTTCTTCCAGAGGTCCTGAGTTCAATTCCCAGTAACCACATGGTGGCTCATAACCTCCTTGAATGAGATCTGGTGCCCTCTGCTGGCATTCGGTCAGAAGACTGTATACATATTAAATAAATAAATAATCTTAAAAAAAAAAAAAAAGAATTCAAGGCTAGCCAGGGGCAGTGGTAGTGGTCACAGCACATGCCTTTAATCCCAGCACTTCGGAGGCAGAGGCCAGTGGATCTTTGTAAGTTCAAGGCCAGCCTGGTCTACAGAGAGAATTCCAGGACAGCCAGGGCTACACAGAGAAACCCTGTCTCAAAAATACAAAACAAAAAAGAATCCAAGGTCATAGTCGACTAGCTAGAAAGTTCCTGGGAAGCCTGTCTCATATAATCAAACAAACAGAAACCAGAAAATTGAGCCAGTGGTGGCTCAGTAGATAGACACATTTGCTACCATGCTGCTGTGATTCCAGCCCTAGGGAATCCTCTTCCTCTTCTGACCTAATCAGGCACTCACACACATATGCACACTCATGTGCACATACATACACAATTAAACATAATAAATCAAAAAACAAAGTTTTTAAAAAAGCAGTTACAATAAAAAACAATAAAGGACAGTTCAGGAGTACCTTCATTTCCCAGTGTCTGCAGTACGGGCATTGGCAGGTTGGCTCTTCTGAGGCTCTGGGGCAGACACTCCACTCTGTCTCCTAGCTCCTCATGACTGTTGTCTGTGTTGCTGATTTACACATCTGGCTCCATCTTTTCCTGCTTCCTGTCTGCATCCTCTTCCTATGAAGGCACAGATTGTCCACCTCACCCCAGAAGGGACTTACCTGTCACATTCCAAAGTAGTGGGGTGAGGGACTTCGGCTTACTTTTAGGAAGAATGTAGTTAAAGGACAGCAAAGTGGGGAGGGTGTGTGGTAACTTTTTTAAATAATTGAAATCAAATTCTAGGCAGGCAGTGGTGGCGCACACCTTTAATCCTTGGGCTTGGGAGGCAGAGGCAGGTGGATCTGAGTTCAAGGCCAGTCTGGTCTACAGAATAATTTCCAGGACAGCCAGGGCTACATAGAGAAATCCTGTCTGGAGTGCGCACGCGTGTGTGTGTGGGGGGGGGAGACTCCCCCCCAACACCAAATAAATAAATAAATAAATAAATAAATAAATAAAGTTGGCTCCCACCTTAGGTAGTGGAAGCAGAAAGGTCAGAGTTCACAAGGTCATCCTCAGCTACATGAGTTTGAGGCCAGCCAGGGCTCCATGAGTCCTTGTCTGAAACAACACAAAGTATATTAGATTCAATTCAAAAAAGACCCCTAAGGGAGGTAAGATGGCTGAGCATAGAGTGCTTGCTGCTGAGCCTGACAGCCTCAGTCACATTACTAGAGCCCATGGATAGAAGAAGGAAGGTCCCCTGACCTCTACGAGCTGTGGCATGCATATGTGTGCACATACCTGTGTGGGCACGTTTTTGGGTCCCCCCTCCTCCAGCACATACACACAAATGACAAAGTAAATAAATGTTTCTTTTTAAAGAGAGATCAGTGAGTTTAAGGAAGGTCCAATTATCTATAATGAAACTCGTAGAACAAAAGAGAAAGGAGAAAAGAAACAAAGTCTCAATGACCCATGGGATCAAGATGTCCCTAGACCTGCAATCAGAGCCTCAGAGGAAAAAGAAAGAGAACCAGGAAGAAAAACAGCCTTTTAAGGAATGTTGGCAGGAAATGTTACAAGTTTAACTAAAAAAAAAAAAAAAACACAAAAAAAGTGAGGAAGTTCAGTGAACCCCAAAGGATGAGTTCAAAGAAAATCCCATTAGGTGCACAGTGACCAGATGCCAAGAAGAAAAGTGAGAATGTGTGTTTGGTTCTATGTAGGGCAGAGCTCAGATGCAGAGCACACAAGGTTCTGAGTTCAATTCTCTCCTTTTAAAAATCTTCTTTTCTTTGGGGGTGGATGTTGAGACAGGGTCTCTCTACATAGCACTGGCTGTCCTGTTAAAAACATGTTTTAAGAGCTTGAGAGATAACTCAGTGGATAAGAGCAATAGTTGCCTCTCATCAAAAAAAAAAAAAAAAAAAAAAAAAAACAAAAAACAAAAAACAAAAAACAAAAAACAAAACACTTAAGCTGGGAGGTGGTGACTCAGGCCTTTAATCCCAGCACTCAGGAGGCAGAGTCAGAGGCAGGTAAATTTCTGTGAGTTTGAGGCCAGCCTGGTCTACAGAGTGAGTTCCAGGACAGAGGAAGGAAAGACAGAAAGGGAGAAAAGAAGGAAGAGAAAAGGGAAAGGAAGAGAAAGGAGGAGGAAAGAAAGAAAGAAAAACTGCAAGGAGCCGGGCATTGGTGGCACACGCCTTTAATCCCAGCACTGGGGAGGCAGAGGCAGGCGGATCTCTGTGAGTTCGAGGCCAGCCTGGTCTTCAAAGAGAGTTCTAGGACAGCCTCCAAACCTTCAGAGAACCCCTGTCTTGGAAAAAAAAAAAAGAAAAGAAAAGAAAGGGAAAAGAAAAAACTGCAAGGTCATTGGGGACAAATTAAAACATAATCAGGGGTGGGTGTGGTGATGCACACCTTTAATCCCAGGCAAATTCAGTTGGGGGTTGGTGATTTCAAGACCAGCCTGATGTACATAGCAAGCTCAGGTAGCTAGGGCTACCTAGTGAAAGCCTGTATATACATATAATTGAGGACAGGAAAAATAGGCTTCAAATGGAAGCAATGAGGGTCAGAAGACAATGGAAGAGTGCCTCCAGGTGCTGGAGGAGAGCCCCATCAGTGTGGCATCCTCGGAAACATTTTTTCAGAATGGAGATGAAAGAGTTGTGAGAATGGCTCAGTAGATCAGGTCTGATGATGAGATTAATCCCTGGGACCTGCATGGTGGAAGGAGAGGCTGAACTCCCCACTCCACACAAACACTTGGGGCCATGTGCAGCACCACAGGCGTTAGCAGTAGAAGTTATTATTAGTAACAAGAGGCCAAAGTAACAATGCAATTTGAGACATATAAAACCTCAAAGTGTGGGTCTGGAGAGACTGCTCAGTGGTTAAGAGCACTGACTGCTATTTCAGAGGTCCTGAGTTCAATTCCCAGCACCCACACGGTAGCACACAACCATCTATAATGGGATCTGATGCCCTCTTCTGGCATGCAGACAAAGCACTTACACCTAAAAAAAGTACATAAATAAATTGAAAACAAAAACAAAAGCCAAGAAAACCATAGTGTGTGGCCACAGTGACAGGCAGGAGGCTATGGCATTATACTTTTGTAAGACTCCTACAAGGTCATGATGTCACTGAGCACTGAGTGTCATCTGTGCTACTTTAAGAAGCATAAAAGAAACTGGGCTGTGGTGGTGCACGCCTTTAATCTCAGTACTCAGAGGCAGACAGATCTCTGTGAGTTCGAGGCCAGCCTGGTCTACAGAGTAAGTTCCAGGACAGCTGCAACTATTACACGAGAAACCCTGTCTCGAAAAACAAAAACAAAAACAAAAAGAAGCATAGAAGGGGGTCTGTATTAAGAGCAGCAGTTAAGAGCATTGACTATTCTTTCAGAGGACAGGGGTCAATTCCCAGCACCCCGATTGTGGCTCACAACCATCTGTAACTCTAGTTCCAGGGGATCAAATGTTCTCTTCCCTCACCTGAGAGCATCCGGCACACAGCGCTCTGACATACACATGGGCAAAACGCCCATAACACATAAAATAAAATAAACAAAACATTTATTTTTTTTCCATTTTTAGAAAAGAAATGTAATGGAGCTGTTATTATAGTTGGAAGCAGTGCACCCTCCTCCGGCCTGTGGTAGTACTGGGAGGCAGTGGAGCCTTTAGAGGATAGAACACTTACGGAAGTGAGACCACTGGGGTTGTGTTCTTGAAGTGAACCCTGGAACCTCAGATTCTCTTTTCTCTCTCTGCTCCCTGGGAAACCACAGCCCCTGCTGCAGACACAGGCCCAGGACAGCAGGGCCAAGTGTCCCATACTTTTCCTCTTTCAGCTGATTACCTCAGTCATTTTGCTATAGTCATAGGACTTAACACAGCAAGATATATAGAGGCACAGGTATAAAACAATGGGAGCAGAATGACATTTATAAATTGGGGCGTGAAGGCATATTCTACTAAAGTAGCTGGGGGAAGGCTGAGTAGAAGGCTCTTACATTCATAGTCAGCTGGAGATACAGAATAAAACCCTGTCTCAAATGAAAAGTAAAGAATAGGTCTTGGGATATCCCTCAGAGGTAGACACTTGCTTAGCATGAATGATGACCTGGATTCAACCTCAAGTGTGTGTGTGTGTATGTGTGTGTGTGATGCGGGGAGAGCTTGGGACAATGAGGTAGTAGATAACATCCCATCATAATAGACCATCCCATCATAATAAATACACTACACTACACGTAAATGGACTAGTCACTCTACTTAAAGGCAGAGTCATCCATCAGAATAGATTCAGAGGAGCCATGTCAGAGCTTTTGGTCTGTAACTGGGAGAGCTAAGCAAAACTGAATCCAAGCCCCAACACAAATCCTGGTCTACACTGGGTGTTTTCTAAAGGAATACTCTAAACTCATTCTACCATGAGTACTGTTTTCCTTGATGTCTGTTGAACACAATGTCCAGCCCAGATCTTGGCATTCAACCTACAGTTTTTGTTAGTATCAATGGCCGCCTGTGCCCAGAAGCTGTGTGGGGCTCAGATGGCCAGTTTTCAGAGGCAGGAAATGACCTGTTCCAGATCAAGGAGCAGGGCATGTCCAGTGCACAGATGTTATTCAAAGTAATGGTTGTGATTGAGGTCTTCTGCGGCTAGCTGTGGTAGGTGTGGTACGTGCTCTGATTCTGCTGCCCACCCAGGGAAGCTGCTGTCTGGACTCTACCTTCCTGTTCCAAGGCTCGAAGTTGCAAGTTACATCTCTTCCTCTGGGAACACTCATGCTCTCGGGCCTGGGAGGTCAGTCCTTTCTCATCCCAGAAGTCCAGCTACCTAGATCAAGGCAGAGTGCTTCAACTTTGGTTGGCAGGATGTAGGTAGGGAGGCAGTATTCTCCAGGGATTAGGCAGAAAAGAGCTTGTATTTAGTTCTTTGCCATCCCTGGATAGGCCAAGATATGAAATGACCACTTAAGCTTGGCGATCTGTGTGAGCAAGAAAGGGAACCATAGAACCCTGAGCTGGTTCTGGAGGAGCTCCCACCTCCTTCTACCAATGACACAAAGATGTTGTCATCTTAGGAGCAGGGATTGCTGCCCCACCCTGGTGCAGCATCAGTGGGTTTCTCTGTCCAGACCTTTCAGCAATAAGCTCAACTGTGAATGATGGAACTGAAGGTGACCCATTACAGCACCCCAAACTGAGACACTCTGGCAGGTCAGGGATCTAACCCTGTTTGTGTGTTTACTGACACTTTGGATATTCTATTGTAAAAATCTTTCATTTCCAAGTCCTTCTCCACCCATTTTTCTCTTGGATTGTAAGCCATTCTCTCTCTCTCTCTCTCTCTCTCTCTCTCTCTCTCTCTCTCTCTCTCTCTCTCTCTGTGTGTGTGTGTGTGTGTGTGTGTGTAGGCTATAGGAACTTAATTGTCCTCCTCAGGAACTCTGTTCATCTTCTTTGGGGCAGAGTCTCTCACTAGCTTAGACCTCTCCTATTAGGCTAGACTGGCTGCCAATGAAAGCCCCAGGAATCTGCCCTTGTCTGCCTCTAGCACTGTGATTATAAGCCTGCACTACCATAGCTAGCATTTTTACATGGGTCTGTGTCCTAGTTTGCTTTCTATTCCTGTGGTAAACACTCTCCTGGCTAGTTTTATGTTAATTTGACACAAGCTAAAGTCATCTGAGAGGAGGGAACCTCAATTGAGAAAATGCCTCCATAAGATCGGCTGGATGTCGGGAAGCTTATGGGACATTTTCTTAATCAGTGATTGGTGGGGGATGGCTGAGACTCATTGTAGGTGGTATCATCCTGGGCTGGTGGTCCTGGGAACTAGAAGAAAGCAGGCTGAACAAACTAGTAAGTGGTACTTTTCCACGGCTTCTTCAGGAACTCCTGCCTCCAGATTCCCACCTAGTTGGAATTCCTGCCTTGGCTTCCCTCAATGGACTGGAGAGGTTACCCAAAAAACCCTGTTCTCCTTATGTTGCTTTTGGTCATGATGTTTCATCACAATAGTAGTATCCCTAACTAAGACAAGCACCATCATCAAAAGCATCTTGGGGAGGAAAGGGTTTATTTTGTCTTACAGTTTATGGTTCATTATGCAGAGAAGTCAAGGCAGGAACTCAAGCAGGAAGTGACCACAAAGGCTGGATGTCTCTGCACTCCCGATCTGGTGCTGGAGCCCTGGAGGGTCCCGGAGCTGCTGGTCTCCAGTCTGCACTGGAATCCTGAAGATGCTGGATTGGATGTCGGCTGAAGCAACAAAATAGGTGGACTTGCCAGTGCAAGTGAGCACAAGTGAGCAAAAGGCAAAGCTCCCTCTTCCATGTCCTTTTACATGGCTGCCATCAGAAGGTGTGGCCTAGATTTAGGGTGGGTCTTCTTGCTTTAAATAATCAGGTTAAGAAAATCCTTCTTGGGACTGGAGAGATGGCTCATCAGTTAAGAGCTCTGGCTGGGGGCTGGAGAGATGGCTCGGAGGTTAAGAGCACTGACTGCTCTTCCAGAGGTCCTGAGTTCAATTTCCAGCAACCACATGGTGGCTCACAACCATCTGTTAAAAGATCTGGTGCCTTTTTCTGGTGTGTAGATATACATGGAAGCAGAATGTTGTATACATAATAAATAAATAAAATCTTTAAAAAAAAGAGCTCTGGCTGTTCTTCCAGAGGACCCAGGTTCAATTCCCAGCAACCATATAGCCGCTCACAGCTGTCTGTAACTCCAGTTCTAGGGGATCTGACACCTTCACACCAAATACACATAACATAAAGTTAAATAAATTATTTTTAAAAGAAAGAAAGAAGGAAATGAAGAAAGGAAGGAAGGGGCTGGAGAGATGGCTCAGAGGTTAAGAGCACCGACTGCTCTTCCAGGGGTCCTGAGTTCAATTCCCAGCAACCACATGGTGGCTCACAACCATCCCTTATGAGATCTGGTGCCCTCTTCTGGTTTGCAGATATACATGGAAGCAGAATGTTGTATACATAAATAAATAAATAAATAAATAAATAAATAAAATCTTTAAAAAAAAAGAAAGGAAGGAAGGAAAGAAGGGAGGGAGGGAGGGAGAAAGAAAGAAAGAAGGAAAGAAAGAAAGAAAGAAGGAAAGAAGAGAGGAAGAAATAAAGAAAGAAAAATCCCTCTCAGGAGTGCCAACAGTTTGGGTTTAGTTAATTCCACATGTGATCAACTTGACAGTGAAGATTAGCAATACCAGTGTTCAGCAGTAGATTGTCAAGGAGGCCCTGACACTGGCCAGAGATACCTCATCTGGTGGAGCTTTGCTATCTTTCTTTATATAATCTCAGCCATATTTTAAAAGATTTTTAATTTTTTTAAATCAGGTGTATATGTGTGTCAGTGTGTAGGTATATGCACATGAGTGCAGGTACCATTGCAGGCCAGAAGAGGGCACTGGATTCTCTTGGAGCAGGAGTCAAAGTTCTGAGCCACCCAACATGGATGCTGGAACTGAACTCTTCCGAAAGCAGCCAGTGCTCTTAACCACTGAGCCATCTCTCAGCCACATTTTAAAATCCATGACCAGGATTCTGTAATCCACTTTAAACCCAAGTTCTGTGAAGAAAGCAACAACTGTTTTTCTCTTCACCCCTACACCATGCTTACTCCAGCATAAAATAAGCTGACTTCAGCTTATTTTAAACCCTCATTATATTGATTGGAAGATAAAGGGGAGGCCAGAGGTGGGCTGGACTTTAGGTTTTTTGGTTTTGTTTTGTTTTGTTTGACACAGGTTCTCATTATACAGCCTTGGCTGGCCTGGGACACACTATATAAACCAGGCTGACCTCCAATTCACAGAGATCTGCCTGTCTCTGCCTCCTAAATGTTGGGATTAAAAGTACATGTCACCATACCTGGCTTATCCAGGGTTCTTGAACCCAAGACTACAGGTAACATGAAGTGGAATTCTTGGCTGGCAACATGCATGAAGACTCCAGGCAGAATTCAGCTTGTGCTTCCAACCAGGAACCTAGGAACCAAGTAGGGGGAGCTGTGAAAAGTCACACAAGGCACAACTCGACTAGTTATAGATACCAGTACTCTTGCCCCTTAATCCTGCTCTCCTGGATTTGGGACCCCCTGGGTGGGTCAGCCTCAGGCAGGAAATGACCAAAGCCCCTACTGCCCTCTCCAAGGCCTCCTCTGGAGCATCATGGGGCAGTATTGAATCTCTGTTGGAAAGTTGGGGAGCACAGGCACACTAGGACAAAGAGGGTGTCAGCGTGATACAGGAAGCTGGAGCCACAAGTGGAAAGGCTGCTGCTGGACCTTGACCTGGATGTGGGGAGGGCCTGATGACAGACAGCTCCTTCCTTACCCTGCAAGGCAGAAAAGGGCAGGGGCTTGTTGGGTAGCTCAGGCTACCCTGAAACTTACAATCCTGAGTTATCAGAGTGCTGGGGGCAGGTGTGTGCTTTAGCTGACACTGTTGTTGAGACCACTGGAGACGTGTGTAGTTGTAAGAATGGATACAAAAGCCAGGGGTGGTGTCACACACTTGTCATCCTGTCACCTGGGAGGTAGAGGCAGGGTGACTGAAGTTCAAAGTCATCCTCAGATACTTGGTGACTTCAACAACAGCCTGGGCTCCAAACACAAAAACAAAAGAGTAAACAATACAGAGAGACTTGAGATGGACACCAGGGAGTGGATCTAGACTGCCCATGACTGATTTTACTCACAGTCATTTGTGTGTGACATATTTTGTTTTGTGTAATACACATACATACACACATACACACATATATACATGTGTGTATGTCTATATTTGGGAGGAAGGAGCTTGAGCCACAACATGGGTGTAGAGCAGAGGAGAGCTTTGTAGTCTGGTCCTCTCCTTCCACCTTGAGCATTCCAGGAATCAAACTCAGGAGGTCAGGCTTGAGCAAAAGCACCTTTGTTGGCTGCGCCATCATCTTGTTGGCTCCAGTTCTGAGCAATTTTATGCTATTCATCCCAGTGAGGATCTAGAATGTTTCCATCACTCTAAGGATCTCTCTTGCTCTTATTTACTATTGTAACACTTTCCTGGTATCCCATCACTCCCTGCCAGCCAGAGGGTTCCTTGGTGACCTGTCATCCTTTTCTACAAATTCTGCTGAGCCCCTCAGTCACACTGTTTTTCCATCCAGTGCTGGTGAGCCTGATGCTGGCCACCCTAGTGGGCTGCTCCTGCCCTTCCCATTCCACAGTCAACAAACTGAGGCCACTCCAATGCTATGCCAGTACTTTGGGTGACTAGGGCCAGAGTATGAGTTCAAGGAGACAAGTTTGAAGAGTAGGGAGGTGGCAGGGGCAGTTAGCATCAGGTGCCTCAGCCCCGCCCCCCAGGGACCTGTCTGGGGTGGGGTTCCCTCCATCCCTCTATGCTTTTCATCCACAACCTTGTCTATTTCCTCAACAGAGAAGCAGTGATGGGTGGGGCACTGCCTAGAGCCCTGCTTGGTCAGAGAGACGTTCTGTGGCTCCTCTGGAGGCCCTGCGAGGGAGCCCCGGGGTCGCACTGGGTGAGTGGGGGAGGCTCACACCCCGCATCCATGAAGATGCAAGGAGGCGACGTGCGAGGAGCAGTCAGCAAAGTGCCAGGCGCAGAGAGGCCCAGCGCGAGCGCCCGCGGCTCCATTTGGCAATGAATTATGTATGGCCTGCTGGCTGCGCGGGCTGGCGGGCTGCAGGCTGCTCTCTCCAGCAGGGGCGCGGCTCCCGGGGCTGCGGGCGCTCTTTGTCTCTCCTGAAGGGGGCCAGCCAAGCTTCTCTGGTCGTGGCTAGGCCCCCAGGATGCCCATTTCTCAGGCCGGACAACCAAGGGCGCCCAGGGACTCCGTGGCCATAGTGACAAACTACAGGGCACGCGCTCCTCCCAGCCTTCTCTCTGTGTGCCCCAAGGTTGACAAAGAACCTTGAAGTCATCTGAAATTGTGTGCCCTGGAGGTGCTGGGAAGGCATCCGAGGGAGAGTGAGTGATGGGTTAAATAGTCCTCAGATGATGGGGCAAGCCATCAGACGTGGGCAGCCAAAGCTTCTAGGGAGGCCTCTGAGCAGAGCCCTGCAGGAATGGAGAGTGCTGTCCTTGGCCAGGTCAAAGGAGCTGGGACTACTCAGGGCCTGTGGCAAAAAATCTATGCCAGATTGTACATAGTGGCTAATGGGGGGAGGGGTAGCTCTCTCATTCTTCCTCCTTCTCTCCCCACCCTCTAGAAGTTGAGGATGTGTCTGCCTGTGTTGCAAGCACAGGGAACTCTGGACCTGGGCTGGAGTTGGGGAGGACAGAAGAGGTGAATGACAGCATCCTCTATTCACCTTGAGATAGCAGGGAGGGCATCAGGGCAGCCTGAGGCCAAGAAGCAGGTCTCAACATCAGAAAGCTCAGACAGGGATTGGGCGCTGGCTGAAGAGACAAAAGCCACAGCCTCTCTGGACCCTCCTCCTGGCCTTCTAGCTTCCTGCTTGCCCCTCTGCAGAGCCTCCTCTAAGCCTTTGTCTGGAACCTTGAAGAACACAACCCACAGGATGGCCCAACATTAGAGAGTAGGAGGAGTCTAGCCACAGCCCACAGACCCGTCCCATCCACCAAGCCTGTGGCATGCCTATCTTTGTGGCTGTCATAGTCTTGTTCAATGACACTCTCACCTCCCTAGGCTCAGTCCTGCCTCTACCCACCTACTGCTCAGCCTGAGGAAGGGCTGTGGAGGCCGCTCTGCCCGGAGCACTTCTCCTCACCCTGAAGGAGCCCAGGTCAATTCAGGCTCCTCCAGGAAAGCCTTAGATCTAGGGCCTGTCCTTGGTTCCCACAGGTCCCCTCACATGGTAACACTCACCCCCTTGACTGGAGCTGCCCCACTTGGCAGTACCCTCCAGGCCATGGTCTCACGAGGAAGGAGTTTTGCACTGGTCTTCTCAGTGTGAGCTGATGGGATATATTGGAGACAGCCCAGAGGAGGAGACAAGAGGTGGCATCCTGTGAGTAAACACACACACAGACAGACACACACAATCACACACATGCACTCAATACACACAAACACACAAACACACACACACACACACACACACACACACACACACACACACACACACCCTGAGAGAGTGTGTTTGCTAGGCCTTTCTGGCCTGGGGTACCATTACACCCAACACTGGCTTCTGTGGACATGATGGATGGGTGATCCCAAGTATTCTCCATTATCCTTTAGCACAGGGCGCTGGACTCAGCCCCAGGTCTGTAAGACAATTTTAATGTTCCTATCATGGGTTAACTTTAGTTTCAGATATTTCTTTAATGTTTGCATGTGAGTTTTGTTTTATTTTTGAAGCAGGCTGACCTGGGACTTATTGGTTTTGGTTTTGTTTTGAGACGGGGCCCACTGTGTATTCCTGGCTGTCCTGGACATGCCTACTTCAGTCTCCCAAGCAGTGGGATGACAGGTGTCACAGCCATGCCAGGCTTGACTTGTATTTATTGTTTACAATGGTGGGCATGAACACAAGACCTTGTGTGCTCTAGGCAAGCACTCTGCCACTGAGATAAACCCCTAGCCCTTGGTTTCCTAGGCTGGCTTCAAACTCCCAACTCTCTTGCCTGTGCGGTCGTGCACAGTGAATCATTACTGGGCTTCTGAAACAGCGTTTGGGGCTTCAGATCTTGGCTTCTCTACTGCTGCCTGCCTGTCTTTGAGCAAACTCCTCTCTGCTCTGCTTCCTGACCTATAAAAACTGCATTTGCTAACCAGGGGGTGGGGAGATGGCTCAGTTGTGTCTGCCATGAAAAGATCAAGATCTGAGTTTGATTCCCAACACCCACTTAAAAGCCAGACACAGTGGTACTATTACCCCAGGGCTGGGAGGCACAGACAGGCGGATCCAGGGAGCTTGCTGGCTAGCCTAGCTGAATTAGTGAGCCCTGGGTTGAATGAGATGCCCGGCTCCAAACACAAGGCTGGAGGGAAGATACTGGACAGCGACCTCTGGTGTCCACAGGCTTGCACCTGTGCACAGGCACCCTCACACATGCAAACACACACGTGAGTATGTACATACTACCACCCACCCCCACAAGACAAAAAGTAAAATAAAATAAAACTAAAAAGGTGCTAATCAGAGACTTATTTGGAATTTTCTAGCTCCCCTTGTCTCCCAGGGCCTCTCCTAGGGAGTGTTAAGCACATTAAGATGCAAACAGAGTCTGCACAGTGTTCAGAGCTGGGCAGGGCTGAGCAGACCGTTGTTATTGTTACTGTTCCTGGCTCACCCTGAGCGCCTGCCCCAACATCCTCTTGGAGACTCTGGGGAATTTTCCAGAGCTGCAGGGCTGAGCCGGGCACAGATGGAGCTCAGAACTCTTGACATTGGTTTCTTGTCCCCACCCCCAGTGTCTTGAAAACACCTATCTATGACTGGTTGCAGCAGTCTGGGAAATTCTGTCTTCCTATGCTGATTCCTGTGTGTTCTGGTTGGGCTTTGAGTTGGGAAGGTTATGGAAGACCTAGAAGAGCATTTTAGAATTGAGTCTAGAGATTCCAGGCTCTGCTCAGAACCCAGCAAGGGGAGCTGCCCTGGCCTCCTTGGCAGCCACTTTGCCAAGCATGTGTTGAACTCTGATTCCTTCAAAGGAAGGCCTCTAACTGCACCCAGTGTCTGGACAGTATCTTGTTCCTGAACTTTAGGCCACAAAATGGAAGAGAGTGGGGAGATTGTAGACCCTAGGCTGGGAGAAGGAGAGATGTACTCCCAAGGCTCAATCAGGAGGCAGACAGACTCGGGGCCCTTGGCATCCACAGAGGGACAGGGGTGTGGGAACCATCCGAGGGTGCCGGGCAGGGGCTGTGGGCCAGGCCTGGGAGCCTCGGGGAGGCCGGCAGGCACAGAGGAGGCCTCCTACCAGACACTGTCTAGACGCAGCAATTATTGTCAGCTCGGAACACCCAGGCTCTGCCTGTGCAGCTGAAAAGGAGCTTAACAAAGAAAGAGGGAGGAAGAAGAAAGCCCAGCAAAGCCGCTCAGAGCCTGCCTGCCTGCCCGCCTGCCGCCCGCCTGCGGCTCTTTCTGTGCCTGGGCTCCCCCTTTATGCTCCATAGGCCCTGTTGAGGGGGACTGATCCCCGAAGCTCAGAGATGCCTGGTGGGGACAGAGCAGGAGGAGCAATTCTGGGGCTCTGGCCAACTGTTCTGAGGTTGGCTTCTCACAGCGGATGGTGGGAAGTCTGGGTCTCTTCCACCTTGGAGGGCTATAGCCTGCACCCTTGTCATGCCCATGGGTCTCAGGCTGTGACTGACAGCCTGGCCTCCATCCTGTTTCCAAGGGTTCAAGAACTATTATTACAAACCCACTTTGCAGATGGAGCTAGGGATGGGGGAGGCGGGCTGAAAGCAGAGTCAGCTATGGTGTGGATCCAGGCCTATCCTTTAGATCAAGGCTTTCTGCAGACAACCCTGGAAGAAGAGATGAGACAGTGGGATGGCAGCCAGGATGGCAGCCACAGGGTTAATGACAAGACTGGTATTCAACATGACAGGCCCATCAGAGCTGGAGGACGAGAACTTTGGCTTCCTGGTGTGTGCTGGAGCTTTCCTCAGACCCTCGGCATTGGTAGTGCTGGTTGGAGGGTAGGGGTAGCTCCTCAAGGCCCTGGGTTTCCACAGCTGCGAACACAGCTCAGAGTCAGAAGATGCACAGAGGGGGAAACTGAGACACGGTGTTCCAGGACTCAGTTCCAAGCCCACTGATTTTTATCTCCACCCTGCCTGTTCCAAGGCAGCTGGGACTCCGCACTCTGACTCTGCGGTGACCCTGATTTCAGCCCAGTCTATAGCTCTAACCTCCCCCTAGCTTAGGCTCCTGGTCCGGTGGGACAACCCTGTGCTGAACTCTACTCTTTATCTTGCAGGACAGTCCCAAGCCCACAGCTGGGGTAGGAAGTGACCTAGTTAGGCTGTGGGGTAAAGCCAGGGGCAGAGCAGTCCAAGATGGCTGCTGGGGAAGGGTCAGAAGCTGACCAGGGCTCCAGGGTAGCTGGGTCCCTGTCAACCCATCACAAGTGGAGGCATGGTTCTCAGAGCAAGAACCATGCATGTCACACCCGAGGCTCTTCACCCATGCCCAATACCTTGCTGGTCCCAAGTATGGGCTCTGCCTGGCAAGAGGCTCAACCCTGCTGGTCACACACTGTCCTGTCTGCTGTGCCTCATTGCATCCAACACAGGAACAGTGTCCCTTCCTCCGTCTGCACACACACATCTGTCATCACCATCACAGGCTCAGATTCCTCTCCTGGCACTGCAGACCTACCATGTGGGACTCAGTCTACCAAGATTCTAGTATATTCTGCAACACCATGGCAGTTCCTTCAATCCTCATCTAGGTGCCTTCCTTCTACCTGGCACACCCAGCTATCCCCACCACCACCACATCCTCAAATAAGCAAACCTGACCTCCCATGGGTCTGTCCCTATGAGCTGTCCCCTCCCTCCTAGACAGTACAAGTCCCCATTGTCACATAGCCAGAGCCCAGGAGGCTCCATGATTGTCCTTCGCCCAAACTAGTCCTGTCCTACACACCCCAAACCAAGCTTGGTTTCAGCTCCCAGGGCCCAGAGGTACCTTCCTAGGGAAGATTATCCCAGCTTTCTCCTGATGCTGGCACTGAGTGGTTGGCTCCTAAGTGACTGCTCTAGGTTCCTTGTTGCCCACAACCCCAGGGAGCTAGGAAGCCTGTTCTTTCTGCTCTGTAAGCCTTCTAAAACCTTCCAGTCTCAAGAACTGTTAGGCCACTTGGATCTGAAGCCTGGGGACCGTTAGTCCTGTCTTCCCTGGCATTAGTGAGTTAGTCATGCCAGTAGGTCCTCATGACCCCTTAGTAGGAGACTTCTGACCTCTGCTGAGATCAAACACCCCCCCCATCACCCCACCACCAGCCTGCCTAGACCCCTGATACTTCAATCTGCTGCCTTCAGGGGGGCACCCAATGCAATCTGTGGCAGCACCCACTTCCCTACCCTCATGCTCTCAATTAGCTCGGGAGTTCATTCTTGGGCCCAGATGTGGATTACTTGCTCAAGCAAATGCGAGGCCTAGGGTGGGGGTGGCAAGCTTGACTCTGAAATCCAGGTCTCATCCAAGGCTATGACAACTTTTTTTTTTTTTTTTTTTTTTTTTATGACTTGCCCAGCTCATCCTGTGGGCCAGCTGTCTCTGTCTTGTCTGGCGCTGTGAACCCAGCTCCCTCCTCTAAGGTGCCTTTTCAGCCTAATACCACCTAGAGGTAGAGAAAGTGACCTGGGCGCCCCCACCATCTCCTCCCTGTCCAAGCACCAAGACATCCCCTTTGTCCTCTTTCCCAGAGCTTCCACGCTGGGTCCCAGGCGTCATCATAAGACAGAACAAGGATACTCCATTGTGCCACCCACGGACCTGAAAGCACTCCCAGGAGAGACTGACTGCCCTGTGCCTGCTCCCCTCCCTCAAGCCCCTGAAAGACAGCAGGACGGTGGGTCCAGTAGGGGTAGGTGCGGCAGGTAGTGACCCCCACATCTATTCCTTTCCAGAATCCGGCCAGAACACCCCCCAACCCTTGCTGGGGATACCTCAGCCTCTCTTTCCTCCCTGCCCTGCCCTTCCCTCCAAATCCCTTCTCTCCCTCCTTGCTCCCCCATCTCTCCTCTCCTTTTTCCTCTCCTCCTTTCTCTGAGTCCTCCCTGGGCCTCCTTCCTTTCTTCTTCCTGGGTTAAAAATAATCAACTTTCTGGGAAGCGGCAGTTCCCGCTGAGCCGCCCTCCCCACACTCGGGAGCCCCTGAGAATAGCTTTCTGCGGCTCTCCACTGAACCCCTCCCTCCCTCACTCCGCCCCCTCCCCGCCGGCTGACTAATAAGCCGGGCAGCCTGCTCTGCCAGCTCGCTGCAAGGGCGTTAACCGCTTCGTGCCCAGACGGCCTGCAGCACACAGCGTACGTTAGAGGGCTGTGGGGCGCCAGGCCACCCGGAGCCCGAGTTCTGGACGTGTAGGAGACGCTCAACTAATCTAGCTCAGCTAAGCCGGGTGGTTGGATGAACTTTGTCCTCTAACTACCATTGCAAAGCCTGCTGCTGCTCTGGCTACCTCCCGACTTAGTAGGAAGGAGGCCTACTAAGGAATGGTCAGGTGTGGCCCCCCAAGGATGGGTCGGGGCCATGTAGAGGGTGTGACTGGCCGGGTGACTCCTTGGCCCCAGACTCGGGCAGCCACCAGAACAGGGCAGAGGTCAAAAGCAAGGAAAGGCTGCTTATTGCCCCGGGATCCACGTAGGTCCTCCACTGGGAGGGCCTTTGACAATTAAGAAATTGCAGAAAGGAAAACTGAGGCTCAGGAGGTGTGACTCAGGCCAGGATGTTTCTGGACACCTGCAGCAGAACTTGAAGCTCAGTGCTGCAGGGGGCCAATGATCTCTGCCCCTCAAGATTGAGAGAGGAGCCGGGATGTCAAGGTCAAAGGTGAGGGGTTGCGAGGGAGAGCAGAACGCCAGGAGGAGCAGCGGCGTCCACACAGGCCCCGCCCACTCGTGTCCCAGCATTACCTCATCACCAAGCGCGCCAATTGGCTGGCTCTCCTGGAGGCCGGCCCAATGCGGCGGAGCTCATTAACCCGTTCCTCCCTGCAAGCTGCGCTCTGCCACCCACCTTCGCTGCCCCCACGCGGTCTGCAGAGCCAGAGAGCTGAAAAGATCGGGGAGCAGTGAGGGAGGCTCAGGCCTACGGCCGCATAGTCCCGTGGGTGCTGCCTAAGTGGGACAACCCTGTCCTGTTTCGGGCTGTGTGACCTTGGGCAGACTGATGCACCTCGCTGAGCCTTGGCTTGTTTTTCTCAGCTGTAAAAAGAAGTGAATGATGTAACCCTGCCATGTGCTTACCAAATGCAGGGCACACGTGGCCTCTGCGTCCCACAATGCGCCTCGCCTAAGTGCAAGTGGTACCTTTGGAAAGATGGGGTTTCAAGAGAACAAATGGCTCAAGGTTACACCTAGCCATTCCCAGAGCTGGGTTTCTCATAGGCTTCTGCTCTGCAGGGAGGCTCTGCTTCCTGAAGGAGAGGCAGAACTGTGTCCAGCTGGGCAGACACCAGCAAAACCCCTGAAGTTTCAGTGACAGTGAAGAAACTCCAGGGATATGATCTGGGACAGAACCCCAACAGCTGAGGACCCTGGGGCAGGTACAAAGAGGGGGCTGGAAAGGTCTGAAGGTACTTTAGGGTCCCCAGTGGGTGGAGCATGGTCAAGGGTGGGCTACTGGCCCAAAAGGCTTGCTTCTCTGTGGGCAGTGGGAGGGTGGAGGGAGGAGTGTGCACAGAGACCCACGAGGCCTACCTGAGTGTTTTCAAGTTATAAACCAGGCAAGCAAACAACTAAATCAAATTCCCTTCCTTCTCCCTGACAAACACGCCTTCCTTAGGACAGATACAGGCCTCCAAGGCTGGGTTTGGGTTTGTATTTCTAGCTCTCACTTTCCTGGTGTCCAGAAGGAAGTGCCCGGTGGCCAGCTTCCTTCCAAGCCCCTCAGCTCTGTGTATACCAAATCTCATTGTCCCATGCAGGCTGTGCATACATGGGAGCTGTGGGTGAGCACAGCTCAGGCCACACCCCACAGACAGCCATCTGCTGGTCACCTGAGGGCTGAGGGTGCCCACATGACAGTTTAGACAATCCTCAGGGAAGTGGGCTGGGGTCTCTGAGGTGGGAGCTCCATGCTTCGCCCTGAATCACCAGTTTGAGGTGGTGGAGTTCTTGCCAAGTGCCCTGGACTGCAGCTGCAGCTGGGGTGGCTGTCACTGGTTCCAGGGGCTTCTTTCTTGGAATTTTCTTCTGCCCTTTGCTTCTAGTCACACCCAGAAGCCATTGTAGACTCTCCCTCTGATCCCCAAAACCAAGTGCCAAGCCTGTGCCCACCTACTCCTCTTCTGCCCCCTCCCTGGGTTCCTCTCCCACACGCCGTGCTCATCTGGTAACCCCCTTTAGGTCACCCAAGCAACTTCCTTTGCAGTAGAGCTGGCTTCTAATTTGAGTTCCCTGCCACATCATGCCCAACTGATAGCCAGCTCTCCCCCAATGCCACCTTCCTTCTCACCCCCCATGGCTCTGAGCTCCAGGCACTGGCCCCAGCTCTGTGATTAGGTAGGACACATTACATTCCTTTCTTCACTGGGTCTTCCCACTTGCTCAGCTTGGAGCCATGGTTTCTGCTCTTCACATGGGGGTGGGGGCTTTCCCTGACCCCCCCACCCCAGCCCAGCAGAAATCACACAGCAGGAGTTGATGATCTGTGGAGCACTCCTGACCAGTGTTCACCAGGAATCGGGGTTCAGCAGCCAACCTCGCAGCTGTTCCTCCTCAGGGTCTCAGCAGAATGCCCAGCATCATGGAGTGGTCACTGGACATTGCAGGGGATCACTGGATCACAGCAGAGCACTGGATTCTAGATCCACTGAGAGAACAACTAGGATGTGCCATGTGCTGTCTGCACCAGCACCGACTCCTCACAGTCCCTTTGTAGAGAGACCTCATGTTCCCATTCTCTGGAACAAGGTCACTCGGCACAGAGGTTCTGTGACACAAGAAACAAGCCACAGACCCAGATCAAAACTGGGTGGTCCATCCCCCTCCTGGGTACATACAATATCTTGCTGTAGGTCCTTGGACAAATGTTTCTACCTCCGTAAACTGAAGCTTTTCTTTGTTCACAATAGGACTGACCAGAGGGGTGACCCCTGGAGATTCCTGCCAGTACTAACATGGGTTGGGGCTGTGTCTTGTGACTGTCAACCAGTTCCACTGATGACCTGACCTGCAGCTAGCACCTGCCTCCAACCATCCCCCCAGGCTTCTCTATGAAATGCACACTGCTTGTCTGCCAAGGAACACAGGCAGGGCAACCTGGTAGACAGAACTTGGGTTTCAGTATGGTCCGAGTGTGAATCCGCCCGCCTCCTTGGAATTGCAGTGTGGCTTCAAAGAGTCACCGTCTATAAGCCTGTTTCTTCATCTGTTGTGCTTCACCGAGGTCTGGGTGCTTCCTGGACTATAAGGATGTCACTAGCACATGGTTGGCATGTCGGAATGAGGACATAAGAACTTTGGTCCACCCGCCTATGTTCCCAGCTTATCAGCCAAGTTAGCCACACGGTTATAAAACATTATCTCCATTCAAACACATTCCCCAAACCCATCAGAGAGGCTGGACCTGAGTTCCTGGTCAGATCACCAAATTGTCCTATCACTCTGTTATAGGTCTAGCTTGTGCTGCTTATCACTCTGCCACAGACAGGTCCAGCCTGTGCTGCTGTCACTGTCACAGGTTTAAGATTCCCCTGGATCAGGATTTATAGATGGTTGTGAGCCGCCTGATATGGTTGCTAGAACCAAACTCAGGATCTCTGGAAGAGCAGCAAGTGCTCTTAACCACTGAGCCATCTCTCCTGACCCCCAAGTTTGCCTTTAAACACCCTGCTCCCTGCTAAGGCAAAGGTGTGCAGAACATATCTAATAGGGAACTGAATTGATAAGGAAAATTTCAGAAGGAATTCTGGGGTTCATATGGGTCCATAATAACATGTTTAAAGGGTTTTTTTCTTTGCTTGTTTTTTGTTTTGTTTTGTTTTGTTTTGAGACAGGGTTTCTCTGTGTAACAGCTCTGACTGTCCTGGAACTCACTCTGTAGACCAGACTGGCCTTGAGCTTACAGAGATTCGCCTGCCTCTGCTTCCTGCCTCTGCCTGAGTTCTGGGATTAAAGACATGCTCCACCGTTGCCTGGCAAGGACTTTTTATTCCCCACGTTTTTAAAAGTCAGAATCTCATGTAGCCAGGTTAGCTTTAAACTTGCTATGCAGTCAAGGATGGATTCCTGATGTTTCTGCCTCCATGACCTGAGTGCTGGGATTGCAAACCTAGGTCACCGAGCCTGGTTTCATGCTGTGCTGTGGACCAAACACAAGACCTTGTACATACCAGCCAAGCGCTCTACCAATGGAGCTACCACTCCTCACCCCTAGACAGGGTTATGAATGAGCATGGCGGCTCCTGGGCTCCACCCCCACAGCCCTCCTTCCCACTTTTCTCATACTGCCTTTACTCCCTTGCTGTCTCTTGCTGCTGGACTGTGTCCCAGTTCTTGCTACACAACTTCTGTGCACAGTTCAGACTCTATCAAGGGGAGATGCTGACCTTCCCAAAGTCCAGTGCCCACTCCTCTAGGCTCTTGGTCTCCCCACTTCTGCATATGAAAGGATGTGCCCCACTCTGAGTGTGGATGCTGGGTTTCTGCTGGGAGAAACCTTGGTACTCAAGGCAACAGGAGAGGGGCGCTCTGCAGGCATGTTGGCTGGTTGCTCCTCTTCCTCCGGTGAGCTCACCCACCTTATTTTTTTGGCCACGCAAGAGTCCTACAACTTTTAACAAGGTAATCTTCAGTATTGTCCCATTTTACAGATGAGAAGGTTGAGGTTCAAGACAGAGGTGATCTTAGGGCTGTAACCCTGAGCTGCAGTAGGGGTCAGAAAAGTGACTGGGAGAGAGTGAAGGCTGGCCCACAGGGAGGACAGCCCTGGCTGATGGGGCTGGGGCAGCAAGGACTATGAAGCTGAGGGGGTAGAGGCTAGCCTCTGAGCAAGACTTAGCACTGGGGTCTGGCACTGCACCAGAAAAGCCTATACCAGGGTTCCTGCCCTCAGTGGAGGCTCATGCCACCAGGGGACAAGGCTGGAAGTCGTGGGAGGCCTGGCTGACTTGAAGCGAGCCAGTGTCAGAGGCCTGTGATATGCAGAATGGGTTGTGTGATGGGGGAAGGGGAGGGGTGAGTCTCCATCCATGTGGATGGAGAGAGAGAGTGTGTATTGGGGTGGGGTGGTGCTAACTGGGACACACCCCAAGGAAGAGCTAAGGAGAGATGGAGTCTGAAGAGTTAACTGGAAAAGCAGGGTGAGGCAAGGAGTGTTCCAGCAGTGAGAACTGCACCAGCACTGTGCAAAGACCTGGAGGCATGAGGAGGAGTCCTGGGGAAGGAGCACAGAGGACTTGAAAGAGCTCCAGCTCGGCTGGAGTGGGTGCGGCGGGAGCGGGGAGGAGGGGGGGGCAGCTGCCTACAAGGTCTGTTAACTTCTACAGTGTGGGCAGGGAGCCCAGAGCTGGTGAGTCCCAGCCTCTGCTCAAGAGAGGGTTTTTGCTGGTTCAGGGAGGAATGCTAGGCAGAGGTGAGGAACAACAACTGGGGGCCCTGGAGCGGACCCTGACCCCCAGACAGGCCCTGAGAGCAACAGCTTAGTCTTTTTTTTTTTTTTTTTTTTTTTTTGGTTTTTTGAGACAGGGTTTCTCTGTGTAGCTTATCCTGGCACTTGCTCTGGAGACCAGGCTGGCCTCGAACTCACAGAGATCCGCCTGTCTGTGCTGGGATTAAAGGCCAGCTCATCTTAGTCTTAAATTTCGTCCCCAAATGGCAATGCCAAACAGCCAGGAAAGAGCCAGCAAACTGGCCGTGCTGGGAGCCCACTCTCTGTGTGGCAGCCAAGAGGGGCTTTGGCTTTGCTAGCAAGTCTTCCAGTGCCTCGGGTTGGAGGGCAGAGGAGGGGGCAGGAGCCCAAGCTAGGATTTGAACCCAGATCTGACATCAGTGGTGCCCTCATCCAAGTCATCCCTTAACAGCTGACCAGGTGGTGGATCTCTTGCTCACCCCAGCCTCTGTTTACCCAGCCTGAGAAAATTAGCTACATAGATCTGCAAGTTTTATTCTCTTTTTTGTATCCCCCATCCCTAAGAAATTCATGACTTTTTTTTTTTTTAGATTTATTTATTTATTATGTGTACAGTGTTCTGCCTGCATGTGTCCCTGCAGGCCAGAAGAGGGCACTAGATCTCATTACAGATGGTCGTGAGCCACCATGTGGTTGCTGGGAATTGAACTCAGGACCTCTGGAAGAGCAGCCAGTGCTCTTAACCTCTGAGCCATCTCTCCAGCCCCTCATGACCTCTTCTTTAATATTATTTGTAACTTTCTTTTTATTTATTCCTGTGTCCTTCACATCATGCATCTCGATTCCATATATTTCCTGTCCCTGAGTATCCTCCCTCTGCCCTTGCAGCTCTCCCCAATAAAATTTAAAAGAAAAAGAATAAAAAAAAAAAAAAAGGAAAAAAATCTTATCATGGAAGCTGTAGGGTGACATAGTGAGTCATGCAGTAAACCCTTTTATCCATATATCTTACTTGCAGCTGTTCCTGGTAAAGAGTCATTGGTCTGGTTTGAGGCCCCTGGCTTCTGCTATATTATCCATGCTGGGCCCTCACTGGGACTCCTCTTGAACATCCTGTTGTTGCCCTGTGTCATGGAGGTCCTGCAGCTTTGGTCCATGGGGTGGATGTTGGGGTGGGCCAACCCATGTCCCTGGTTCTGTGCCTGGGTAGCTGAAGGGTGGTCAGCCCACCACCTCTCGCTGTCACTGCCAGGATGAGCTCTCCTGCATTGCCTTTGCAGCCATGAGCAGGGGTGGGGCCAGTTCTCCTGCTTTCACGTCCTAAGGGTTGAGCTCCCTCACCCACACACTGAGGGCCAGCTCCACTGTGGTACCCAGGCTGGCCTACGGGCCACTCTCCTGAGTGCTGAAGCTGATGAGACACGGCTAGCTCTCCTGCTTTTAAGACCTCAGGGCCAACTTTCTCACCTGCCTCAGGCATTGATGGGTGTGTATGGGGGGAGGGGACTCTCCCTCCCACCCATGCCACCACTTGACAGATGAGTAATGTTGACAGCTTTTCCAGGCTCACAATATCAGGGCTGGCTCTCCCACACCTCCGTCAATGGGGTCGGCTCTATTGTGCTGCCCTGGCGAGGTGCAGGGCCTGCTCTCCCAAGTATTGCAGCTGGTGGCAGGCAGGGCCAGCTCTCCTGCCCTTCTGGCCTCAGGCATTATCAGGTGGGAGGCATCTCTCTCCCCCATTCTTTAATTATTATTGACACACACACAACCTACTGAGTCCAGTTAGTGTTCTTGTACATATATGTGTTTATGGCTGACCATTTGGGATTGGATAACATATCAAGGGGCTTGTCTATTGATTGCCTGTAGCTCTTCATCTAGTGGGGGGACCTGTGAGAGTCCTGTATGTATGGGCATGCTCACAGGTGCTGCCATTATGAAGGCTTTGTTTACGTGAGCATATTGTTGAAATTTCACGGGTGCAGCTTTGTCGTCATGTATAGAAGACACAATCTCACAGCAGATGTGCTGGTCCCTGGCTCTTCCAGTCTCTCTGCACCTTATTCCTCAGTTTCCCTTGTGTGTTAGATGTAGGTGTCCTGCTGTAGATGTATCAACTGCGGTTGGACACCCCAGAGCCACTTGTTCTCTAGATTTTGACTGTTTTTTGTTTGTTTGTTTTTGATACAGAGACTTACTGTGCAGCTCTGGCTGACCTGGAGTTTGCTAAGTAGACCAGGCTGGGTTTGAACATACAGAGATCCTCTTGTCTGCAGAAAGCTTGGGTTACCTCGGCTAGCTCCTCCCCCCCCCCGCCCCGTCATTTCTTTTTCTTCCTCCTCTCCCTCCTCCTCTTCTTCCTCCTTTTTAGACAAGGTTTCACACTGCAGCCCAGGCTGGACTGAACTCCCAGCCATGCTCCTGCCTCAGCCTCAGGAGTACTGGGTGGGGTCATGGGCAAGGAGCCACCGCACCTCACAAGTACAGATTTGTGGAGCATCTGCTAAGAGGCAAATGAGGAAGTCGGAGTTCCCCAGGGACAGAAAGGTCCTGTCCAAGGTCAGGCAGCTAGCGTCGTATTTGAACCTAGAAACGCAGGTGCACGCCCCCCCCCCCGCTAGGCCCCCCGGGTGGCATCGTCCCAGCTGTGCGGCCTGGCGGCCCTGGCCCTGACGTCAGGCAGGGCCAGCGGAGCCTGGTTCTGCACAAACACGTCGCGGGCCAGGGCTCCGGGGGCGGCGATGACTCAGGGCCCGAGGCCGCCGGGCGGGAAGCGGAAAGTTTTGAGCCTCTGACATCAGCGGCCGCGCAGGAAGGCGGCTCCGGGAAGGCGGCCTGGCGCGCGGCCCGCCCGAGGGCGCGGGGGCGGAGGGGACCGGGACGCAGGTGTCCCCGGCCCGGCCTCGGTCGTGGAGCCGCTTCACCCGCCCGCGCCGCACGGCGCTCCGGAGGCACCGCATCCATCCTGCTGCGTCCCTGCATTTTAATTACCGCCGCATTAATATTCATGAGCCGGGACTCGAGGGGGACCGCGGGCTGTCATCTCCTCGCCCGCCCACGCGCACCCCCCCCCGCGCCCCTCTTTCTCGCTGAGTCGTGGGCTTCGACCCCCCCCCCGGCCCTTCGCGCGCCAACAGTTGGCGCTCAGCAGAGCAAGGGTGTGAGTGTGCGCAGGAGTGTGAGCTGTTGTGCGGGGAGCAGTGCCTGTGTGCTGCAAGCAAGTGTGCCTGGATCTGTGCAGCTTGTGTGTGCTGTGCAGATGTGTCTGTGTGCACCAGCACCTTGACTGTGGGAGTGTCACCCTATGCAGGGGCCACGTGCTGGGGCAGTGTGTCCAAAACAGGAGTTAGTGAGCTGGGGCAGTTGTCCATACTCAGGGGCAGGCTGCAATGGTGGATGTCGTATGAGGAGACATGTCTGCATGCATGGCTGAATATGCTGTCAGAGCATACCCCAGTGCACGTATGTGTGTGTTGTAGACATGTGTCCATGTTCATACATGTGTGTGTCCATGTACACAGATGTGTGTCCTGTGGGCATGTTGTCAATGGACATGGATGTGTATAGGCATGTTTCTATGTACATCAGTGTGTGCTGTGGTAGTGTGTTTGAATGTGTGTTTCTGGGCCATTCTGTATGCCCCTGCAGAAGGGCCAAAGCTGTCCAGTTCAGCAGAGCTTGGCTGTGAGCATGCCAAACTGTGGCCTGTAGGGAGGCTGTGCCTTGACCAAAGTCACCTGGCAGGTAAGTAGTGCCCGGTCTTACCACAAGCTATCCCATCGGATCTGTGCAGTTTCTGGTGCTGTCCCATTTGCAGATGGGGAAACTGAGGCAACTGGTCTAGGAATTTTAAGGGGTGCAGCAGAAATATCTGAACCTTAACCCCTGTCTTTAACAGTACCCCCTACAGGATTGTCACAAGTGTCCTCATCTTGTAGTCTGAGTGTAACCCCTTGGGGTCTCAGCAGCTCTCAGAACACAGCAAGTGGCTGCCTTGTGTAGCTATCATTGTTCCCCTCCTTGTTTCCCCAGCCCCTAAGCCTGACTGCTGGGAGCCAACTATGTGGCAGGCCTCACAGAGTGCAGAGGTAAGGTCAGGAATCACTTATTCACTCACCTACTCTCCCATCAACCCACCCACCCACCCATGCATCCATTCATTCACCACCCACCCACCATCCACATACCACCCATTGTCCATCAATCCTCGTACCATCCATCCACCTTTCTTTCCATCTTCCATCCATCTCATTCAGACATAGATCAAGACAGTAGGACACAGCTTGTATCCTCCCACTGCAATGCTTATTTCCCTCATGTAAGTGAAGTCATGGTCAGTCAAAACATGGCCCAGAAAGGCTGAGTGACTCAGCTAGGTCACACAGCCCTGTGAACAAAGCAAAGTTCTGCCTGTGTGCCAAGTACCCTCAATTCAAGTTGGTTACTTAGAGGTTCCTGTTCCTTTAGTAACCAAGGAACTAACAAGACTTGTCCATGAGAAGCCAGGTGGCCCCAACAAGTGGGCTAGTCGCTAAAGCAAACAGTCTACTCCCAGACAAACAGTTGTGCTGGGTGCTTCTGGGCAGATATAGCAGCCTCACTTCCGCTCGGTTGTTCTAGCCTCTTTGTCCTTGATAGACTCCCAGGGGAAGGGCCAACAGAAAGGCCGAGCTTCCACTGGCTACAGAGGACAACAGCCTTTGTCATGTGTCTCAGCTGCTTGGGGGTTGGAAGCCAGCTTGTGGAACATCTGGGGGTCCCTCCCCACCTCAGTACCACCGAGGCTGCCCAGCTAAAGCTCTGAGGCTCACCCAGCCCCTCCGGCTATGCCAAGGAGACTGGAAATTTCTACTCAGCGGCTCGGTCTGGCTTGATTTCCACTCTGCTTGGCGGGGGACGGGGGAGGGGCCAGGCTGCTCAGCTTTAGAACAGGCCCTGCATTCTTGGAGTTACAGTCAAGGGTCACTGAGACTGGGGCCTGTGAGGCCTGTGGGGCCTGGCGAGTCTCTCAGTAATAAGGAACAAGTGGCCCTATGCTAAAGGCTCGCCTCTGGTTAGGCCCAGTGCTGTCCCGATCAGCTGGGCCTCTAGAAACTTTCTATGGAGAAGCCAGACCTGTTGTTAACCTAATTCAGACTAGCTGCAAGGTTCTAAGAGGGCCTGCAGAAGGGCAGAGCCCTGAGCCTCTAAAGGGAAAGGCCACGTGGCTGGACAGAGATGGGTCTGGCTTGTGACCGGCCAGAAGACACTACTCAATTACTGGGCTGGGGGTGGGGTGGGATGGGTGGTCAGGGGCCTGGCCTAATGGAGAGGAGGGCTGTTGTTGTTTTGTTTAAAAAGAAGAAAAGGGAAATGCTGAGACAGACATATTGACTATAAGTTTATTATAAGGCCCGGCAGAATGGGGAGACTAAGAAGAGGAACAGGGGTAAATGGCTGACCGCCATGGCTGGTCGCCATAGAGAGACAGAGCGAGCGAGCGCATAGTAGAGACATAGTAGAGAGGAAGCTGAGAGGAAACAGAGAGCGTAAATGGGCAGAGACCTGTCTTTTAAAGGGGTCCTCTGCAGACTTAGTTCCCATGGAACCTTAGGCTGACCAGGGTACTGCCTGTTCCACCAGGTAACAGGGACAGGCCAGCATAATGCCTGAACCTTTCAAGGGCTATAGGAGCATGGTTTCTTGAATGGGAATACAGACCTCATTGATCCCTGCCTGCATCCAGGAGAGACCTGTGCATAGAAGCTACCCAGAGGTTCAAAGGTTCTGGGTCCTGTGTGCTGCTGGCCCACTGAGGTGCCCTCTCTGGGAAATCAGAAAGCTGAGCACTTCTCACCTACTTAGGCTAAGCCTTGACTATAGAGCCTCTGGGCAAGATCAGCCAGTGGCCAAGTTCCTCCACGCTGTACTCCCTGTGCTGCCACCAGGCCCAAAGATAATGGAGAAAAGAAAAAAAGGAGATTCTGGGAAGTGTCCACTGGGCACTGTCCCCAACGGCCAGGCCAGCAGAAAGCAGGGTCTTCTGGGCCATACAAGGCGTCCACTTGCCTCCTTCCCGAGGGCTGCAGAAAGCAGTATTGGCTAGGGAAGACCCAGCTAGGGAGTGGAGGGGACCAGGCAGGGACAGAAGAAACCACACTGAAGTGGAGGGATGGGTCCCACCTGTGGGAGAGATCACCACCGGGGGTGGAGGGGACAGGATAGAAGAGTAGAGTGTGTAGGGGGATCCAGTCTTTGGGAAGGAACCAGCTGGGGGTGGGAGGAACCAAACAGGGACAAAAGACCGCACTGGGGTGGAGGAGCTTAGGGTGGGAGGGACCACCAGCCAGGGGTGAAGGGGACCCGCGGGGAACCGAAGAACCTCCCAGGGGTAGAGGGGGGCCGGCTCCACCCCCGCTTAGCAGGCCGGTCGCCCGGGGCGCTGCAAGCGGGCCAGAACTTCAGCGGAAAGGAATGCCTGGCTTGGCGGGGGCGGCCGCGCCCCGGGCCGGCCTGGTTCGCGCGGCTCTCGGGCCGCTGGCGCCGCCGCCCGGGCTCGCGCCGGATCGGGGCGCGCCTCGCAGCGGGGTGCGCGCCGCCCCTCCCCCATAACTCAAAAGCTTGTCAGGCCGGTTCCAACTCCTGGCGCCCTGTCTCAGGAAAAAAAAAAGGGGGGGGGACGAGAAAAAGGAAAAAGCAAGCAAGGGAGCGAGCAAGGCCCGCCGCACGGAACCGGCGACCCACGCGCACAGCCGCGCGCCCATCCAGAGGACAGGGCGTGCGACACTCTTCCATCTCTGCACGGCCCCATCAATCGTTCAGTGACCTCCGGAGGGGGCGGTTACTGTGCAGCCCACCGCTTGGTGCGAGCTCCCTCCGGGCCTCGTGGGTCGGAAGGCGCCCCCACGCCCGGGGTCCTGATGTGAGAAAGCTGCTTCGGGGCCGGCTCCAGCAGCACCGCGGGGGTAGCTGCGCAAGAGGGAGAGGCGGCTGCGGACCTCCCAGCTCGACAGCGGAGGGGACGGGGTGACTGGGGCGTGGGAAGAGCCCGCCGGGTGCCTTTCCTTTTCTTCCCTCCCCTTCCGTCCTTCTTGCAACTTCACTTACGGTAGAGAGCCGATTAGGAAGGGGTTAAGAGCAGCAATTTACAGAGAAAGAGTCCAAATCCCGGTTAGAGTCCTATTCTCCCCTGCTGTGTGGCCTTAGGCCAGGGACTTGCCCTTTCCACTTCCTCTAGAGGGGAAGAGTTGCTTGCTTAGAGCTTTACACTGAACACCTTGAAGTCCTATCTTCGTTGGGGTTCCCAGTTTTCCTCTTCACGCCTCAACTGTGGTTCCTAATAAGCCCAACTATCTGAGGGTCATTCTCAAAGATAAACCAAACCTGGGAGCCCTCACTTATGCTGGGACCCTCCTTCAAAGGTTCATGCACTGGGTAGTCGGGGAGTCTGCCCAGGCCAGTCTAAGTCTCCTAGTCCGGGTTCCACTGGGCCCCGTTGTCCCCTCCAAGCCGTTCTTGCTTTCTGTCTGGGTTCTAGAGCCAAGAAGGCCAGATGGCTCAGATAGCTAGCTGGGGCAGGGCTTAGTTGGTTCTCTGGGGGACACATTTGGCCTGTCCAGGATGCCCAGGAGGGGTTTTCTACCCAAGATGCCAAAGCTAAGAAAGCCTCCTGTTTCAGACTCAGGCTGCAAGGTTGGCCTGAGTACTGTCAGGTCCTGTACAGACCCAGGTTTGTGGGGTCTGAAGCTTGAGTTCTAGGGGACCTACTGGGCTAGGTCAGGGGATTCTGCAGGCCCTGTGGGAAAGTTGTATCCCTAGGTAGACAACATATTGTCACCTCACTTTTTTCTAGAGACTGGTAGCCCAGCTTAAGAAATTCACCAGCCCCAGGTCATTTAGAGGAAAAGGACAAAACTGGGATTCAATCCCACCTTTGACTCTCCAAGAAATGTGTTCAGTGGCCTCAGTACAAAGGGCACCTTCTGCTAGTCACCTAGCCATGTCATTCTCAACTCAGCCTTTGCTACCAGAACAGTCTGCAGTCTTCCCTTCCAGGGCCTTTCGTGCCCAAGGTGCAAGCCAAGGAGCCTCTGGTGTATGACCACATTGTTCTAGAGTTGCCTTTTTTTTCCTTCAATCAAATTTATTTATTTATGAAGGTGTGTGCGCTCAAGTGTACCACGGCATGTATATATAGTCAGATGACAACATGAGGGAGTCTGTTCTCTTCTACCACACAGGCTCCTGAAATTCAGCTTTGGTTGTCTGGTTTGGCAGCAAGCACTCTTGTCCTCTGAGCCATCTTACCCCACCCCTCCCCCATCAGCTTTTCTGAGTTTTAGTTCCCACAACAGGAGCCCTCACATTCCAAAACACAGTTCCGGTTGGCCCCGGGACATGTGCCTGTGAGGTGGTGGTCCTTGGACAACTGGGTCTCTGTGGCTCAGGACTGCAGCCCTGTCTGTGTGCAGTGCTCAGCAGGAAAAGGGTTTTGCTGAGGGCCTGGGCTCCTGCCTTTCTCAGCCAGGCTCTCAGAACATGGGGCTAGGACCAGCATTCCACAGCAGCCCCTCCGGTGCCTATCAAGCACGAGAAAGCCTGAGATCCCTTGAACCAGGTCCCAGGAAGGACCCAGCCCACTCCAAAGGCTTCCTAAATCGACATACCTAGCTGAGAGCTATACTGTTTACTAAAGGACACTGTGAGGTGTCCTCATCCATGCAGCAAACTCAAGGTCATCCTAAGCTAAAAGAGACCATCCAGCGCAGTGTTAAACCAGGCATGGTGGCACCTGTCTGTAATCCCAGCACTCAGAAGGCAGAAGGAGGAAGTCAAGGGCCCGCAGAGGGAAGGAGAGGAGATTGCCCATAAGCTCTTGGGAGAGCCAGCCTTCCTGCCCCTGCCTGGCAGCTCTCTCCTCCACTATCCTGGTGGAAGCCAGGCCTTTACTGCTGTTCCTGGGGTAGGCTCAGAGGAGGCCACTCAACATGCCCATCCATAGAATGGGACCTTGAGAGCACCTCTTTCTGGGGCCAGTGGGAGAGGCCAATGAAGTCTAGGGTGTGACTGGCTTTGAGTGGGGCTCTGTACACACGGCGATAGAATTGCTGCTGTAATGGTTATTACTAGGAAGATAACTGTGGGCTAGGGGGTTGGGAACAGGCTGATGGGAGGCCAATTTAGTTATTTAAGGGGGGGTTGCTGTGGGGTATGGCTTAGTTGGTAGAGTGCTTGTCTAACATTCGTGAGGCCTGCAGTTAATCCAACAGTGCCAAATAAACCAGGCATGGTGACACACACCTGGAACCCAAGCGTCCAAGGCCATCCTTGGCTGCAACAGTGAGTTCCAGAGGATTTATACATGAGCTTCAAAATAAGTAAACAGGTAAATAGCCAGCCTTGTGGAAGGCCAGGCTGGAGGGAGGACTGTTGCTCTGTTTTTCAGATGGGGATCCTGAGGCCTGAGGAAGCAAAGTGGCTTAATAGGACAGGACCTTCGTGAAGGAAGGAGCAGGCTGGTGAGAACAGACTGCAGAGCTACAGTGTCTCTTCCCTCAGTGTCTTCCCCTGCCCAGCATCAGGGAGGGATCACTGCTCCTGCCCTGGAAGTGGAATTGTCCAGAGTCCTCTAGTGATCACCAGAGCCAGGCATTTCTATCCCAGCCTCAAGAAACAGCTTTCACGATGCTGGAAGTTGGTATGCAGGGAGAGAAAAGCCAGCAAGAGTTTGATCACGCATGCCATAATACCAGCTTCCCATGACTGGTGCAATAGCGGCACACTTGTTAAGGGGTAACCAATTGCTTTTAGACTGACTCTGAAGCCCACTCTGCAGGATACTGTGGACCTAGTCAAAGGCACATGGCTGAAGAAGTCATAGGCACCATGAGTAAACATACTACTTTTGTTTTGCTAAATGAATGTGTTATCAAACTGCCTCCTAAATATTTCTATTTGCACTGTAGACTAGTGCAGCCTTAATCAAAGAAGCTCCTATCTGCAGGGAACAGAAATCAATGCAGAGACTTGTGGTTGGTCAAGATGCTGAGAACAAGTGACACTCATATGACCCCTACCAAGGTTCATGGAGCATCTCTTTCCACTAAGAGGTGGTGGGAAGAATGTAAGGACCAGATGATGGGGAGAAGGGTCTTAAAATGCTATCTTTTTTTTTTTTTTTTTTTTTTTTTTTTGTGTGTGTGTTTTGAGATTGGATCTCTCTATATAGCTCTGGCTGTCTTAGAACTCACTCTTATAGACTAGACTGGCTTCAAACTCACAGAGATCCGCCTGCCTCTGCCTCTCAAGTGCTAGGATTAAAAGTGTGTGACTGGCTTTTGAAATACTGTTTTAGGGACCCTATAAAGCCAGAACATTCATGAATTGTGGTTTTTTCAGTTGCCTGTATAGGGTCAGTGTAAGACTGAGCTTGAAGAATTCAGTCAGATGTGGGAGAGGCTCATGGAGCCAGGGAACTCTTGGCATGAATGGGGAGGGGGAGCAAGTTGTTATCTTCAGTAACGGAGCCCCTTGGGAGTAACAGTTCATTACCCCGTGGATGGTTCCCCACCCATACCACACGGGTGGCCCTGGTTAAACCCAATAGGTCACAAAGTGAAAACAAAGACATAAAAAGTAGGGAATGGAGAGATGGCTCTGAGGCTAAGAGCACTGGTTGCTCTTCCAGATGCCCAGGTTGGATTCCCAGCACCCACATGTTGGATCACAATTGTCTGTAATTCCAGTGCAGGGCATCTAATACCCTCTTCTGGCCTCTGCAGGCACTGCATGCAGGTGGTGCACAGACAAACTTGCAGGCAAAACAAAAATACACATCAAATACAAATAAATAAATCCTTTTTAAAAACTGGGTTGCTTGCTTAAAAAAGAAACATGGAAAGTGGGGAGGGGTTGGTGGGATTATGGGGTGAGGTCAGGGGGCTGGAGGGAAATAAGAGAGAGTGAGAGCATGAGTGTTACCAGAATATGTATGCATGAAATTGTCAAATAATAAATTAATTTAAAAAATCAGACAACCAGTGCTCTCCATCTAGCTCTGCAACAAATTTAGGCAGCTAGCTCTGCATCAGGCTTCTCCAAGTCTCCCTCCCCTGGGGTCTCTGGAGCCCCAGTCTAGGGGGAGATGTGTTTGCGGAAGGACTTGATGTGTTTGCTTTGGGCAAATCTTTGCCTTTCTCAGCTGCTGTTCTGGTGAGAAAAGATCTTCCAGGCCAGGCAGCAGGAGGGGGAAGCCGAGCTGGGTCTGGCTGCCTGGGCTTATCTACAGTGCTCTGTCACCAGCTCCCCAGAGCGAGCACTCTGCCCTGGTTAAGGAGAACAGTTGGTCAGGGATCCAGGTAGGGTATCGGTGGGGAGAAACTGATTTAGTGGTCATTGCTCTCAAGGCAGAGGAGCTCTCTGGTCTGGATGATTTGAACTAGAGATGGTAAAGGTAAAGAGGTGAGCAGCCTTGTGGTAATGAATGGGAGAAAATCAAAGGCCAGGTAGGGTGGCGGGTAATGTGTGTGGATTACACGGCTGTCTCCCAGGAAAGGAACTGAGAACCAGTGGAGGGAACTTGAAGTTCTTTTTTTTTTTTTTGGTTTTTTTTTTTTTTTTTTTTTTTTTTTTTTGGTTTTTTGAGACAGGGTTTCTCTGTGTAGCTTTGGAGCCTATCCTGGCACTCTGTAGACCAGGCCAGCCTGGTCTACAAGAGCTAGTTCCAGGACAGCCTCCAAAACCATAGAGAAACCCTGTCTTGAAAAAAACAAAAAAAAAGTTCTATTTTTAAAAGAATTAAATTGTGTGTATGTATGTGTCTATGTGTTGCTATGTGCATATGTGTGCAGGTGACCTCAGTGACCACAAGAGGGCGCTGGATTCCCCCGGAGCAGATCTGAGGTGCCTGATGTGGTGCTGGGAACGGACCTCAGGTCTTCTGCAAGAGAAGTGTGTGTGCTTAACTGCTCAACCATCTCAGGTCCAGATCTTCCGGAGATGGGCCCTGGGGCCACTGTGAACCCAAGAGAGAGTCCTCCTTTAGTCTCTGGGACTCTTTAGTCTCTGTCACCTAGCTCTGAAGAATCCTGCAAGGGCTAAGAGTCCCTGACTGCCCGTGCAGTGTGAGGAGGTCTTATGGGAAGCCCAGGAAGGGTACTGGGACACAGGGGCAGGAGCAGAATCAAGAAGCACGTGGCTCCTATTCCAATCTGCTGCTGCTGCTCCTAAAGACTATACAGTAACAGAACCCAGAAAGGGACAAGTGGGGCGTGTCCTCATTTACACCAGGAAAGCAGGAATCTGGATGGAAGTGACATTGCCAGGTCACTGGCAAGCCCTCCTCCTGCCCTTCCCCTGTCTTAGAATTTCTATTTCTGTGATTAAACACCACAACAAGAAGAACCTTGGAGAGAAAAGAGTTTGTTTTAGCTTACAGTCCCAGATAACAGTCCATCACTGAGGGAGTCACACAGAGGCCATGGAGGATCCTGCTTACTGACTTGCTCCTCACGGCTTGCTCAGTCTGCTTTCTTACAGCACCCAGGACCACCAGCCCAGGGATGGCACCACCCACAATGAGCTGAGAGCTTCCCATCAATCATCAATTAAGAAAATGCCCTACTGAGTTGCCCACAGGCCAATCCTATAGAGACATTTTCTCAATTAAGATTCCTTCTTCCTGGATGATCCTAGCTTGTGTAAATTGACATAAAAACAAGCCAGGACATGCCCACCCCCCTCCATGTTCCATTCCTCCAAATATATTTTAAAAAAAAGTAGCATAATACTACTGTTTTGTTTAAGGACTACAAAGGCCCACCATGTGACACTGGCCAGACGATGTGGTTCTCCAGTGTTTTCTCACCTGTAAACAGGACAGTTAGCACTTGGGAGGCAGAGGCAGGCAGATCTCTGGGAGTTGAGACCAGCCTGGTCTACAAGAGCTAGTTCCAAGACAGTCTCCAAAGCCACAGAGAAACCCTGTCTCGAAAAACTAAACAAAACAAACAAACAAAAAAAAATAGGACAGTTAGGCTGCCTTCCTACTGATGTACAGGAAAAGGACAAGGGTTAAAGGTCACAGTGGATGGGGTGGCATTTCATAAGCAGGCAGGCATTTGTTAGCATGGTCATCTTGGAATTCTGGGCACAGACATTATTAGAGGGTCCTGCTCCTTATAGCAGGACACCTAATGACATCTATGACTGAGAGTCACCAGTTCTTCCAGGCTTAGACCCTCCCTGAGACAGCCCCAGACCATTGGCTGATTTAATAACCCACTAACCTGAAATCATCGTGGGCAGTGCCAGTCATCATTCATCCCAGTGACATGCTGCCTGCCTGTCTATGGTGTTGTGCATCTCAGGCTGGCCTTGAACTCTCTGTAGCTGAGGCTGGCCTGAACTCCTTGTCCTCCTGCCCTCATCTTTGAGCACTGGTTCTGGACTATGGTCATCCTTGGTCTCCCTACTATCTTTTATGAGCCTTAGGGACTAGGTTTGGAGGCTGGCCCAACATCCTCAGCAGAACCCAAGTGACAGTGGCCCCAGGAGAGGGCTAATTTTTGCCTTTCAGAGGCTTTCTTGTTATTACTCCCAGGGAGCCAGGGCCCAGGGCCTCGACTCCTTTTGTATACACCATCCCTCTGTGCACAGGGTCAAAGAGAGATAGCACCCCTCCTCTGTTCTTTCCCATGGATGCTGGAGGGACCCAAGCAGGGCTTCAAGTCCCCTAAAGTCACCAGTGTCTCCTTTTCCTTTTAAAGGCAAGCTGGAGAACACATCACCTGTATTCCATTGGCCAGATCTAATCACATGACAATCCCTAGTTGCAAGGGAGGCTGGGATGTGTAGTACTTAGCCTGGCAGCCGGGAGCCTCATTGGGACTGAGGGTATAGAGCTCTATTCTATATTACTAAAGGTAAAATGTTAGAAAGGACACTGGGCAGGAGGCACACAGGTTCAGGTGATAGTACAGCACAGGCTGAGGTCATCGGCTTTACAGCTGAGTCCCTTACATTGTTTCAGGGGATACAGTCCCTAGGCCTGAGCCTGGGATGACTCTGACATCTTTGTAAGGGGCACTATCCTATGCTTTGTACCCTCCAGATGACAAAGAGACCACCTAGAGCACACAGTTACTGGTGTAGTGTCTCAAGATCCACTGCCACTTGCAGAGAAATCCGCAGACCCCCGATTTCATTCAAAGAGAAAACAGGACAGAGATTTTAAGGGTCTCATAGTCCTGCCATCTCTGCTGTCCCAGGGGACTGCTGGGCCCACTGGCAACTTGGACTCTCCAAGGCTGATCTGAAGCCCAGGCAGGTGTCTTTGTTGACTCCCTCCTAAACACTCCAGTCGGGGCCCAAGATCACTCCCAACCCACAGAGAACAGGTGGGGAGCAAAGAACACGGTTGGCTCATCCAGCGTGGAGTGGCTCTATACTGTATACTGTAGACACTAGACTCGAGCTCAGGAGCCTACTCCTCACATTAGATGGCCCTTAACTCTTCACAGCATGTGAGCCTGTCTCTGGTCACACTTTGGTCTGAGTCTCCATCCACTGTAGTTATCAGTAAACAGCCCAGGACAGGAGCTCCTGGAGGGAGCCACCCAACTGATCCATGAAGGCTGATGACAGTTGTTTTCCTCTTATTTATCCCTCAGACTTGACTTTCTGCCTTCTATACACAACTCCTTGCTGGCGACACCCTTCCAGCTAGCAGTGTATGTATTAAACCTCTGCTGCACCCCCCCCCCAACCACCAGGTCACATGGCCCTCTGAACTCCAGCATTCCCCTGCCAGTCATGTCTGAGTGGCATTCTGATAGACAGGGAATGACGATCTCTTCCTTCATTGCTGCAGACACAATGCCCAGGCCTGGGATGTAGCAACCTGAGGATTCCTGGCAGGAGCTGGGAGAAGGAATGAATGGATGAATGAGTGATTGGCAGGTGAATGAACTCCGACACTAGCCTAGGAATGTGTGAATAAGTAAAGTTTATGAACTTAGATGCAAGTGGAGACCCTACCTCTGGGTCACACAGAGTGACACTGTCTTCTTGAGTTTTTTCTCCTCTTGTAGATGGGCGTTAATAGACCTCATAGGAGACAATACAATTTTAGGGTGCAGAGCAGACCCTGACACTCTGTGCCTGTGATACTGGCTTTCCTGGAGCCACATGGGACTGATTCTACAACTAAATGTCAAAATCCTACAGCCTGGATGCCTTAAGGGCAGGAATAGCTGACAAGTGTTTTTTTTACTGGACCGGGGAGATGGCTCAGTAGATAAAGGTGCTTGCTGCAAAGCCCAGTGATCTGAGTTCTATCCCTGGGACCCACACAGTGGGAAGCTAGAACCAACTCCTCAAAGTTGTCCTTTGACCTCCACATGTTGAGCATGTGTGTGCGTGCGCACACACAACACGTACACCGTATAAATATGTACATGAAATTTTAAAATTTCCATCAATTCACTTATTGACACTTGATCATTCTAGACCAAAGATGAGTCACCATTTTTTTTTTCTGTATGTTCTTGCTGCTAGTCTCACCTGGATGCCAGTGGAGGCAGAAAGGAGAGTCCTGGGCAAAGCTGAAGCCACCATGGCCAATGAGACCCTCTGCCAGCCAGCAACCTGTGGCTCACCTGGCCTCCCTGTCCACCCTGTCATTTCTTAACTCTTTCATCCTTGTCTGGAAGGGGCCCTGTGCCACCCTGCTGTGACCTGGCAGCCAGGCCCTGCTCTTTACCAGCAACAAGCGGGACTGATTCTCTGACCCACTGGTGACTGGCTGTGGCTCTGAGCCCACGGGGTCTGGGAGAACCCATCTTCTTCCGGCATGTGAGATACACAAATGCTGGTGAAGGCTTCTGGCTTCAGTAGAGCTTGGTGGAAGGTACTGCATGGAAAGAGGGCAGAGCATAAAGAAAGAGCTCAGCTGCTTACAGACCCTCATGCAGCAGAGAAACACACCCATTCTTTCAGCGTGTGTAGGCACGTGCGCGAGCACGTGCATGTGTGCACACGAGCATGTGTATGTGTAGATGTGCATGTGATCAAGGGTGTTATGGCCTGTGTGTGGTCAAGAGGACAGCTTTCAGGGGTTGGTTCTCTTTCGGCAGCAATCGCCTTAACTGGCTGAGCCATCTTGCTGGCCCAGCACTAATACATTCTGAGGGTACAGCACGTACAACTCAGCCCTGTCTGGAAGATCCTGCCTCTCTGCTAGTGACACTTAACCTTGGGGACACGTTGAAGCAAATGTCCCTAGAACCTTTTGACCACATCGCCACACTGCCACCTTTACCATGGAAACCAAGCACAGGTGTGCTCCTTGCTGGTTCTGCAGCATCAGCTGCTTCTGTCTGTCATTTGCAATCTGCATGGTATCCCTGCCAATCCCAAGACCCTCCCTAGGCCCACTTCCTATACCAGCTACTGAGAGGAGACATCTGGTTAGGTTTATGCTAGAAAGAGTCTGCCTTACTTCCTTGGTTTGACACTAGCAGTCATGTCTTGGGCTTACCCAGTATGCATTGCACCTTAGTGAAGCCCCGTGTAGACAGGGAAACAGGGCAGAGTCCAAGCCCAGGCCTCAGCTTCTGGAAAACACACAGAGGCTGGGAACTTCACAAATAACAGCTTTGGGGCCCCCTGGAACCTGCTGGCCTTCAAGAGCATAGAGGAAAGGTTGGGGGCACGCCACAGTGCAGGGAAGGTCATGCTGGCACCTGCATTTCCAGGCTTAGACGCAGGAGCCCACTATAGAAGAGCCAGTCCCCGCTTCAGAGTTCTTCCCTGCTCCTGGATTCCCACTCACAGCAAATAGTGCATGACTGAACCAACCATGTGCTTGGGCCTGTGGCCATTTCATACAAGCACAAACCACCACAACTACAACAAAACAACAAAACACTTGTACACCAACACACCTGTGCAGCCCACAGGTGCACATATGCAAGCAGGCACAGATGCTCATATCTCCTGCATGGGTACCTGTACATATAGACACACAGCCATGTGTACTGCATGCATGTAATATGGATGGCACACAGGTACATGTGTTTAAGTACACACACAAACATGCTACAAGCATGCACACAGCACTGCCCACACATACCCTTACACATTAAATATGAGTTGGGTAGTGACGGCAGGTGACTTTGGCAGAGGGCTCAGGGTCATAATCTAGACTCTACAGCCCCTAAACTTCATGCTGGATCTCCCAGCTGCACTGGGGAGGGGGAGCAGAAGGTACTTAGGGAAGTGGAAAGGTGTCATGGGAGGTGGAGAGGACAGAACAAATGAGCCCTCTAGGGCTGGAGAGCAGGAACAAGGGCCTGGGGTGAGGGGAAAAAGGGGGCTGCCATGGCACTCATAGAACTGCTTTGCATGGTGCATTCAGGGTCCAGGTACCAACCAGGCTACATCTCTGACTGGTGGGTTGCTTTGCTCAGCCCTCAGGACCTTGAGTCAGTCCCCTGTCTGTAACCATTACCAAGAGAATGAATCTTAAGGCGGGAAGGTGGCCAGACAGAGAAGCTGCTCACAAATGGGGACCATACCTCCTATGGTCTGCTGTACCCACCCTGTAAGGGGACAGTCAGGGCTGCGATCCTCTGCTAGCTGCTGCTAATGCCCCCAGGGCTGCCAGGAATCTACCCCCAAGCCTTTGCCAACCAAAGTCTCTTCTTTTCTGTCTGGGACCACCACCCCTGGGGACAAGGAAATACTAAAGGACATGCAACAGCACCTTGGAAGACCAGGATGCTGAGAAATTATCCCTGACCCACTCTCCTCACAAGTCTAGTCTGGAGCGGGCCCCATCCTTACTACCTTCTTTCCCCTCCCCACCCATGTATCCAGTCAAACCCATGGCCCGACTCCTTCGTATCCGTCCACTCTGCTTGCTGCCAACCCATTCCAGACACATCTGCACAGCCTTCCTGATAATGTCCCTGCAGTCACTTTCCCTCATGACAGCCAGAGAGGTCTTTCTGAAAAGTGCTTCTAAATGTGCCACTCCCCCTGTCTAAAACCTTCCATGGTGCCCATTACTCTCGGTAGGACACTGAAAATAACATGCCTACAAGCCCAGAGTGGCCAACCCTCTCTGACTTTTGCTTCCCATAACTCTCTGCTTCTCAAACCACCCCCCTTTCAATTGCCTGCTTTTTCTCTACTGTCATCCCAGACCTGGACCCTTGAACATGCTATGTGTCTGTCTCCAGGGCACCAGGGCACCTTCAGCTTGGAGCTTCAGCCTAGACCTTTCCTAGAGCCTCTCCTGCCCCCTTCCCCCATAGGCTGGCTCAGCAGTCTCCTCCCAACTCAATACCTGCCTGCCATCCCAGGCCCTCAGCTGCCCTGGCTCTCCTCCCACACACTACCCTGCTTGGGAAGAGCACTTGGAAGAATGCTGTGGGCAGGATAGCCAGAGCTTTCTAGCCCCCCCATAGCCCCTGTTGGGCCTCTATTTAGCTCTTCTAATTGCAAACCTGAATGCTGTGTGAGTCCAGAGGCAAAGAATAGGGAAGGGTTCTCAGCCTGGCCCCGCCCCAGGGAAGTCTCTGTATTTATTTCATTCCCTGTCTGTGACCTGAGGTGGGAACTGACTCTGCCCCTCCCAGGTCTGTGAATCCCTCAAGAGGTCTGAGGCTTCTGATGGATTCCTTCCTTCACCATCAGCACCATGCTCAGGTGAGCAGAGGGTGAGAACCCATTTGGCTTGGCTGAGGAGAGCTGTATCAGCAAGAAGAGCCAGTTCCAGCTCAGGAAGGAAAGAAATGGCCCCTGCCTGCTTTGAACTGGACGGTTGTTTGGTTGGAAGTCCAGATCATCATTGACCTGCTGAAGGCCACCTGGACCCACCTACTGGATGAAACAGCTTGGTCTTTCCCTCCTGGGGTGGCCCTCCCTAAATAGCTCTGGGCACCTGGTTTGTGCCAGGTTCAGAGGCTGAGAGCTGGGGGATGGGCGTGACTGTCCCTAGAACACCAGACTCAGTACCTGAGTCTCGAAGTCCAAAGGTAGATGTAGGGAATGGGGAGCATCCTAGGTTCTCATCAGTGAGCCCTGATAGGGATATGATTCCATTTACCAGATAAGGACTCTGAGGCCCAGGGGAAGCAAGCAGCAGTGAAGAAGGCAGGGCTGCCACAGACACCTGCAAACTACACCCAAGGGTGCTGTAGGGGCCACAGGAGGAAGCTGGCCTATGTTTCTCTCACCAATTCCATTTCAGATGCCAAGACCCTTCCTGTGGATTCTAGCAGACTGCACACTTACCCAGCCACTGGTCCTCTGCACATGCGAAGACCTCTCTTCCCTACCTGCGACTGCACAAGTAGGCACCCAGAGGATGGAATGTTGCTTCTCTCTTGTTCATCCAGGAAGCAATCAGCCCAGCACAGTGGGATTCCCTGAGCTCTCTGTGATCCCTCTCAGGGCCTCACTATCCCCAGGGTGCCACTGAACTGCTTTCTGCTCTCACAGACCAAGTAGCATTTTCTAGAGCAAGCAGGCCTATGCTCTGTCCGCTGCTGTATGTAGCTCTCTGAGCTGGTGGACACACCCTGCGTTGTTTCCAGGATTTGTACCGTATTAGTAGCGCTCCTGTGAGTATCCATGTCCCCTTCTTTGTGTTGACATTGGTTTTCCTCCCTCTGACATGCACAACTGGTAGTGGAATTGTTGGGTAAGTTCGTGTTCTAATTTTTACATATGAAGCTGAGATTCGAACCCAGGCCTCACACCATGGTAGGCAAATGCTCTACCCCTGAAGCCACACGCCTCCGCCCCAGTTTAACATTTGAAAAAGATGTCAACTGGTTCCTAAAGTGGCTGTCACTTCACATCGGTACCAGACAGTGTGGGGTCAAGGCTGGGAATTGGAACCCACGCCTACCCCACCCAAGGACCCTCTTCCCTTCCTGCCAAGGCTGGACCCCTGCTAACCCGGTCTCATCTGGCTTTGCTCATCTGGCTGCTGGCTGGAGAGGAGCCAAGGACGACGGGGGTCTGGCTTTCTCAGTCTGCCCAGTATGGCTTTCTCCAGGGCTCCCGGGGCTTGGAGGGAGGCTCGGTCTCAGGGTGGGTGTGTAAGTCTCCAGAGCAGTAGACTAGCTCCTGCGCACCTGTCTCCAGCTGGGTCTCCCTGGTAATGACAGAAGCTGAGGGAGATGGAGGGGGTGCTGGGGTCTCCTTGGGCACCGGGCTAAAGCTGGTGCGGGGTGGGTGGGCGCACGCAAGGGGAGGCAGCTGCTCCCGCGCGGCTCAGAGAGGAGAAAGGAGGCGCCGGCAGAACCCAGGCGGAGGGTGGATACCTACACCAAGCCCAGGGGACCGAGACCAGGAGCAGAGACTCTCCCCTGGCAGCCCCGGGAGGGGCGCGGGCGCCTCATTAAAACCGCAACCCGGAGCCGGGCCGCAACGCGCAGAGCCGGGCTGCAGGCGGCCTCCCGCGCACCGGGGCCCGCGCCGGCTCCAGCCGCCCGCGGCCGACCTCGCGCGTCCTCAAAGCCAGCCTGTCCCACTTCCCCCGCCGGTTGCTACAGCAACTGAGCTCTGAGTAATCAGCTGCACCGTGACCTTTCTTCCCCCGGAGAGAGAGAGGGAGGGAGGAAGAGAGAGAAAGAGGGAGGGAGGGGAGGAGGGAGCTGGAGGGAGGATGGAAAGAGGGAGGGAGAGGAGGGATGAGAGAAGATGGGGGGGAGGGATGAGAGAGGATGGAGAGAAGGAGAGGGAGGAGAGGATGGAGGGAGGGGGTGAATGTTGGAGGGAAGCAGAGAGGGGGAGGGAGGGAGAAAGAGAGGGAGGGAGGAAGGGAGGGAGGAAGGGAGGAGGAGTCGGAGAGGCTGAGCGGCGGTCAGAGCTGTAAAGACACCGCAGCTGGGGTCTGGGGGCCGTGTGGGGAGGGGGTGGCTGCCAGAAGGCAGGAGAGAGGAGGGAGAACTGGCAGCACCATGGTGGAGGAGGGGGAGCCGGGAACCGACCAGGACACATTCCGGCCCTGCCTCTACCCCCATCTCACCCCGGAGAGGTGAGGGGACTGAGAAAGGCTGGCAGCCTCTCTAACAGACCTGACTTCCCATTCCCCAGATGGGACAAATGAGGCGAAGGCACCCCTCCCCAAACTGCAGGGAACTGGAGCACGGGGGGTGGGGTGAGGGGGCGGGTGGAGTCCCGAGAACGTTCGGAACTCCTCCTCCTTCCCTGCCCTCTGGCCTCAGTTTCTCTGGTGGTGGAGCACGACTCCCCAGGGCACAGAGCAGGCTGCCTAGCCTCGCCCCAGGTAGAGAGAACCTGGCAGCCTCTCCTTTCACACCAGATATTGACTTGAATTCTCTGAAGGTAGCTGGAGGGGAGGATGCAAGGGCTGGAGATGAAGGGTGGGGAAGCAGCCATGGCCACGAGGGTTGGGAGTGCCAGGGACAGAACACAGCCATGACTCCCTCAGACATGGCAGGGAACCTTCCCTGGTCCCCAGAACTCATCCCCCCTCCTCTTCGGCATGCTGCCCTGGGGTTGGTGCCAGCACCAGGCCTGTCACCCACAGGCCCTGGGGACCTGCCAGCCGCCTGTTTACCAGACACGCCAGCCCCCAGTCACAGCCTGGCCTCGGAGTGGGGAGTGGGGGAGGGACGACAGATGGCAGAGGTGCCATTCTACCAGAGTCTGAGGCAGTTGAGGAGCAAGAGAAATACCCCCCACCCCAGGACTTGGGGGAGTATGGAACCCTCTCTATCCTAAATCCCTCAGTACCCACTGTATGCCAAGCTTAGGTCAAAATGGCTCCAGAACCAATAGTCTCTCCTTTGTACTGACTGCTCAATCACCCATGGACTCTGGGGCACCCCAGCCGCAGGCCTTGTGGCAGCTCCCTCAGGGAGGAGAGTCACCTGATCCCCAGCCTGATACCTGAATAGAACTTCTGGGTGCTCCAGAGTCAGGATCACCCCCTCCCCCAGGCAGACACCCCCAGAACCTACCTGGTGGCTTGTTTTTAGGGGGGTAAGATTTTCCTTTATGACTGGGGATAGACCCAGGGCCTAGCACCCTGAGCTACATCTCCATCAGACACCCAATGTTTCAACCCTGGCTCCACCTCCCAAGGGCCTCCAGAACCCCTCTGGCCTTCAGGCAATTGCAATAGCTTCCAAGGTCCTGGCCTCACCCTCTTCTGAGGTCTAACCAGACAGCAACAGGGTCTGATCACAAAATCCCCAGAGAACCAGAAAGGGATTGGATTCCACTTTGGTTTTATGGGGAGAGGGCTGTATGCTCATGCTCATTTATGCCTGTGTATGTGTGTGGAAGTCAGGGCAACTTCAGGTGTTGGTCCTTGCCTTCTGTCTTAGTCAAGGAGCTATTGCTGTGATAAACACCGTGACCAAACAGCAAGTTGGGGAGGAAACTTGCTGTTTATTGGGCTTACATTTCCACATCCATAGTCCTCACTGAAGGAAGTCAGGGTAAGAATTCAAACAGGGGAGGAACTTGGAGGCAGGAGCTGATACAGAGGTCATGGAGGCATGCTGCTTACTGGTCTGCTCCCCATGGCTTTTTCAACCTGCTTTCTCTCTCTCTCTCTCTCTCTCTCTCTCTCTCTCTCTCTCTTCTTCTTCTTCTTCTTCTTCTTCTTCTTCTTCTTCTTCTTCTTCTTCTTCTTCTTCCTGTTTTGTTTTTCAAAACAGGCTTTCTCTGTGCAGCCCTGGCTGTCCTAAAATTCACTCTGTAGACCAGGCTGGCCGTGAACTCATAGAGATTCACCTATCTCTGCCTCCTGAGTGCTGGGATTAAAAGCATGTGTCACCACTGCCTGGCTTCAACCTGCTTTTTTTTTTTTTTTTTTTTTTTATTGAACTCAGGACCACCAGCCCAGGGATGACTAGCCCTCCCATGTCAATAGCTAATTAAGAAAATGCTTTCCCGGTGGTGGTGGCACACACCTTTAATCCCAGCACTCAGGAGGCAGAGGCAGGTGGATCTCTTTGAGTTTGAGGCCAACCTTGTCTACAAAGCAAGTTCCAGGACAGCCAGGGCTATGCAGAGAAACCCTATCATGAAAGAAAGAAAGGAAGAAAGAAAGAAAGAAAAAGAGAAAGAAAGAAAGGAAGAAAGAAAGGAAGAAAGAAAGAAAATGCTTTACAACCCAATCTTATGGAGGCATTTTTTTTTTTTTAATTGGGATTCCCTCCTTTCAGATCCCTCTAGCCTGTGTCAAGTTGACATGAAATTAGCCAGCACATCTTCCAAGTGTTTGAGACAGGCTGGTTGGCCTTTGAACTTCCTGGGCTTCTCTCCACTTCCCATCTCTTAGGGCTGGAATTACAGATGGGCATGCTACTATGTGGGTTCTTGAGGTTCACAGTGCTCATGTCCTCACATCTGTATGGGAAGCACTTTGCCCCCTAAAACATCTCCCTGACCCTATCCCTTTTGAGACGGGGTCTCCCAGGCTAGTCTCTAGCTTGATACGTAGCTCAAGGATGCCCTTGGACTTCTTTTCCTGAATTCACCTCCTGAGTGCTGGGACTACAGGCCTGTGCCACTACAGCCAGTTTACACGATTGTGGGGATCTAACTCAGGGCTTTGTGCATGCTAGGCAAGCTTGCACCCCAGTGTGATATACCATTCTCCAGTCTCTTAACCCATCTCCTGACTTTAGAGATAGTTTCCTAATTCCAGCCTCGTGCGTGGGTGTTCCATACTGGATTTTGCTGTGAGCACAATTCCCAGGAAATATTTCCTGGAACCACACAGAAGGGCCCTGTGGACACAGGAAAGAGGAAGTTAATCACAGGACAGGATGTGGCAGGGTGGGGCTTGGGGGGTGTCCAGAGGTCATGGCGCTGAGGACACTTAGTCAAGGGTCTGTGTGTCTGTGTGTGCATGAGAGTGGAGGGAGGCCAGATGTCAATGTCAGGGGTCAGTTTCTCTTGTTGTCCCATTTTCTGAGACAGGATCTCTCACTGCACCCAGTGCTCACCAATTGGCTAGACTGGCTGGCCAGTGAGCCCAGAATTTTGCCTGTCTTCCTTGCTGCCACAGTTACAGACTCCATGTTTGGCCACATCCAAACTCAGGTCTTCATGCAATGGCTGGTCCTTTGCCAACTGAGCATCTCTCCAGCCTCAGGGATCCCTGAGGGGTGTGTGTATGAGATGTGTTTTGTATGTGTGTGGTGCTTTTTGTGTGTGTGATGTAATGTATAGTTTGTTATGTTGTGTTTTTTTTGTGTGTGTGTGTGTGTGGTGTGATGTATAGTGTGTATGGTGTGTGTGTGTGTGTGTGTGGTGTGATGTATAGTGTGTATGGTGTGTGTGTGATGTAATGTATTGTGTGTGTGTGTGTGTGGTGTGATGTATAGTGTGTATGGTGTGTGTGTGTGTGGTGTAATGTATAGTGTGTATGGTGTGTGTGTGTGTGTGTGTGTGTGTGTGGTGTAATGTATAGTGTGTATGGTTGTGTGTGTGTGTGTGTGTGTGTGTGTGGTGTGATGTATAGTGTGTATAGTGTGTGTGTGTGTGTGTGTGTGTATCCATATGCCATTGCCCCTTTTAGACACATGGGGAAGCTAAGGTCCAGATGACCTCTTCCAAGTCCCATGGAGCATTACAACAGATCCAGGGCAAAGGTAATTCTGAAGCCCCCACAATGTACCCTTCACTGTAGGCCAGTGTTAGCTCCATTTACCCACCCTTTCCATCCATCTGTGCTCTCATCTACCCATTTGGCTCACCACACCCTGTATATCCATGCAATCATCTTTTTATCCACTTACCAAAGACATATCCATCCAACAATCAATCATCCATCCATCTATCCACCTAGCTTCCTATCTACGCACCCATTCATGTCTTACTTGTTTACCTAAACCCCCACCCACCACTCACTCACACCTGCCTAACAATCTACCCTTTTATACCCTGCCCATCACCCATCCACCTATCTATCTGTCCCCTAGCCATCCACCTATCCATCTACCCCTTCCCATCCACCCACCCACCACCATCCATCCTTCCCCACCCATTCCTTATGTACTTCTGTTTCCACCACCTTCCATCCACTCATTCTGACTTTATCCACAGCCATTCGGAGCCTAGTTCCTATGGCTCAGCTTCAGAGCAGGACTGGACGTCCAGACGCCAATCTTATGACCTCCCTGGGTGTTCACTCTCCCAGTTTCCCACTCTATTCTGTCTGGCCCCAGAGAGGCTGCATCTAGGGGACAGGACAGCCATGCTGCCCCCTTTCCCAGTGCACCTTCCCTGGGTGGGGACTGGCCTCTGTTTCCCATCTGGCCTTCTCCTCAGGGCTCCTGTCTCTGCGTAATCATCCTGAGGGTAGGAAGGGAATCAAGGGGGCTTCCAGGGAGAGGTGGCAGTGTCTTTCATCAGAGATTAGAAAGCTGCAGGCAAGGAGAAGGCAGGAGGAGGGGCAGTTTCTTGGGGTACCCATCACATGCCCCATAAGCTTGTTCCTCTCTTTGTGATACTGGTGCCTCCTCCTCCTAGCAATTCTATACTGGCATTTTGGCCCCTAAGCACATTTCTCTAAAGAGAGAGAGCAGAGGCTCAGAGTGGGCCAGCAACTTTCCCAAGGTCACAGAGCTCTCACTATAGATCTTAACACCAGCTAGGCCAAAGTTTGGAGCTTTCACCATGTCTCCTTACCTTAAATATGTCCCCTCCAGGTGAGGAAGGGGAAACTGCCCTTCTCTGCCTCTTGGGAAGCTCTCAAAGCTCCTGCATTGGATCTGTTAATGTCTGGCCCTCCTGACTTTCAGGGGCTGGGGTGGGGGATGTCTTGCTACTCAGCTCCTGGCCTAGCTAGGCTTCACAATCAGTCCAGGCCCAGAGCAGGGCTGCAGCTCTGCAAGCTGGCTGGGGAGGCACGAGCGTGGCTGTCAGCAGAGTTCCCTTGTCAGCGCCGGCCCCAGCCTCCCCGCTTAAAGATCGCCTCAGGCGCTCTCTTAAAGACGAGAACGCTGCTGCTGACATTTGGGAGATCCTGGCAGCCGATCAAAACCAAGCTGAAAATCGGAGCTGCGGGGAGGGGCGGGCACCAGGCAGCCGGGACCCGACTGCCTGGGCCTGCCAGGGCCAAGGGCGCCAGAGCTAGGGCAAGTCCTGGCTGAGGCAATACCTGCAGACTGGCCCTGACCGTCTGGGTGATCCATTCCTTTAGAAGAGGACAGAGCTAGAGCTAAGGAGGAGGCGCGCGGAGGTAGGGGAGGTGGGGAGGACGACACAAAGGAGGAAATATGGGGAAGGAAGGAAGGAGGAGGAGTGCGGAGGCAGCAGAAGGCAAGGAAGGAAGTGAGTGGAGGGGGGGTGTGTGGAGGACAGTAAACTTCCTATTTCCGCCCCAGTCAACAGGTCTCGGCAAATAATCATGCCTCAGCCAAAATCCCAGCCCAGAGCGAAGAATTATGCTCCACACAAAGGGAAGGAAGTCCTGGTGTGAGGTACCCAAAACAGGGCTCCCCCAGAAGTAGGGAGGGGGAGCCCTGAGGGAAACTGAGGAAGCAGAGGGAGGGTCAACATAAGGCTGCCAACTTTACTTCTGCCTCAGGGACTACTGGCTGTCAACAAAATTTTTCAGTGCCTTGGGTCACCTTGTCCCTTCCTTTTCAAAATCTGCTTGTCCCCACACCGTGCATTGTCTCCACTGCTCACCCAGCCATCCATTCATCCATCTAGACTACCTTCTGTCCTTCTACATGCTGGGCTCCACACCTGCTCTTCTGCCCACACATACCCATCCATCTATCCATGAATCTGATCATCTTCTCAGCTCTCCTTCAATCACCCCCAGAGCCCAGCCTTTCCCTCCACCATCCAAATATCCACCTACTTCCCACACATCCAGCCAAAGAGGACTTTTCAGAGCAGGAAAGCCATCCCCCACCCCAGTGTGGGAGTTAGTAAAGCTAGGAGACACCCAGGTCAGTGTGAGAGGGTGGGTGTTCCTAGAGGCTAGCATCAATGCCCTAAGACACTACAGAAGGCCAGGGGCCAGCCTTGCAGCTGCCTGACACCACCCCCCAAACAGGTACCATTCTGCTCTTGCAGAACGACCTACACACACACACACACACACACACACACACACACACACACACAGAGAGAGAGAGAGAGAGAGAGAGAGAGAGAGAGAGAGAGATTAGAGCTCCAGAGCCCCAGGTCAGCAAGCTTTAATTTGTGTGTGTGAATTTGGGTTTTGGGGGGCCAAAGCTGTACCTTCTTCCAGGTGTCCTGACCAATAGTACCTAAGACTGGAAGAGAGAGAGAGAGAGAGAGAGAGAGGATGTTGGGCATCACCATCGTCTTTGTCTCCTCTCTCCAACAGCCACACATGTCCAGCATCACCTGTACCTGTGGCCGCCATCATACTTTGTTCTGACCACCACTGCTCCCTGCTTAGCCTCTGGACTTGGATTGTGTGGCAGACATTCCCCTGCCCTTCCCAAGCCTCCAGGCCTGAAGCCCTACAGACCACACACATGGAGGAGTCCTTCTGAAATCTAGCTTCACAGCAATGCCCTGCCCCCTGGATAGGGTCCTACACATCCCATCTTGGCCTGTGCAGCTTTTCCAAGTTGGCCAGTGGTTGACGTCTCTGGGCTCCTGTAAGGAAGGGTCCATCAAGTTCATGGCTTTCCATAGTAAATCCACATAGTCCCAGATGAATTGCCGGGCTATCTTGGCCTCTCTAGGCTTTTGCCTAGAAAATTCCAGAGTCATCAACTCCCCCTGCTCACCCCTACCCCAACGCTACTTAGACCCTCATACCATCAGGTCCCCAGAAGCCAGTTGAAATCATCATCAGGTGTCCCCCCACCCCCACCCCCGGGGTAGGGGCTGGATATCACTACAGCTACAAAAATATTCTAGCTTCCCACCCCCAGACCTTCTCTGCCTAGATCTGGCCACTTCTATTGGGTATTTGTGCATTAAACCAAAGCCAGCTGCTTGGCTTCTTTTTCTGCCTACAAAACATTTTCACTCATTTTATGGCCGCAAACATCTCCTTCCGGCCCCACATTCTCAGGAATTACTCCCTGGCCCTGACTCAGAATTGGATTGGATTGGAGCTGGAGGCTGTCTCTCCCCGGCTCAAAGGAAAGGGTTTATCTGCTTGTTCCTTGACCTTGGACAGAGAGCTTCAGCAGCCCCAGAGATGAGGCAGGCTGCAAAGGGACAGCTGGAGTGAGCTGGTTGGGCCAGGGGTAGGCAGGGCAGAAGGCAGGCCCAGCTGTGTCATATGCACAGGAACATAGATGCAAGCTGCATCTGTCCTCTGTGGGACCCCAGGCTGTGGCGTCTGCTGTGTGTGCTGTAGCCTGGGTTTGCTGGACAGAGTGCAGACACCCTGAGAGCTGTTGCAGGCTGGGGTGCTCCATGTGGAACCCGCCTGTGACTCAGATCCACGACTATGCCTGGCTTCATGATGGAGAGGGGCAGCCAACAGATTGGGAAAAGAAAGCCATCTCCCCCTTCCCACTCCAGTGGGGGAGGAGAGGGGATTATGACCTAGATGTCTAGTGACATCTTCTGTGGCCTTGCCCTGCCCTTCCCAAGCCTCCAGGGCTTGGGAATCCCCACAAACCACACACATGGAAGAGTCCTTCTCAATCCATCTTCGACAGCTATGCTCCCCATTGCCCTCAAGGTAAGGTCCTACACATCCCATCTTGGCCTGTGTGGCCCTCCAAGCTGACCAGAGAGGTGGGCAAACAATAGGCATTGTGAATTCATTCTATGAAGGGAGCCCATGCCCACAGCAAGACAACATGTTTTCTTTCATAGGGTTTTGGGGGATGGGCATATGGTCTCATGCAACTCAGTCTGGCCCTAAATTCTTATGTAGAAGCGGATGACCTTGAACCTGACCCTTCTGCCTCTACTTGAGAGCACTGGGATTTCAGGTATGAGTCACCACTCTTTCAGTGCTGGGTAGTGTTGTAGAGATCTGCTCCGTGGACTCACCCCACCACTTCAATGCTCTACCTCCTGGATGGGACTTTTGGAGGGACCAATTGTCTCCTGTCCTGGTCCTCCCTCCAGCTGAATGCAGAGCTCAGAGCCATCCACACAGTGTAGATGCCGCAATAAGAGATGTGTGTCCCAAATCCCAGGAGCAAGGCTGGTGCTGGTCTGTGAACTGTTTGTTGATGTGATAATATTGGTATAGAGATGGAAATAGCACATTTAGAAGCTGGTAGAAGATATGTGTCTGCCTGCAATTGTGGTGTGTTACACAGTGCTGGGTGTGAGGCACATTGTCTCAGACTGTATGACCTTCCCCCTACATGTCATTCCTGGAAATTAGAAAATGTTATTATTTATTTACTGTTTATTGTGCCAAGGGTGGAACCCAGGATCTCCTGTATGCTAGGGAACATGGACTTTGCTTACATGGTGCCTCAGTTTCCCCACTAGTAAAATGGGAAGAACAATGGCTCTTCTTCCCTCCTCCCCCTTCTGGATGACATGACACATTTATGAAAGGCTCTAAAGGAAGTGGCTGGGATTACAGTGCAGTGCTACGCTTCCTCTGACTCCCAGTGACTGGATTGCAGTGCAGTGCTACACTTCCTCTGTCTCCCAGTGCTGGGATTGCAATGCAGTGCTATACTTCCTCTGTCTCCCAGTGACTGGATTGCAGTGCACTGCTACACTTCCTCTGTCTCCCAGTGACTGGATTGCAGTGCAGTGCTACACTTCCTCTGTCTCCCAGTGCTGGGATTGCAGTGCAGTGCTATACTTCCTCTGTCTCCCAGTGCTGGGATTGCAGTGCAGTGTTATACTTCCTCTGTCTTCCAGTTCTGGGATTGCAGTGCACTGCTACACTTCCTCTGTCTCCCAGTGCTGGGATTGCAGTGCAGTGTTATACTTCCTCTGTCTTCCAGTTCTGGGATTGCAGTGCACTGCTACACTTCCTCTGTCTCCCAGTTCTGGGATTGCAGTGGACTGTTACACTTCCTCTGTCTCACAGTGATGGGATTGCAGTGCAGTGCTGCACCACACCTGCCTGCCGGGGGGGGGGGGTCTGAACTCAACTCTTCATACCTACACAAGGTGTATTTCACCTACTGAGCATGTCTCCAGTCCTATCCATCACATTATCAACATTGTGACAAATTTAGTTTTCCTTTAAGGGTTAGGGAGACAGGGACAGGATGGGGTGAGTTCTAGACCTGTGTTCTCCTGTCCCCTCAGTTTCTATGACATTAGTGCATCCAGAGACCGGGACCTTCGTGACTACACCCAGATCTTGGTGGTTTTCCTAAGGCCCATGGGACACTTCAGTTTATGACTACCTGTCCCCCACTGGTGGTGTGAGAGTCATGGGAGCCCAGTGGCTAAGGGTTTGGGCATAAGGCATCCTTAGGTTCAAGTCTTGACTCTTCCACTTACTAGCCAAGTATGCTTTGGGCAAGTTACTTAGCCTCTTGGAGCCATAATACTCCCAGCTATCAAGAATTTTACAGACAACCTGCTCATCTGCAGACAGCTGCTCTCCCACTTGCCCTAGGCAGACTTGATGTCTGTGCCCAACAGGTGGTTTGTTGTGACCCCCAAAGTCCCCTGATCATAAGGTAAAATGGACAACACCTACCTTGCCAGGTGTTCCTTGCAGAACAATGGGATGGGGCTGAAGGCCTATGGATGCTAGAAAATGGAGCAAGGGTGAACAAACACCCATTAAGAGGCTCAGGTGCTGTGCCTCCTGGGTGTGAGGTCCAGGGAGCAGAGGGTGTGTCTCTGGAAGGTGCTGTTCTTGGCAGAGCAAAAGCAGAGTGGACTGCCCTCCCCACACGCAGGCTCTTAAAGCTGCTCAGCAGCCTGCTGCTTCCAGGGTAGGTTCATTGGCTAAAATACATCACAAGACTATGGCTGATGTCGGGGTGTCTGGGTGGGGCAGGAACTCAGCCTGTCACATGGAGACAGGCCAGACCTGGATAAGTCTCATCACAGCAGATAGGAACAATGACCAACCTACTAGCCATCTGCTGTCTTGGTTGCCAATAGCAACACCTCTCTCATGGTGGGTTAAAGATGGTCACAAACTTTTTGTTATCCCCTCATCCAGACATGGGGCTCCTCCCCTTTGATTTGGGCTGGCCTGGAGCTAGTTCTGAACATAGGATGTAGCAGGAGCTGTGCCATGTGCATCTCCATAGCTCAGAGTTGTTTCTCCCCTTGGAGCTAGCCACTTCTAGAAACATGTCACCTGTGTGCAAGTTAGGAGAGCCACCTGGAACAAGACAGATGCCAGAGATGGGACATGAAAGGGCCAGATGCATGAAGTATGCCTGTGGGGACCATCGGCTGGGCCACTCACTAAACAAACACCCAGAAAATGACCCTAGTGACACCTGTCTTGAGGAGAGACATGAAAATGGGATCAGGGAGGTTTGTGGTCTCAGCCTGCTGGAGCATGGAATTGGGGCCCAGCCACCTGCACCTGGGGCTATAGTGTGGTGATATCCTGTGGGGAGATGAGATCTTTGACAAGGTGAGTTAAAACCAAGATGCTGACCTGGACCTGAATCTAGGGTGTGCTTATAAAAAGAGGAAAGACCAGGAGGGCTTAGTTGGTGGACGACTTATTGTGCAAGCTTGAGGACCTGAGTTCAGATCCCCAGTTCCCACATAAAAATCGAGCAGTCTTGGTGTACACCTGTAATCCCAGTGCTGTGGAGGTGGTGGAGTCAGGAGGATCCCCAGAGCTCACCAGTTAGCCAGGCTAGTCAAATTGGTGAGCTCCAGGTCCAAGGAGAGACCCTGCCTCAAAAAAAAAAAAAAAAAAAAAGTGGAGAGTGAAAAACTTCAGACAACCAAAGAGGCCTCAGAAGAGTCCTACTGCCAGCTGGGCCTGATGGTTCATGCCTACTATCCCAGCACTTGGAGGCTGACGGTCGAGGAAGGAGACTCAGGAATTCAGGGTCAGTCCTGGCTGCATAGTTAGTTTGAAGCCAGTCTGGGCTACATGAGACCCTGTCTCACAGAACAAAGAGAAAGAGGGAAGCTGGAGAGATGGTTCTGTGGTTAAGAGCACTGGCTGGTAATTCCCTCCCTCCCTTCCTTCCTTCCTCCCTCCCTCCCTCCCTTCCTATAGCACAGGACCAAACCCAGGGCACTGGGTCCTGTTAGGCAAGCATTCTACCACTGAGCTAAATCCCCAACCCCACTCTCTGCTCTTGCAGAGGACTTAGGTTCAGTTCCCAGCATGCACATGGAGACTCACAACTGTGGGTAACTCCAGTCCCAGGGGATTCAGTGTTCTCCTCTGGCCTCTTAGGGCACTAGGCATGCTCCTGGTGCATAGATGTGCGTGCAGGCAAGCATTCATACCCGCAGAAATAAACAGAGAGAGGGGGAGGGAGGGGGAGACATGGAGAGAGGGGGAGAGAAAGAAGGAGAGAGAGAAAAAAAGGGAAGCAAAGAAAGACAGAGAGAAAGAAAGAAAAAGTTGAATGGGAACCACTGCTGGATGTGGCACACACCTTTAATCCCTACCCAGAGACGGATGGATCTCTGTGAGTCTGAGGCCAGCCTGGTCTATACAGTCAGTTCCAGGAAACCAAGACTACTTAGTGAGACATTTTCTCAAAAACAAAAACCTAAACCAAAGATCCTCACTTTGGTAACACCTTGATCCTGCAATTCCAGCCTCTGTACTCAGTCTGTGGTATTAGTTTTGGTGGCTGTGGCTGTCGAATCACACTGGGGCCAGCAATAAATATGGAAGGAAATTAATGTCTCCCCTCTGAGCTCTCCACTAAAACAGAGGAGATTGTCCTTGTCTGGCTCTAAGTCCATATTTAGCTGAGGATGACCTTGAACCCATTTATTTATTTATTTATTTATTTATTTATTTTATTTGTTTATTTATTGTTTTTTGAGACAAGGTTTCACTATGTGGCCCTGGCTGTCCAGGAAGTCTCTCCATAGACCAGGCTGGCCTCACAGAGATCCACCTGCCTCTTGCCAAGTGCTGAGCAACCTGTTAGCTTCTCTTCATCCTCTGGTGTTTCAGGAGCTGCCCCTCTAGATTTAACCTGGGAGTCTCTGAGCCCCTCAGGGTTTTGCCTTCCTGCTTTAATGGAGTAATATTATCCCATTGTGTATTTATTATTATTATTTTTTATTGCAGTGCTGGAGAGGAACCCAGAGCAAGAAGGTGTTGTACTTCTGAGCTCCATACCAATCTCTGGTGTTTTCATTGCTTTAGTCTCACTCTTCAGCCCAGGCTACCCTTGTGTGGCATCCTCTTGCCAAAGCTTGAGATGATAGGCAGGTGACACCTAGACCCTTCAGCCTCAACAGAGACTATGATGATCACATCAGGAAGGACCTCTACCCAAGAGAGAGTGCTGACTGAACTCATACTGAGCATGCCTTTGTCCTGTTGTTTTTCTTTGGTCTAGAATATTCTTTATTGACTGACTTCAAGAGCCTCTATAGATAGTTTAAAATTCACAATTGGGCTTCTCCAACAATGCATTTCTGGGGACACAGATGAAGTTAAAATTAAAACTCTTATCTGCTCCAAGATCGTGTCATGTGTTCCAAGCACAGATATGTCAGGAGTTTTACTAAAATGTCATTTGTCACTTGGATTTTGCAGACGCAGTTCACTGCCAGAGGGGCCAGGACTGTATCTGTCCATCTACTTTCAGAGCTCCAGGCCTGGCTCTGCCTCTTTGGTGGGACCCAGTGAGCTGTCAGACTAGCAGGGTGGGGCCTGCCCCAGCTGTTCCCAGCTGGAGGTCAGCACCAGGTCATCTTTCGCTTGGGGGTTGACTCTGAATCCTCTAGACACTGGCTGCTGGTATCTTCACTTAGTGCAGCCTGACCTTGTGTAGCCGAGGATGAACTTGAACTACTGATTCCCTCTACTTCTACCCCCCAGTGCAGGGATTACAGGCACTTACAGTGTCCTGCTTATGTAGCTCTGGGGGTGCAACTTAGGGCTTCATTCATGCTAGCAAGTGCTCCACCTGCCAAGCTGCATCCCTGGTCCTCTTTCTCTGGGCAGTATAAACTCCAGATGTACTTGCATCCCTGAAAATCTAGAATTTCTGTATCTCCTCTTAGCTGGCAAGCAGGCTGTCTTCTCAGGAGTCATATGCCCTCCCCTCCACCCAGGGCACCCCAAGATGCAGCCTGCCCCTTGGGTAGCTGCTAAACAATAATCAGCCCCCCCCACCCCCAGACACAGATCCACAGTTCTGGAGAGTTAAGATTAAGGGTCAGCAGACCAGCAGCCTCTTCAGGAGGAAAGGGTCTGCCTGGACCCTGTCCCTTGGCTTGTAGACAGCTGTCCACAGCTTTCTCTGTGTCCTAGTCCTTTTTCTAAGTATCCTGCTCATATAAGAGCCTGATACATGATCTCACTGTGGTCATAAAAGGCCGAATTGCCTCCAAATTCAGTCACTCAGTGATGTGATAGGGCTAAGGCCATCATTGTATGAATGCTATGGATCCAACCCCAGTAATACAACATATGATGAAAAGTGACCATGTATGTCAGCATTTCATTACCTCAGTCTCTTCAGCTAAAGCTACAGAAAACTGTCAGCTTTGCAACTCCCCCTTCTCCCTCTCTCCTTCCCTCCCTCCTCCCTCCCTCCCTTCAGAGACACTGTCTCATATAGCCCATGTAGCTGGAAATTTGTTGATTATCTTGGGTGGCTTTACCTGATCCTCCTGCCTCTGTGCTAAGATCAGTGTCATCCACCATCTTGACCTATGTGGCATTGGGAAATGAACCCAGGGCTTTGTGGATGCTAGATAAGCACTTTACCCACCGAGATGCACCCCAGCCCTGTTCTGTTTGAGAGAAAGGTTCTCATTTAGCTCAAGCTAGCTAGTCTTGAATTATGTAGTCAGAGAAGGCCTTGAACTTCTGATCTTCCTGCTCCCTCCTCCCTAGTGCTGGGATGACAGGCATGTACCACCATGCCCAGTTTTTTGTTTGTTTGTTTGTTTTTGTGTGTTTACAATTTATTTTTATTTTATTTTTATTGGTGTTTTACCTGCATATGTCTGCATGAGGATGTCAGAAGCCCTGGAACTGGAGTTACAGAAAGATGTGAGCTGCCATGTGGTGCTGGGAATTGAACCTGGATCTATCTGGAAGAGCAGCCAGTGCTTTTAGCCCCTGAGCCATATCTCCAGTCCCAGCTTTGAAATTCTTATAGCCAGGAGTTTTATTGAGTATCTCCTGCTGTGTAACACAGGCTACCAACTTTTCTTCCTTCAGTAAGTGTCTCCTGTTATCTATTGCCTGTCCCCTAGAGCCCGAGCCACACATTTGTTGTGGTGGCTTACTATTTCTAAGTACCAGTTTCTGTACTGGTCAGCTTTTACTAGGTTATGCTACATAACAAACACCCCTGATTAATAATAGATTCCTATGATTAAAGTCGATTGCACTCAGGTTTAACACTGGCTGAACTTTGGCTATCCTTCCCCACCACTCTGCTCTTCCCCCTTCTCCAGGGATCTAAACTGAGGGCAGAGCTCCTTCACAAAGTACATTCCTCTTAGAAAAGACCCAGCATGTGTCAAACTGTGCTGAGCTTTTAAAGCCTCTGTCATGCACTGGCATGTGGCTACCTCTAGGTATGTTACATTTCTTGCAAGTTACATGAGCATACAGAAGTTACTCCTGTTTTTGTTTGTTTGTTTCTGTGTGTGTTGGGGGAAGTATTTGCTTAATGTGCTTAGTATCACAACTCTTTGCCATTCTCATCTTACAGATGGGGTAACTGAGTCCCTGAGAGATTAGAAAGGTGTTCTGAAAAGTGACAGTATCCTTCAGGGGGCAGAGGACAGACACACAGAGTGGTGAGGTAGCTTGAATGAGAAAGGTCCATGGTAGCCTTATTTGGTTTCTGGTTGATGACATTATCTGGGAAACTTTAGGAAGTGAAACCTTGCTGGAGGAACACATCACTGGACATGGGGCTTGAGAGTTTACAGTCTGCCTCCTCCCCAGGTTCTCTCTCAATGCTTCCTATGTGTGGCTGAGATGTGATCTCTCCACTTCCTGCTCCTAGATATGGTGGTCATCTACCTCTTTGGAACCAGAAGCTAAAATAAACTCTTCCTTAAGCTGCCTTTGATCATGGTGTTTTATCACAGCAACATAACAGCAATGAACACAGGTGGTTTGGGATGCTACACTCAAATAAAGAGACAGGCATACATGCATATACATGCACATATACTTATATGCACACACATGTGCAAGGTGTTCATGAATGTACGTGCAGATGCGCACACACGCACATGAACGTGCAGCTGTCCACACAGACACACAGAGAAAAACACATGCACCATAGTCCCTGTAATGAGGAGATAATAGTGTGGCTCCCTGGGATTTTGCAATGGACTGTGGGCTTTGCTTGGACTGCTGAGTCCTCAGAATCCCTGCCTGGTTAGGTAGGTGCTGCCAATATCTATATTTATGGACTGGCAAACTGAAGCTACAAGGAGCTGGCTCCCAAGTCAGGCTGGAACTTAGCACTTGGGGCTTCCTGCCCTTCTCCTCCAAGCTCCCAGGTGAACTGAGGTGACCCCATGTTCATGGGGAAGGGAAGGGAGAGTGATTGTAGGACCCTTACTACACCCCATTCTCAGCCATGTTCTCACCCTATCCAGACTGTGTGCATTGCCCTGGGCAGCTCTGCTTGCATCTATGTCCCCTGAGATCCCAGGGCCTTCCTTACTGAGGTGGGCTTCCAGGTCCCTGCCATAATGGCTTCCTGGAGGCCATTTCCTCTCATTCAACTCTGGCTCTAGAAAAATCCTAGCTTGCCTCTTGCCTATGAAAGGGGATGGAGGTTCCCAGAGCTCCTTGCCCCTCCCTTGTGCCTATAGGGGTCCTTGATGGCCCTAATGACCCCTCCCCTGTGACAGCAACTTGTTTTCAGAGGCTTGGGGGTTAGAGGACAAGTCTGGGCACAATCCACAAGCCTTTCTATTGGGGATCATATAGTCCATACAGATATACACGACCAATGGAACATTATGTAACTAAAAAGAAAAATGAGATGTAATAAGTTGCCAAACATATAGTGTTAGCTAGTTTTCATATAAATAAGGTTTTTAAAGTGTTCTTTCGAATGGATGGAAAATTCCAACCACACTTGCTTTTCCTTGTCCCTACCGTTTTCCCATCTCCCCCAGCATGGGACTCTTCCAGGTGCTTGGGTATGATTCCCCTAAGTTAGGAATGAGAAGCCCCTGAAAGAGATGTCCTTGTCTTGGGAAGGAGGAGCAGGACCAGGAGCGCAGGACCTGTCAGCGAAGAAAGAGGGGCATTTTGGATGCTTTGCTCTGCTAGGGACTGTGCCTGGCTGAAGACTGGAGGTTCCAGGAAATCCTCATTTCACCAGGGCTTTGGGGAGTAGATGTCGCCATCTTTTTCTGGGGGTCTGTGTCTCAGCCACAGGGCCCCCTTGGAGACAGAAGCCCCCAAAAGCCAAGGAACCTGGAGGCGGGGACGTTGGGGGGAAGAAGAGTAGGGCTGGAAAGATGAAGAGTTGACATCCCCAGACATCCAGCATAGGCATAGATGCCCAGCCCTGCCACACCCGCTCCCCCAAGAGGTACCTAACACGGCCAGTGAAGGTTAGAGAAGGGCGGGTGAGGGGGAGGCCACTGAGCTGGCGAGCCTCGGTCTGACGCCTCCTTCCCCACTCCCTGAGTTGCTGTGCGTTCCAGAAACCCTCAGCTTCCCTCCTGGTCCCGGTCTGCCATTGTGTGACCTTGACCTTGTAGATCTCCAGATCTCAGTTTCCGGGCTCGATGTCCCCATCTGCACAGGGAGGGCCTTGTCCCGCTGTGCTCCCAGTCCATTTTAGGCTTGAAGTGGGGGAGGTTAGTTGGAGTCTTCCAGAACTGGGGCAAATTTGGGGGCTATGGTTGCTTTCTGTAGTGAAACGTGGTGCCTCAAGATACCCCCTCCCCCCGCTGCACCCTGCACCCAGAAGCCCCAGCTGCCACCCAGAGCCCTTGCTGTGGCGGGACAGTCCCTGTGCAGACCGCTGGCCTCTCCCCACCGGATCCGGCGGGCGGTGGGAGCCGGAGATGTAAATGCGCTCAGCCTCCTTTCTTCTAAACGCCGAAGCCAGCCTTGACAGGCTCTGAAAATAAATGGCACCGACTCGCTGGGATTTCAAATTCCGTGATTAAGGGCTGAAGCAAACACTTTCCCTCCCTCCCACCCGCCGCCGCCCTCCCTCCGTGGGTTGATAGCGCTGGCGGCCGGGACAGCTTCTTGCGCGCCTGCCAGCAGCTCCGATAGCAGCCGCCAGCGCGCCGCTCCGGGCTGTTTATCAGCGGTGCTCACGCCGCTTCAAATCCCTGCCCGGCCTGCACGCGCGCCCGCAGGCACTCACTCACTCACTCACTCACACGGGCGCATGCATGCACATACCTGCACGAATGCACACGGGCACACAGGCACGAGACTCATGTGCACAGAAAAGGCATGCACGCCTGCACACAAGGCACCCTTCATGCATGCATGCATGCACACACGCATACTGGCTCATCTGCATGGGCAGACCAGAACACATGCACATTTGCACACATAAGCACCATGCATGCATGCACACTAGCCCACATGCATGTAGGTGTGCACACACAGAACACAGGCACATGTGTACACAAGGCATCCTGCACACATGCTTACCCGTGTGCACACTCACACACAGGTCCTGGTAGGGCTTTGTCTCCTGCAGCCCCAGGAGAGCTGCAGAGTTGAGGGATAGGCAAGGAGAGGGAAGGGAGGAGGAAAGGAGGGCAAGAGGGGAGCTGGGAGAGGCTCTGAGCTCATGGTTGGTTGGATATCTCGGAGGGCCAAGTCCAGGCAGCTGCAAAGCAGCAAGCACAAGCCTCCCTCCCCACTCCATGGGCTGGTCCCACCCAGCAACTCTGAGCTACCCCAGCCTCTCTCCTCCCAGCTGAGATTCTGTGGTGGTGGTGGGAGATGGCTGAGTTCTCCTTCTAGCCTCTACAATAGGAAGTCCTGGATGCTAGGAGACAGGCCAGCTCTGCTATGGTCAGTCTGGAAGCCAGGAGCTTTCACAATGTGTCTCACCATGGGCACCAAAGCAGTGTACCCACCAGGGATGACAAGCAGAGCTTTGACCTTCCCTGGAGATGCAGGGCTGATGGGATGGCAAATGGAGACACCGCCACCCCATCTCCCAGATATCACATCAGTGATGTCCTCCCCACACCCGCCATCAACCTGATCTAGACTCTGCTGATGCCCCAGGATAACATGCAGCTGGGTGCCAGGTGGACAGGGCTCCCCACCCAGGTGGCCACTCCCATCTCACCAGGAGTGACACTGTCTGGGCTCAGAGGCATAGCCTTGAGGAGCCTGGGTGACCTCTGGGTACAAACACACATGACTTTCTAGCATCACCCACACTGGAGAAGCAAGACAGATGGCAGGGACTCCCCCTTCCCCAACACCCTCCCCTCTCCCGGCACCCATCAAAGCCTGTCCCTGCCCTAGGAAGGTAATATAGTGCGATTCTGAGTCATGCCCATTTCATGCCATTTCATAGAAGGGGAAAGCCGACACTTGCCCGGACCCACTGATCTGGGAAGAGTCAGCCTCCAATTGCTTCATTTTACCCCAAAAATACAGATGTTCCAGAAACCGCATTTTGTGTGTGTGTTGGAGATGGAGCCCATGCTCATGCAAAGCCCCCCAAACACGCAGATTCCAATGAGGATCTATGAGAGCCACATTTCACGTATGGTAGCTCAGATCCTGGGAGGTGTTTTCACTTATTTTTAATTTTGTGTGTATATGCCCTGTTTGTGCTTGTGTGTGCGTGTTGGAGGCCAGAGCTCAGTCTCCCTGTCATTCCTCAGGAACTGTCTACCTTTATTATTTATTTATTTGGTTGGTTTTGTTTTTTGAGAGTGGGTTTCTCTGAGTAGTCCTGGCTGTCTTGGAACTCGATCTGTAGACCAGGCTGGCTTTGAACTCAAAGATCTGCCTGCCTCTGCCTTCTAAGTGCTGGGATTAAAAGTGTGTGCCACTATTACCCAGCTTTTTTTTTTAATTTATTTTTTGTTTACTTATTTGTGTGTGTGATGTGTATGTGTGCCCAAGGATGCCAGAAGAGGGTGTTGGCTCTCCTAGAACTGGAGTTACAGGTGGCTATGAGCTGCTGTGTCTAGCTCTTTACATACATGCTGAGATTTTGAACTCAGGTCCTCATGCTTACACACCAAACACTTTACCTCCTGGGCCATCTCCCAGGCCCTGGTCACTGAGTCTTGAAGTAATCTTAAGCTTAGAATGGGCTGCTTTTACTCTCAGGTGATCTAGACTGGAGCCAATGACCCTGCTCTCTCCAGTGGGAGCCTCTAGAAACAGGAGCCCCAGAATGCAGGGAAGGAGGAAAGGGACACTCTCAAGACCACTAAGCAGGGCATTTAGTAGGGACACACCCTCCCTTGCCCCTCTGCCACAGTTCCCTCTGGGGACTGGGTGGCCAGGCCAAATGAAGAAAAACGATGACCACTTGAAAGGGTAGCCACCTTCTTTCCTCCATTCCTGTCCTCTCCTTTCCTTCCTCCTCTTCTTTTCCTTTTTAAAAATTATGTGATTTTATATGTGTAGGTGTTTTGTGTATACGTGTGTGTGTGTGTGCGCGTGTGCGTGTGCGTGCATGGGTGCGTGCGTGCGTGCGTGCGTGTGTGTGCGTGCGTGCGTGCGTGCGTGTGTGTGTGTGTGTGTGTGTGTGTGTGTGCGTCTATGAGTACCTAATGCTGCAGAGGCCAACAAGGACACCAGACTCCTGGAAACTGAAATTACAGGTGGTTGTGAGCTGCCATGTTGGGAATGGGTGCTGGAATGGAACTGGAGCCTCTGAAAGAGCAGCCAGTGCTCTTAACCACGGAGTCATCTCCTCTCATTTTTAAAGCCGGGTCACATGTGGTCCAGGCTGGAACCCAACTGTAGTTGAGGATGACCTTTAACTTCTGGGCTTTGCATGCACTAAGAACAGCGAGTCATATTCTAGCTCTCTTCCCATGTAAACACAGGCTGTTAGAAGTTACCCACTCTTCTTAGAGTCCCTGTGTCCCTAGGGGTCTGGCATTTTGCCGGGTCACCCACACTAGAAAAACAATGGTTTGCCTTTGCAGACATTCCACAGCAAGCAGGGATGTCTCTGGGATTGCAGACTGGAGAGTCAGCTCAGGGTGCTGGGGATCCTGGTGAGACAGGAGAGCCTGGAGTCCCACTCAACTGCACACTTTGAGCAGAGGAAGATGAGTGAGCTCCAGACACCCGGGAAGGGGGGTGCACAGGAGATCTGAAGATAGACGAGGAAGGCTACCACTGTGAAATCATTGTGAGCCTTTCCAGACCTAACCTGTGTACAGGCCTCTCACACACACATTCCAAGCCTCTTGTCTCTGGACGTCCTCTACTATAGAACCCAGAAAAACTTTACACTTAACCTCTCAGCATCCCTTGCAGCTAGGGTGGCACAGCTCTGGACAATGGGATAAAAGCAGAGGAATTTCCTTCCTGAATCTAAAGGCAAAGTTTTGGTGGAAAATAATCTTCACCTTATTCCTTTTATTTCTGAATAGAATGTGGATGTGATGGCTAGAGGTGAGGCAGCCATCTTAACACTATGAGGACAAAAGCCAGACATTAAGACTGCACCTTTTGTACCTCTCAACATTCTGTATACACAGGGAAAAACTGTTTTCTTAGACTGTGTGTAGCCCAGTGAGAGGCCAAGGAGACTCACCAATCTTGGGGCCAGAGGGCAGATCCTGGACCCTGCAGGTTACACCAGAAGAAGAGTGGAAAGGCTCAGACTGTGCACCAGACTCCAACTGCTACAGTGTCTCAAGACAGGTATCTCTGAGCCTGCCTGGTAAACAGCTGAGCTAGCCCCTCCCATGTGGGAGACAAGGCCAAGCACAGTGCTCTTTTGTAGAGAGAGTAATCTCTTTTAGGACACAAGCTTCATATTTCAGGGGCTTTATAATAAAATTGGTTTCATGAAGAGATGTGGATATTGGCAAGTAACTAATTATTAGTTAATTTATAGACAGGCTCTTGCTATGTAGCTCAAGCTGGCCAGGAACTCACTGCATAGTCCCGACTGTTGCCAAACTCCAACTCTCTACCCTCTTGCCTCAGCCTCCCAAGTCCTGGGATGAAAGGTAGATGCCTCTATGCCTGGCTAGTGATGAGATGTTGGTGTGTGTGTGTGTGTGTGTGTGTGTGTGTGTGCATGAGTATGTCAGTGCAGGTGACAGAGCTTGATGTGACATGTCCTTCTCTATGGCTCTCCACTATATGTTTTAAAACGAGGTCTCTCATTGAACCTGGAGCTCAGTGATTCAACCAGGCTGGCCGGCCAGTGAGACCCAGGCTCCTCATCCCTGCACTCCTAATGCTGGCCTTGCAGGCACACACCTTCATACCTGACTTTTACATGGGTGCTGAATATTGAACTCTGGTTCATTCTTGCATAGCAAGTCCTTTACCCATTGAGTCATTTTACCAGCCCCTGTTGATGGGATTTTAAATATCTGTAGGTTTTTGTTTTATTTTGTCCCATTCTTAAAGTTACTGTTATTAAAGTTTATTTATTATTTGTGTGTGTTTATGTTGAGTGCACATGTGCCTTGGCGTACATGTGGAGGTCAGAGGACAGCTTGTGGGAGTTAGTTCTCTCCTTCCACCCTCTCCACAGATAGAACTCAGGGCCTAGTGAGGATCTGTAGCAAGCATCTCTAGTTTATGACTAAGCTATCTTGCCAGCCCCTGTGCATTGTTTTTCTGAACATCCTTCTCTAAAGAAACAAAAAAATGCATTGTTTGCTGTAAACAGTCAGGGACAACCAGGCTCTGGGCAGGCAGTAAGTGACTGAGGGTGTGGGTAGCCCTGGGACACCAGCCTTGGGGCTGTGGGGAGGGCCCTGCTCTGCTATTGCTCCGGCAGCCACTACTCACTGACACATCACTGGGGGAGGAACAGTGAGTCCCAGCTCCCCAGGAGGCTCAGCACACTCAGTTCCTGGGGGGTGGAAGGGCCTGTTCTCGACCTTGGCAGGTGGGTCAAGTACATCCACCTGCCCCCAGGCAGACGGCTTGGCAGGTTCATGATGTGGGCAGTCCCTCTTGGATATTGATCCCAACCATCTGGGAGATGGTGAGGGACTGTGGGAATCCATGGGGAAGTCCAGGCCATCTCAGGGGTCTGCCAGAGGTCCAGGAAGCCCTGACATCTGCTCTGCCTCAGGGAGAGGAAGCTGGAGATGGTGGGGGAGTCACACTTGGTGCTCAAGCAGGAGATAAAAGGCAGGCTGTGCTCACAGCATTTTAAACCCAGAGCAAGCTCAGCTCTGTTCTAATGAGCAGCAGAGGCTCTGCAGAGGAGTGTGGGGAGGAAGCTATGGGCAGGCAGGGTAGGGTGCAGGAGCAGCAGGGAGCTCCACCAGACCTCCTTCCCTGGGCGCCCTGGGCATCACCTGTCCCTAAGGATTCCAATGAGTGTTTCTAAGCAAGAGAAAAATGCAAAACTTCTGGGCTGCACCTGGAGGTCTCTCTAGCTACTCTTATGGCCAGACTGCACCCCAGGTCCCAGCATGGGAGTGCTTGAGAGTGTTCTAGGTCCTGCCAGGAGGTCCCACAGTCCTCCCTTTGCTACACTCCATATTAAATCATAGCTAGGGACCAGCAGAGGTGCCAGGTGAGGCCTGGCACTACCACCTACAAGGACACCGGAAGCTGGCATTCCAACCACCACCTAGTCAGTTATGTCCAGTCCTACCCTCACCCTTAACTCTAGCTCCTGGCCCAGCCTGCATTGACACTGTGTGCAGGATGCAGCTGTTAGTGTTTCTGGCACCTGAAAGCTGAATCCCAAGTTTTTGGGCTGGAAAAGTAGGCTGGGTGACCTTGAGCAAGTGGTTTACCTTCTCTGAGCCTCAGATTCCTTCCCTAAATGGCAGTAGATGCTTGTCCACCATGCTGGGAGACTGGGCAGCCAGTAAACAGCAAGACAACGTTCTGGTCTGTGGTTTAGAGTGATGGCTGACTTCTGATTCCAATGTTTCCTGGCAGGCAGTGCTCCTGGGAGCAGCTCCAGATCTCTGAATGTCCAGGGAAGGACGAACTTCATTTGCTCTCTTTCTCTCTCTCTCTCTCTCTCTCTCTCTCTCTCTCTCTCTCTCACACACACACACACACACACACACACACACACAGAGGGGAGGGAGGGAGTGTGTGTGTGTGTGTGTGTATGTGTGTTTGTGAGCATGCTTGAAGTGTGTGTGCATGTGTATGTATGTCTATGGGGGTGACAGTGTGTGTCTATGGGAGTGTGTCTGTGTGTGTGTGTGTGTGTCAGAGAGAGAGAGAGAGAGAGAGAGAGAGAGAGAGAGAGAGAGTCTGGGAGTGTGGGAGTGTGTGAGTGTGTGTGTGTGTGTGTGTTAGGAAGCATTTGCTTGCTTTTTCAAGGAGTCAGGTCTCTCTACAATCCCAGGCTGGTGGCTGCTGATGGGAGCAGAGTTTAGAAGGGGCGTTAATCATTAGAGGACATGCAAATCAGGGGAAGCTGGCAGTCGGGGTGTGCTGGGGGAGAGAAGGCTGGGAGTCTGGTGGCTCAGGCCAACTAGAGCTGCAGCTCACAGGTTTCCCTGGGGCCAGGGACAGTGGGCAGTAAGTGAGGGAAGGAGAGGGAAGAGGAGCCCGGATGGGCCTGGGGAGAATCCACCATGATGGAAGCAGCCTCCACCTCCCTGCTTGGAAGAACTGGGTGAGGGGAGGGTTCTCTGTCTCCTTCCCTGGCCTGGATGTCCCTTCTTGTTGGGGGGTGAGGTGGGAGTTTCCCAGAGCCCACACTGAGCAAGACCTATGTTAGTGTGTGTGTGTGTGTGTGTGTGTGTATACAAGAGAAGATCAGAAATAACTTTTGGAAGTTGTTTTTCTGCTTCTGTCCTGTGGGACTTGAGAACTGAACTCAGTTCTGTAGGTTTGGCAGTAAGACCCTTTATTGGCTGAGCCATCTCAGTAGTCCTGGGTTCTCACCTTTTAGGATGATCATGTGTTCTCTTTGTCACCCACACAGCAACCTCTCTCTCTCTCTCTCTCTCTCTCTCTCTCTCTCTCTCTCTCTCTGTGTGTGTGTGTGTGTGTGTGTGTGTGTCTCTCTCTCCCCATTTTTTCAAGGCAGTTTTGCTGTGTTATAGCTCTGGATGTCCTGGAATTCACTCTGTAGACCAGGCTGGCCTCACAGAGATCAGCCTGCTTCTGCCTCCAGAGCTCTGGGATAAAAGGCATGCACCAACACCACGCAGTCTTTTTTTCTCTTTTTTATAAAATTTGCTAGAAGCTGGGGTTCCAGTGGTCAGCCCCCCTAGGGAAACTCACCCAGTATTATGAAGTCCTGTGTTTGATCTCCAACACTGAGGTCGGGAACAGAATTTGAGAAAGAAGGAAGAGAAAGAGAAAGAACTGGATGGAGTAATGGACTTCTGTTATCCTAGCACTAGGAAGCTGAGTCAGGAGGATCAGGAGTTCAAGGCCAGACTGGGATCCAAAGGGAGTTTGAATACAGCCTGAACTACTTTAGACCCCTTCTCAAAACAAACTTACTTGGCTACTTTTATGTCAACTTGATACAAGCTAAACTCATCTGAGAGCAATTAAGGGCACTGCTGCTCTTCCAGAAGACCAGGGTTCAATTCTCAGTATCCACATGGCAGCTCACAACTGCCTCTAATTTCAATTCCAGGAGATCCGAGGTACAAACATAAATGCATGAAAAACATATATACTAAAAATAAACATTAAGAAGATTTTAAAAAGCTGGGCAGTGGTGACACACGCTTTTAATCCCAGTACTCAGGAGGCAGAGGCAGTTGGTTATCTGTAAGTTTGAGGCCAGCCTGATCTACAGACTGAGTTTCAGGACAGCCAGGATTAGAAAGAGAGAGAAAGAAAGAAAGAAAGAAAGAAAGAAAGAAAGAAAGAAAGAAAGAAAGGAAGGAAGGAAGGAAGGAAGGAAGGAAGGAAGACAGAAAGTGCCTCTATAACATTGGCAATAGGCAAACCTGTAAGGTATTTTCTTCTTCTTTTTCCCCCTTTCCTTTTCCTTTCCCTTTTTCTTTTTCTTTTTCTTTTTCTTTTTCAAGACAGGGTTTCTTTTTGTAATAGCTCCTGCTGTCTTGGAACTCACTCTGTAGACCAGGCTGGCCTCAAATTCTCAGAGATCTTCCTGCCTCTGCCTCCTGAGTGCTGGGATTAAAGAGGTGTGCCACAACCACCCAGCTAATGTAATTTCTTAATTAGTGATTGATGGGGGGGGGGGGTCCCAGCCCATTGTGGGTGGAGCCAACCCTGAGTTGGTGGTTGGAGTTCTATAAGAAAGCAGGCTGAACGAGCCATAAGGAGCAAGCCAGTAAGCAGCATCTTCCATCTACATCAGCTCCGGCCTCCAGGTTCCTGCCCTGTTTGAGTTACTATCCTGACTTCCTCCGATGATGAACTGTGATATGGAAGTATAAGCCAAATAAACCCTTTCCTCTCCAATTTGCTTTTTTGGTCATGGTGATTCAATGCAGCAATAGAAACTTTAAGACACAAACAAACTAAAAACAGAAATCTAGGGCCCTAGCTCAGTTAGTGGAACACTTGTCTAGCATCTATGAAGCCCTGGGTTCTGTCACCTGCAACACATAAACCAGTAGTATCACACGCCTTTAATCCTTTGGAGATGGAGGCAGGAGGATCAGTTCAAGGTCATCTCCAGCTACGTATCAAGTTTGAAGCCAGCCTGAGATACACAAGACTGTCTCAAAGGCAGCAATAAACAAATAAAAAAGGAGTAAGGTGGTGCTGTCACTATGTGGTGATGTGCCAGGAAAGTGCACGTTGAACAGACCTTGCCAGTTCTTGGCCCACATGGAGGGGGCAAGCAGAAGCCCATAGCTTCCCATTCTCTGGGGCAGATTTCAGCCCCGTGACTAGTTTCAGGATTGCAGCTAAGTAGCTGGGGCTTAGGGTGGGACAGCTCTGGACTTGCTGTCCTTTCGGGTCCCCTAGTCACAGACTGGTGGCTCTTGACAAACAGAACCAGGTTCCACGTTGAAAGCAGTGTGTATGTGTGCTGTGGCCACTTGGATAACCTCAGTAATGTGCTGAACAAGGGACACTCCAAGTTTTCTTTTTCACACAACCCTGAAAAAGCATGTCACCAGTCCTGCCAGGTTCCTAAGAGAGGCAACTAGCTGCTCAGTACATCCTGAATGAATGAATGAATGAATGAACAAGTGCTCATCCCAGTACTGCTCAGCCCCTTGCTGATTCTCCATCAGAATATGGAGTGGCCCACACACTGGAAAGAGCTTGATATGGGGGTGTTCTCATAACCCGAAGGACAGTGAGGACCAATCAGCCCACCTTGTAGCTGTTTCCAGGGTCACCTTGCTGGGGCCCTGCTTTCTTGTGTGAGCGTCAGCAGAACTTTCCCATATGGGTAGCCATGACCCGTTAGCATTTCCAGGTTGTTCACATGGAAATGAACCCCATCTCTGTCTGTCCTCTGTGTCCCCCCACCTCTTCCTGGGCTGGGCATATCAAATTACCTTCTCTAGGGAGGGGATAGCTCTCCAATAAGTGCCCTGGGTGGTGAGGTCCCTGCCGGTCTCCACCTCCTCTGGGGACTGTGGGCACTGCTGCACCTCCCAGGGATGGAGGTGGGCAGCCAGAGACTTGCTAGGGGCTGCAGCAGGAGTAAGCAGACAGGGAGGAAGGCAATGGCATGGACGATGGAGTCCAGGCACGTCCTGATACCAATTAAGGCAACCCTGGCACACAGGGGGCCTGGAACGGCATTTATCAGCCAGCCGGGAGGGGCTTGGCGAGCTGTCCTCCGCTGATGGATTAGACAGAACACAATTAGGTTTCAGACGCTGCTCGCCTGCGCCGCCCCCCCCCCTCCTCCATTCTTTACAAGGCACAGTGACAGAGCCCTGCTGGGTCCCAGCTCAGCCCCACCCTGCAGCTTCCCAAAGGGTAAGGGGCCCAGCAAGAATCAGGATGGGGGATCTTGCAGGTTCTTTCCTGACCCATTCATGGCTTCCACTGGGTCAGGAGTGGACTTTTCTGAAAGCCACAGGGATGTGGGTGACCATGGCAAAAGTGGTCTCCACAGCTGAGTAGAGTGTGAGTACAGGAGACTTCACAGGGGTCCCAATCCCCAGAAATAGTCTTGGCCCTTGGCCAAGTAAGCCTTCAATCTCCAGTCCCCTTGGGAGGGACATCTCCAAGGCTCTAGAGCGTCCTTCACTGTGGACACTCTGGGACAAGGCTGACTGGACCCTCTGTGGGGGCCAGGAGTCAGGTCTCCTCCTGGCTGAGGGTCCTGTCCTGGTTTCCACCCTTCTGCTGGGCTTCCTGCTATGACTGATGTAGGCTCCATACTGGGCAGTCCAGGGATAAGCAGACTACTTCTAGGCCTTGTGCTCTTGCCATCCTGTCCAGTAATCTGGACCTTCTCACCCTCCTTAGCCTCAGCCACCAAGTGCCCTGTGCCCTCTGCCTTCTGACCTCTAGGAGTTTCTAAATCCAGATCCTCCCCCAGGACAGCGGACCCTGATCAAGCCTCCACTCCTGCTTAGATGCCCCCTTCCTTCCAGCCTTTGGTTCTTCCTCTTCATCTCCAGCCCAGAGTACAGATGTCATTTCACCTCTATCCAGTCACCACTCCCTCGTTCCAGAGCCATCTATAGCTCCCATCTCCCTCAGAAAGAAGTGCCAGCTGTAGTTTCAGCGCTGACCCTGCCTCTCTGACTCCTGTCTTCCCTAACACTATGCTCTGCAGCAACCTTGTCTATTTGGTCACTCCATCTCTCTCCCATCAGAATAGAGTCCAGGGGGCAGGGACCAGGCCTCTTTTGCTCATCCTTTTCAGCATCTGTCACTTGTAGAGTGAGTGAGATACAGGCCCTGGGTCCAGATGCAGGCTGCTCTCGTCTGAGAGGAACTGAGGGCCCCTTGGGTCACACTTGTCTCCATCCATAGCCTGAACACTGCTTTCTGAGGGTTCCTAACCACCCAGCTAGCTCTGTCTCTCCTCAGGACAGATACCAGCCTAAAGGCTGCCCAGCCAAAGCTGGGCTGGTTTGCTTGGTGGCATTGCCCACCAGTGTGGGCTCTTGGGATTGTCTTGTTCACAGTCTGGCACACAAACACCTCACAAATGAACAGGCCCAGAGCACAGGCTCCACTCTCTGGTACAGTGCCTGCCTTTGGGCTGCCTGGGTCTCCCACCTGCCCAGGACTCTGAGTGGTAAGGAGCTGGGGTGGACATGACCTGGGCCAAGGCCAAGTAATTCAGTGCTTTGGGGACATCTGCAGCTGGAAACTCTGCCCTGGAAAGCAGTCTGGGGCAATGGCTTCTGGGATGAGCCATATTTTGAAGGGTAGGGGGCTGGGCTGGAGACAAAAGTGGAGATTTTTCTGTGTATTAATTAGGGATCATGTCTTTAAAGAGGTTCACAGGATAGCTTGTTCAATACCCCTAAAGCCTCTTGAACAATCACCTCATTTTCTCTGTGCCTCAGTTTCCTCATTTGTATAATGGGCACATAACAGTACCTCCTTCATATGGGGATAAATAACTTTAAAGTGCCTGGAACAGCGGCCAGCACAGGGAAAGAAAGCACGGTCTCAACAGTTTATGAATGAAGCTGGGGGTGGGGAGTGAGTCTGGGGGGGACGGGATGATGGGATGGGACTGGAGGGTAGGGGCTGGAGGGTGAGGGGAGAGAGAGCCCAGGAGGAGGGCTGGGGGGTGGGGGCTGGAGGGTGAGGGGAGAGAGAGCCCAGGAGGAGGCTGAGGGGTGGGGGCTGGAGGGGGGGCGAGTCCAGGAGGAGGCTGAGGGGTGGGGATTCGGGGGTGGGGCAAGTCCAGGAGCAGGGTTGAGGTGTCCCCATTGTTCTGGGTAGTGAAGCCTGCGGGCTCTCAATAGTAGCAAGCATGGCATGCAGGTGTTAGGAGTGGGCAATGAAGAGTCCCCTCCCCAGCCAAGGCATGAGGTACATAGGTCTCTGGAGAACCCCGAGGTGGCTCGTGAGCCCCCAAATATTGATATCAGGAGGCAGCCCTTTCCTGGTAATCAGGATCCCCCTCAACTAAAGTCCTTGTAAGGTCAGGCCACAGGCATGGGGGCCTAGGGCAGGTGTCACAGGCCATCTGTCCTGCAGTTCCACCTTCGTCATTAACTTATTTGCTCCATCCCACAAACTCATAAGGGTACCTGGCTATGGCAAGTTAGGTGGGGGCAGGGTGCCAACTCTTTCTGGGCCTCAGTTTTCACATCTGTAAAATGGGGTTATTTATCAGCACTGCTGCAGGCCTGGGTGTTGTGGAAGGAAAGGAGGCATCCTCAGGTCCAACCTGTTTCCTTACCACACCAAAAGGCATAGAGATAGGGGCCAAGGTCAAAGGTCAGAGAGATCCATGTTGGTCTCTGTGGGTTCCCTGGTGTCCTAGTTTGCATTCTATTGCTGTGACAAACACCATGACTTAAAGCAACTTGGGGAGGAAAGGGTTTATTTCATTTTCCAGCTTCCAGCCCCTCATGAAGGGAAGTCAGGGAGGAACTGAGGCAGAGGCCATGGAGGAACACTGTTACTGGCTTTCTCCTCCTGGCTTGCTCAGATCCTTTTCTTGTACAACCTAGGCCCTCCTGCCCCTGGATGGCACCACCCACAGTGGGCTGGACCCTCCAGCATCAATCATCAATCAAGAAAATGCCCCCAGACTTGCCTACAGGGCAACCCCATGCAGGCTTTTCTCACTTGAGTTTCCTTTCCCCGGGTGATCCTAGCTTCCATCATGTTGCAGATAGATAGATAGATAGATAGATAGATAGATAGATAGATAGATAGAACTACCCAGGACACCTGGCCAGAGCTGGCTCCTTGCACACCACCTGCCTTCGTCCCATCTACCTGCCATCTCAGCTCCCAGGAAGGAGAGTCACCTATGAAGTCAGGGCTCTGCAGGACCTGATGCCCCTTCTTGGACTGAGGGGGGCATCCCTGCTTACTTCCCTCCCACATTACCAACCCCAACTTTGGAGCCTCTGCAAAGTCCTTCATTAAGAAATTGGTCAACTTCCTGCTAATCAAGATAAACACTATTCCACACTACAGGCCAATTAATTTTCCCTGCCAGGAAAACATGGCCTGGAAACTGGCCACCTTGTTCTAGCCCCACACTCCTGAGCTGTGGCCTCTAGGAGTTACACTAGGATATAGCAGGGTCCAGGCCCACCAAGAGCAGTGATTTTTCATGACACCAAGGATCTTTCTAGAATAACAACCAAAAGGATGAAGCAACCACATTTGCATAAGATTTTATTTCATCACAGCCTCCTGACCCTAGCACAAGCTTCAGCCCACTGAGATTACAGACGTGTCAGGACATCTGCATCCCGCACAGCTGTCCTTCTCCTCATCCTCACCGTTAGGAGACTGTGGTGACTTGAATAGGAATGGTCCCATAGACTCATGTGTTTTAGGGAGTGGCACTATTAGGAGGCGTGGCCTTGTTGGAGGAAGTGGGTCACTGTGGAGGAGGGCTCTGAGGTCTTATATGCTTAAGCTAGGCCCAGTGTCTCAGGCTCCTTCTGTTGTCTGTGGATGAAGATGTAGAACTCTTAGCTCCTTCTCCAGCACCATGTCTGCCTGTGTACCGCCATGCTTCTTGCTATGATAGTAGTGGACTCTGAAACTGTAAGCCAGCCCCCAGTTAAATGTTTTCCTTTATAAGAGTTGCTGTGGTCATGGTGTCTCTCCACAGCAACAGAAACCCTAAGACAGTGACATATCCAAGGTCACACGGTCAGTTGCCCATGTCTTAGCTAAGGCAGACTCCTATCCTCAAGGCCCAAGTTTTTCATTTCCTATGGTCAAAGTCAAGGTCTATGTGTCCTTTCTCCTGGAAGACAAAGGGCCATGGGAAGAATGCTTTCCTCTGTGGCCTTGGCCTCCCAGGGGCTCTCACTGTCCGTGTCCAGATGAGAGAGACAAGCTTATTTCTTCCTGTGCTGCTCAACCACACCAGCCTGCCTGGGGTCTGAGTCTGGGCCAGGGTGCCTAGAGGGTAGGTGGCCAGGACATGGAGATTCTGAGGCCTTGTAGCAATGGGCCTCCTGCCTGCTTACGGGCAAGTCAGTAGCTCTGCACACACTCTCACAGGACTTGGGACTGGCTGTGAGGAGTCACAGGGGAGGAAAAAGCAGGTGGTTTTACTTAGTCCCACTTACTCCACCTCTCCCTCAAAGAATACAGGCTTTGGGCATTATAGAAATGTCTCCAGTTTCAGGATTCCACAGCAGCCTAGGTCTCCAGGGAGCTGCCTTCTCCCCAAGCACGTTTGGCTTGAAGCTTCCAGCTGGGCCCACTGCTTCTGGGTTCCAACTTTGAGCTGAGGCTGCTGCTAGGACCTCCACAGCACAGACTCATGCGTACTAGGCATCTCTGCCCTTCCGTCACTCCTTAGGACCCCACACTGTCCACTCACCTCTCTGTTTTGCCCCTCAGCATCTTGCCAAGGAGCCCTGATGGACCCAGGCAACCTCAGGGTATGCTACACAACCCCTGGCCCCAGCCACCCTGTCCTACCCTCTGTCTTCCAGTCCCATGGGCAGGGGAGGGAGGGCTACTTTCCAAAGCCCTCCTCTGGGACTTCCCAAGCCTCAGCTCTGCAAGCCTCGCAGAGGCAGAGGAAAGGGTTAGGGCCCCTCAGCCTCCCCCCCCCCAACCCTCTTGTCATTTGAGGAAATTATGACCCAAGCATAAACTAGAGCAGGTCAGATTGAAACATGAAGGTGGGAATGCCAAGCTCCTGAACCCCGTGAGTGTGAGCTTCAACCGCTGATCCTTCAGATAACAATGAATCCTGTCAGCATAGTTGCTTCCCAGAGCAAACTGAGGTGGGCAGTACACCAGAGACTTGCCCAGGGTCCTCTAACAGGCAGCCATTATCACAAGGGTCCCCTGTCTAAATACCTTCTTATTCTTAATTCACAGTATGGCCAATCAATGTCCTGGCTTTTGCTCCCCTTACCATGCCTGTGACAGGCATTATTAATGGATCACAGCATTCTTCACCTTTAAAGCGAGATGCAACCTTCACATAGCCTCAAGCAACTGTGGGTGGGGCACTAAGGGTGCCACCTGGTCACTGTTCTCCTAGGCTGTGGTTTTCACTGTTCTAGCACCTGGGCCCAATACAAGTCAGGTACTTTCATTTTGTCTTGTTTTTGTTTTTCTGGTATTCATTCATTCATTATTTGAGACAGGGTCTCTCTATATAGCTCTGGCTGACCTGGAATTCACTCTGTAGATCAGGCTGGCCTTGAATTCAGAGATCCGTCTGCCTCTGCCTCCCAAGTATTGATATTAAAGGACTTGCCATGGAGGCCCAGCTAATAGTTTTCTTTTCCTTCCTTCCTTCCTTCCTTCCTTCCTTCCTTCCTTCCTTCCTTCCTTCCTTCCTTCCCTCCTTGAATCCAGCTGTGGCTGTCCTGGAACTTGCTCTGTAGATCAGGATGGACTTGAACTTACAGAGATCCACCTGCCTCTGCTTCTCGAGAGCTGGGATTAAGGGCATGCAAGACCATTTTCTTAAAGACAAAATTTTAAATGTTCATGGATGGTGTCATTTCAGAGCTACTTCTTTGCCATGGAGTTTCATGTCATCAATAACAGCAGTGTCCCAGCAGTCATGGGTACCAGGGTCCCCAAGACATCTCATCTGACCTGATGGACACTCTTGGTGTGTGCCATCTTCCCAGAGTCATGTACCCCAAGGCCTGGCCCTGGCTCCTGCCCCTAGTCCAATGCTCTTCCAGCCCCTTCCGTGTCCTTCCATGGCTTTGTCTGTGTTCCCTCCATGGCCAGGCTCCACCTCAACTCAGTGGCTGAGTCTGGGCCAGTCAGAGTGGCCCTGGGTTTTAGATCAGAGCTTTAGGACCCCAATGGGTTCTTGGAAGAGTGCTTACTTCAGGTGTGGAGCTTCAGAACTGCAGGGATGCCACAGCCCACCCTTCTTCTATGATGTGAATACAGTCATACATGTTGGGAAATAATCTACTTATGATGGGGGTTTTAGGAGGTGACATTAGGGTTTGGCAGGTAAAGGAGCTTGCCACCATGTTGGGGAATATTATTTTAAGGTGTGTGACTTTTGATTACGCTGCATTTGTTTAACTCTGTGAAGCTGTGATTCTTTGCCTGTCTAAAACACCTTATGGTCTAATAAAGAGCTGAACAGACAATAGCGAGGCAGGAGCAAGGATGGGTGGGGCTGGCAGGCAGAGAGTATAAATAGAAGGAAAAAAATGTACAGAAGGAGAAAGGAGCAAGAGAGAACAAGGGGAGTAGGATGTCAGGGGCCAGCCACCCAGCCACCCAGCCACCCAGCCACCCAGCTGGCCATGGAGTAAGAAGGAAAGTAAGATATACAGAAGTAAGAAAGATAAAGCCCAGAGGGAAAAGGTAGATGGGTTAATTTAAAAATAAGAAAAGCTAGCTAGAAACAAGCCAAGCTAAGGCCAGGCCCTCATAACTAAGAATAAGCCTCATGTGTGATTTACTTGGGAGCTGGGTGGCAGGTCCCTCAAAAGCCAAGAGTCAGAAAGCCAAAAAAGCTAAAGAGAAAAAAAAAAAAAAAACAATAAAAACACCACCACCACACCTGACAGCCCGAGTTCAATGCCCAAAACCTACATGGTGGAAGGAGAGACCCATCTCCTGAAATTTGTCCTCTGAGACATACACACACACACACACACACACACACACACACACACACACACGAAACAAAGTTCCTACACCAAGGTAGTGCTAGCAAGTGGTACTTTGGGGTTGAGGCCTTTGGGGGTTAGGTCATGAGGGCTCCCCTCACAGATGGATTAGTCCTCATAAAAGTGTCATAGAGATGACAAGGACACCCATCACTCTGTATAATTAATATGCACTAATAAAAAACAAAGAGACCCCAGAGACCAAGGAGTGGTGGACAAGTCCCTGTAATCTCAGGTGGCTGAGGCACAAGGATGTTGAGCTCAAGGCCAGAGCCCTTGTCTGAAAGAAAGAGGAAGAAAGGAGAGAGGGGGTATAGCAGATTCAAAGGGGCTTGGCCCCCTCCTTGCTACACTCAAGCATGGCTAGAAGGCCCCATGGACCAGAACAGGCCCCTGACCAGATCCAGAATATGCCTGCACCTTGATCTTAGCATTCCCATGCCCTCAGAACTGTGGAAAATACATATCTGCTGTCTGGACCTTACCTTGAGTAAAGCTTTTTGTCACAGCAGCCCAACAGATAAGGAGAGAAGTGCAGGGCTCTGACCAGGCATCCTGGGGCTTGGGGAAGACTGCAGACCCTGATCTCACAGCCCGCCTGCACGACACTCTCCTCAGTTGTGCCCAGTTGTGTATCTCATGTCTTTTTAACTGGAAGAGGGGAACCTGGACACTGTGTGGTGGTGGTGTTGGGGGGGGAGGGGCGAGCGGAAGGATGGACCGATGGATGGGAGGAGGGATGAGTGACTGTCCTTGCATCCAGTGACTCAGCTAAGGACAAGGAGATTGAGTCTGAGACATGAGCAGGTGGCTTCCCCACCACCCCGCCCCTGACATTTCCATTAGGTCTCATCTGCTGCACCTGGACCCTGGCCCTGCCCCAGAAAGCCACTGTCTCTGCAGCTTTATTAAGACCCTATTAAAGCGTCTTTTCAGACCTGGGTTACATGGCGGGCTCTGGGCAAGGCTAACAATGCCGCTGTCACTGCAGACATAGGCAGAGTGGCCTCAGAGGGACTGGGGAGAGCAGGCTGATGGAACCTGAGGTGAGGTCCTTAGTGTCACCCTGGCCTGCCAAGCTTAATCCTTGCTCCTTTGCTAATTGGCTGTGCAGCACTGGGCAGCTCACCTTCCTTCTCTGGCTCAAAGGTAGAAGAGGTTAAGAGCCAGCCCTGGGAGGATCTATTGAACTATATAGGCCAGGAGGCAGGCCTGACAGGACCTCCCACAGGTGAGACTTCATCTTCTTCGTGGGACAGTGGATGTTGTGACTGGAATATGGATGAGGAGACTGGGGCTAGCAGGAAGAGCGGGGCTTAGTAGAAGCCACACAGGCAGGCAATGACAAGGCCAGTATCCAAACACAAACACTGGCCTCTGACTGGGAACAAAGCCTGGGGCTGGTGGGCGGGGCTGGAGGGGCTTCTCACACCAGCTCCTCCTCCAGGTGACAGCACAGAAGAGGGCAGGGAGGCTGGGACAATACTGCTGATTTACAGTTCCAGCGCGATTAACCACGCCATCTGGATGCCACACGCCTGCCTAGTGAGTGAGGGCCCCCAACCCTGCCGTATCAATGGCAGGAAGGGACAAGGGAGAGGCTAGACAGATCTCAAGCTCTGGGGCAGACTGCAAAGCTGTGTGTGGCTCACATATCCTTCAAGTCCTACCCTCCTCCTCATGCCTCACTCCACCAGCAGCCACCATGGAGAGCTAGTTTCTCTGCCTGCCTCAGAAAGGTGGAATGAGTGTCCAGACTTAAAGGGGAAGGCTCTGGATAGAGCCCAAAATGGGAAGGGCTGAGCACACACAGACAGACAGACAGACAGACAGACAGACAGACAGACATACACACACACACACACACACACACACACACACACACCACAGCTCTCCTGCAGGTGTGACAGATGCCTGCCTGTGCTATCTCCTAGCTCATCCAGTAAGGGACTTAACTTCACTCTTCTGGGTTCTAGCCCTCATGGGTGGCATCTGCCTCTCTGGGATGGTTGGATGATCAAATTAGATCCAACATATAGACCTCAGAGTACTGCCTGGACCAACTATGAGACGAACAGTGGCTGCTCTGACCATTCTTCCTGTCTGCCAGACTGGGAAACTGAGGCCGTAGGAAGGTAATTGGCCTACCTCAGATTCCACAAGGGCTTAGTAGCAGAGCCCAGGGCCCACCTCATGCTTCTTGAGCCCTCAAGCCTGTACCCAAGATTCATTTACTGATGTACACAACCTGCCTAAGTCTCAGGTCCCAGAAGACAGTGAACAAACCCCTTCCAGCTCCAGTAAATAGGCACTAGGTTCTGAGCACCAATCTCCTGCGGAAGCCTTTATACATTCCTCATGGGACGGTCCCAAGTCATGAGGACTTGCCCAGTCCCGGTGATCTCAGTTCCCATATCTGCTTTGGCCTCAAAGACAGGGGCTTTCCCTGGGTTACAGTCAAGTGCTCTCGCCTCCCATCTCCCCACATCTCCATGGCTTTCCCGAAGAGAGAGTTAACCCCATGACCCCAAGACCTCCATGGTGAATGCAAAGACTGTGGACACCAGGCTCTTCAGGGCAAGTGCACCCCTCTATCTCTACAGGGTAAGGAAGGAGGGAAAGATACACACAGCTAGGGTCTCCTGGGTGGCCATGCTCTTCTGTAGCCTATAGTCCTTGGTCTAGACAGTGGGCTGGCTCCCTTCCTTTCACATAGCCAACCTTAAGGCTGCACACACAAGCCCATCCTGATTAGAGCACACTGTAGAAAGGCCCAGACAGCATCAGCAGCTCCCTTCTTTCTCTCTTGGCCAGAGTTGAGAAATGACAGCTATCCTTCCCAGGGAGACCAGTCCCCATTCCAGGGGGTCCCCTCTGGGGCTCCACTCTAGGGAGCATCTAGGAGCCTGGCTGCCTGCGCCTGCCTGCCAAGAGCAGGGCCAGATGGAGCAGCTTTGGCTGCTGGCCTCAGCTAGCATCGGAGGCCCCATGACCTGTCCTCTGGGACCCTCTGGCCTGGCCATCCGAGGTGACCCTTCCCCCTTCCCCACAGAAGCCCAGACCTCTGACCCTTATTAAAAACAAACCAAACAGAATCTACAGAGAGGAAAATTCTCCACAAACGGTCTCAGATGTAATCACATGTCCCCTCAATACACACACACACACACACACACACACACACACACACACACACACACCAGCTTCAGACCCCCAAGGCCACATAAACAAGCTATTATGGGGCGTGGGGAGGGCTTTTTGTTATGAAACATCTAGGCTTCCCTCAACTTTTTGGGGAGAATGTTGTTGCTTTCTGGCATATGAGGGGACCCGGAGGGTGCCAGGGTCTCTGTGTTCTATGCAGGTTGCATCTGGCAAAGAGACTCGTGGAAAAGGGTACCAGCAGGGAGGAGGCATCCCTGGACGTCACCAGGAGCCCCACCCATGGCGAGGGCAGCCCGGACCCTGACCCGCTGTCATTCAGAACACGTCGGGGACCTGGTGCCCATGTCCTCGCCCTCTGTAGGTTCAGAAAGCATTGCCCCTGCCAGAAGCCGGAGCAGGGCGGCTCCCAAGACCGACAACCGACCCTCGGGTCGCTCGGGTCCCCACTGGCTACCCCGGGGGCTGCGGGGCGAGGCCGTCGCGCACGCAGCACCGCGCATGCGCCAGCAGGCCGAGCAGGAGGCCGCCCGCGCAGCCCCGCTCCCTCCCGGTCGCCGTGGCAACGGGCTCGCGGGGGGAGGGGCCGCGCCGCGGCGGCTGCTATTTCTGCCGCTTCCTGTTCCTCGCGGCCACGTCGCCATGGCAACCGAGTTACTCAGCTCGGCCGCCTCCCGGCCCGGCTGGCGCGCGTGACCCCGGCGGCTCGCGCCCCCTCGTCCCCCTCCCGCACCCTGCCCGGTGCCCGCGGCCGGCAGGGAGGCAGATTGATGGGCGACGCTTATTAAAACACAGTGGAAGCGTTTCCGTTTTTATGACGCTGACGAGGCAGCGTTATTTACTGTTATTGTTCGCCCTGGCCGCCCGGGAGCTCACCTTCGGCTTGTCCCGGGACGGCGCGTGGCACCCCGGGGTCCCCCTATTCGCGCCCCTTCCCCCTGCGACAGCCCGCGGAGAGGGACTGCACAGACCCGGTAGCTCATGCTTGAAGGAGAAAAAGGCAACAAGAAATAAATAAATAAATAAATAAATAAATAAATAAATAAAAGAGGAGCAGATGACTTCATTCTCGGGAAGGCCAATTTCCTGGGGACGCTGGTGGAAACAGCCCCCCGAGCCGCTGGATGCTCTCAATAGTAAGCCAGATGGAGACCAGAAAATTCTCGGCCCTGCCTGAACGTGTGACCCCAGGCTAGGCAGCCAGGCAGTAACAATTCGACCACCCTGTAGGGCTTAGCTTCCCAGATCCCATCATTTGTCCCAACCTTTCCACTTAGCCTCCTCTCCCTGAGAGGGTGAGCAACCGACCCAAGGTCACACAGCCCAGTGCCTGATTTTTCTGCTTGAGGCCCCTGCAGGGAGGAAACCATCGAGTATAGTTGAACCTGGAGTTCTTTGAAGCCAGCCAGACTCAGCTTCCAGGCGAATAGAGATTAACTCAGCACGGGTAAGCCTCACTGTGCAGTCTCCTAGCATCCTGTACAGGGGTGCCCTTCACGGGAGTGGGGGTGTCCACTGGGATCTGAGAGACCTGAAGGAGGCCCCCACCCCAATCTCCTGCTAGGATGTTAATCTCACTAGGCTAATTAAAGTTTGCAGTTCTGCCCACCCCACTTCCACTCCCAGGCTCCCAGGTCGTTATTAGCCCACATGCAAACAGTTATGACTGGTCCTGGACAGAGAGACTAGTAAGAGTGGACAGAGGGGATGGGCCTCTGGCACAGGAAATGGACTTTTTATAAAAAAATATTTGCTCGTACAAACCGCTCAAATGAATGACCCAGGTTGTTTTTCCTGTGATGCTGGGAGGAGCCCAGGGCCTCCAGCAAAGAAAGCCCTCTACCTCCCATGTTTTCAGAGACAAAATCTGAGTCCTCCTGAGTCTGTTGTCGGGTTCAGTTTGATTTGATTGCCCTTACAAGGTCAGAGCCTTGGGCCCTGGGGCTCCTGGTCATTTCTGGGTAATTAGCAAGGGCTTCTTCAGACCCACGATCACCTTCCCAGACACTCTGGAGTAGAGTGCGTGGCCAGTCCCTAAGCTGCCTGGGGCATCACAGAAAGGGGATCTTCAGCTCTGCTAGGAGTTAGCCTGAGGTTAAACAGTGAAGGCTCCCAGAAGTGCTTAGAACGTGTCTTTGCTGACAGTCCAGGATAGGGGCAGGCTGAGGGAAAGGGGCTGAGCAGACTCCCCCACTATTGCAAATCACCAGTGTGTTCTGGTGAGCCCCACAAACTCACCCCCTCAGAACAAGCTGTGCTGAGCAGCAGGCAGCATAGGGCCGTGACACACACAGGGTCACCACACTGCAGAACTGGCCAGGACCATGATTATTACCGAACAACTGTCCTCCTGCCGTCTTGACTCATGAGCAAGCTAAGACCCCAAGGGACAGATTGGCTTATTCAGTGGTGCAACTCAAGTGAGACCCTAGAGCTTGTCTCCCCTTGACTCTCTTATGATGATTGTTTCTTTTGTGAAGTGTTCTTTCCCACTGGAAGATCAGAGGCCGAGGCAGGACAAGCAGAGGAGTCAGGGGCACAGAGGTTCCTAAATGGAACCTCCAAGGAACACCTTTTCCCTCTCTGAGTTCCGAGTGCCATGTGTTGAAGGACAATGGCACCTGCCCAAAGGTACTTTGAGGAGCACAGCACAGGTAAAGGATCTGAGCTAGTGCTGTGTGTCCCGACGTGCATGTGCTCCCAAAGGTATGTCTCTGCAGTAGCCCCAGGAGGCTGTGAATTTGGCCTTACTTGGTAAAAAGAGCCTTGCAGATCTATTTAAGTTAAGGGCCTGAAGCATCCCGAATTAACCATCTAAATACCATCACAAATGATTTTATAAGAAACGAGATAGGCTAGGTGTGGTGGCCCATGCCTTTAATCCCAGCAGAGGCAGAGGCAGAGGCAGAGGCAGAGGCAGAGGCAGAGGCAGAGGCAGAGGCAGAGGCAGAGGCAGAGGCAGAGGCAGAGGCAGAGGCAGATCTCTGTGAGTTCGAGGCCAACCTGATCTACAGAGAAAGTTCCAGGATAGGCTCCAAAGCTACACAGAGAAACCTTGTCTTGAAAAACCAAAAAAAGAAAGAAACAAGAGATGGGGCCTGGAGAGATGGCTCCTTAGTTCAGAACACTGGCTGCTCTTGCAGAGGACCAGGTTTCGATTTCCAGCACCCACACAGAGGTTAGCAGCCATCTGGAACTCCAGTTCTAGGGAATCTGATGCCCTCTTCTGACCTTTCTGGGCACCAACCATGCATGTGATAGTACACAGACATATGTGCAGGGAAAACACTTACACATAAAACAAGGACATTTAAAATAACTACAAAATGAAACGAGATGGGCCAGTGAGATGTCAGCAGGTGAGGTAGACTGCCACTGAGACTGGCATGCTGTGTTTAAACTGGGATATACAGGGTAGAGTGGGAGAGGTGACCCCCCATTATCATCTGACCTCTGCACACACACACATGCACTGTGATGTGTGCACACACAAATAGATGAGGGAAAAGAAACAAGAGCAAGGCCAAATTTACAATGAGGCACAGAGATAAGGGACACAGCACAAACCACAGAGCACACGGAGTTTTCAGATACTGGAGGAGGCAAAGAAAGCTCCTCCACAAACCTCAGATCGGTAGCATAGTTCTCCTGGCACCTGACTGCCAACACCAAGCGTCCAGAGCTGGAAGAGAATGTGTGCCCTTAAATCAACCAGAACTAATGCTAATCCAGAGATGATGGCCATGTGGTGATGATGGTGGTCGTGGGGATGACGGCTATGATGGTGATAACGATGGCAATACTCCTGAGGTTGTAGTAGTTTTCTAGAGATCTATCTGAGATCTGGAGACTCCAAGGTCAAGCGCAGGCAAGAGCAGGACAGTCCCAGGCCTTGCTCCAAGCTCTGATAACTCACTGGTGTCCTCCATCTGCACAGGGCTGCCTTTTCCTTGTGTCTTCACCACCTTTGCAAATGTCCACTCCTGTGTGTGATGCTCCTCTATGTATAAGGACAGTGATCTTGGTTGGATTCCACCAGGGTGACATTTTAACTTAATCGCTTCTGAAAAGACTTATTTCCAAGTAAGAGCACGTTCTGAAGTGTCCTACTTAGGACTGGACCCTCTTTAGGAGGGCACCATTCTTGCCAGTTCAGTGATGATGGTATCCTTTAGGCCCTGGGATGAGAGCCACAGGGATGCAAGGACAGACCGTCTTGGCTGTGAACCCCCAAGTTCCTGCAAGTGCTTCTTGGGGAGCAGTGGTCAATCTGCAAGGCTTTCTGGAGGTAGACAGGACTGCACTGCGGGTCAGTGCAGATGTGTATGGCATACCTTCTTCTCAAAGCTCTCTCATTTGCCAGCTGCAAGGCCTAAGGCCACCTTCTGCTCCCCTGGCCTCAGGTTGAAACCTGGTGATATGGACTGACTTGGCCCTAGGGTGTTTCCTCACAGGGTAAAAATTGGAGCTGGCCCAGACCACGTGGCAGGATGCCAGGGGTGAGAAGGAGAGGGAGGAGGGCAGGAATGTAGGTACTTTCCTGTCCCTCCCTGTCTTCTCCAGTTGGCCATGATCATATACAAGCACTTGCTGTTTTTACACACACCTATGCTGCTCCTTGGCTCCTCCCAGCTGCTACATTGAGGGCAGAGACTAGTGATCTACAAATGTTGAGTCACCAGGAGCCCAGCCTGGTCCTGCAGGAATTCAGAGGGAAAATGAACTGTTTTGTTAACCATGTAGCCCTCTCTTACCTTTCCATCAGGGCTCAGTGGAGACAAGAAGGCAGCCTTGCTATTGAATGGGCTCTATCATCACCATATTCCGTGTGCCCCAAGGAAATGAACAGATAGCAGCACTGGCCTGGCTGGCCTTGCCTTTCTTTGGCAACCTGATGTGCCTGGTATGAATAGCAGCAGAAGTCCAAGTCCTGTGATGGCAGAAGTCTCCTGGTCTTTGGTCTTTGGCAGAAGATGGTGCAGGTTAGGCTGCAGTTGTTTTTTTCTTACTAAATACAATTGCATTAGGTTCCTCCTCCTCCGCCTTCCTCCAGCTTCCAGGAGCAATAATGACGGTGATAGCATTCACTGCTTCCTGTGTCCCGTCCATACTGATGAGCACAGACTCTTGCCAGGAACAACCCTGTGCACCAGGAGGCAAAGTTGTGGTGTCTTCGAGGCTCACATCCTGTGCAAGAATAGGTTGGTGATGCAGACCAGCACTAAGGTTCAGGGAGGCACACAGATGGCCAGAGAGAATGTTGCTAGGGGCTCTGCCAGAGAGCCAAGGGCTCTCGGATTTGGAAGGTGTGTGTTTGGGGGGGAGTAAGCTTGGCAGAGAGAGAGAGAGAGAGAGAGAGAGAGAGAGAGAGAGAGAGAGAGAGACAGCGAGCATGTGAGAGTGTGAGTGAATTCTGGGAAGGGCTGGGAAGAGAAGTCCAGGGCAGGGATAACGGGTGCAAAGGCCCTGAGGTGGGGGCTAGTACCTGGTATGTGTTTGTCTACGTGTGTGTGTGTGTGTGTGTGTGTGTGTGTGTGTGTGTGTGTGTGTGTGTGTGTGTAGGTCGGAAGCTGACATCCTATTGCTTGCCACTTTATTTTTTTTTTGACACAGGGTCTCTGAGTTTGCAGCTCATCAATTAGGCTAGGTTGTCAGGCCAGCAAGCTCCTGGTCAATATGCCTGTCTTCTCACCCTCCCCCAGTGCTAGGATTACAATTGTACATCTCTGTGTTCTGCTTTCCGTGGGTGCTGGAGGTCCAAATTCAGGTCCTCATGCTTATATGGCAAGTACTGTGCCTCAGTGCCCCTTGGTAGTGAAGGGATGCAGATAGCAAGGACTTGGCTTCAGGGAAGGCTTCTGAATGGAAAAAAGAATGAAGGAGAAGGAAGAGAAGGTGATCAGGGCTCCTGTGCAGGAGATGGATGCAGCTGGATTTTAAGAAGAATGGGCAGCCCTGAGGGTCCAAGGACACCATGGTAGTGGTGATTTTCAGACCTAAGATGTTGCTCTGACCAGGGTGCAAACCAGGGAAGAAAAAAGCAGCAGGAATAAGGCCCCACTGCAGGGCTGGCCCAAGGCCACTCAAAGGCCTGCCAAAAGTAGCAGGGCCAGACCCTGGCTGCCTGGGCTTGTCAAGGAGGCTAACAGAACAGCTGTCACTCTCCGGTCTCTGTGTGGAAAGGACCAGCTGAGTGGGCACTTTGTCACCAGGAGCCCTAATTGTCCCCCAATCCCAGTCACTCGCTCATTCATTTTCATCTGACAGTCTCAGGGAAACAGGAATCCTACAGTCACAGCATTGAAAAGGACACGGTCCCTTCTGAAAGGAGCTGTCATCCCACCAGTGAGCCAGGAGAGACCCTGGGGGCTGAGGAGGAGGAAGACTGCCTCTTAAAAGGCAGAGGCCTTCACCTTAGAGGTGCTGGCAACCACTTGAGCTCTGGGGCCTTCCATCAGTCTGCCCTGCCTACCACAGGAATCAAGGGTGTGTCTCTCCTCTTCCTTGACCCCCCATGTGGACAGTGCATTCTTGGAAGTTGTCAGCTCAGCCCCAGTGATTGAGTGACTGACCACTGACAGAGGCTCCCTGGGTCTAGCAGTCCTGTAGTGTGAGGACTGCTGGACATCTTATGTGGAGGGTCCCCCTTCAGGTCCTCAGCACAGTCTGGAGGGGTGTCCAGGCTACCCTTGGGACTTCAGACTTCCACAGCATGGTGGCCAACACTAGGAGATCCCTGGGGATGGGGGAAGGGAGCTCAGAAATGGTGCTTTAGAATGGCTACCAAAGTGTCCCCAGCCCTGGACCCCATTCTAGGTTGTTGCCTCCAGGGCTGTGTGATTGGGGACCCTCCCTTCACTGGGGCCAGTGTCAGCATCCTTACTGTTGTGACGATAATGAAGGGGCCTGGCTGAGTGTCTCAGTACAGTTGTGGTGTGTGTGTGTGTGTGTGTGTGTGTGTGTGTGTGTGTGTGTGTGTATGTAGTATAGGTGTGGGGGTGTGGGTGATGTAGGTGTGTTTATGTTTTTTATGTTTAGTGTGTGAATAAAGGTGTATGTATGTATGTAGGTGTGTGTGGTATAGGCGTGTATGTGTATAGGTGTACATACATAGGTGTGTGGTGTAGATGTGTGTTTTACGTATATGTATGTGGTGTGTATAGTCTAGGTGTTGGGGGGTGGGGATGATGCAGGTGTGTGTGTTGTTTGTATGGGTAGTATAGGTTTACATAGGTGTGCATATTTAGGTGTGTGGTATAGGTGTGTGTGATTTGTGTGTGTGGTGTATGTGTGGTGGTATGTGTGTTGTGGTGTGTGAATGTGTGTGTCTTCTGGAGTAGGCAGAAACATCAGGAGAGGAAGGGAAGGGGGAGGGCTGGTACAGACAGAACTGTACAGCAGCCACAATGGTGGCTTTTCTCTTTAAGGAGAAATAAGAAGAGAGACCTGGGGGGTGGGGGGAGACTCTAGAGACAGGCCTGGGGGAGGGGCTCTCTGAGACAGAGGGCAAGAAAGGCAGTGATGACCTGGGTACTGAATGGAGGGAAAAGTCCAACAAGATAAAAGGGAATCAAGCCGGGCCCTGACACGAACTGGGTTGAGTAAGCTGCTGGAGGTTTGGGGTGGACAAAACCAGCTTGTGGCACAGGATCTAGGCAGACAAGGGGCCCATGACTTGCTCCCTCCCCAGCAGGCAGCTGGATCAGGGTCAGAGCTGTAGCCTAAATGGGAAGGAAGATTCCACAGTATATCGTTGCCAGAGACTTTGTCCTCTGCTCTAGGCTGGGCTGTTTGACCCTAGGCCCAGGCCTGTTTCCCTCAGGGCCTCTTAGACCGCTAGACATGTTTCCAGAGACATGGGAACTTGAGGCACAGGCTACAGGGGCTGAGATCCTATAGCCTGGGGCCCTTGCAGGTGAGGACAGCCATGACATGTCCCTTGGAGACCACATAGCTGCTCTGTCACTCAGAGTGATAACTGTGACGTGTGTAAGCTGTAGAGTGCTGAGCACTGGGAGGGTGTCCCAAGTGACCACACAGAAGAGAAGTTCAGGTGGGGGCTGCATGGGGAAGACCCTGAGGAAACACTTGAAGGTGACTGCCCTGGTAGAAGCCTCCTTTTGGAGACAACTTGGGGATCCACAGGGATCAGGGTAGACCCTTCTGAGTCCTGGAGATGTCCAGGGGACTTAGTGAAAGGTAAAGCTTGGAAGCCCAAGCCTGAGGGGCTTCAGCATCCCTACTACTTTGCCCTGTGTCCTCCAGAGACTGCCAAGGGCAAAGGGAGACAGGAAGCAGGGATCATCAGGGAGGGCTGTACCAGGGAGCAGGATGGGCAGGCTTGGACTTGTGGGAAGTCCTGTGCTCATGGATGCCTTCAAGAGAACAGGGAAAGAAGCCGATGGACAAGACAGGGAATGGCTTGGACCTAGAATCCTCAGAAGAAAAGGCCAGGACAAAAGAAGGGAGAGAGGCTTGGGAGCCAGTGTGGTAGGTGGCTCCAGCATGGAGCCTTCCAGGGACAAAGGCCAAAGCAGGCTGGAGGAGGGGATAGAGTCCAATGGGCCAGGACAGACAGACAGACCCTCCAGCTGAGACCAAGCCTGCAGCCGAGGCTCCACCGAGAAAGCACCCCAACTCAGAAAGCAAAAGCTGCTCTGCCGCTGCCCTTGGGGCTGTCACAACAGATAAAACCTCAACCAGGCTTCACCGGCCCTGCACACTGATGCTCTGCAGAGCTAAAAATACCGGCTGGGGTGGGAAGGAGGGAGAGTTGGGGGAGGAAGGGGGGCACTTCGCCCGCTCAGGCAGCCTCTTGATTTCCAGAGCGTCCTAAGGATCCAGATGTGCAGCCTCAGAGACGACCGCCCTGGGAACTGCAAATCACCGCCGCCAGCCCCTCCCTGGGACAGGGTGAGGTGGAGAGGAAAGAGCTGGAAGAGAAGAGGCAGGGCCAGAGGAGAAACCTCAGAGAGAGCTGGAGCCAGATGAAGGGCAGGGCCCAGAGCTTGGAGGAGAGGGCAGGGAGGGGCAGAAGGGAGGGAGGAAGGGGGAGAGATGGGGTGGGGTGGGGGAGCGAAAAGAGCTGAAAGAAAGACTGGAATGAGGAGGGAGGGAGGATTCTGGGGCACAAATATCCTGAGGACCAATCGCCAGGCCCTTTCCCTCCAGAGAGCTCACTGGGGTCCCAGGCTGAGTAGGTGTCTCCCCTGCTAGGTGTGCTGAAGGCATCACCCTCACTGACCTAAGGTGAGCCCTGGAGTTCTATCAGCAGTCCCTAGCTGGTCTTTGGCATCTGGCAGGGAGCCAGACTATCCCAGATAGACTCGAGTCCTGGATGAGCCCCTCTGAGCGCCTCTCTGGGCCTGCCTGGGCCTTGGACACAGGAGGAGCTCACAGGAAGGGTCCTGGCCCATGTGCTGTCAGCAGGTTGATGGTCCAGTCCCAAGGATGTTTTGCCAAAGAGGTGGCTCTAGACCTAAAACCTGAATGCTGGGAAAGACCAGAGCATGGCCTCTCAGAGGTGAACTGAACTGAGAGATGCTGCAAAGTCCCCAGTCCAGCCCAGCTGATCCTAGGTGACTTGAGAAGGTTACCAGCCAGGCTGAGCAAGAGGTAGCAAGGGACACTGAAGGAGCAGCACCCGGGTATGTGGAAGGAAGAACCCTTCTCATTGACTCAGGGGTGACTTGCAACCTCCAGAAGAGGCAGCTGTGGTCCAGACATACGTGGCCTGCCGTGCTGTGCCTCCAAGGGGGCAGAGAGGCCCTTATATGAGGCCGGGGCAGCCAGGCCTTACAGAGCATGTGACCCTGGCCAACTGCCTAACCTCCAGTTTCCATTCTAAGTCCTCAGTGGGTACTTGGAAACCTCTATGGCCTGTGGAGAGAGGGGGGCACTGTGGGTAAATGAGATCTGAGCCAGTGTCACATTCTCTGGGTGTCCCTTGCTAGGGTGTGCTCCTGATCTTCAACATAGAGTTGCCTCGGGCTGCCAGACAGAGAGCTTCCCCTACATGCCCTGATACTGTCTGGTCTCTCTGGCTGTCCTTAGCTTCTGTAGCAACTGTCCTGAGGTATTACCCATGAGCCTCTTTTCAAATCCAGTGGCCAAATATGTTAGGGCCTTGGCCACTGACCTCACAACCCAGACCTCAGTGTCCCCACCAGTACCTCAGGTCATTATAAAAGCTAGCAAGCTCGCCGGGCATTGGTGGCACACACCTTTAATCCCAGCACTTGGGAGGCAGAGGCAGAGGCAGGCAGATCTCTGTGAGTTCAAGGCCAGCCTAGTCTACAAAGCGAGTGTCAGGACAACCTCCAAAACAATACAGAGAAACCCTGTCTCAAAAAAGAAAAAAAAATTAGCTAGCAAGCTCTGCCTACACCTTGCCCTCTCCATACCTGTCCCCTGGCTGCCCTGCTCTGTTCCCACTTAGGCTCCAAAGAGCTATTAGGAGACCACTGGACTGACTGGGTTCCTCGATGTCCTGTTTTCCTCTGTGTTCCCTTCCCAGACACTTGCTGCTGGGGAGATGTCCTCATAAACAGAGCAGAGTGAGTGGCCCTAAGGGGGAATGCCACTGGGGGACTGAGAACAGAACCAGGTTCTTAGGATCCCACAGAGTCTCCAAATCCGTAGCTCCTCCTGTCACCTCCTTGCTGGCGGGTTTGTGTGTCTGTGTGGAGTGCTTGGTGTCTTAATGTCGTGCGTAGCATGTGCGTGAGAGTATAGTGTATGCGTGCGTGTGTGTGTTGGGGGCATATGTATGTGGTTGTGTGCATGCTGGGTATATGTGTATTAGGTGAGGCATGTATGTGTATGTGGATTATATATGTGTGTATATGCTGGGTGTCTGTGTGTGGGTGTATGTGTGTTTGCTGTATGTGTTGGGTTATATGTGTGTGCAGTGTGTGTGTGTGGGTCTGTGTGTCTGTGTAGATATGTGTGGATGTGTGGGTGGATGTGTGCATTTGTGTCTGAGGTGGATCCGTGTGTACATGTGGGGTGGATATGTGAACACATGTATAATAGTTACTGGGAGCATGAGGGCAGGAGGTCTCACCACAGCCAAGCAGGATAGGGCCAGAGCCAGGCCTGTGGTATTCATTGAGGTGCTGTAGGCTGCCAAGGCCATGTGGATGTTTGTTTGATTTCCCCCGACTTCCAAACTAGTGGAAATTACACACCAAGCATCGATTTAATTAAGTTTTCCGGTGTGTGGCATAATTAGTAAGACACACCACGGAACAGGGTGGGCGGGCCCATCCTCCCCTGCCTGTCAGGAGGCTCGGCCTTTGGGCTACAGAACATGGCAGCTGGAGGGCAAGGGACACTGTACCTCCATGGGTGTGTGGACTTCTTGTCCATTCGAGGAGAGCTGCAGGTGGCCTGGCCTCACACATGACCTTAGGACTGAAAACTGAGTCTCATGAACCCAGCTTTGGAAGGGTCTGTCTTTTTACCACAACAGCATGGAGCCTTCAGTCCATTTGACTGTCCAGCCACTGGCCCCATCAAGTGGCAGGCTGGTGGTTGTGTGCTCACATAGACATGGGGCCCTGCATGTGCTTTCCCAGGTGGCCTGAGACCCAGCCCCCTTCCCAGCAGTAGGTGCTCCATCTTCCTGGGAAAGGCTGGTCACCATGGGCCAATGGAGTTTGCCCACCTGGAGCCAACTCCAGTTCAAGCCAGAACCATAGACGGGAAGCACTGTTGGCAACCAGCCAGCCCATGGGAAAAGCTGAGCCCAGAGTGAGTGGGAGGGAGCTCTGAGTTGAAAATCCCCTGCCTCAGCCTCCACCCCTGGACCTCTGGACCTTCTGTCCTTACTGTGCTTTGCAGTTGTCAGCGACAATTTTTTTTTTTTTTTTTGAGGCAGGGTGTGACTATATAGCCTTGACTGACCAGGAACTCGCTCTGTAGACCAGGCTGGCCTCAAACTTAGGGATCTGCCTGCTTCTGCCTCCCAAGTGCTGGGATCAAAGGTGTGCGCTGCCACCACCCAGTTGACAGGACCTGGATTCCAGCCCTTCGAGGCTTAGCCTTCCTGGTTACCCCTTTTCTCCTGGCCATCAGAGGCTGCTACCCTGGGGCCCCAAGTGAAAAACACCAATCTGCTCCCACCTCTCTTGCGCTGAGACCCGGAGTCTGCACCATGTGTGTCCCTGTAAGAGTAAACATGTATTAAGCCCTTTCTGTGTGCACAGCTAGCCTGGATGCTTTAAAGGTATTAAAGAGGCCACAGGCCATTACCTGTTTCCCATTCTCCATGCAAGAGAGCCGAGGCTTAGTGGGCTCTGATGCTTTGGCAAAGAGCTAAGATTTAATGCAAAGCTCGAGTTGCCAGAGCACACAAGCCTGGCCGCAGTGAAAAACGACTTCCAATCACCCTCCACCCGTGACTCTGCCCACTCCGCCGTCCAGCCTCCTTCTTTCTCTACCACCCTCCCTCCATCTCTCCACCCATTCCTTTGTCCACCTTTCTGTCTACAGTTCCACCCATCAAGCTGCCATTCTCCATCCCTCTTCCCCACAAGTCCTCTCTCCTCCTCCCTTCCTCCCCATTCCTCTTCCATCTTCCCCACCATTTTCTCCTTTCTCCTTCATTTATCCTTCCTTCTTTCCATAGCCCAGCCAACAGTCTCCCCTCCCGCTCCCATCCCTTCCCTGCTCCATCCTCCTCCCCCTCCTCCAAGAGTGTGCCAGCATCCAAGCTTTATTGAGCAGTTCCCTCAGCCAGGCGGCCTCTCCTGTTTTGGTCTGGGGACCACACTTGTAAGACTTACCCTGACCTAGATCCACTCATGGGGCGCTGTGCTTTACTGCCCCATTGCCAGGCACTGGTGCGGCTGTTGACAGGTCTCTTGCTGAGGCCCTGAGTTCCCCAGAGCAAGCTCTGCGGGGAGGAATGGAGCCACCTCAGGGACACACACAGGGGATTGCCTTAGGAGGCACAACTAATTTTAACAACAGCCTTAGGAAAAAGACAAATCTGTGCCTTTTTTCTCTCTTTGGGGAAGAGTGAGTCATGTGTGGGGTAGGTATGACTGAGAGCCTCAGGAGCCTGGAAGCCATGCCCTTTTGGTCACCGCCACATATATCGGCTTGCAGCCGAAAGCCAGATGCGCAGTCATAAGGCAGTGGCCCCATGCATGAGTCTTGCAGCCAGGTCCTGTAGTCTATCCAGAGGCCCAAAGCCCTGGGAGCTCATGTGTGCCCGTGCTCCATGAACTTTGACCCTATGTTCTGCAGTGAGAGAGAAAGCAAGCAATCTTGCCCAGACTGACCTGGGCACTTGTGGACCAGCTAACAAGCTCAGCTGTGTGGGATAGGGCTCCCAGTCTGCTGCAGGAGGCCAATGATGGGGAAATGGAGTCTGCTTGCTCTCCAGGGATGGGCTGACCCCAGCCCTAGTGACTGGGCTAGGAGACAGATGAGGGCATGTGGCCATCACTCTCCACGACACATCACAGAGTTGCAGTCCTGGGGGAACAGGAAACCCTTGACACTTGTCTATGTCCCCCCAACCCTTTTCCCTTCCAAGGCAGAATTTGGCCTCCTGAAATTCTGTACACTAATAAAATTGTAACTAATTTACATAGGAGATGGGGAATGAGTGGCAGTGGTTGCTATGGAGACCATCTCCCAGGCTCTGCTGTCTCCGCCTCTCCTGAGCAGTTCAGACATCAAGAGATCCTCTCTGTACTGTGCAGCTGGGGCCAGGCCTCCTGCCTTACAGGCACCCTGCTCTCCAGAGAACTGAGCCAGCCCTGGGGCTGGGGGGTGGGCAGCATCAAGTCCCCCATCATGCTCCCACTGTGGACCTTACTGTCCTCTCTCACGCCAGGTGACCCTTTCCCTCCAGCACAGCCACTGATGGTGACGTGTGAGGGCAGTTTCCAGGGGCAAGGCACAGCAGAGATGCCCAGAGCTACCCCAAGCTGGTCCTCCTTAGAGAAGGAGGCACTCTGGATCCCAGGGCTCTGAGGCTGGAGGAGAGTCAGGCCAGTGGGCAGCTAGAGAGCCCATCTCAAGAGCTGTCTCATTTCAGCTCCAAGGCAGCCCCATCAAGAAGGTGAGGCCAGTCCCCATTGTGTGACAGTGTAAAGGTCCTAGGCTTTGTTAAGAGGAGCTGCTGGAGACAGAGCCCAGTCTCCTGCCCCTGATGTTGAGCTGCCTCTAGAAAAGCAGATAAACCATCCCAGCAGGGCAGAAGTGAGTGAGCTAGTGCGGGGGAGGGGAGGAAGGATGAGGGCTGTGCTCTTGGATTTTTTTTTTTCCTTTGACAAAGTCTTACCATACAGCTTTGGCTGACCTGGAGCTCACAGAAATCCACCTGCCCTCTGCTTCCAGAGTGCTGAGATTAAAGGTGTGTGCCAACCTCCACGCCCCCCCCCCCCAATTGGGTTTTAAGCCATGAACAAGAGTTCATCCCTAGCGATCAATTGAGAAAAAGACTGTTCCAGGCAGAGGGAACAGTGTCACAGAGGTGAGATCCTTCCCTGAGGGTCTAAACCTACAGCCAGTGGCAAGGACAGGAGAGCTTGGTCAGTTCCTTTTCAGTACCTGAGGAGGTAGGTACTGAGCTGAGGTCTGAGCAGGCCCCACCCAGGATTTGTGGGTTCTGAGGCCTAGTCCCTTGCTCTAGGAAGGGGAATGTGGAATGCAGATTCCTGGGCCCAAGTGGACTCAGGAGACCACCCTCTCTGGGTGGGTTCTGTTTTAACCATGCAGAGAAAGCTGCAGATTCCTCTGTGAGTGGTGGTCAGAGTCCAGGGCCAGAGTTGGAGGGGCACAGACATATGGGTTTGCTAGCAAGGATGGGCAGTGAGAAGGCCTGGGGGTGCAGGGAAGACAGACAGCATGGCAGCCAGGACAGCAGAGGTTGTGGCCGCTGTCAGTGGAGGCTGTGCTGGGGAAGGGAGGAAGGAGCGGTAGAGACAGGCCCTGTGCTGATGGGGTGAGAGGTGAGTGAGCCCCAGGTGGTTGGGGGTCCAGGACTTGGAGGGAGACCTGAGCTGGGAGGGGAGGTAGGGGGTGGACTCATGAGGAAAAGCCTTGCTCCCCTTTGCCTGGCGGGACAGCTGGGGTCCCATTGTGTTCTGCTGACAGTCATCTCAAAACCAAGAAGGAAATAAAATGAAAATCTGGGAATCACTGCTGCTGCTCCTTGGTGGGACTAGTGGCTAGGTGTGAATAGGGGTGGGGCAAGAAGAGGGAGTATGGGAGCCAGGTGGAACAAACCCACAATCTCAGCACTGGAATGAGGCAGGAGGATTGCTGCAAGTTTTAGGCCATGTTGATTTCAAAAGATGTAGCTCTCAGCCCACAGAGCTGTTGGTGTGGTAGATATAGATGTACTTCTGGGGGCATCTGGAAAGTTCTAGAAGGCCCATACCAGAACTTTTACGATCATCTGGGACTCTGTTACATAAACTAAAAGGCAGTCAGATATAGGTTGTGGGGAATGGCATGCCCAGAGCTAGAAGCTGAACAGGCCCTGTCTTGGAGTTTCTATTGCTGTGGAGAGATACCATAGCCACAGCAACCCTTATAAATGAAGACATTTCATTGGGGCTGGCTTACAGTTCAGAGGCTTAGTCCACTATTGTCATAGTGAGAAGCATGGTGGCATGCAGGCAGACAGGGTGCTGGAGAAGGACCTGGAGTTCTACATCTTGATCTGCAGGAAACAGGAAGTGAGCTATCCCACTGGGTGTAGCTTGAGCATATATGAGCCCTCAAAGCCCACTCCCACAGTGACACACTTCCTCCAACAAGGACACACCTCCAAATAGTGCGACTCCCTCTATAGCAAGCATTCAAACACACGAGACTATGAGGCCATATCTATTCCAACTACCACAGGCCCCATGCTGGACCAAGTGAGGGTGGAAGAGGCCCTGAGGAGGGAGCCATGGCCTGGGCAGTGTGGTGGAGAGGCAGAGGAACTAGGCTGCAGGAGTGGCAGGAAGCTGGTCCTCATGCTAAGGCAGAGGCGGTGAGGAGGACTGCAGAGCAGGCCATCTGGCCTAGAGAAGCCTCACTGCTGGGAGAGCTTCATGAGGCCCCAAGAGCCAGCACAGCGGAGGTGTCACAGAGGCCTCGATTTCCCTAGAATCCTGAGAGAAAAGGATACATTCTCCACACCCATTTCAGCCAAGGACACACAACCAGTAACAGCAGGGCCAGCAGCTCATGCGGCCTGACTGTCTCTCCCCTCCCTGTCCTGGACGCCATCCTCAGCTTGGATTCTATTCCTTCTTTACCCTGTGTCCTAAGCACATAAATTTTATTTCTGTTTTGTTTGTTTTTTTCATTTTCTTTCTTCCTTTTATTTTTCAAGACAGGGTTTCTCTTAATAGCTCTGGCTGTCCTGGAAACTCGCTCTATAGATCAACCTGGCCTTGAACTCACAGAAATCCACCTGTCTCTGCCTCCCAAGTGCTGGGGTTAAAGGTGTGCATCAACACCATCCAGCAATTTTATTGCCTTATTGACAACTGGTTTACGGGTGTGCATGCCTCTGTGTGTGTGCTTCTGTGGGTGTGCACATGTAATGCCTTTACATGGAGGCCAGAGTCTAGTGCTGGATGTCTTCCTCACTCAGCCACACCCTGAAGGCCTTTCCCATGGGTGCTGGGGATGGAACCCAGGGCCTCATGCTTAGGCAGCATGCATTTTATAGACTAAGCCATCTCTCCAGTCCAAACATTCTTTCTTTTTTCTTTCTTCCTCCTCCTCCTTTTGAGACGAGGTCCCACCGTGTAGCCCTGACTGTCCTGGAACTCACTATGTAGACCAGGTGAGCCTGCCTCTGCCTCTCAAATGCTAGGACTAAAGGTGTGCACCACTATGCTCACTGCAAGCCCTGACAGTCTTGACCATTCTGAGCTAATGCCCTCCCCAGAGGCAAAAATAAAACTCCTCTCTCCAAGAACGTATTGATCTAGTTTAGGGTTAACGAGGTGAGGGTGGAATATTGTATGGCTCTCACACATCCCTCGTTGCGAACTCTGGGAAGCTGAGGGGCAGCCGCAGAAGATTCTCGCTGGGCTCTCTTCCGTGTGACTCACCAGGCTCCTCCATGAGGGCAAGCTGACTCACCCAGGACAGTCTGCTGTTTGTCTGCCTAAGTAGTGTACACCTCTGATTCACAGGGAGTCATTTTACATAAAACCTGAGGCTCAGGTGGAGGTGACTGGCTTTTCAAAACATGCAATTTCTCAAAGTTAACGTAGAGCTTGGGAGAAAGTTCAGCTACACTTATACCACGTAGAAAGCTCTCTCGGGCTCACCGGCCAGCCAGTCTAGCCAACTGCAAGCTCCAAGTGCAGTGAGAGACCCAGTCTCAAAAGATAAGGTCTGGAGAGTCACTCGCGTCAGTCTCCGGCCTCCACATGTGCACGTCACCTTCCTTCCTCTGTGATAGCACTGGGCTCTGGGCATCTGGGGTTTCTTCCAACCACCCAGGCAGTCCACAGCTGTCCCCTCTGGTGCCCTCATGATTGTGACAAATAGGTGCCATCTCCCACGTGGAATGCAGCCCTTAAGAGTGGAGGCCAGCTGCCTGAGTTGCAGTTCCGACTGTCCATGTGCATCCTGGAGCCCCCAGGTTCCATTCTTAGAGCACATGGGTGGGACTTTGGCCAGCAGGCTCCAGGGAGTCGGGGGAGGGGCTGTGCATTAGGCCCGGCTAGCCAGTCCGGGCTTCTTACTAATGGGTGCAAATGCACTTAGTGCTGAGGCTGCAGCCGGTGCTTGGGGGTCTGCAGCTTAATGGCTTTCCTGCCAAAGAGGAAGAAGGATGACTGGGTAGCCAGACACACAGCCCAGATGAGATGGACAGACAAGGCTTGCCTTGTCTGGGACACCTCCTTCCCTTAGACGACCCCCTCCCAGCAGGGCCAGAATGGAGACACTCTGGTCTCAGGCCTGGAATGATGACTGGGCATAGATTACAATGGACTCCGAAGCAGTGACCGGTCAGTAGTGCATGCAGTGCCTCCTAAATCCCACAGCTCACTTTGTTGACTTCTCCCATCTGCCTTAGTCCTAAGCGTCACAGGGGTACTATGAGACCCTAATTCTTCCTTCAGGTCATTCTTCTAGGGGGCTCTGCTTCTGTTGTGTGACAAAACTTCCTTGGGAGACACAGCATACATTTCTACTCACTCCAGAGAGGAAGCCGATGACAGACCAAAGTATGGATACCACCAAGTCCAACTTGGTGAACCAAGAAGCTTAACTGGAATTACTTACAGGAATATGGATGAGGGGTTACTTACAGGGCAGACATGACTCACAGATAGCTACATCACCAAGGTCCACCCCAGCATGAGTGACAGCTCACAAAGCTGGGAACATGGAGCATGCTGCCTGGAGAGTGTCCTTTCTGTGTGATTCAGTTGGTCTAAACCTCTTCCAGGCAGCTGGTCTGGTTTCAGAGTCTACCCTGCAGCTTGTCTCGTCTGGGGGTGACTCTCAGCAGCTTGACTTGCTTACATCTCGGCAAGAAGGGACTTAGAGAACCTGGTTTCAGGGACTTCCTGAAGCCATTTTGAATTTCCCTTTGGGCTTAAGCAGCTTCCCTGCAGGATGGAATGTTTTGATCTTGGAGGGTGGGGATACACAATAGCCTTCAGCTGGAAGACCTCTCTGAGCCTCTTGTACAGGATGTCCAAGAACCTTTGAGATGCTGTCCTTGTCTTCCACAGGGCTCCAAGGCCCCTTCTGCCTCCAGGGTGGTGCTGTTGGAGAAGAGGAGTGTGGGGACCCAGCCAACCTGGGTGGGCTCAACCAGCCAACACTGTGAGGAGGGGAAAGGGGAAGGAAGAGAAGCCAAGCCAATTTGCCAGCATCATTAGATTCTGGATCAAACCATGCCTGAAGCCCACTTTTACTAGTGAATTGTTCTCTGACAGGCACCTGTACTTCCTTCCTGGGTTAGATTTTCTGCCTTTTGTAAGTGAGAGTTCAAACAGGTACCAGATGTCACCAGACAGTGGGGAGTTACTATTTTGTGTGACACACAATGAGGGAACTCCCATTGTCTGATGGACAGGTTTTGTATAGTTTGTTTCACAGCGGGAATGCTACAGAATCTAGAGCAGATGAGTTGGCTGTGAGCTTGAAGAACCGTGTGAGTGATGTGGCAGCAATAGAGAAGGTTGAAATGAAAAGGGGCGTCTTTTTTTGCATTTAAAAATGTTTTGGCAGACAGTAGTGGCCAAGCCTTTACTCCCAGTACTTGGGAGGCAGAGGCCAATGAATCTTTGTGAGTTCAAGGCCAGCCTGGTCTACAAAGCAAGTTTCAGGACATCCAGAACAGAGAATCTCTGTCTTGAAAAAACAAACAAATGAAAAAATGTCTTGGGTGCTAGCAAGGTGGCTCAGCAGGGTGAAAATATTTTCTGTGCAAGCCTGATGACCTGAGTTCAAACCCTTAAACCCCGAGATGGAACGACAGATACCAGAGGGTGGTCCTCTGACACCCGTATGTGCACAGTGGCAGTTTTTGGCTACTTTGAATAATGTTCCTATGAATATTGTTGAGCAAGTATCCTTGTGTTATGATTGAGGATCTGTAACATGATTTAATAAAAAAAAAAACAAAAAACCAACCCAGAACTGATATGGGGTTCAAACTTCAAGCTGAAGATCAGAAAAGCAAAGCAGCTGACCACTAGTTCTTACTTCTGTCTCAGGCTGAAAGGGCTGTCCTCTCCTTGGGAGGCTGGAGAGTAAATCTCCCCACCAAACCTCAGACTGCAACCCCAGACTGCTGCCTCTTCTTTTTATGCCTCTCAAATCCTGGGATTAAAGGCGTGTAATCCCAAGTGCTGAGACCACCTTTGTGTGAGCTGTTTCTCTTTAGGATTGGATCAATTTCATGTAGCTCAGTGAACTAACAGAGATCCATCTACTTGTCTCTTGAGTCCTGGGATTAAAGGCGTGTGCCACTACCACCTAGCTCTATGGCTGGCTAGTATGGCTGCTAGGAGTAAAGGTGTGTATCACCATTGCCTGACCTCTGTGGGTTATGGCTAGCTTTGCTTTCTGAACCCTCAGGCAAGCTTTAAAAATAATAAATAACATATCACCACAATTCCTTTTTTTGTCTAATATAAAAAGAAGGCTACAAGTAACAAAAGAAATACTTCTATGTAGTAAGTACAGTAAGTAAATAGAAGATATACAGGCAACAATTTCATCAACAATGTCTTGTCCTTTGCCTTTGACAAATTCAGAGAAAATACTTCATTATCTATCCTACCTTAGTGAGTTCAAAGTCTTGTGCCTAATTTTCTTTCTACTCTAATTTGCATTATCAAATTATCTTTTAATGATTTTCAACCTTTTACACTTTACACATCTTTAGTAGGTTCTTTTCTGAATCTGGTAAACAAGGAAAACTATAACTAAACTATCTTAGTCTTCAAGTCCCTCAGAGACCCAAGAAGGTATTAATATTACCTGAGTAAGCTGGAAGTGCAAGCAAGAAACTTGCAAAGAATGTGAGAAATGACAGAAACAGCTGGCTGCCTGGACAGTCACCCAAGGTTTCTCTGCAATGTTGGGGCATCCATCTCCAGCCTATAGGGGTAGCATCTGTGACAGACTTTTTCTGTGAAGCAGGATATTCTGAAGGACTGTCCCACTTTGTCTTTACAGGGTTTGCAGTTACTCTTTGGTGTCCTGTTTGTCCAATTTGGACAGCATAGCTTCGGCAGTTGAGGCAAAGGCACTTTCTTGCCAGTGGCTACTTTTGCCACAAAGAAAGTAAACTCCATGTGGAATTTCTTTGATGCCCATCATCTTCTCTAACATAGATTGGTGCTGGCAGAAGCATACATGTCTCATTATCATAAAAAAACCCATGTTATTAAAACAGCTTAAATGCCATATTCTGTAGATCTTTGAAGTGTTTGAAGATGATCTGTCTTTCTAAAATATATCTCTGTTTGACCTTGAAAACATACCTAATGTGACTACAAGTTTGATTCTATTAGGTGACTAATTATTAACCTACATACCCTTATTATCTTATGTAGTTGGTAATAATAACTTTCAAGGACTAGAAATTTGCATTACATTGTTAAATGAACTGTATAGGCACAATACCTTGAACAAGATTAGGAATATATGTACAGTATGTTTTAACAAAATTAATCTCAAATTTGTATCAATATCTACTATTTGTATACAATATACAGAAGTAAAATCTTTAAAACTAGTCATTGCTTTTTAAAACTAGATTCATTAATCCACTGTTTTAATCCTATTATATCTATAACCTCCCTTTTTTCTTTTCAGAGTAGATTCAATAATCTACCCTTTTATCATATCATATCTGTATCCCCCCTTTTTAACCAATAACAACTTGTAACTAATCCCCCTAAACAATGATCAATATCCATAACACAATGAAAGACCAAAAACCACCCACACCACCTCTTTGGAATATGGGCATCCTTTTCTTAAAGTTACTTCCTGCTGTATGGAGGTGAAGGCATCTTTAGGGGATCCTGAAAAGAAAGATTTGGGTTAATTGTCAAGCTGTATCATTTTTGTTCAGTCTCTGCACAATAGGAAAGTTCAGGGCTTATCTCAAGCCCTGGCTACGGTAGTCTGTGAGGCTGGATCATGTCAGGTGGCCACCTCAAAATTGTTCTGAGCAGTTTGTAGTCCAAAGCCAATCTTTAGTTGGAGTTGTTCAGCTTAATGTTGCTGTCATAGTTCTGTTGAAATTGTCATCTGTGGGGTTCCATCATCTTTTTTCCAGACAGAGTTTCTATATGTTAACAGTCCTGGTTCTCCTGAAACTCTCTATAGACCAGGCTGGTCTCAAACTCACTGAGATCTGCCTGTCTCTGCCTCCCAAGCCGTGGAGTTAAAGGCATATATCACCATTGCCTGACCTCTATGGCTTGTGGCTAGCTTTGCTTTCTGAACCTTAGGCAAACTTTAATAAATCATAAATAATATGTCATCACAAGTATCCTTTGGGTATATGCCCAATATACCAATAGTGATATTGCTGGGTCTTGAGGTAGATTGATTCCCAATTTTCTGAGAAACCACCATACTGATTTCCAGAATGGCTGTATAAGTTTGCACTCCCGCCAGCAGTGGAGGAGTGTTCCCCTGACTCCACATCCTCTCTAACATAAGCTGTACTGAGTATTTTTGATCTTAGCCATTCTGATAGGTGTAAAATGGTATCTCAGAGTCTTTTTGATTTGCATTTCCCTGATGACTAAGAATGTTGAGCATTTCCTTAAATGTGTCTTTCAGTCATTTGAATTTCTTCTGTTGAGAAATCTGTTTACATATCCACCCCATTTTTTAATTGGATTATTTGGTAGTTTGATGTCTAGTTTCAGCCCTCTGTCAGATGTGGAGTTGGTGAAGATATTTTCCCAGTCTGTGGGCAGTGTTTTGTCTTGTTGACCATGTCCTTTGCCTTATAGAAGTTTTCAGTTTCAGGAGGTCCCATTTATTAATTGTTGCTCTCAGAGTCTGTGCTACTGATGTTCTATTTAGGAAGTGGTCTCCTGTGCCAATGTGTTCAAAGCTACTTCCCACGTTCTCTTCTATCAGGTTCAATGTAACTGGCTTTATGTTCAGGTCTTTGATCCACTTGGACTTGAGTTTTGTGCAAGGCCATAGATGTGGATCTATTCGCAATCTTCTACATGTTGACATCCAGTTATGCCAGCACCATTGTTAAAGATGTTTTCCTTTCTTCATTATACCTTTTTGGCTTCTTTGTCAAAACTCAGGTGTTCATATGTGCATGAATTAATGTCAGGGTCTTCAATTTGATTCCATTGGTACACCTGTTTGTTTTTATGCCAATACCAAGCTGTTTTTATTACTATAGCTCTACAGTAGAGCTTGAGGTCAGGGATGGTGATATCTCTGGAAGTTCCTTTATTATACGGAATTGTTCTAGCTATTCTGGATTTTTTGTTTTTCCCCATGAAGTTGAACAATATTCTTTCAAGGTCTGTGAAGAATTATGTTGGATTTTGATGGGGATTCCATTGAATCTGTAGATTGCTGTTGGTAAGATTGCCATTTTTATTATGTTGATCCTACCTCCCAAGAGCGTGGGAGATCTTTCCATTTTCTGATGTCTTCTTCAATTTCTTTCTTTAGGAACTTAAAGTTTTTTGTCATACAGGTCTTTAACTTCTTTGGTTAGAGATAACCCAAGATATTTTATATTTGTGGCTACTGTAAAGGGTGATGTTTCTCTGAATTCTTTCTCAGAACCTTTATCATTTGTGTATAGAAGAGCTACTGATTTTTTTTTTGAGTTAATTTTGTCTTCTGTCACATTACTGAAGGTGTTTATCAGCTGTAGGAATTCCCGGGTAGAGTTTTTGGGGCCACAAACTAACATATCATCTGTGAACGTGATAGTTTGAGTTCTTCCTTCCTGATTTTTATACCCGGGGTCTCATTTTGTTGCCTTATTGCTCCAGCTAGAATTTGCAGTACAATATTGAATAGATATGGAGAGAGTGGACATCCTTGTCTTGTTCCTGATTTTAATGGAATCTCTTTGAATTTCTCTTCATTTAATTTGATGTTGGCTGTTGGCTTGCTGTAAATTGCTTTTATTATGTTAAGATGTGTTCCTTGTATCCCTGATCTCTCCAAGACCTTTATCATGAAGGGGTGTTGGATTTTGTTGAAGGTTTTTTTCATTATCTAATGAGATAATCATTTTTTTCCTTTCAGTTTGTTTATATATTGGATTACACTGACAGATTTCTGTATGTTGAACCAACCCTACATCTCTGGGATGAAGCCTACTTGTTCATAGTGGATGATTTTTTTTTATATGTTCTTGAAATCAGTTTACCAGTATTTTATTGAGTATTTTTGCATCAATGTTCATGAGGGAGATTGGTCTGTAGTTCTCTATCTTTGTTGCATATTTGTGTGGCTTGGGTGTCAGGGTAACTGTAGCTGGTAAAAGGAGTTTGGCAATGTTTCTTCTGTTTCTATTGTGTGGAACAGTTTGAGGAGTATTGGTATTAGCTCTTCTTTGAAATTCTGGTAGAATTCTGTAGACCAGGCTGGTCTCCAGCCCACAGAGATCCTCCTGCCTCTGCCTCCTGAGTGCTGAGATTAAAGGTGTGTGCCACCCAATGCCCAGCTTAATTTTGTATTGTTTAATTATATATTTTAATTGAGCTTTAAAAACACAATACGTTAAACAAGAGTAGATATATACATATATACGCAGTATAATAAAATTACTATTAAATTTATATTAATAAACTAAAATCTATACCGATGAAAATAGTTTGAGATTAACAGTTGTTTTTTGAATTAAAATAGATTTATTAATATACCTTTTTTCCCATCGTATTTATATCATATCCCCCTTTCTTCTTTTAGAAAGAGATTGACCATGACCAATAACAATTTGTAACCAATTCCCCTTATATGAAAACAAACATAAGGAACATGTTGGGATTTTCGGGCATAGTTCTCTAGACTAATTCCTGCTGATTGGTGGGCACTGGTAATCTTTGAGGGACCCTTGAAGACTTGTGGTCAAGACTTGGCTGTAGTAGTCTGTGAGGCTGCATCATCTCAGACAGCAGCCTTGAAGCTGTTTTGGATGTTAAATCATCTGGGCCTTTTTTTTATTGGTGTCTGGTCCCCTTGTTTTGAAAACACATAAACTTTTGAAAGTGACACACATATCTGTATTAATACAAGTATAGACTGTGTATTGTACATAAGCCAGACAAAGATGATTTCTTTGTTAGGTGTTTAAGCAGGTAAAATATACAGGAGCCTGGGTGACACAAAAACAGCTATGTCACCAAAACATCCCCCAAGCCAGGATGTCAGCTCATAAGACTGTGTCCTGGGCATGGGAGACCTCCATGAAGCACGACTGTGAGGACTTTGGGGGCTAATGCTCACCTTCAGTGAGGGGCTCTGGGTAAGGCTGAGGAGGTCACATCACCCCTCTGGCCAGGGCTTATTTATGAGAGAGAGCTAGCATGTCTTTCTCCCACTCTCTGAGGTCTTTGGTCATGGGGCTTCAGGTACCTGTTGTTGGAGCCAAGGCTCAAGGCTGAGGCTCAAGTGACGAGCTGTCTGCCAGGCCCAATCTCATGCTCTCCATCCAAGTTTTTTGCTGCTTAGAGTGACATCTATCTGCTGTCCTCCACAGTCCTGAGGTGCAGGCCAGGCAGTGTTCTCCCTCCATCTCAGAGAACATTCAGGCACAAAGAGATGAAGAAGCAACTCACATACAGTCACACAGCTAGGAAGAATTCTCAGACTCTGAGCCCAGTTCACCTGTCTCCAGACCTGGTCCCTTCACTTTCGTTTTGTTTTTGTTTTTAGAGTCAGGGTTTCTCTGTGTAGCCCTGGCTGTCCTGGCACTCACTCTGTAGAACAGGCTGGCCTTGAACTCAGAGATCCGACTGCTTCTGCCTCCTGAGTGCTGGGATCAAAGGTGTACTCTGCACCACCCAGCATGACCTGGTCCCTTTCTATTTGCATCAGCTGGTCCTTAACAGTGGGGGTCGGGACAGAGAATTGTCCTGAATGAAGGTCATAGCCACATGGCCTTGTGACTGGAGAGGTGGGACAAGAATAGGGACCCTGGTCTGCCCTAAGTGTCAAGTATGTGTTTTGTACTCTCACTGCCTTGGACCCTCAAGCATCCTATTATGAACTCATTTTACAGTCAAGGAAATAGAAGCTCAGAGATGTTAGGCAATTTACTCAAAGTCACACAGTCAGTAATAGAGGTCAGAACCTGTACAAAGGCCCTGAGGCAGGCAGGGCCCAGGAACAGGGCACAGAACAGTACGTGGGCATGAAAGATTGGCCACATCAGATTTAATCCCTTAAGCAAAGGTTGGGGCGTCTGCAGATATGGCTTCCTGTTCATCCAGCAAGGCTTTGTCGGGCCTGGGCTTGGGTTCCTATTGAGAATGGAGGGAGCAGGGTGCACAAAGATCCAAGGAGTTACAGCTTAGAGCAAATCAAATTTAAAGATCTAGAGAGGGGGAGAAGTGGGCAAGTACTGGGAAGCTAGGGAGAGCTCACTGCCTGCTTCTGCGGGTGGAAAGGGACACATGTGTTCGTGCACACGTCCAGCTGCGCAGTCTTGAGAAGCCTCAGAGCACCGAAGGAAACAGGAAGTGAAAATGAGCAGCCTATAGCGAGGGAACCCGACAGTAACAGACAAGGAGAGGGGGAGGGGCAGGAGGAAGAAAGACAGGGAGGAGAGCCCAGGAGGACCGTGACAAGGAGAGGAGGAAGGGAGGGGGGGAGGTGGAGGGGGAGAAGAGAGGAGCCCTGTGTCCCTAATGGAAGTCTTTCAACAAGGTCCTGGCCACCTCTGCCTCCCAAGCAGCCAGCGGCCCACTGTAAGGGCCTCAGCCCAGGCCATGCATCAGCTGCAAAGCCTGGCCAGTCCCCAGCATCCTACACACAATGCAGAGAGCTTTGTCCTCCCACCTACCCTGTGTCAAGACCCTGCAAGGCTATGACACAGGTGGCCTTGGCAAAAAGTCAGTCTCTCAAGAGTGGGAACTCCCTGGAGCTGAGGAAGTTCCCATCTTGCTACCCCGTTCTTTTTGCTTCCTTTTAAGGATCTACTTTGCAAGGCCGCAGCCCAGGTTTTCTGCCTCAGGACTGGGGAGCCAACAGTAGCAGCCTTGGGCCACCCATATAGCACCCAGTATTCCACATCCAGAAAATCAGCACTGGGGGCTCCAGGCACAGACCCCAGAGGCTCTGCCTCCCAGCACCGTAGAGAGTCCAATAACCTAATCAAAGCCAAAGGGATTGGCGCCTATGCTCAGGTCTTCTTTCACCCCAAAGATCACCAGACTGGGAGTGTAGCAGAACCCTACCCCAGGGACGCCCAGATGGCGGGAGCTCGGGTGAAGATGAGCATATCAAGAGCTTTGACCACATGGAGCCAGATGGCGGCTCACCGCCCTGGCCTTCCCTTCCTTCCACACACCTCCATCCTGCCCTTCCCCCGGCTCTTGTGCTGGGCTGGGTTTCCCTGGACCAGCTTAATGAGAGCAGGCTAATGCGTCCTCGGCTGTGAAGTAGCACCGTGAACAGCATCATCCAGGCTGAAGGCGACAGTGAGTTGCTGGGCATAGTCGAGACAGGAGGGGGCCTCTAAACTTAAGGTCAAGTAGGGGTCAGCCATAAGATGATTTAAGACCAGAATGTGCAGATGCAGAGGACCCGGGACAAGAATACACCTCATGTTGAAGACAGGGCAGGAAAAATGGCAAGTCTGTGTTTGGAGGTGGTGTGGAGAGGACTATGGTTTTGAGTTCAAGTGTATTCATCAGTCGCCATGCTGCGAAGGGACCCTGGAACCACAGTGCGCTGAGCAGCCTGGAAGGAGTCTGTGAGCCCAGCAGGTGCTCCCTGTTCCCTGTACTTTCCCCATCACCAGGGGCCAGCAGCAGGAGTTCAATTTCCCACCTTGTGGTGCCGAAGAGATGCCTCGGTGGGTAAAGTGTCGGCTGTACAATCGTGAGGGCCTGAGTTTGTCTCCCCACACCCAGGAAAAGAACCAGATGGAGACTACTTCTGCAGTCCCAGCTCCGGGAGGCAGACAAGCAGATCCCCAGAGGCTCAGTGGCCAGTCAGCCAAGCCAATTAGTGAGCTCCAGGTTCAGTGAGAGATCCTGACTCAAAAAATAAGGTGGAGGGCAGACAAGATGGCTCAAGGGATAAAAGCTCCAGTCACCAACCCCACTGAGCTCGAGTCCATCCTCAGGGCCCACACAGTGGGAGAGCAGAACCTATGTCTGCAAACTGACCTCTGACCTCTGACCTCCACATATGCTTGTAGCACAGGTGCACCCACCCATGACCTCTGACCTCCACATGTGCTTGTGCACAGGTGCACCCACCCATGCAAAGTAAATAAACATGTCGTGAAGCAATCAAGGCAGAGGAGAGACTGAAAACACACTGGATGTTGACCTCTGACCACCACAGGCACAAACATGTTTACTCACCACACACATCCCCACAAGATTTTCCCCTTCTCCCAAGACTCCGTCCCAGCAACAGTAACCCGGGTCCCACGGATGGCTGAGGCCTGATGTCCACCCTACTTGGTGCTCACTGTGTGCCAGGGCCATCCCCTGTCACAGCAACACTAAAAGCTCTGAGCTCTCGTCCCCATTTTCCGGGCTAGTAGCCCCATGAGTGTTGGGAAAGCATGGTGAATTGTGAGGCAGCTGCTGAGGGTGGGCCTGTGGGGTTGGGGGTAGCGCAGCAGAGGGATGGGTTAGGGGTCAAGGTCGAGTCTTGACTGCCAGACTTGAGAGCAAGATGTAACATGCATTCAGCAAGGTATGTACTCAGGAAAGTCCTTGTGGGTGAACACACAGTGTGTACACAGATAAACACGTGGACATGTGCGTGGACTTGCCACGCCCCTGGGCATACATTTCCACACTCCTGTGCACCCCAGCACCATGTCTCTCACAAAAGGCTGTCTGGGTGTCTTTCCTCAGCAGTGACCAGGGACCATCCATTAACTTCACAAACACATCTGGAGCCTCTTGGGTGACAGACCAGGAAGTGGGCACACAGACTCAGCAGAGAGCCGCAGCTCTCTTGACTCCCCAGAGCGCCTGATCTGGGGTGCAGAGTGAACTCAATCTGTGGTGACTGGTTTGTTGTCCTGGAGGACTATGGGAAGCATAGGGGTTGAGGTGTGGGGACACTGTGCAGTTGTGTAGGGGAGGCTAATCTCCAGAGGAAAAGGCAGAGAGCTCACTGTCCTCTCTCACCCCAGGCCACATAGCAGCCTACTCTGTGTGCTTCCCAGCACTGGCAGAGCCTGGAGGACCCAGTACAGGATTCCAACACACACACACACACACACACACACACACACACACACACACACACACACATAACACACACACACACACACACACACACACACACACACACATACACACACACACACACAACACACACACACACACACACATACACACACACAATAAACACACACACACACATACACACACACAATAAACACACACACACACACACACACACACACACACACCGTAAACACACACACACACACCGTACACACACACACACACCGTACACACACACACACACACACACACACACACACACACACACACACACACACACACACACACACACCACACACACACACACACACACACACACACACACACACACACACACACACACACACACACACACACACACACACACACACACACACACACACACCACACACACATACACACACACACACACAATAAACACACACACACACACCATAAACACACACACACACACACCATAAACACACACACACACACACACCATAAACACACACACACACACACACACACACACACACCATAAGCACACCACATACACCACACACACACACACACCCTCAGTTTCCCCTTTTGAGCTCTGTGACATAACTATGTTGCTGTGTGGAGGCTAGGGCCAGCCTTGTACTTCAGGCAAAGACCCGCCCCTGTTTACAGCTATTCTCAGCATCTGGCAGCCAAGCCCCTTCACAGGCCATCTTTGCCTCAGCACATGCCTCCTGCTACACACAAATGCAGTCCCCACAGACACACTTCCACCGAGACCACCATGCAGGGCTGCCCTCGACACGCCCATACCACTGTCACTCAAACTTCTACTTGTCCACCTCTTGCAGCCCTGCCAGCCCAGCTCCCGCCGCTGGCTCCAGGCAAGGCAGGGACAAGCTGGCACCACCCTCCACCTGCAACTGAGGCACTCTGAGCAGGGATGTTCTTTCCTTTCCCTCAGACACTTCTCTGAAGAGCAGGAAAATCGATGGATGCAGAAGAGAGGGTGTGGAGAATAGACCTGAGCGGGGGTGGGGGTGGGGTGGGAGGTGGGTGGCTTGCAGACACCTTTGCACCAGCCCAGTGGGCAGGGCCTGGTTAGGCACAGGCTGCTTTTGTCTTTTCCTATTGTTGTTCAGATTACAAAAGCCACAAGCGCAGAAGGAGGAATGCAAACCTTCTGGCCTGCACCCCTCAATGACTTCCTTGTTAATACATAAGGTAAATCCTTGCAACCCCTTTTCTCTGCATATCCACACACTTTTTATTTTTACAAAAATAGGACATGCTCAATTTCTGTTTTTCTTCTAGGGCTGTGTGGCCACACCCTCTGTGTTTGACCTGTCACCCCCATGGTGGTGTCCGGTGGCTGCACAATGGCCTGTCCTGTTAGATGCAGAAGGCACAGCATACAACCTGGGGTCAGGCCCTCCACCTCTCAGCTATGGAACCTCACGCAGGTGGCCTGTACTGATATCTCTCAGACTCCTTTCTGTGCACTGTGTTCCCACGGCTGCCTCTCCCTGTTTGTGGCCAGGATTCCAAGGGAAGGGTCCATCCTTGGGGGAGAGGGTACATCACAGACCTCAGTCAATCCTGGCCATCATTATTGTTTGTTTCTATCGTTATAGTAGTAGCTTTGTAATAGTCGTCTCTGGGTAATCAGCCTGCTCAGCTTTCCTTAAAGAAGGCTGCAGCAAGCACTCATGCCAAGAAATCTTTCACAAACTCAGTTATTCATCTCGTGAAAGTTCTAGAAGAATGCACATGTGAAGGCCTGGACTGCCAAATTCCCCTGTAGAAATGTTCTCATGACACTTGTCCTGTGTCACCCCATGAATGTCCACAGCGGGATTCCTTAGGACAATATGGTTTGCTTTCACAGTGCTGAGGGCAGAGCCCCAAGGCCAAACTGCCACCAGGACTCTGGGTCCCTCTAGATCCAGGGGGATGACCTTCCTTAATTTTTCAGAATCTCTCAGCAGTTGGTGGCTCCTGACTTGCAGCCATTTTTATCTCAGCCTTAGTGGTCACATGGTCTCCTCACTGCTTTATTGTCTTCTGCCTGTGCATCTCTTATAAGGACAGTTGGCACTGAGTATGGTGGCATACCTTTAATACCAGTGCTCTAGAGGTGGAGGCAGGCAGAGCTCTGTGAGATTGAGGCCAACCTGGTCTACAGAGCAAGTTTCAGGACAGCCAAGGCCACATACAGAGGCTCTGTCTCAAAACAACCCAAACCAAAACAAACCAACAATAAAAGGACAGTTGGAATCAAATTTAGGGTCCAGGTGTACAGTCACAGATGCCTCTATCTTAAGATGTTAACAGAGCATGGTGACCCACGGTGACACAGGCCTTTCATCCACACTTGGGAGGCTGATGCAGGAGGACCATCTTGAATAAATTAGTGAGACTCTGTTTCAAAATAAAAATTAGAAAAACACAGACTGGAAGATCCAAATGTGTCCATAATCCCAGCACCTGGACGATAGAGACAGGAAGGTCGAGGTTGTTCACGGTTTGCCTGGACTATTAAGACCCTGTTTAAACACACGCACACGCGCACACACACACAATAAAGCACTAGTGAAGGGTAGGCCCTGGGGTTCATACCCCTCAACTTCTTATCATCACACTGGCACAGTCTTTCCCAAGTAAGGTCACACTCAGGGACTGTGCATTTGAACTCACAGAATCACACACTGATCACACACTGGGACCAAGGCCATAGGATCCTACAGGGTCACCGTTCCCTGATCATGGAGGTGACTCCTGGTTTTTACCTGGTTTATGGACATGCTATAGAGTCTTTTAAAAATGCTGAGCGGTAGTGGCACAAGCCTTTAATCCCAGCACTCAGGAGGCAGAGGCAGGTGGATCTCTGTGAGTTCAAGGCCAGCCTGGTCTACAGAGTGAGTTTCAGGACAGGCTTCAAAACTACAGAGAAACCCTGTCTTGAAAACAAATGTATCTCTCTCTCTCCTTCCTCCCTCTTGTGTGTGTGTGTGTGTGTGTGTGTGTGTGTGTGTGTGTGTGTGTGCGCATATATGCTTTGGTACATATATGCAGGTCACAGAACAGTTACAGGAGTTAGTTCTCTCCTTCAACTATGTGAGTTCTCAGGATTAAATCCAGGTCATCAGACTTGGTGACAGGTACCTTTACTGGCTGAGTCATTGCCTGTCCAGAGTCTTGTTTTAGGCCCAGGGTTAGTTAGTTAGGTAGTTAGTGGAAGGGAAGTGACCGGCATAGGCTTATTGGTCATTCCTATTTCTTATCTAGCGAATTATTGCTTCATTTTTTCTCCCATTTTCCTAAGAAGTGTTAATTTCCTTCAGGACATTTGCAAGCACTGTGCAGACTGAGTATACTGAGCCTGTCACACTGCAGACACTGAGCCTGTATCATCAGCACTGTGCAGACTGAGTATACTGAGCCTGCATTGTCAGCACTGTGCAGACTGAGGATACTGAGCCTGTATCAGCTCTTGCAATATTATCTTAACCACTCTCTTGGTTCACAGGTTCCTTAGTTCTCCAGTGTGTAACTTTTGGCATTTTGAAGTCAAGACTTCAGGTTGCTTGCAGTTTCCTGAATAATTTAAAAGACTGTTCCTGCCTCATCAATACCTGGTGCTCTTATAATTCTTTTATATTTATGTTTTTGTCTGCAATATTCTAGTTGCAGGTATGCTGGGGCGAAAAACCTGCTCCTCCACACCCCGTTATTGAACCATTGTCTGAATACCATTTGATAAACAGCCTTCTTTCCCTTCTGGGTTAGATGATGCCTTTGTAGCATAGCTGAGCTGACGCTGGGCTCAAGAAGCCCAACCACTCCCGAGGAGGAATGTGGGCAGAGTCTAACAGCAATAACCGTGGCTATCCACGTCAGAAACAAGAGAGAAAAGGCAAGAGATGCCAAGAAACTGACCCAGACTTAGCCCTTCTTATCCCAGGGACTGGTGACCCAGGGACAATGCAGGAGGTGAACAAACAAGATGAGAACCACACCCACAAGAGCCCAGACCACAGCACAAAGCAGGGGAGTACTGAATGTAAATGCTTTCTAAAATTGTCAGCCGGGCCTGAGGAGATGGCTTAGTGAATACAGCAGTTGCTGCACAAATGTGAGGACCTGAGTCCAAATCCCTGGAACCCATGTAGAGCCAGGCGAAGCAGTATGCATCTTTAATTCCAGCACTCCTGGGAACTGAGGACAGGAGGGTCCCCAGAAGCTTACAGGACAGCCAGCCTGCTGTAGGCAGCAACAAACAACAAAAGCACCCCCACACATACACAAGGAGGTGGAAGGCCAGGGGACACCCAACGTTGACCTCTGACCTCCACACATGCACCGTGCACACCAGCCTCTCCACCACATCACACACACGTATCACAGATACAAAATAACTGTTTTTCAAGGCTGGACTTTATTATGTAGCCCAGGCTAACCTTGAGCTTGGATCCTCTTGTTTCTACTTCTGGAGTTCTTGGATACCAGCTGTAACCCACCATGCCCGGCTTGCTTTAAATTATTTAAACAAACCATAAGAGCATAAAAAACACACCAAGAACTAAGAAGAGGCAGGTGTGAAGAAAAACAAACACCTTCTAAAAAGGAAAATACAGTGGCCGGAATTACATTTTCAATCAGCGGGTGAAGCGGTGGATAAGACACAGCTCAAAAACTTGCCCATGACCTGGAAGGTAGAGCCAAGGAAATGATCCAGGCCACAACCTGCAGAGCTGGTGACACCGGAAGTGTGAAAAGTGAAACAGAGGGGAGCAGCCCCAACATCTGTGTGGGAAAAGGTTGGGAAGGAGAAAGAGAATGCATTCAACGTGCTCTTGCCTGAGAATATTCAAGAACTGGTGAAAATGCTACTTGTCAGATATCTATTTATTTATTTATGTTTTTTTCAAGACAGGGTCTCACTATGGGAACATACTATGCAGAGCAGGCTGGCCTTAAACTCACAGAGATCCACCTGCCTTTGCCTCCCCGGTGCTGGGATTAAAGGCAAGCCTTTAATTTATGCCTGGCTGGCTTCTCAGGTTTTTGAAGTGCACTGGGACTAAGATCATGGTGCCTTGGTAGAACGCTTGCCTGGCATGCTTGAGGCCCTGGGTTCAGTCCCTGGAGTCAAAATAGGAAATTGTAGTCAGTCTAGACCTGGATACCACCACTAAATGCAACCCAGAGGAAAGTGCACGTACCTAGCACCCCACCATGAAGTCATCAAGGCAGCATTCTGTTCTCATTTAGAAAAGCTTGTGTGCACACACATATGCAGGTGCCCACCGAGGCCAGAAGCATGTGACAGATCTCCTGGGGCTGGAACTTATGTGGTGCTGCTCATCCTGGGTGCTGGGAACCAAACTCCAGTCCCCTTCAAGAGCAAGCCTTCTAACCACTCAGTCATCTGTTCAGCCCCTCTTCTCCGTTTTGAAGACTGAAAGTGGTTTTGTGTGTGTGTGTGTGTGTGTGTGTGTGTGTGTGTGTGTGTGTGTGTTCAGGAGTCCGTGGCTGCGAGTCTGTGGCTGTGCAGATGCACGTGGAGGGCAGAAGTTGGCCCCAGATGGAATTCCTCAGGGTCCAGCTGTTAGTTATGATCCTTGGTCTCCTTGGGCTCTGAGACTTGCTGATTAGGCTCAGCTGGCCTGCCTGGCTTCCCCTTCCCCCGCGCCCCCCAGCACTGGGATTTCAAGGAATCATCATACCAGGCTTTTTACAGAAGTGCTGGGCTTGAACTCAGGTCCCCAGGCTTGCTAGCATCTGCCCAGCCCTGAGTTTAAAATCACCTTTTCTACTTTGTGTTGCTGAGATATGGCCCCTGGACAGTCCCCCCTCTGCCCTGGCCACACCCTTCAGTGCTCGGACTTACTCTCTTCCTTTGGGAAGGTCTCTCTTACAACGGCATGAGAAGAGAAGCTTTCTCTTCCACACCCTGGAGCCTGTGCTGATCTTGATGCTTGCTTGACCAGACCCATGTAGCAGAGATACTAGGAACCTTCCAGGCCCCTCCTTCAGAGATCAGATAGCCTCTACTTGTTGTTGTTAAGATGGTTAGTGTATCCAGGAGCTGGGTGCAGGCTGAGGGTGTGTGGGGGGTGCCCACCAGGCAGATGTAGAAGTCATCATAAGGGCTGCCTGAACTGTTAGTGTGGCTCACTGGTAGAGGGCCTACCTAGCATGCACAAAATCCCAGCTTCCATCCCCAGCACACACACACTCCTCTCTCTCTCTCTCTCTCTCTCTCTCTCTCTCTCTCTCTCTCTCTCTCTCTCTCTCTGTGTGTGTGTGTGTGTGTGTGTGTCTGTCTGTCTGTCTGTCTCTGTCTCTCTCTCTCTCTCTCTCTCTCTCCCTCTCTCTCTCTGTCTCTGTCCCTCTTTCTCTCTCTCAAACACACACACACACACACACACACACACACACACACACACACACACACGTAATAAAATAGAAAAAAGGGGGAAGAACAGAGTTGGGTACCTCGGGGGAAAGCTGGGAGAAGGGGACATTGATACACTGAGGAGAGAGGGCTTAGAAGCCTGCTCTGCCAACACCTCCTTCAGATTTGTGTCCTCTGGAACTGAGAAAACGCATCATTTCTGTTTTGTAAGCCAGCCAGCCTGTGGTTCTTCGTTACTGCAGTTCTAGCCAATCCCAGGTGAGGGTAACCATGGCAACCAGCCCAGGCAACAGTAGCAGCAGAATGCCCTTGAAGTGCAGCTAGCAAACTGAGGACAGTGGACAACCAGGCATAAGGTTGCACATGACCAGGAGCAGGGCCAGGGTGTGGCCCAGCATCTTGGAGGGCAGAAGCTTCCCTTAGCCAGGCGCTCACAGCCCAGAGAGACCACAAACCCATCAGCAGCAGGAAAGACTGGAGAACAATGTTATAATGGCAGCATCAAGGCAATTAAAGCAAACATTAATCAGTCTGAACCCTCTTTCAGCTAAATTGCCTTTCCAAGAGTGAGAGTGAGGCTGGGAAGAGACAGCTCAGTCAGCAAAGTGCCTGCTGCACAAGCATGAGGAACTGAGTTCAGATCCCCAGTACTCACATAAAAAACCAGCCTTGTAAACCTGCCACGAGGATCCCTGAGGCTTGCTGGGAGCCAGTGGAGTCAATCAGCGAGCTCCAGGTTCAGGGAGAGTCCCTGTCTCAAAAAATCAAGGTGAAGGTGCCAGGGAAATGTCACAGGGAGTAAGAGCACTTACCTGTGCAAACCTAAGGACCTGAGTTCAAACTCCCAGCACTCACATAGGCGTGGTGTGCATCCCTGTAAACCCAGCACTGGGTAGCAAAGAAAGGGGGATGCCACGAGTTCAATGTCTAGCCAGGATAGGAAAACAAGTAAGCTTCTGGTTCAGTGAGAGACACTGTCTCAAGGCAGTAATACAGAGAGTGGCAGAAGACATCCAAAGTTAACCTGAGGCTGCCACCCTCAGAGTGCTCAAGCGCACACACACACACACACACACACACACACACACACACACACACACACACACAAACACACACACACACACACACCAAAGAGTGAAGGAGAATCAACATTCAAATAGACTGAAGAACTCCACTGCTCCTACATCTCGGCAGACAGAATGGTTGAAAGATGACAAAGGAACTCTAGCCCAGCATCGTGTGACATGTAAGAGGTCATGAGCCAAGACAGCAAAGTATGACTCACATCTGAATATGAGTGGGGGTGGGAGTGACAGATGCTGGCTTAGAGCAGGGGAGAAATAAAACACTAGATAGTGAAACTCAGTAATGGAAGATGGGTCTCTCCAACACTGTACATAGTCTGGAAAGAAAGCCAACCGTGCACAGAAAGTGCTAGGGAGTAGTATCTAGGGCCACAGATGTAGCTCGGTAGATAGACGACTTGCCAAGCATTCATGGAACCTTGGCTTCGAGTCTCAGCAGCCAGCACTCATGAACCCAGCATGGTAATTTCAGTGCTGTGGCTGATCAGAAGCTCAAGGCAATTCTTGGCTATGGAGGGGGGTCGGGATCTTGTCATAAATAAAAAAGATTTATTTCACTTTTAATTATGTGTCTGTGTAGATGCATGTGAGTGCAGATGCCCTAGGAGTCCAGAAGAGGGCGTTAAATCCTCTGGAGCTGGAGCTACAGGTGCTTGTGAGCTACCAAACATGGGTACTGGGTACTGAACCTGCAAATAGATATATATTTTTAAAACAAGTGAGAAAAACTGGACAAATGGAAAGTAAGATGGGAACATGTTGGTGGTATGACTTATGGTGGTTTCCAGAAGTCTATGTTTTCATTTGTTTCTTTTTTGTTCCCCAGTAGACAATCACAATATTCACAAGGAAGGATAATTTGTTGCCTCTTTAGCTGTTGTCCTTCCATTTATATTTCATGACTTATTGCAAGGTCCAGAACTCAGCAATGTAAACCACAAAGGCATCTTTGCCATGGTTCGGACACCATGAAGGGTGATTCCAGAATGTTAATGCTAGGTATCACTCTGGCTCTCAGCTTGAGATACATCTTCTTTGTCAAGAAACTAATCAGGATACTTAGGTGTGATAGTCTGACTGAGAATGCCCTCACCAAAGGCTCATATATTTAAATACTTTGTCTCTAGTTGGCAGAACTGTTTGGGAAGGATTAGGAATTATGGCTTTATTGGAGCTTTGTCACTGGTGGCAGGCTCAGAGTTTAAAAACAAACAAACAAACTCATGCAATTTCTAGAATTTTCTGCATCATGGTTATGGATGAAGATGTGAGTTCTCAACTCTTTTTTCCACTCTGCCATCATGGACTTTAACCCTCTGACACCATAAGCCAAATTAAACACTATTTTTTAAACAAGTTACCTTGGCCATGGTGTTTTATCTCAGCAATAGAAACGTAACTAAGACGATAGATGTGGGGGTTTGCATGATGAACCATCCCTAAAGGCTCAGGCATTTGAACATTTGGTCCCCTGGTGGCACTGTTGGGGAAGTTCTGCCTTCTTGGAGAAAGTGTATCACTGGAGATGGGGTGAGAATTTTATAGTCTCAGTTGACTTCCCATTTGTTCTCCACTTTGTGTTTTCAGAAGCTGTGAGCTCTCAGCTTTCCTGCTTCTGCCACATGGCTGTGGTTTGCAGCTATGTCTCCCACCATGATAGACTCTTGTCCCTCTGGACCGTAAGCCAAAATAAATCATAGAACAGAAAAGCAGCTAACATAGACACGGGTACCAGAAAGTGGACCATTGCTGTGATGCACCAGACCATGGTGTTTGGGGGCAGTTATGGAAGTTTGGGCTAGAAAAACCATAGAGAGCTTTGAGCTTAATGGGTTGTTCTGCGTGAGCAGAAGATAAGTCAGCTCCTGCCTCCAGGTTCCAGTTTGAGTTCCTGCCCTGACTTTCCTCAGTGGGATGCTGTTACCTGTAAGCCAAATAAACCCTCTCCTCTGCAGGTTGCTTTTGGTCGTGGTATTTATCACAGTAACAGGAACCAAGATGGTACACCGAGTCGTGTCAAAATCTCTTGGCTTGAGACAAGTACATGGAATGTTTTGCTGGAAAGAAATTGTGGTTGGCTCAGCCTTATACATTGTAATTGGAGGGTCCCTGCCTTAGTTTCTTTTCATGTTGTTGTAATAAATACTTTGACAAAAGCAACTTAAGGAGGAAGGGCCTATTCGGGCTCAGTTCAGGTTGCAATCCATCACTGCGGGAAAGTCACAGAGGTAGGAGCAGTCAAGAGAGGGGTGAGGGCATGCTTAGCTCGCTCTCCCTGTTTATATAATCCAGAATTCCTTGACCAGTGAATGGTCCCACCTGATAGGGGATGTACTTCTGTATGTATGTTTCTCTTGTTGGTTGATGAATCAAACACTGTTTGGCCAATAGAGGCAGGAAGATAGGTGGGACTGGGAGACGAGGGGAATTCTGGGAAAGGTAGACAGAGAGAGACCGAAAAGAGATGCCATGTAGCCACCAAAGGAGAAACAGGTCCAGACAATCTCCGGTAAGCCAAGACCATGTGGAAATACATAGAACTATAGAAATAGGTTAATCGTTAAGATGGAGCTAGCTGATAAGAAGCCCTAGCCATCGGCCAACAGTTTTACAATTAATCTCTGTGTGCTCATTTGGGGCTGAAGCGTTGGGACCTGGCAGGACAAGAAAACTCCAGCAACACCCACCCACAATTGAGATGGGTCTTCCCACATCAGTTAGCATCCTCAAGATAATCCTCTACAGGCATACTCAGGGACCCATCTCCAGGACAGTCTAGATTCTGTCAGGCAGACAGTCAATGCCAACCACCAGAGCCTCAGACCAGCTATAAAATGCTTCTGCCTAGAAACTGCACATATTACTTTGAGTCTGGCTTTATTGGAGATGGATAGTGAGACAGCCCCACTTCACCCAGCTGCAAAGGAGGGCTGGCCAGTTCTTGAGAGTCATAGCTGTTACCACTGCCACACTACAATGGCATCATCTCATTGGCTAATCATAGACTGGAGCTGTCAAAAGACACTCAAAGTCAAACTGCAAAGTCCTGGGCCTCAAGGTATCCTGTGTGTCAGAGGAACACTAGCCTCCAGAGAAGGTGAGTCATGGCTACCCTGGTGGCCTCTGCTACCACTGGTGCCTGGCTGTGTGTCAACCTTTCCCTAATTCTAAGAACCTTCGAAGCAGAAACCAGGGAGGGCCATTGCTGCTGGCTCCCTCAGGCTCGAGCTAGCTTTCTGGTATATCCTAGAAGCTCCTGCCCAGGGATGGTGATGCCCACAGTGGGCTGGACCCTCCCAAATCAATTTATAATCAAGACAGGTCCCCCCAACACATGTTCCCAGGACAGTCTGATCTAGGCAATTCTTTGATTGAGGCTCTTCTCAGGTTGCCCCTAGGCTGTGTCAATTTAACAGTAAAAAGGAGCTAACAGAGCTAAGGATGCCACCACACTTGGCTTTAATACTCCCCCATCCCGCTACCTACCAAACCCCACCCCCACCCCCACAAACAGGGCTTCTCTGTTAGTCCTGGCTGTCCTGGAACTCCCTTTCTGCTGGAAGTCTGCCTAATTTATTAGACTTTCAGAAAGCCATTATTTTGGGTTTTTTGTTTGTTTGTTTGTTTGTTTGGGTTTTTTTTTGCCTCTTTCCTTATTTATTAGATTCTGTGCTTTATCTTTATTGATCCCCACCTCTCCCTTCCCGACTCTCTTTTGCTGTGCCCCCCCCCCCCAGACTTCAGCTGAGTCTTCATTTTAGTGATTCTTGTCCTTTTTCTCAGACATAAATTTCTGGCCTGCACCTGTGGGTTCCCTGCTCCTAGCATGGCGGTCACCTTCCTGTCCCATCCACACATGGCATTTTGAAGAGTTACTTTTCTAAGCTGTTTGTCACATGAGTTGTACTTAGCTATTTACGAAAGTGGTTGTTAATTTTCAAATGGTTGGCTTTTTAATTTAAACCTTTCTTAATACTCTCTAACCCTAATTGCACTTTGGTCAAAGACAAGGTTTTTCCTCGGTCGGCTTTTGGAATTCTATTGGATTTTTTTTTCTTTATGGCTTAATATATGATCAATTTTCATAAATGTTTGATGGGCTCTGGCAAAGAAATGAGTCTTTTATTCGTAGGGTACAAAGTTCAATTATTAAATCAACCTTATTAATTATATTCCAATTCTATACAAACTGGGGGGGGTGGCTATTATTTAAATATGTCAAAGATAAAGGCTGTCAAGATGGCTCAGTGGATAAAAGCGCCTGTGGCCAAGCCTGAGGACTGGAGTTTGATCCCCAGGGTCCATGTAATGGAAGGAGAGAATTGACTCCTGTAAGTTGCCCCTGACCTGCGCGCTCGAGACACACACACACACACACACACACACACACACACACACACACACACTAAATTAATATAATATAATAATTTCTTGGTTTTTGGTTTTTGGTTGGTTTTTTTATTTTGTTTTGTTTTTTTTGTTTTTTTGTTTTTGTTTTGTTTTGTTTTTTGAGAGAGAGAACAGTCCTGGCTGTCCTGGAACTCTCTGTAGACCAAGCTGGCCTCGAGCTCAGAGAGTTCCATTTACTTCTGCCTCCTGAGCTGGGATTAAAGGTGTGTACCACCAAGCCTGGCTTTTTTGTTTGTTTATTTTACTCTTTCACAGGGTCTCACTACATAGCCCTGACTGTACTGGAACTCGTATGTAGACCAGGTCGTCCTGGAACTCATAGAACAGAGATCCTCCTACCTCTGCCTCTGGGATACTGGGATTAATGGTGTGAGCAACAGCATCCCACTTATAACTGGGTTTTCGTTTTAGTTTCTGTTTTACACAATCTAAGGGCCTTTACTTTTTTACCGCCAAAATGTAACACATTTATGTAGTGTTCCCTCCCATGTAGTATTTTTTAACCAATTAAATTTTTCTTTGACAACGTCACCGACGTATACAATGCATACTGACTACTCATCATGCCCACCCTCACCCATCTGCCCACCAAACTCTCCAACACATTCATGTCTATTGTTTGGCGACCCCACTGAGTTTAACCAGGGCCAGATGTGTGACCATTTGGAGCCTGGTGGGTTCAGCAGCAAGGTTCACAACCAAAAGCAACGATTCCCCTTCTCCCAGGATCTACCAAGAGCTGATTGTTCAGCAGTTAGAGGTAGGAGCCTGTGAGCCCCTCCAGCCGTGACTGATGTTGCCCAGGCCAGTCTTGTGCAGGCCCAGTGCAGGAACTGTATTTATAGTTGCTGGGAGTTCCGAGAGCAGTGTGGTGTCTGGAGGATGGTTTTGGTGGCCCTCACCTTGGCTTATGGCTCTTACAATCTTAGCATCAGAGCAAGTTGCTTCCAGGAGGAAGCTGGCAGCTGGCTCTCTCTCTCTCTCTCTCTCTCTCTCTCTCTCTCTCTCTCTCTCTCTCTCTTTCCCCACCCCATCCTTCTTCCATCTTTCACATTTTGTTTTAGATGCTCACTCAGCTTTTGGTCACTAGATGCTCTTGTGTTGCAAGAGTCTCACGTTGGCAGCTGTCTGGAGGGAACTCAATTCAGATAAGGTCAGGGCCTCCAGTTCTGATCTATTTCAATATTTTATTTAAACCTTTAAATCAGGGCTGGAGCTATGGCTCAGCAGAAGACCACTGACTGCTCTTCCAGAGGGCCCAGGTTCGTTTCCTACCACCCACATGGCAGCTCACAACTGTCTGTAACTCCAGTTCCAGGGGATCCAACACCCTCACACAGGCATGGGTGCAGACAAACCACCAATGCTCGTAAAATAAAAATAAATAAACCTTTAACTCTAGATGGAAAAGCTCTTATTCATTTTATTTTGCTTTCTTGGACTGTGTTTTGTTTTGTGACAGGACCCCCCACCCCACCCCCTTGTCACATAACTTTCCTCCAGTTCTTGGACTCAACCGATTCTCCTGTCTCACCCTCCAGAGACTGGGATCCCAGGCTATGCCACCTTGCCTGGCTAAATTCTTATATTTTCATTATGTTAAATACCATTGGAGAATATTTTTTGACATTTTATTCCCTCTGGAAATGTTGTTTGCAATCATTTATACTTTGTGTTTGCAAGCTGGTTGCAGCAGTGGTGCGTTTTGAGTCCACATCTGATAGGCAAGCCCATTCCTTGGTAAGGGCCAGTGTTTTCCCCAGGCCTCACAAACAGGGCTGTCTGCCACAGAGGTCAGTGTGGCAGAGTCCAGACAGCCTGGTGTGGATTCTTTTGCAGGCAGCCAGATTTTTGTTGTTGTGATAAAACACTTGAGGCAAACAATGTAAAGAAGAAAGGTTTATCGGCGTTGGCGGTTAGTTCATGGTCACTCAGTTCCATCTCTCTGATGCTTGGAGAGCCAAGACATCCTGGAAAGGAGGATGTGATGGAGCAGAACTGCTCACCATGGCAACCAGGAGGCAGAGGGTTAGCAGAGATGCATATCCCCTGGTTGTCCTGGCCCTTCTCTGTCTAGGCCACGTCTCCCCCAAAGTCTACTGTCTTCTATTAAATGTCTTCATTTATAAGAGTTGCCATGGTTATGGTGTCTCTTCACAGCAATAGAACCCTAAGATAGCTGGCATGGTGTGGTGGTTGGCTTTCCTTGTCAACTAGACACGTTTAGAGTCACCTGGAAAAAGTCTCTATGAGGGACTGTCTACACTAGGCTGGCATGTGGATTTTTCTGTGGGAGATTTTCTTTTCTTTTTTATTTAAATTAGAAACAAGCTTGTTTTACATGTCAATCCCAGTTCCCTCTCCCTCCCCTCCTCCTCTGCCCCCTACGGACCCCCTATCCCATACCCTTTCTGCTCCCCAGGGAGGGTGAGGCCTTCCATGGGGGAATCTTCAAAGTCTGCCATATCATTTGGAGTAGGGCCTAGACCCTCCCCATGTGCCTAGGGTGAGAGAGCCCTCTATGTGGAGTGGGCTCCCAAAGTCCATTCGTGTACTAGGGATAAATACTCATCCATTACCAGAGGCCCCAGGAGATTTTCTTAATTGACTTAATTAATTTGGGAAGACTCTGCTCACTGTGGGCAGCACCATTCTCTACGTAAGAATGTCCTGAACTGAATCAAGCTGGACGTGAGCAAGCAAGCAAGCATGAGTGTGCTCATTTCTCTGCCCTTGCCTGTGGATGTGCTGTGACCTGCTGTTTGGAGTCCCCACTCTGACTTTGCCACACTGGCCCACTGCAGCCTGGAACTCTAAACTTAAATAAACTCCTTTCTCCCTGAGTTGCTTTTTGTGAAGGTATTCAATCCCAGCAACAGAAATGACACTAGAACAGGTGTAGTTAGAAATGTGGGGGCGCATTTTTCTCTCCCCTCCTCTGCCCACCGCTCACCACCCAATCAGCTGCATCCTGGCTGTAGTTTCTGGGATTACACTTCAAGACTTCCTCTCTGGGCTCCCAAGAGTCAGGACAGTGAAGCTGTCCCTGAGGATGGAGCCCACAGTGCATGTCCGAGAAAGCTAGGGACTTGTCCTAGTGGTCCTGTCACTTCAGCTGACTTCCCGCCCCTCCTAAGTGTCCTTCCCACGGTGGTAGCTTGGGTTTATCATTACTTTTCCTGCTCATGGCTGGGTCTCCTGGATGGGAACCAAATACTATTTGCTCAGGGTCTGAGCCAGGCCCAGCTGGGTCTCCCATCTTTTATTTGCCCAATCCTGTTAATAATTAATGTACAATAATGAGGCTTGCCTTTAATAGAATCCACTGCCTTCTGCATTCTGTTCCTCACCAAGGGTTTCCCCAAAAGGGTCCTGACTTATTTCACTGTGGTTCCTGCCACAGGCACCTGAGACAGGAAGGTCCCCTGCCCCAGTCTCCTCCTTCTGTGACATCTCCCATCTCTCCCTTCTCCCTGAAGTCCCTCTCTGTGTTTCCCCCAGTCCACCCCCCCCCCCATGGTGAGATGAAGCTTGCACACCCAGCCCACAATGTGCACCATCATCCGTCACTGGGGCACACTGGTCCTGATACCCAGAGATAGCAGGTCGGAACCGCTGAGCCCCAAGCCTGAGATGGTTACAGCTCCCACCCACACACACATACACAACACACATTTTCTGGCATTCTGACAAAAACAGCACCATAAATTATGGGCCAGCCAGGCTCTAGTATCGGCAAAGGGCTGGTTAGGCTAGAGTTGGAGTGGTCTCGGAAGAATGACCCCTCACTTCAGCCTCCCAGTGTCCCCACCAGCCAAGAAGTTCTAAGAACAGTTGTGGGAACTCCCTTGCTGTTGGCTTCAGGGAACCAGATTGTTCTGCAGGCTCAGCCAGGAACTGTTAAAACCCTGAGGTGCTATTGTTGAAACTTCAGTAAGCAAGGACTGCCTGAAGTGTGACAGTGTCCACACAGCACACTCTGGGCCTCCTCAAACTGCCCCACGTTCAAGAAGCTGGAGCTTGTGCAGTTCAGGGGTGCTGGCAGGAGCACCCAGGTAGCAAGGTGCAGGGACGGCAGGCTCTCAGGATGGGGGAGTTAGGGAGCTGAAGGACAGTGGGAGCATTGGGCAGCAGAAGCAAGAAGCCTGGCGGCCTTGGATGGCTGATGAAGTAAAGACTCTTTGAAGTTTCTCTTTGGAGGCCTGGGAGGTGGTTGAGCAAGTAAAGGTGTTTGCTTCCTAAGCTTGGTGACCCGAACCCACATAAAGGTGAAAGGAGAAAGCCAACTACACAAAGTTGTCCTCTGACCTCCATAGGAGCACACACACACACACACACACACACACACACACACACACACACACAGTGTACAGATACAATAATAAAAATATACAATACAAAATAAAGTTTCTTTCTGTTTATCTTAGCTTCAGAAGTATCCACAGTTACTATGCATTACTTTTGCAAATGGATGAAAACGTTTCTGTATTATTTATTTTTTATTTGTTTGTTTCTGAGACAGACATCACACATCCAAGGCTAGTCTTAGATTAAAGGCATGCACCACCATGCCTAGTTTATGCATTACTGGGGTTTGAACCCAGAGCCTCTTGCTTGCTAGGTAAGCACTTTACCAATGGGCTGCTACCCCAGCTCCAGTTAGTCGCCACATTTGGGAGGCTGAGGCAGGATAACTGTCAAGAGTTGTATGCTAATCTTGGCTCCTCAGTGAGCTCTGAGCCAGCCTGAGTTAGTGTCATTCCTTTCTCTCTAACACAGAGTGACAGTCTAGAAATTGGGAGGAGGTGAAGGTCATTATGGATCAGGGTCTGAGCTGTGCAGCACACTCCATGCTAGGACAAAAGGACTGACAGCGGGCTAAGTCTTCTGCATCCAGCAGTTACAAGGGACCACAGTACCTTGTTGGGAATCCTCTTGGTGGGGACCGTGTTAGCGGTTAATGGTTTGCCCGGAACAGACAGGTCCCCATGGGGGATAAAGAGCTTTGAATGTGAGCTAGAGATTTTAGCTCCTGGGGGTGGGCAATGGGGAGCCACAGAGTGCTCAAGCTGTGGGCTATTTGGAGCAGGGGTCTCAGACACGGGCTAGAGATGGCAGTGGGCCAGGCTGGGTAATAGGAAACAGAACCATGAACACTGCTCCCATGATGCTCAGACCAGTCACACTTCACTCAGTCCTTACAACAGCCATGGGTGTGCCGCTGCTCTCCCAGTTAGCAGACAGGAGGGCTGAGGTTCTGAGGCAAGGGACACAGCCCGGATGCCGACACAAGTGTGTGCGATGTCAAGGGAGGTGTGCAGAGTGCAGTGCCACACAGCAAATGGTGGAAAACGGAGTAGTGAATGGTTTCCCAGGGCAGGGTGGTTCCAGAGGAGGAAAAGCCAATCTGGGAATTGTGTCAACCATGCACCAGGGTGTCCCCATCTTTGTCCCCTGCCCCCAGACCTTGGTCCAAGCTTGGGTGTCTGTGCTCATTCCAGCTGGCTAAGTAAACCTGAGGATGCCCCAGGGAGCTCAGGAGAGGCCTATGTGGTCTCCAAAGGAGGGGGCTGAGAACTCACCAAGCAGATGATCAGATGGGTGGAGAGCACTCTGGGCCACCAAATAGCACACAGCTGCCTGGCAAATACCTGAGTCAGGTTGGACATGGAGAGAGAAGGCTGCCAGGGCAGGCAGAAATCAAGGGTGGCGGGGCAGCCTCGTTGTTGGGGCTCTCTCCAGCCAAGGAAAGACTAGGCCCGAGCTCCAGACATGAGAGGGAGAAGGAAGGGGTGGCTGTGCCGCTCCTGGAGAATCGGTAGATGTGGTAGATGTGGTAGAATTCCTTGGCTGCAGACTGAGAGAGATAACTGGAGAGGAGGCGTGTTGGGAGGGCACTGGGGTCAGTGGCCCTACTCTCAGCAGGAAGGCCTCTGCTTGTGAGGGGCTGCTTAGAGCTCTGGGGCCCACTGCTCTCTAGGCTCTCGGTCCCACCCAGGCCTTGTTCATCTCACCTACTGCTTAGGTTCTGAACAGGCGCTTCTGTGGTGGTGCCAAGCCCCCTGCCTGCAGCGCGGGCTGGAATGAACATGCACCTATCTCCCAAAGAACTCATTTTCCTGGTCCAGGTGGGGGCTACTGATTCCTGACTCCCACTCTGGGGACCTGCCCTCCCCTGCTCCAAGACAGTGGATATAGCACAAGTTGGTGGGAGGAAGGGGAGGGGAGTGGACTGCAGACAGGCTGGGAAGAAGTACACCGCATGTCCCTGCTCTCTGGGGAAGGACTGCTCAGCCCACCCCGCAACGTCCCGGTGCCGCTGTCCCTTTGCCCATGCAGCCAAGACTACGGATGTGCACAGGCCTTGAGGCAGAGACTTCTGGACCGGGAAGGCTTGGGTCTCCCTCTATCAAGACCACTCACCACCCCCTGTTGAATCTGTCAGAAGTTTGTGCAGCAGAACTTACAGTGTGCCCATTTTACAGACAAACAAATAAGGCTCAGAGAACATGGTAACTACCCATGCAGGGAACTGGTTAGTTTCAGATCTGCCTAACACAAGAAGTGGCTTAGTGGCCAGGTAGTGGTGGTGCACACCTTTAATCCCAGCACTTGGGAGGCAGAGGCAGGCAGATCTCTAAATTTGAGGCCAGCCTGGTCTACAGAGCAAATTCCAGGACAGCCAGGGATACATAAGAAACCATGACTGGAAAAACAAAACAAACAAACAAACACCCAAAAAACATAACAAAACAAAAAGTGACTTTGTGAATGATGACCTCTTTCTGGAGAGGCAGCTTCATTATCCTATGTGGGTGAGCTGGACACAAGCCCTTGGATGGAGATTGGGTGTGGCCGTGCAGCCAGGCAGCAAGACAGAGTGTCCTCAGTATCAGCAGAGGAGATGCTAGGGGCTCAGGGAAGGCCAGATCAGCCAATGAGCCAAGGCAGTCACAAAGTGGTCTCACTGAGGGACATTGAGAGCCACCATGTTTGGGAGGCTTGGCACAGCAGTAGGTGGCAACCGTTTGAGGTGGACCTCCCAGGTCCCTGCTGCCTTACTCCTTCAGGTAGAGCCTGCTGAACTTGGTTTTTAAAAGGCTTCCTCTTGGAGTCCCTCCCCTCCCTTGTCCCTCCCCTCCTTTCCCCTCTCTTCTGTCCTTTCCTCAGGGACTCCTTATGTAGCCTGGGCAAGCCTTGAACAAGCTCCTTCTGCCTCAGCCCCTCGAGTGTCTGTAACACAGGTGCTACAGACAATAATGTTTACAAGGGTCACTGCTCTCTCTTTAAAATTTTAAAGGTGCTTAGGTAGGAGGGTCACAAGTTCAAGGTCAGCCCGAACTACGAAAGAGAGTTCTGGGCCAGCCTGGCCTATGTTGTGAGATACCCTATCTCAACCAAAAAGGAAAAGAGTCCTGTCGTTTGTCTTTTGGATCTTTTTGTTTTGAAAGATGATCTCAGGTGGGCCCTGATTGCACTGCGCTGGGATGACAGATGTGTGCCACTCACAGGCCTCCCTGACCCCCAGCTCTCTCTGGCACAAGTGCCAGGCCCTGGAGCACAGAGAGATAAAGGAGGCGGTTGCCTGTCTCCCTTCCCAGGGCTAAGTGTGTAGTGATGCCCAAGCCCAGGGTCCCCTCCTCAGAGAAAGCCATGGAAGGCAAGCATTGCCCTGAGTCTGTCCAATGGCTGCTCCCCAAGCTCCCCGCCCTATCCTGAGTTCCCACTCCTGCTGATGGTGGCTGACTCACTGATAAAGGGTACCAGACTACCTCCTCACACGGCCCTTCCTGTCCCAGTCTCAGAAATCTCACTCAGGTGCCTAGTGAGGAGAAAGGGAAAGCCATGGAAATGACCCACCCCAGTTCTCCTGGCTGCCCAGTCCTTACAGATCCTGACCCAAGACAAAAGATGAGGTCTCTGGGATGGCAGAGGCTGAGAACTGCAAGGGTCAGAAACTGACAGGGAGGAAACAGGAGAAGCAGGGACAAACGCCAAGATGGGCTCACCTGAAGCCTCAAGAAATGGGGGCTAAAGAAGAGGGGTTAATGGAATACACACACCCAAATGGGGTGGGTGTGGACACTGTATCTGGCTGAGAGACAGGTGGAAACAGGGCAGAGTGTGAGAAAGGAGAAAGATAGGCAGAGATTGGGGGCGGGGGAGGCCCAGACCTGGAGGAAATCCAGAGAAATTGAGGGGTAGAGGAGGAGACCGCCCCCTCCCCATCGACAAGGGCTAGCAGGAGGATGTGGAGGGGGGGACTTGCGAAAATAAATATTTATAAATGCATTTTCTAAATTCTTTTTGCATTTTCCTGGTAAATTATTCATCTGTGTGTCTCCCGCTCCCCTATCTGCTAGAGGAGCTGGGGGGTCTTTTCTGTGTGCTCCCTTCCATCTTTCTCCCTATTCTCCTCCCCACGCCTCTCATCCCCTTCCTCTGCCATCCTCCCCTCCCGCTCCTCCTCCTCTTTCAAGCCTCCCGCTTCCGGTCTCCTCTGCAGGTCGGCAGACGAGGAGGGGCCGCCACCCCGAGGTGACCAGCTGCCACGCTCTGGATTTCTTCCCTGCCTTAAAGAAGAATAATCATAAGTCAGCGAGAGAGGGTTTAAAAAAACACGCCGTCGTCGCGGCAGTCTGGCACCCCCAACCGGGACCGCGGGAATCTTCCTCTGGAGGCCAGGATGCTGGGGCGGCCAGGCGGAGGCTGAGTGGACCAGGGGAGGGAGCTGGCTGGGGTCCGAGGCTCACAGCCAGTTCCCCGGGCCCAGACCAGCCTCTCGGGTCACACAGCCTCAGTTTCCCCCTGGGGGCTAGGCGCTAACTCCCAGCTGTGTGTGTCAGCAGGAGGCAGTCGAAGCAGTTTCCTGGCCACTCTGACAAGTGTTTGGTTGGGCACCAAAAAGAAACAGTTTGGGCCTTTTTGTTTTAATTTTGTTTTTGTTGTTGTTGTTGTTTTTGGTGCAGGGGGCGGTTCAAACCCAAGACCTTGCATGAACTAGGAAAGGGTTCTACTACTAAACAACACCCTAAATCCTTGGCTTTTGTTTTGGTTTGTTGGACAAGGTTTTATTGTGTGGCAGACAGGCTGACCAGGACCTCATGATACTCCTGCCTCAGCTTCCTGGGATCACAAGTATGTTGTCATCATGACCCAGATGAAACAATTTCTTCACAAAATGTGCTTCAGGTTGGCTCTGGAAATCCCAATACTCGGGAGTCTGAGGCAGGAGGACTGAGAGTTCGTGTCTAGCCTGGGCTGCAGCTAGATTGAGTTCCTGCCTCAAGAAAAAGAAAGGGGGGAGGGAGGAAGAGAGGAAGGGAAGGAGGAAGGGGTGGAGGGAGGGAGGGAGGGAGGAAGGAAAAGATGGAGGGGGAGGGAGGGAGAGAGGGAGGGAACAAGCCAGTATTCTGGACTGGGGATGTGGCTCAGCTGGTGGAGGGCTTGCCAGACATGCAGGAAGTCCTGGATTTAATCCCCACATAGCATAAAAACCAGGTGGTGGTGGGTGGCACACACCTGCAATCCCAGTACTGGGGACCTGGAAGCGGGAGGATTAGAAGTTCAAGGTCATCCTCAGACTTTGCTGCCGGTCTGTGCTGCATGAGTCCCTGACAAAACCAGGAACGCTGCAGTAAGTCCTGCCTGCCATCAGTCTGTGGCCTCAAGCCCAGGTGCCTTGGTTTCCTGGCAAGCTGGACCTGGCAGCGAGGCCTCCCTGGGGTTCATGGAGGGCAACTGTCGTTCCCGTTCACAGTGCTGTGTGCTCTACATGGGGCACTCGGTGGGCCCCTGTTCTGTCCTTCACCCACACGGGACCCAAACCCATTAGTTCTTCCCACTCAGCACCTGGAGGCTGCCTCTCAGGCTGAGCAGGAGGAGCCACAGGGGTGCAGCACAGTGCTCCCTATCACTGGACCAGTCTGACCCTAGCAGCTTTGGGTCCCTGCCACAGCAGTGGAGGGGGCTCCTCTAGCCTCAGCCTCTAGGTGTCAGGTTCTGGGTCTAGGTTTGGACTTTGCTTTTGGACCTCAGCTCCCCTCATCACTTCCCCTCCAGCTGTGTGGGTCTCAGGAGACGGCACCGCTGTAGGAACAGGTTCAGGGAATCTCACCTGTGTCCCCCCCACTCGCTCTGACCTGGAGACTACTGCATATTGGGGACTTGGGAACCAGGTTCACGGGTGATAGTGTCTTCCCAGGCCCACTCTTGAAGAAGCTGTGAGGTCATTGCATGGTGGGATCTTGCCTTCTTCACTCTTGGTTTTGTCTTGTTTTTGTATGTACTTTTTGACATGTGTTCCAGTGTGTGCATGTATGTAGGCTGTATTGGTCAGGGTTCGCCAGAGCAGTGGATCTTAACCTTCCTAATGTTGTGGTCCTTTAATATAGTTCCTCATGCTGAGGTGACCCCCACCATACAATTTATTTTGTTACTACTTCGTAACTGTAATTTGGCTAGTGTTATGAATAGTAATGTAAATATTTTTGGAGATAGAGATTTGCCAAAAGGGTCATGACCCATAAGTTGAGAACCACTGCTTAAGAGGAGCAGAACGTCTATACACACACACATTTGTGTCCATTGGATATATATCTATAGAGATGTTCTAATGTATAAATATATTTCTACATTCATTGTGTGCATGCCATACATCACACATGTGTATGCATGTGTGTATCCATATCTAGACAGATGGATGACAGGATAGATAGATAGATAGATAGATAGATAGATAGATAGATAGATAGATAGAGGCAGACAGACAGACAGACACAGACAGACAGAGAAATTTATTAGGATGGCTTACAGGCTGTGGTCCAACTATTCTAACAACGGCTGTCTACCAAGAGAAGGTCCAAGAATCCAGTAGTTGTTCAGTCCATGAGACTGGATGTCTCAGCTGGTCTTCAGTACACAGCAGAATTCCAAAGAAGTAGGCTCTAATCCAGTGAAGGAATGGACTTGCCAGGGAAAGCAAGGGCAAGCAGGCAGAGAGAGCGAGCTTCCTTCTTCCATGTCTTTATTTAGGCTGCCAGCACAAGGTATGGCCCAGATTAAAAGTGGGTCTTCCCACTTTAAAAGATCCAAATTAAAAGTGGATTTTCCCCAGTTCAAATGCTTTAATTAAGAAAAAAAAATATCTCTCACAGGTGTGCCCAGCCATTTGGGTTTTGGTTAATTCCAGATATAGTCAAGTTGACAACCAAGACCTGCCATCACATGGGGGTTCGTGTGCATGTTTGTCTGCTTACATGTGAAGCAGGAGACCAGCCTGGGTGTCCTTCTTAATCACTCTCCATCTTATTTTTTGAGGCAGCATCTCTCATTGACAGTGGAGCTCAATGGTGGCCTAGGCTGGCTGTCCAAGCGCCAGTGTCCTTCTGTCTCCAGCTGCTCAGAGCTATGTGCCACTAAAGCTGTCCCACTTTCCCAAGCTCTGGGGATCCAGAGTCGATTCCCATGTTTGCAGGGCCAGCACTTTCCAGACTGAGCCATGGCTCTAGTCTCCCCCAACTCCCTCCCTCTTCCTGCTCTTCACCACTGTCAGTGCCACTTGAGGCTTGTTCTAAGAGTGGCCTCAAACTCACTATGTAGCAAAGGATGACCTTGAACTTCCGACCCTCCTGCCTCCACCTCCAAGTGTGGGGTTATAGGCATGCACCACCAAGTCTGGGTTATGTGGTGCTGAGGATCAGTGCCAGGTCTGTGTGCATGCTAGACAAGTACTCTACCACTTGGGTCACATTCCCCAACCCCTGAGGCTTTCTTTGGGTACCAATGATGACTAGAAAATGCAGATGACCTGGTCTGCTGCTCCTTGATGGCATGTCTCCAAGGCATCAACGCAAGGCTGCAGGAGTCCCCTTGAGCCAGCACACCACAAATCTTCCTCACACCTCTGTCAGAGCGGGTTTGGATCCTCCTCTCTGAACCAGGTTCCTCCAGGAAGCCGATGAGGTCAGATGGGTGGAGACCCAGACTGGCAGGTCTTCCTCTTCCTGAGGAAGTCAGTGTGGCCAAGGGAAGGTGAGCAGGCCACTGTATCCTCTGCCACAAACTCAAGTGTCTGAGAGGAGGAATGAAACCTGGTGGCAGAGATGGAAAATTCTAAATTCTTTTCAACCAGAGCTGCTTCTCTGTCTGAAGCTCAGCAGGACCCAGGCAGTGGGGGTGGGGGTGGGTTGGGGGGGTGTCAGGTGGGGGAGCTGCAGCGTGACCTCCACAAGCCCTCCACCAGGGTAAAGGGTAGGAGCTGTGTTATACTGCAGGAGAGAGGGAAGCCCCTGTGAGGGATATGTGTTTGCCCCACCCCAGCAGGAAGTGGGCTCACCCCATCCTCCTTTACTTTGGGAGCTTGGGAGTCTGAATCTCCAGGAGGGTTCTGGAAGTCTTTGCCAGAGGCTTTTCTGGGAGGACAGGGTGTCTGTATGTGCGCTTGTGCATGTGTGTGTGAGAGTATATTGTGTGCACCTGTGTGCATGTATCTCTCTGTGTGTGCATGCCTGTACATGTTTATGTATGTATGAGTGTATATATATGCATATTGGTATATCCATATGTCTACGTAGGGTGTGTATACATACATATATGTGTGTATGTGCATGTCTGTCTATCCCTGTGTTTGTGTCTCTCTATGTCTGGGTGCTTGTCTGTGTGTCTGTTATGGCTGTGTATGTGTAAGTCTGTGTATGTGTAAGTCTGTGTATATTTGTATCTCTGTGTGTGCTTGTGCCTCTCTATGTCTATGTGCTTGTCTGTGTGTTTGTGTGTCTGCCTGCCTCTGTGTGTGTGTGTGTGTGTGTGTGTGTGTGTGTGTGTGTTTGAATGGGTGTATGTATATGTGTGTGTGTGCATGTGTGTGTTTGTGTTTCTCTATGTCTGGGTGCTTGTCTGGGTGTTTGTGTGTCTGTCTTTGTCTTTGTGTCTGTGTGTACTTTCTTGCCTGTTGTTTTCAGTGTCAGTGGTCAGATTGATGATTTTATAGTCAGGTGTGTGGTTTCCTCAGAATCAATTAGTACAATGACTCCCTCCCCATAGAAAGAAAGAGAGATTAATGTTTTGGTCAATAAGTTAAGACTATGGAAAGGTGTTCTTCAAAGAACACATCATGTGGGGAGAGAACTCAAGGGCACTGACTCAATCTGAGCAGCTGTAGAGTTAGGGTAGGTACTGTGGGTTTCAGATAACTACAGAAAGAAAGCTCTAGAAAGAATGCCTTGAGCTGACTTAAGAGGGCTCAGGCCTGGGGAAGCCAAATCTCAAAGGTCACACAGACTTGGGAAGCATCTGGTCCCCTCGACCTCAGCTTGGGGGTGATTGTGCCTGAGGCCTAGAGTAACCAGATCTTTGCCTTCCAGTCCTAGAGAGGAGCTGCCCCATCTGCTCCTCTTCAGTGCCCTGTTTGAAAGGTCCTTGAATGGAGAGCTCACCTGCACCCTGAATTCTGGTCTCATCCACCTAAACTTAGAGGTTTCTGTTCTCCTGCGGCGGGGTGAGGTGGGGTGGGGGGGTGGGTCAGGACACCAGTGCTCAAGACCTGGGACCCCTACCAAGACATAGCACTGTTGGATATCACAGGGTGTCACTGACTTCCACAGTGGCCCTAGGAAGAAAGACTCAACGTTGTCTTCACCACTCCACATGGAAACTAAGGCTCAGTGAGGGAAGGTCCCTTACCTGAGAGGTCCACCCATAGTCTCCTTTCCTACAACTAAAGTGAGCCTTTGTCTCAAAAGAAACCTCTCAACAGTTCATCCACAGGACTTTTGCAACATGGAAATTGTCTTCAGCCCCAATGGCCTCCATCTAGTGTTTTGAGAAGATCTCCCCATGCAGCACTCACTGACTGGGGACTGGAGCTCACTGTGTAGACCAGCTAGCCTCAAACTGTGCCAGCTGGGATTGCAGGCATGCACCGCCACACCAGCTTCAGAATTTGTCTTCTGATGCCAGGTGCTTTCACCGAGCAGAACTGGGATTACACCATGCACCATGCACCTGACTTTCTTTCCATAAATGAATACTATCTCAGCACGAATGTATGCTCATTTGTTCATGAAACGGAGGGCACCATGTCACTTCCATCTTTGGTTCCTGTGAATGATGTGACTGTGATAATGAGTGTGCAAGTGTCCTTTGAGACCCTGTTCCAATTTTTGGAGGCAGACATACAGAAGTGGATCAAGCATACAGTAGTTCTTTTCTTTTATTTCTTTTGGGGGAACCAGTATCCTGTTTCCATAGCAACTGCACCATCAGGTCAGTGCTTCATCTTGTTTCCATAGTGACCGAACCATTGATTCAAAGCATCCTCTTCACATCCTCGCCAACACTTGTTATTCTCTTTCTCTTGACTGTGGCCATCCTGACATGTGGGAAGTGGTACCTCCTGGCTGGTTTGTTTTTAAAATTTAGTGAGTGAGAGTGTGTGTGTGTGTGCGTGTGTGTGTGTGTGTGTGTGTGTGTGGTGAGTCTATGCACATCTGCCACTGTGTGCATGTGGGGGGTCAGAGGACAATTTTGTGAATTTATTTCTGTCCTTCCACCTTTCATGGCTTCCAGGGATCAAACTCGGTTGTCAGGTTTGCTAGGCAAATGCTTTCATCTGCTGAGCCATTTTGCTGACCTCTTGGCTTGTTTTTGTTCCTTTTGAGAAGGTCTCCTGTGGTCCAGTCTTGAACTCTTTCTATGTAGCTAAGGCTGGCCTTGAACTTGACAGCAAGGCCATGTCTATACAGCAAGGCTCATGATGGCTCTCAGTGAAACTATGTCGTGAGCCACAGGCCTACAAGAAAATTGGACTAGCCCTACATGCAGGACCTGTGGGCCCTTACCCTGGATGGGATTTGTGATTTTGTGAGTCTCAGAAGAAAGATGACACCTACAGAGCCCACAGACATGCCAAGAGTCCTCCCCAAGCCTAGGCAGGGCCCTGGGAGTCACCCAGTGGATGCTCCCACTCGCAGTGGCTGTAAGAAGTACCCAAGTGGCTGGGAGATGCTTCTAGCACAGAATTCCTCAGGCTGGTGGCTGGCCATTCCCAGCCTCCTCTGTGAGGCCTCCTTGTGAGCTACCGCTGTGGCTCAGCTGTCATCCCCTAGCTCTGTAGCTCAAGCTTTCCCTCAGCAAGGCTGAACCAGGGCGGGCAGGATCCACCTGGGACAGGGAGACACATTCTCAGAGACTGTCAGTTTCACACGCACACAACTTGACCCATGTGTGTGTACTAACACACAGACACACAACATTCTGACACAAGGGTGGCACAGCCATGATCCAAACCAAGCTCCCCTCATGCACAGACGCATACAGAATACTCTCACAATCTGTCAGGATGGCCAGCCAAGAGACAGAGAATAAAATACAGCACCCCTGCCACACACATATGCACACACGGCCCTGACACAAAGGTGCACATGGACAGGATCACAGCCCCCCATATCCATGGGCACAGAGGCACACAGCAGCACACTCACAAACAATGCCGCATAAACACACATATCATCACATGCACAGAGCCACAACTGGCTTCACTACCCCTTTTCCAGTGAAGGGCCTCAGTTTCCTCATCTGCACAATGGGTGGGATCCAGGTCATGGTTAGCATGGACTAGTTGATGCTGTCTACATACAGTCAGAGCCCTGGAAGCCAGATTGGGGGAGGTGCATCTTCCTTCCTGGGAGACACCCAGGCTCACATCATCCTGCAGCCTCCAGCCTGGCTTCCCCTGGGGAACTGGACTTCTACTTCTCAGTGTGGTTCTGGTCTCCACCGGGCCCCAAACCCAGCAAACAATTTTGCATATATTTAAATCTCTTCTGTGAGCTCCCAGGCTCCACCCCCCCCAAAGGAGAGAAAGAAATGACAAAGGCGTCATTTGTCTCCGTCGAGCACCCCATCTATCAGGGTCGCCGAGCCCGTCGCCTCGAATGAGGCGCGCACCCGGGAAGGCCGCTTTAATGGGCTCCGCGTGTGACTGCAGCCGGGCGGTGCAGGGCCGGCATTTGCATACATATTAAACGGAGCAGTAAAAAATGCAGACATGCAAACCATTTGGACGGCTCCTCGCACACAGCCTGCCAGGAAATCAATCTTTGGGTTTCTTAAAGGAAACCTGCTCTAGAGAAGGTGGGGATGCCTTGCAGCCCACGGCCCTGGGAGGGGAGCAGAGAGGAAACGCCAGTCAGTCAGTGGTTTGTCCTTGTGTCCACCGGGGCCTTCCCAGCCACAGGGAATCAGGGTCAGTGAGGGGAACACTGTGCTTCCTGCTATATGCCCTGCTATATAGAAATGGGAGGCTCTGCCTCTGAAACTCGTCATTGAGAGCTGGGTGAGCTCCCTATCTTTGTGTCTGGGGTGGTGGTGGTGTGCTGAGCCACAAGCCCAAGGCTACCCAGGCACTAGGGTCTCTGGAGGTTCTCCACTTCTCAAGCTGTGTGACTTTAGGAGAGTCACCAACCTTTCTGTTTTCTTTTCTTTCTCTTTCTTTTCTTTTTTGTTGTTTTTGGGGTTTTTTGTTTGTTTGTTTTCTGAGACAGGGTTTCTCTGTGTAACAGCCCCGACTGTCCTGGAACTTGCTCTGCAGATCAGGCCGACCTTGAATTCAGAGATCTGCTTGCCTGCACCTCTCTGTGAGTTCGAGGCCAGCCTGGTCTACAGAGTGAGTTCCAGGACAGCCAGGGCTGTTGCACAGAGAAACCCTGTCTTGAAAAACCAAAAACCAAACCAAACAAACAAAACAAAAAAGTCTGCAACACCACTCCAGCTAACCTTTCTGTTTTCTAAGCAAGCAGTATAATATGTCTCCTCTATAGTGGAATCTTTGGTTAAAGCAGATCAAGCTTGTAAAACACTGGCACTCAGCTGGAGTCTGGTGGTGTACACCTTTAATCCCAGCACTGAGGCAGACGCAGGCGAATCTCTGTGAGTTCTAGGCCAGGCTGGTCTATATAGTGAGACCCTGCTTCAGGAAACAAGCAAAAACTACTGGCAGAGGAAATACAAGAGGGGCCTCCGTGCTGTGTGTGCTCTTTTCTGTCTGCACAGTAAGCCACTCTTCCCCAACTCCTGACCTAGACAGTGGCACACTCTCATGGGAACTTCCAGCACCACAGTAGGGGCGGGTGACCCTGAAATGCATCCCTGCTACATTTCAGCAGGATGGGGCACCTGAGCAGACAGATCCCCACTCCCTGGGAGAGACAAGTGGCCATGCCAGCCCCCAGCCCTCTGAAGTCCACTGTGCGGATGAGGAAACTTGGAGTGGGCTGGAGGTGCCAAGGCCACTGAGCATCAAGGTGGTAGAGATGGAGCTGGGCTATTGGCTGAGGGGGCAGCCTCTTCCCCGGTGTGTAGGAGGCAACTCTCCCACCAGAAATGCCATGCAATTAGGAGAGAGAAATGGGCCTGGAGCTCATTGGCCTGTGGGTGACTATTTGGTAACTAGCAAAGTAGAAGGAGGGGAGGAGAAAAGGAAGTTTCCCAAGTTAGCCCAACTGGCCCCCCTTGCACAGGGTGGCTGGCGTTTCTCCGTACCTGCAGAGCCAGGTCGGGATGCTTGTCCCAGTGGGAGCCCCCCTGCTCCAGAGACCCTGGGGTTAGAGTGGGATTATCCTGTTGCGGCTCTGAGCAACCTGGCAGCGACTTCTGCAGTCCTGTGTGGGTTGCAGCCTGGAGCCAAAGGAACCAACAAGTCGTCCCCCCCCCCCGAGGGCTGTGGCCCCCAAGATATAGGTTGGGCTATGCCTACTCGGCTTGGGGTGGTTGGCCTGCTTCTCTGCCTCCCTAGGAGGCAAGCACTGGAGTCTCAGTCTCTCTACCTCCCTCAAAAGCCAGAGGTGGAGGCGATGAGGAGGGCTGGTGGGGGATGGGTGAGGGGGGTCGAAGTTACTGGACCCTGGAGGCGATTGCTCAACCTGGGGGAGCCTGGCCGTAGGGCCTGCAGGCCCCACTCTACTGCCCCCCCCAGTCCTCCCTCCCTCCGGCCCGCATAACAAACATTCCTCGCCAACCAACCCCTGCAGCAGCAGCTGGGAAGGGGGAAACTACTGCAGACAGCAGGCGGCCGCCAGAAACTCTTAACCCCTTAGCTTCCAGCTGCTGGAGCCCACCACCCCAGGGAGGGAAGTCTTGATTGCCAGAGACTTTCCAGGCTCCGGTGACCTGGTCAGGTGATTGGTCTGGATCAACAAGTCGTCAATCTGTCTATCAGAAACTCACTCAGAAGTTTCCAGAGCTCCCCCTGGACCAGGCCAAGGCCCTAGGGTGTGGGGTGGAGGTGCTTGGGGACTCATTGAACTTTCCCAATTAGTGTTCTGCCTGAATCGGGGGAAGGGGCTCCCACTAAGTACCCAAGGGCTTCCTTGTCCCTGGAAGTGATCAGATTAGGGAGCTTTGGGCAGACACTTACTGTGGGGATCCCGCAAGTGGAGAGCACACCGCAAGGGACAATCCTCTGGAGAGGAAACTTGACATGGTCTAGTTTCTCCAGTAAATAACTCAGGGCCTAGGAGAGGCTCAGTCAGAAAAGCCTTTGCCACACTGTGAGAGGACCTGAGTTGGATCCGATCCCTAACACCTTCATCAGAAACCCATGCCTGGTAGCCTGTAATTCTAGTGCTGGAGTAGGGGAGAGGCAGAAGGATCCCTGGGGGAATCCCTGGGGTTCCCTGACCTGCCTATCTAGCCTAATTAGTTATCTTCAGGTCCCAGGGAGAGAACCCTTCTCAAAGGAGGTAGAAAAGGTCTGAGGACCAGGCTGGCCTTTGGCTTCCACATGTGTGCATAAATACACACAAAACAACCACCTAGTTGAGGGGATTCATGAACAAATCAATACACTTGGTCCAGCACACCTGAACACACCAAAGTGCCACCAACAGGATACAGCCCACACACATCCTGGCATAGACTCTCCTGTAGCCAGTGCAGCGCCCCACCCCAGCTCCAGACTGGCTAGTCCTCTGGGAAAAGTCAGCACACCTGTATACACCTGGAGCCCCCAGAATGCCCCAAGGAGACAGAACGTTGTTGTTAGGGAGCCTGAGAGTGCTGAGAGAGACCTCATAGCCTCCAGGAGTTTTGAAGGAAGCTGATATCAAGCAGCTGGCCTAGGCCCCCACCAAGGGGCAGGCCTCCCAGGGAGGAAGCTAGAATGCCAAACAGGCTCAGTGTTAGTAGCCACAGGAACGGGGATCCACTGCCCCCCACCTCCCAGGCACACACACACACTCCGGCCACCAACTCACCAACCCTACCCAGTCCCTGGCTTCTCTTTCTGTCCTGGGCCTCAGGTCCCCTAGAGAGGCAGATTCAAGGCCTAGAAACCCAGGAGCCACTTGGAAAGGGCTGCTAACCAAAGGGCAGCTAACCCACGCAGCTTTCTGGTGCACGTGCTGTGTGCGTGTGTGTCCCTTTCATTTCCTAAAACATGAAGAAACGAGCTAGAGAGGAGAGATGGTGGGAAGCTCTAGATTGCAATGTGTTTACCACAGAGAGCTCTCCCACCCCACCCCCCACCCATTCCTTTGAGAAAGGATGGCTTCAGACTCACTGCATAACTGGATCTCCTGCCTCCACCTGTCACCCAGAACTGGGATGACAGATGTGTGTCACCACATCTGATTTATGCAGTACTGGAGAATCGAACTCATGGCTTTGTCTATACTTAGCATTGTATCAGCTAAGCCACACTCCCAGCCTTTAAATTCCTTCTTTTTGATGAAAGTGTGGCAGCACTCAGCTTGTCAGTGTACCACAGAGAGTTTTTCTGATGGGATGAGAGGAGGAAGTCACTGGCCCCACTTCATGCACAACCATGAGGTCTCTGGGTTCCCCTGGCTAGCCCAGACTTCTCAGGACAGATGGAGAAGCAAAACGCAAATTCAATCTGTGGTTCTGTGTATGTGAAAACTGAGGCCCAGAGAGACTAAGACACTTTCCCAGAGTCACACAACTCCCAAATAGGCCTGGAAAAAAAAAAAAAAAAAAAAAAAAAAAAAAAAAAAAAAAAAAAAACAAGTAAGTACCTTTGGCCCTTCCCTCCAGGTCCTTCTGCTGTTTCCAAATGTCCTTGTGGTCCAGTCCAGGCTACAGGACCCAGTGTCTATGGTCAGTGCTGTCTCCTCCCTTGTCTGGGTTGGGAGAGCAAACGTAGGCCAGTGTGAAGTCTGTGTGTGGAGCCTTCAGGGGAAAACGCCTGGGATGCATCCCCAGAGGAGAGTTACTCTGTGCCCAGACTGGCAGAGGAGTCATCAGACCTGTACATGTCTCCAGCACAAGGTGGACTGAATTCTTTCCCCAGGGTCCTTTAGAAGGCTCATGGACTGAATGAACCCTTCTAGTCATTAGAATTTCTATATGGATTCCTCAAACTCAGAGTGTCACCAAATCAGTGCCCTGGTTGTCCTAGTGAAGCAAACCTGAGTCCTTGGGCCGTGCCCAGATCCTATCTCTGAAACCGAATCACAATGGGGGAAGAGAGTGACATCAGTGTCACCCATTTCATAGATGGGAAGCCTGAGACACACAGCTAATAATCAGTGAGGCTTACCCTAGGGTATGGCTGTGGTGGGTACCCAGAGACACACTCATTTACCACTAGGCCTCCTGGCCAGGGGCCTGCCCTGCCCCTGCCTGTGTGGCCCTTTGTCACAGCAAGCAGACTCTGGATTGACAGTGGGTGCCCCAACTCCTCACCCTGTTTATACATCTCACATCCCCACATCTTTTTTGTTTTGGTTCGTTTTGTTTTGAGACAGAGTTTCTCTGTGTAGCCCTAGCTGTCCTGAAGCTCACTCTGTAGACCAGGCTAACCTCGAACTCAGAGATCCATTTGCCTCTGCCTCCCCAGTACTGAGATTAAAGATGTGTGACGCCACTGCCTGGCACAATCTATATTATTTGTTTATCACTCTAGCTTGGGTCTATCCTAAACTTCTGCTCCAGTCCTCTCCCAAGATCCTATTGTGACTGTAGCTGTGGGGAAACACACACACACACACACACACACACACACACACACACACACACACCCTCACCTCATACACTGCTTACAAGTGAATGGTCTAACCTGGGCATGTGGGTGGAACAGCCTGCCTAGGGGTGATGGTTGCCTGGTATCACAGCACCCATGACTTGGCAGAGTATGGCTTGAGAGATGGAGCTCTGTAATTGTCACCACTTTCATTCCCCTGAGTTCAGTGTGGCTGATAAATTCCCACTTCTTCCATTTCCTTCACATACCAGGTTAACACTCAAGCTGCTCATGTCCACTAAATGGTAAGAAACCAACAATGTGTGCCAGGAAAGATACCTCTCTTTGTGCAGAAGTGATGGTTGCCATGGTCACCAACCTCCAAGATGGTCTCCAAACGATTCCTGCCTTCAGGCATTTACAGGCTGTATTGTCCCCTTCCACAATGAGTAGGGCTGGTTGGGAACCAATACAGTGTGAGGAAACGACTGATGTGCTGTCCAAGGCATGGCCATAAAGGTTTTTTTACACTGCTCAATCTGGTGGAAATCAGCTGCCATCTTGGAAGGAAACTCAAGCAGCCCTGTGGTTCAAGAGACAAGTCTGTAGGAAATACCTACCCCATGCTCAGTGAAGCCTTCAGACAGCTGCAGCCACAGTGACCTCAGGCTGGGGACAGCGGGGGTTGGGGGTGGGGGGGTGGGGGGGCAGTGCAGCTGAATTCCTGCACTACTATTTATCTACTGAAACTGAGATAAAACGTGCTTGTTGTTTTAAGTGTGGGGCCACTTGTTATGCAATGGTCGGTGACTAATACAAAAACAGAGAGAACTATCATCCATAGGCCTCCCAAAATTCATTCCCAGGCATACTGACCCAAGGACATGCTTTGGAAACTACTCTTAGTGAATGCAGGCAGACCATGGCCTGCTTCCTGGTCAAGATTCCTAGGGCTCTGGCTTGTTTGAGCAGACCCTTCTGGCCATGGGAGCTGTTCTAACCCTGCATTTCTCAGAAACTCTGGGATTCTGCCATCAGAATCCTTTGGGACACAGGACCAAAGTGTCACATGATCTCCTGAGGTCTTGCCTTGACTCTGTGCACCCTTGGAGAGAAGGGTGTTTCCGGGTACCCCACCATGCTCCTTTGACAGGGGTCCCTATCCCTGTGCAAGCTAGCTGCTCCCAAAACACAGAGGGACATTTCTCTGAGGAAATACAACCGTGGTCTTAAAACACGACCCACTGGAAAATGGCATTGGATATAGAAAAATTCATTTCACACACAACTTTTTCAGGCTGAATCCACCCCCTTCAGGGAGGCAAGGCAGTGCTCAGCAAACCACATTCTTTCGGGTCCCTGGGGCCTTGTGGGGGTGGGAACGGAGCTCTGTGTGCACACTAGAAGGCAGAGATCTTTCTTTTCTGGTACAGGCATAATTCCCCCCTGGAGTAGCTCTGTTCTTCCTCACATAGCATCGAAGGGTTCTCCAGCCCCAGAGCCTTCACTTGCAGACCCCAAAAGTTGGCCACATCTCCCCTGTGAGCTTGGAGCAACAGCAGGAGTGAGGTGAGGAGTCTGCAAATATTGAACCCGAGTCTCCCATCCAACCCTACAACCCTATGCAGGCCAGCTGTTGCAGAGTCTGGGCAAGATCCCCAGCTTATCTGAGGCACATAAAAGGTTGGAGAGAGCTGGGCTGAGCCCTGGAAAGGCTGGCTCAAGGAGCCCCTCATCCTGATGCACGGAAACCCCCTCTCCCCTCCTAGGTTCTCTGTGCTGGTGTAGCCTCTCACAGGGGCACCTGGCTACATTTCCTGAAAGCCCATCCCATGCCTCTGCTTTTTCTCTGCCTCCTTCACTCACCATAGAAAGCCATAGAAGGGTCATGGTAAGACAGGGTGGGAAGGGGAGAGACCCAAATTAGAGGCAGTGTAACAGTACCGTAAAGACCTGCTGCCCTACCTGGGCGTGGGAACTCTCTGCACTTGGGAGGTGGCGGCAAGAGGATCAGGAGCTCAAGGTCAGTCTCAGCTACACTGTGAGCCAGGGGCGGGGTTACAGAGACCCTGCCCAAAGGAGCAGGAGGAGGAGGAGGAAGGGGAAGAAGAGGAAGAGCGGGAGGAGAAGCAGGAGGAGACAGTCAGCCCTTTTGAGGCCACTGCCTGTGATGTCTCTCAGCAGCTTCAGCACCGGCCTCTCCGGCTTTTCAGATGAGCTGGGTTGGTGGCGCTCAGTGGCAAAGCACTTGCCCAGGTGTGGGGTGCAGGGCGGGGTGGGAGTCCCCACACCTACCTCACCCCACCAACCAGGGGGCAGCTAAGAAGTTGGAGAGGGCAGGGATGATGGTCACAGCTCACTGGAAGGGACAGGAAGGGATAGATCTGCACGAAGACCTTGGGTCTGGACCGACCCTTGCTCATACTCTGTACCATGTCAATCCTCTTGGCAGGGGAGGCTAGCAGGCCCAACTTAGGCACACATGGCACAAGATGGGAATCAGACAGTCAGGGAACATCACACTGGTTACAGAGAAGACCAACACCTCCCTCCCCAACCTCACCTCACAACATAGGGGGTTCCAAGCCTTGGATGCACCTACCAGAAAGGTTCAGAGGTCATAAGTGTGCTCAGAAGTATGTTGGACATGGGGTATCTGCCAGTGACAGACAATTCTCCTCTTCCCCAGTTTTCTACCTAGTGTATCTCCTCCACCTATGTCAGAGGTCCCCAGAGCCCATGATCCTGAGGATATCTCTTCTCCATTCCAAACAGAGCGTCCCAGAAGCCACTGGGAAGAAGGGCACAGCAGCTTCTTAAGAATGGTTCTCAGGTTGGGTGGTGGCACACACCTTTAATCCCAGCACTCGGGAGGCAGGGACAGGTGGATCTCTGAATTCAAGGCCAGCCTGGTCTACAGAATGAGTTCCATGACAGCCAGGACTGTTACACAAAGAAACCTGTCTCAGGCAGGGGCGGGGTGGGGGGTGGGGGGCGTTCTCAGTGGCAGGCAAGGTGGCTCAGTGGGTAAAGACTCTTGACCCCAGCAAGTTGTCCTCTGATCTCCACATGCTTGCTGTGACATGGGCCTGCCCACACATATAATAACAGGCAAATAAGTAAGTGGATGTGATCTTAAAAGGCTACTGGCTGGTGAGAGGTTCAGTGAGTACTGCCACACAGCCTGAAGAACCCAGTGGAATCCCTTGGACCTACATTAAAAAAAAATTCAAGCGTGGCAGCTGAGATCATATCTATGATCTCAGCTCTGGGAAGGCTGAGGCAGGAGGATACTGGGTTGGCTGGCCAGACAGTCTGGCTAGTTGGTGACTCCAAGTTCAGTGAGAGACCACATTTCAAAAAGTAAAGTAGAGGCTAGGCATGGTGGCGCACACCTTTAATCCCAGCTCTCTGGAGGCAGAAGCAGGTGGATCTCTGTGAGTTCCAGGCCAGCCAGGCCTAAACACAAATACATACACACAGAGACACACTGTAGGTGAAGACTGATTGAGGAAGATACCCAGTGCAGACCTTTAACCTCCTTATGCATGCATACACAGGTACACACACACACACACACACACACATATACACACAAACACACACACTAACATCACACACACACAGATTCTCATGTGCCAGTAGGAAGAGATCCTGGTCCAGGGACCACAAGAAGGGTGAGCGAACTGGACCCTTTGAATCCACTTTGGGGATAATTGACAGGTCGTCCATCTGCTATAACAAAGGACCTAAGAAACACTGATGTGCCAGATGGGACTTTTTTGTTAAAGACAAGGTCTCACTAAGTAACCCTGGCTGTCCTGGAACTCACTCTGTAGACCAGGCTGGCCTTGAACTCATAGAGGTCTGCTTGCCTCTGCCTCCCAAGTGCTGGGGTTATAGGCCTGCACCACCGCTGCCAGTCCAAATTTACTTTTTACTTTTTGTGTTTATGTGTGAGGTCCCATGAGTTTATGTGCCCCACAGGCATGCAGGTGCCTGTGGAAGCCAGAGGGTGCCAGATCCTCTGTCATTTACAGGGGGGTGCTGGAGACTGAATCAGAAACCTGAGAGCAGTGAAGTCTCTCAGCTGCTGAGCCATCGCTCCAGCCAGGGGACTGTTTACAAACAGGGTCTCAGAGCAGCTGCTTCGTGACTTCCCACTGTGTGCCACATTCTGCCCCACTCTTGATCCCATCACCTTCACGAGTCCCCTCCTTGATGAGTCTACTCCCAGGAAATACCTCTTCCAGGACAGAGGCGTGCCCAGTTTGTCCCCAAAACCTTGCCTAGTGCCAGAGGCTGGGACTCGAACGCCAGTGCTGCCTCCCTGCCAAGCTCAGGACTCTACTCTGAACCAGGGCAGGAAGTGAGGCCCAGCAGCCCCAGGACCTCACATCAGGGATCATTAGTGCTGCTCCTCCCAGCCTGGGACACAGAGGAGTCCCCATCGCCACACTCCCCAGGGACACCATGAGGACAAACTGGGCAGGCAGGTCAGGCTTATGTGGTGGTTAGCATCAACTGTCAATTTGGCAGACTCTAGAGCCACGCAGGAGACTTGTGGGGGATGGAGTGGGAAGAGCGACGCGCTGTGGGTATCCCCATTCCTTGGTTGGGACCCCGGACTGTATGAAGTGGAGTAAGGGAGATAAGACACGCTACGAATCCCCGGCTCTCTGCTTCCTGACTGTGGATGGATGTGGCTGCTGCGGTCTGGATTCGCTAACACGCTGTGGGGACAGGCAAAGTAAACACTCCTTCCTTAAGTGGCTTTCGTCAGGGTGCTTTATCACGGCAACAGAAAAATAACCGAGACCGCACCTACACACGCCCTCAATGTGGGTCACCTTGTCTGGCCTTTTCAGGGCCAGGGACACGCTAGGCATCAAGCAAGGGGTCAGAAAGGATTTTGAGAAAAACTTTTGAGTCAGACTTAATGACACAGGCCGATTATCTAACACTGGGGAAGACAAGACGGGGTGAGGAGTTCAAGACCAGGCTGGACTACACGGTGAAACTCTGTCTCAAAACACACCATCACCACCACCATCACAGCACAACCACACCATCACCACAACAACCACACCATCACCACAACAACCACACCACCATCACCATCACCACAACAACCATACCATCACAACAACCACACCATCACCACAACAACCACACCATCACCACAACAACCACACCATCACCACAACACACCATCACCACAACCACACCATCACCACAACAACCACACCATCACCACAACAGCCACACCATCACCACAACAGCCACACCATCACCACAACAACCACACCATCACCACAACAACCACACCACCATCACCACAACATCCACACCATCACCACAACAGCCACACCATCACCACAACAACCACACCATCACCACAACAACAACCACACCATCACCATAACAACCACACCACCATCACCACAACAACAACCACACCATCACCACAACAACCACACCACCATCACCACAACAACCACACCATCACCACAACAACCACACCATCACCACAACAACCAAACCACCATCACCACAACAACAACCACACCATCACCACAACAACAACACCATCATCACCACAACAACCACACCACCATCACCACAACAACCACACCATCACCATAACAACCACACCACCATCACCACAACAACAACCACACCATCACCACAACAACCACACCACCATCACCACAACAACCACACCATCACCACAACAACCACACCATCACCACAACAACCAAACCATCACCACAACAACCACACCATCACCACAACAACCACACCATCACCACAACAACCACACCACCATCACAACACTACCACACCACCACCACAGCTGTACAGCCACATCTTCTGAAAAGCAGAAGGACAAGGACCACGTCAAGAGGTAACCTCGACTGCCTTAGAGACCGACATCCATCTTCAGAACTCTTCTTCCCAAGCAAGACTACAGTGGGCAGCACAGCACTGGGCCAGAGAGACAGGAGGGCAATGACCGCCACGGCGCCCATCCTGCCCCTGCCTGGAACCCCTGAAGCCAGACCCACACAGGCCACCTCCAACAGCCCTGCCGGCTAGTCATACATTTGCTAGGATGAAGGACAACCTGCAACAGCTCCAGCCGAGGAGGGCTGCTCCCTGGGAGAAAGGCCGCCACGTTAAGGGTGTTTATCACAACTGATATCACGCAGAGGCCTATCTCACACCTCTGTCTTGCCGGTCAGGGCATAGCTGTCCTAGCTTGCGCATGCACCTGTGAGGTTCTTCCATGACAAACCTAACACCTTAGTCAGAACCTTCACCAGTCCCAGCTGCTTTGATACCAGCGTGGTTCTTATAAACCAGGCAGCCAGGGAGACACTCTTCAGGAGCTAGCTAATGCAACTGAGCTCTCGTCTGCCTGTCTCCATGCTGGAAAGCAGGAAGCCGGCACTCTAAGAGGTGATGTGAGGCTCCAAGGTCGCCCCATGGCCTCCAGCTATCACAGTCTCCAGCTATCACCCACCCCAGGACTGGAGACCCTTCAGAGACAAGCCACACCAACAGCCTGTATGTGTGAGTGACCCTAGCCAGTAGTCATAGCAAGGCCACACACACTGCCAACGTTTCTGTAAATGGGAATCATGGTGACAAAGATAGAAATTAAATCGGGTCACACAAGAAAGGCAGAGCTGGGGAGATGGCTCAGTGGGCAAAGCGTTTGCTGTTCAACCATGAAGGCCCGAGTTTGGATCCCCTACCCATAGAGAAGCCAGGAGAGGCAGAGCTTCCTCTAGTAACTCTAGTGCTGTGGAGGCGACAGCCAGGTAGATCCCCTGAGCCAATCAGTTGAGAGTCCCTGTCTGCAAAGACAAGGCAGAGAGCAAGTGAGGCAGGCGCCTCTAGTCTCTGTGTAAACATACATGCACCCTCAAACACATGTGCACACACCCACACAGTCACACACACATACATGTACCATGTACATATGCGGTCAACTTCCACCCAATTTCCAGGTAAGCAAGGAAACCATTGGGGTGGGCTCGGGGTGAGAAGGCTCAGGAAGGGAAAGTACAGTGGGCACCTGTCAAATGGGAGGAGTGGTCCCAAGCAGCTGTGTCACACAGCTGTCACAAGCTGGGTTCTCCAGATGAACAAGTCCAGGGCTGCCTCCTGGCAAGCTGAGTTACCTCCTGGTCCCTTACTTAGCTTTCTCATCTGAAGGAAACTTCCTTGGCCAGCCCGGCTGGGTCTGACGGGGAGTGCTGGTGAGTAACACAAGGGTGAGGGTGGTCTCTGAGGCTGGCGACAACAGCTCAGGATGACTTTTTGGGCCAAAGCTGAGGCCAGCACTGGGTGCCCAGATGCCCAGTCGGGAGCTGCCACTGTCACCACTGTTGAGGTCCTCATTACAGTAAGAAATAAAAAGGACTGTGGGGTCGGGGCAGTTACAGGACTGTGTCATAACTTATGACACTGGAAATCACTGAGAAACTGTTTAAATCACGACCCCCTGGTTCACTAGGCCTGGTAGGTCTCAGGGCAGCTGTTCCAGAACCTTCCGCATCCCCCTGCCTCCCTTTCATCTTCATCACACAGCCAGGGCCTGCAGAGATCACCAAGGGAGACAAGGCCTGGGCTGCTGCCAGTCTCAGAACTCACTCTCCTTGCTCAGCTCCATGCCTCAGTTCCCTCATCTGGAGAATGCCAACAGTAGCAAGTTTCTAGGGCCTGCTGTGGGCACTGCAGGGATCCTTGTGGGATGCTCACAGCCAGGCCACGTGTGAGCTACTCCTTCCTCCCTCATCCCAGACACTTTGCCTATTCCCAGTCCAAGGGTGGCATCTCCTAGGTGTTGTCCGAGAAGCAGTGGCCCTAGGAGTACCGAGAATAGAGGGGTGCCTATCCCCTGCGGCCGCTGCCTGCCTCAGTTCTGTGGCTGCCTGAGACCTCTGCCTCTGCCTGGCCTCTTAGTCCACAGAGCAAGGAATCTGAAGTTTCCTTTTGAGGGGCCAAATGGCTGACTTTGCAGTTCCTGCCCTCCTCAGGCCCACAGTCTGTGAGTCAGAAACCCAGAGGCTGCAACAGGGGATGGCTGGGGCTTCACCTTCAGTGAAGATGCTTAGAGGAGAGGCAGGGAAAAGAGAAGGTACCAGGAGCTGCTGGGAGCTCCACCCACCATCCTAAGAAATGCAGGTGCTCACTGGGTCCCCAAGGTTACCCTAGGGGCATGGCAGGACCCTACTTCTAGCTCACACATGGGGAGACCAAAGTCTTTTGGTCCCTGGATTGGGTTGGGTAGTCATTGGGTGCAAAATTGCCTGGCACCTGTGAGACATCGGGCAGGTTTTACCATTGCCATCCCATTTTACATATGAAGAAACTGAGGCTTAGGGAGGACAGCAACACCTCTCTGGCTTATCTCTAGGGAAACCTGGGACCAGCCTGAGTGTGCCCTGGCCAGGGCAGGAAGAAGACTGGGGTGGGAATGGGGGGGGAGCTGAAGAGGGGGCAGCGAAAACAAAACAAAACCCTACTAGTACTACACAGAGAGATAAAGGAATGTGGGTGGGGACAGGGTCCTGGGACCCCCCAGAGCCCCGGGTAGTTCCCCCTCCCTCCCAAGAGCGACCCCCAACTTCCCGGAAGACATCACCCCCAGCTGGGCGGGGAGAAGGCCCACCGCCCCCGAGCCGCCCAATCAGAGGCACTCCCAGTCTGATGGCGGAGGCGCGGACTGAGGGTTCCTCGGGCCTCCGGGCGAGCCCGCGGACCTGAACCCGACTCGGTGCCCCCGGCCCCCGCCCCCCAGCCTCATTAGCACCGACGCCCGTCGTCTCCCCTAGCTTTCCGGTGGCTCCAGAATTTAAAGGTTAAATCCTAACCTCATCTCAGCAGTTTCTCCGGGCTTTGCCTACCCAGCGCCAGTTGCTGGTAATTATATGCATCTCCGAGCAGCCAATCAGCTGTCAGACTGACAGATACTGATCTTTTCGTTTTATTTTTAGCTCTGTGCTTCCCCCTCTAGTTGCAAAAAAAAATTCTGTTTGTTCTGCAAGCCGCTGCCTGCAGTCCTGCAGCCTGCTCTCATCTCTCCTTCAGCAAAGCGCGAGCAGGCGGCCACCGAGGAGGGAGGCTCCATCCCTGCCCCAAAGCGGGTACAAAAAAAAGGCCTCTATCCCCAGTAGAGTCCGGCCAGGAGGAGGTTCGGCTGCTGCACTGGGCAGAGGCCCCCACGGATGCGCAGCTGAGGGAGAGAAGCTGGCCTTGACCTGGGGAGGTTGTAGCATGGAAGGGAAACGAATCCTATCGGTGGCGCCCAGGTGCTGGGAGAAAGGAAAAGACAAACGGACAGAAGGGCAGAGCTAGACCGAGAGTGGAGGGGGTTACACAAGCCAGTGACCTCTAGAAAGCAATCACTCCCACCAACTGAGCAGAAAGGTGCTCAGAGGTTACCACCAGCCCGAGGGCTGAGGAGGGGCTCCCAGTCCATGTCTGCAGGGCCAGGCCAGGCCAGGCACACTGGACCTCCCAGGTTGGTGCCTCGCCTGCCTTGGGAAGGGTCAGTGGTGTGCCCCCTGGAGTCCTCTTATGGATCACTCTAGAAGGCTCTACTGGCCTCCCTGAAAGCTCCTGTTCATACAGCAGGCTTTGGAGAGGCCAGCGCTGAGGGATAGAAATTACTAGGACTTTTCTTTCCATGCGGCAGCACTGAACAGTTTATAAAAATTCCCCTTGTGCCTGCACACTCTGCCCTATGCCCATGGTTGGTCACAAGGTGGAGAGAAGTAGGGTCAGGCCCGACGGGGTGATTCCATTATTTCTGTTTCTAGAAGGGCAGTCTAGCTTCTGGGTTTAGGATCCCAGGCACAGAAGCCTGGATTTAAGCCCGAAGTCACTGTTTACCAGCTCTGTAGCCCTAAACTAGTACAAGCTCTCAAAGTCACAATGCCCCCATCCAGAAAGTGGGTCTCAGTCCCACCCTCAGCTCTTGGAGTGACTCTAGGGAGTAAATGGTCACCCTTGGCTCCAGCACCTGGGCCTAACACTCTTTGAGTAGTGTCATGGTCCTCCGTTTGGTGGATGGGGAAACTGAGGTTCATTTGACTCTTAATTGGCAGAACTGGGGCTAGAACCCTCCCCTCCCTTTTTGGCTTCCTATTCCCTGACACCACAGATGGTGTGCTGAGAAGAAAGCGGAGGAAAAGCAAGAAGGGAATTAGGAGACCCAGCGAGATGGAGGGAGGCAGGAGCACCCTGATCAATTACTTGGGCTATAAATTCTGCTGTTTTGCAAAGTGAGCACACAGCCTGGAGAAGCAGGGATCCCGATAGGGACTGGAGAAACTCAGCACAGCCGAGCCTGCAGCAGTCCAAGCTGTCGCTACCTTCTGTGCTAGGAACCAGAGGTGGACAAGCAAGCAGCAGGTTGGGGTGCTGTGGAAGTCAGGGGCCCACAGAAGGAGAGGAGAGCAGACAGCCCATGAGCTCTTGGAAGAGCCAGCCTTCCTGCCCCTCCCTAGCAACTCTGTGCACCTTGCTGCCGAATAGGGAAGCCAGGCCTTTACTGCTGTTCTTGGGGTAGGCTCAGAGGACCTCAACATGCCCATCCATAGAATGGGGCCATGGAGTACCTCTTTCTGGGGCCAGTGGGAAGGGGGTCAATGAAGTCTAGGGTGTGACTGGCTTTGAGTGGGCTGTGCACACATAGCTAGTAGGATTGCTGCTGTTAAAGTTATTACTAGGAAGATAACCGTGGGCTAGGGGGATGGGAACAGGCAGATTGGAAGCCAATTAGTCATTTCCAGGGGGAGAGGGTCCTGGGGGGTTCAGCTCAGCTGGTAGAGTGCTTGTCCAACATGCCCGAGGCCTGGGGTTGATCCATGGCACCAAATAAACCAGGCATGGTGACACACACCTGGAACCCAGGCACCTGGGAGGTGGAGGCAGGACGATCAGTAATTCAAGGCAGAGGTCACCCTTGGTTACTTAGTAGATTTGCTATGTAAGAACATGCTTCAAAGCAAGAGTAGTCTTCTCTGGGAGGGGATGCTAGCAAGAGTTTCCACGCCTGTCAGTGCAATGGGCAGAGAGATAGGCCTCCATCCTCAGGAGTGCTCACCCGCCCACAGCCACTGCTTGCCATCTCTGGGACCCTGAACTGACACCTCAAGCCTTTCAGGGCCTCAGCAAGTCCCCCGTGCCACCTCCACTCTCTGAAGTCAGGTGCTCACTTTGCAAAACAGAAATTTACACTTCAAGTAATTGGCCAGCCCCCCCCCCCCCCGCCCCAGCAAGGTCCAGGTTCTGTTCCCAGCTGTCAAGCAGGGTACAGAGCTAGGCAGGCCTCCTCCATTCCTGGCCTCCAGGTTCCTGGAGCCTCCTGCAGCTCCTGGAAGGGAAAGGCAGAGGCCAGCCTTTCCCACTGGGATCCAGGTGTCCCAGGAAAACAGGGTCGTGGGAACAGCCCTGTTAGAGCTTCCACACTATAGGATTTCAAAGGCTGGCCACTCAGAGCAGTCCCGAGACACCTCCAACGGCAGGGCAGGAGTACTCAGGAGAGAGCCAGCCCCAGATTGGCAGTCACTTGTCAGGAAGGAAACAACAGTCATATCTCTGACCCCAAATGCCAGTCTCAGACAGCAACCAAATAAATGAGAGATGACAGGATGGCCAAAGACAGCTAGGAACTATTGGCACACAGCAGTGTGAGAAGCTGGAGTGTGGGTTGAGGAAAAGGGGTGAAGCCCAGCTATGAGACTTGGAAAAGGGGTGAAGCCCAGCTATGAGACTTGGAGAAGAGGCTGGTGGTTAGTGAAGGCCAGGGGTGGAGATGGAGCCTCTGGCTTCACATTTCCAGGATGAAGGCAGAATAACCTGCTAGCTTTCAGGGAGCCTAAAATGGGGTCCTTCTACAATAAAGAGCCTTCCCTGGATAGAGCCAGTGAAGAGGCTTTGCTAGTGGCAATGACTATAACAAATAACCCCATAATGGTTAGTGTTCATGTCAATCTCTGGGCACGCCTGTGAGGAGTATCTTGGCCATATTAATTGAGGGAAAACCTACTTCATTGTGAATAGAATCCCTCCCTCCGTGGGATCCTGGGCTTATAAAATGAGACAATGAATTTGCACACTAGCTGCATTTCCCTGCCGCCCCCCCAGTATCCCGATTGTGGGTGAAACAGGGCCAATTGCTTTAAGCGCTGCCTGCCTCGACTTTCCCACCGTGATGGACTGGACTGTGAATGGTGAGCCAAAAATAAACCCTTTCTCCATAAGTTGCTTTTGTTTTTGGTTTTTGTTTGTTTGTTTTTTGTTTTTTGTTTTTTGAGACAGGGTTTCTCTGTGGAACAGTCCTAGCTGTCCTGGAACTCACTCTGGAGACCAGGCTGGCCTCGAACTCACAGAGATCCGCCTGCCTCTGCCTCCTGAGTGCTGGGATTAAAGGCGTGTGCCACCACACTCAGCTTCCATTAAGTTGCTTTTATCAGAGAGAATTTTTAGGCTTTTTATTCTTAGTCAGTTTTGTATATGTATACTATGCCTTTTAATCCTTTTCACCCCATTACCCTCCCTCTAAATTTTCCTGGTGAAACCTTTCTTCCCAACAAGTCCCCTTCTAGCATTCATGTTGTGTGTATTCATGTGAGCGTGTGTGTGTGTGTGTGTGTGTGTGTGTGTGTGTGTGTGTGTGTATGTGTGTGTGTATGTGTGTGTGAGCGTGTGTGTGTGTGTGTGTGTGAGTGTGTGTGTGTGTGTGTGTGTGTGTGTGTGTGTGTGTGTCTGCGTGTTTTAGATGTCATATTTAGGGCCAGGTACTCCCTGCACCTTGACCAGTCATGAGTCACATTATCTGTCCTCTTCTGCAAGAAGCTTTGTCCATTTTGGTGAACAGTGAAGGTGTCACACTGAGGCCTATAAACTCCCAGTTTCAGGTTCTTGGCCAGGATTATAGTACCAGGCATACATTCCCTCTGTCAGTGTATTTTATTGCAGCAACAGGAAAGGAAACTAAGACACACCCCAAACAAAAGCACACCTATTGCTCCTGTCACAGACAGCTATAAGCTGGCAGAAGGAGGAGCAAAGTCTAGCTCCTTGTGGCCGTGCCATTCTTAGGGACTTCTCTGCAACAGCTGGATAGGAGGGAGAGATTGTGGAGGACAGCATGGAAGGATGTTTATTTCCAGGATAAAAGGGGAGGGATGGGACATTTCCCTTCCTGACCAAGTCTATTGGCCAGAGCTCAGACATGTGGTCACGCCTAAATGCAAAGGATGCTGGGAAATGTAGTCCAGTTATGTTCCCCAATAAAGCCATGACTGAGAGCTTGGGGAACACACTGCCATCTCCATTATAGATACTGTCCTCGTGGGGTGGAGGAGCTGGAAAGGGGTAATGCTAATGAAGCATACCAGGGTGTGGAAACAGTGTGGAGACCAGTGAGCGCTCCAGACACCTGGTGGCCTTGTCGTGGGCATAATCGTGCAAAAGCTGATTTTAGCCCTCCACCTTGTAACTGGTGTGTGTGCATTGGGAGGTGAAAGAGAGGTGAGGAGAAGGAGGAGGATATATTTAGGTCTGAATAAATATCCAAAACTTTTAATAAAATTGTAAAAAATAGCCAGGCCTGAAGGCACAAGCCTATAACCCCAGCTTCACAATTCCAAGGCCTGTTTGGGTCATATGGAGAGGTAAAGGCCAGTTTGGGCAACCTAGAGTCTGTCTAAAAGGCTTTTGTCAACAAAATGGCCCAGGAGTGAAGGTGCTCGCTGCCAAGTACGAGTTCAGTTTCCAGGATCCAGTTGGTGGGAGGAGAGAGCAGACTCCCGGGTTGTCCTGTTAGAGGACACTGTACTCCAGTGCCATGGTACAAGTATACACACACACACACACACACATGCGTGAATGCTCACGGGCACGCACACGCGCACACACACAGGCATACAATACAATAAATGAATAAATAATAAAAATATAACAAAAAGTCAAAGAAAAGAGAGAAATGGCATGGGTGTAACTTAGCTTTGGAGTGCTCATCCAGTATGCTCAAGGCCCTGGCTCCCATCCCTAGTTCTGCAAAAGGAAGATAAAAAGTCAACAAATATGAGGCCCATTGGCTTCTGGAGGAGACAGCTATTCCATGAAGCCACAGCTGTGCTGGCCTTAGGCAGGCTGAGGAACAGTATTCTGATCCCCATGATACTGGCACGTGACAGGAAATCACGAAGACACCCTTGCTATTCTCTTCTGCTGACCACATCTTACAGACCTCTGGGGTCAAGGCAGAAAGGCCCTGGGCAGTGAACATTCCTATCTAAATGGCCTCAATGGTCAGAGCAGACAAGGGCTATAGGCAGTGCCAAAGAGGCAACACGGAGGACAAACTCAGAAGTGCAAATGGAGACACTGAGGACCAGAGACAGGCATCCTACCCAGGGCTACACCTCTGGTTGATGCAGAGCCAGGCTTAGCACCTAGAATCTAACCATCTGTGTTTCTGCTGTGTGTGTGTGTGTGTGTGTGTGTGTGTGTGTGTGTGTGTGTGTGTGTGTGTGTGTGCCTTTACAGGAAAGGATTTCATCACAAGTAAAGGAGGCACTCAGGGAAAGAAGACCCAGGCACCATCCATCAAGATGAAGATGCTCCTGAAAGCATAGCAGCAGGCTAGTTCCCTAGCAAGGAAGGCCAGAGCATCTGGATAGGCAGAACCCCTCCCAGGCTGTACACTTTGGGGAGTTCCCCATGGGGTAATCAGGGGGCTTTTGCCAAGAAGGGGGGGTATGGGTGCTGGGCTGGCCTCAACAACAGATGTCTGCTCTTGCCTCACACACAGGGTTATGCAATCAAAGCCAAATAACCAAGGGCCACTCTCCTGCTGTGGCCTGAGCTAACCAGGGAATCCAGCCGAGGCACCCAGCCAGGGATACAGGGAAAGAAGATCTTGGCTAACATCTCCTGCCAACCTGGAACCCAGGTTCTGGACTCTGCAACTGCCTGGGATGCTCTGTGTTCCCAGAGTCTGCAAGGCAGGCTGGCCACCTCACCCCGAGCTGGGTTTGCATGGAGCTGTCCAGGCCAGTTCACAGAGTGTCCCAGGCCAGAAACATGCAGCTGGAGGGGAACTGAGCCAAGAGCTGAGGGTCCTGGCGAGAGCTTCTTACTGGAAAGCAGGGGGCTGGGAGCGAGCAAACACAGTGGGGCCTGGGAGCTGGGAGGCCTCTCCAAAGCCTGCAAGGGCAAAAGGACAAGGCTGATTCCATATGTCCAGGGAGGAGGAGTGGGTGGTGGTCAGTCTCCTGTGCCAACCTGGGGCGGCTCTAGCACCCAATTCTTCAGTCACCCCTAGCCAACATGGTGCCCTGATGGCACTTTATAGATGTGATAAGAGTCCACGAGGGTGGGTTCTGAGTACCCAAGGTTGGAGGTCACTCTGGACAACCTGTATGGGCCAGATTGGGTCGCGCGTGAGGCCCTGAGCTTCTCTGCTGGTGGATAGCAGCCGGCTGGATAGCCAGGCTGACATTTCCTCCTTCAGAGGCTAAACCTGCCTAGCCAGCCCCTTCCCAAAGTGCAGAGCTGTCTCGGGCTGTGAGAGGAGGGGTGCAGGGATGTGATGGCAGGTTGGAAGCCTCAGGAAGAGGAACTTTACAAGCGCTCACTGTGTCAAACGCCTTGTGTGCTTATGCAACTGAGACGTGAGGACTCTGCAGCCATGGATGTTAGCTCGGAGCTCGGGGGCAAGACTATCCCCACCTCATCTGCCTGACCCTACTGCCATTGCCATTGGAGTTGTGGGCTGCAGCTCACTCTGTCTCCCTAAGGCTCTTTCCTCATATTGCATGCTTTTCAGACAGGGTTCTCACTATGTAGCCCTGGCTGGCCTGGAACTCACAGAGATCTACCTGCTTCTGCTGAGATCCATCAAACAAAAATGCCTCTGATCTGCAAGCCCCTTGCCCAAGGACAGATAGTTCCTGAAATGCTGGAGGCTGTTGTTTATGAGAGATAACAAGCCACATGTTTTCACTCCCCCCAAACAAGTTTGTTTGACCCATCTGCACCTATGTGCTTGATCACATGTGGGCAGGAGGTTCACAGGCAGGAGGTATGTCAGGATATATGCTTGTCCCTCGTTGGACTTGATAATGCAGTGAATTATGCGTTTTCCTTCTTTTTAAAATAATTTATTTAATTTTATTTTACGTGCATTGGTGTGAGGGTGTCAGATCCCCTGGAATTGGAGTTACAGACAGTTGTGAGCTGTCATGTGGTTGCTGGGAATTGAACTCAGGACCTCTGGAAGAAAAGCCAGTGTCTTTAACCTCTGAGCCATCTCTCCACCCCTGGGTTTTCTTTCTTAATCCACTGCAACAGAGTTTCTGGGCTATTTCCAGGGAACCTGGATATGGACCTGGCCAGAGCCCATCCACCTGGCCAGTATTTAATTGAACCTTGCTTCAAATTTGGCTTTAAACTGTGGTAGTGGTCTTATTCTCTATCAGTGGGATTAATACCTAAGTCCCAGGATTAAAGTTATGCCATCATCGCACACCCCATTAGAGACGTTAACTCTTCAGAACAGGGGGCAGGGAGACAGCTCAGCCACTTTGGACCAGCGAGGGAACTGGACTACTACTCACTGCTCAGTGGTGTGAGCACAGGCCCAGGTGCCCTTGGGGCTGTCAAAACCCTGACCTCAGCCGTGGATCTGAGGTAACCAGATGAACAGCGGCTTTAGACCCTGTTCACAGACACTGCCTCACCCTGCCTTTTTTTTTTTTTTTTTTTTTTTTTTTTTTTACAGGAGAGCGGCCCCCATTGCCCTCAGCTGCTCTCCTCTGTCACCAAGGCTCTCTTACAGTCTCCTCCTATAGTCTCTCTCTCCATGCTGGCTAGAAGTGCTTGCGGGAGCCCCAGGCAGAGCTTCAATGGGTACCCATGTCTACCCAAGTGTCCTCAGGCAAGTCGAGGTCAGACATGTTCAGAGCTTTCTCCCTGGGGACCAAAGGACAAGGCTGAGATGTGGTTGTGGCCAAAGTATTGAAGAAGTCACCCACAGTCTACAGTCACTGGTGGACGGGTGGAATGCCCCACCAGGGCAGGGTAGGACAGTTACACTGATTTACGAATACTGATTTACTGCTCCAAGAGCTGACAGTTCCTTTTGGGACCGGGTAACTAGTTTTACCTCACCACATCACTGTACAGAGCTGCATACTGAGGTAAGGAGGGTGTAACTCTATATGGGAAGCCCAGGACACAACCAGCAGCTTCCCATGGAGGCAGATTTTTCTTGCTCTCTGGCCTCACCCTCTCAAGTGATTTTTTTTTCAACCACATCCACCCTTCCCCTGTTCTGATTCAGCCCAATACTCAGCCCCACTTTTCTGTCATCCTCCCCAAGGCCTGGGAACAATCCTGCCCTACTCTGGTCTCACAGACAAACACCACATTGCCCTCTCTGAAGGGCCTTATGCTCATTTCCTCAGGCAGTTATGTCTTTAGGGTCCTTAAACACCCCTCACCCTGCATTATGTGATGTTTGGAAGGCATATGGCCCCCATACATCTGCTCCCATACAGAGTGGACAGCCCAGAGCAGGGTGAGACTGTGTCCTCACCCACTGAAGCTTTGCAGGTCTTGGCTTGGGTCATAAGCCCAGCACTGTCACTATCCTGTCCATCACAGCTGTCCTTAAACATGCCAGTATGTGCCGTGCCGGACTAAGCACCCCCTCCCCATTCTGCTCCAGCCACTGGCCAATCCCACCAAACTGAGACTCAGGGGTGCCTGGTGTGGACAGGGGTCTGTCCAGGGCTCCAGGCCTGCTGTGTTTTGTTGGTCAGTTGGTGGCCGTGCCCAATAGGGAGCAGCATTCTCTGGGTACAGGGGACAGTGGCTGGTGTCACCTAGGACACAGAGGTGAGCTGGAGGTTAGTCAGAGAGTTCCACACATCAGCTTAAAGCTGTCTGCTGTGCAGGGCTGTCCTCTGGGCCAGGCAACCACCAGGTGTTCACAGATGGGTGGTTGATTGCTGGTACCCTTCACAGAGGCAGAGTAGATTGTAGGACCCTTCCCTGAGTGCTTAGCCAGGTTGTGGGAAATTCTGCCCTAGTTTCCTGTCACCTTGGGGTCTCTGGGAGGGACTAGAGTACATAATCCAGGTAGGACTGGGGGGGAGGTCTACCTATGCAGCTGTGAGGGAGCCATCATCCATGCTGGGTGAAGACTTTACAACGGGATTTCTTTGGGGTCCAGCTCCAGCAAGCAACCCCTCACCCATGTTCTGTAAATTGAGCCTAATAAACTCATTGGCTCCCCAGGTGGAACTTCGGTAGAACTGAGCCTAGATTGCCATCAGGCCGTAGAAGGAAGGAGGTAGACATTGCCTAGTTCCCCCTCCAGGGAGAAAATTCTTGCAACACTAGGTAAGTGGAGTAGCTAGGTCTGGGTTGTTTCCATGGAGCTCAGACAGTGCAGAAATTTCCGGGCTAAGGTTATGGATCGGTTGGCAGAGTGCTTGCCTAGCATTTGATCCCCAGTACCACATAAACTGGGTGTGGTTGCTCACCTGTAGTCCCAGCATGCAGAAGGAGCAGGCAGGAGGATCAGACTTTAAAGGTCATCCTTGGATACAAAGCAACTTTGAGGCTAGCGTACAATGCATGAGGCTTGGTCTAAAAAAAAAAAAAAAGATTTTTGGAGGCTGGAGTTAAAAGTGCACACTGCTCTTGCAAAAGCCCCAAGTTCAATTCCCAGCACCATGTCAAGAGGCTCACAGCCACTTGACACTCCAGCTTCAAGGGGATCTGATGCCTCTGGCTTCTCTGCTAGTACATGCATCCATGCACATACATACCCACAAATAAATCTTTAAAAAATGTTTTCTTTTTGCTGAGTCCTTGGCCACCAAATAAAAGATCATGTTCCTAGGCTGTTGACACTCTGTCATGCTCACTGGGACTGGTCATCTTGCTCAGGATGCTGCCATTGACATTTTGTTAAAGCAGCTGAGTGGTGCCATACCCAGCTGTCCCTGTGGTGTCGGGTGTGGGTGTTTATTGTTATTGGTGATGAGGCCAGTGTCAGCCACACATCCAGCCTCTACCAGCTTCTCAGAGGCAGGAAGGAGGAGCCAGGCTCTCAGAGGATGATCAACCCTTCAGAGGTAACGTGAAGGCAGGAGAAGGCAGGCAGCTGAAATGCACTGTGGCCCATTGGCTGTTTTGCCTCTTAAGTACAAATGGGAATCTTGGACACAAAGTTTTTTATGGGAAGCTCTGTAAACAGACATGGCGCATCTCTATGTGTGGACACTCATCCCTGACAGCCAGCCTGATGACAGTCACATGCCCTTCTGGATCTCTAGACCAGGTCCTTTGAGGGGCCTTTGCTCTCCTGCCTCAGTTTCTCCTTCTTGGAAATGGGATTTTCTTGCATACAGACACTGGCCCATTTTAATCCAGTGAGAGCCTATACAAGAAGCAAGAAGTCCCCTGGCTGTGTCCCTGGCTTCTATCCACCAGCTCTCAATTCTCCTAAGATTACCCAGGCCCAGTTATGATATGCCCAAGGGGCAGTCATTCCAGTGGCCACTTGTCTCTGAAGTGATTCAGAGTCTGAAGTTATTGCTTTTGACACACTGAGGGGCTTCTGCTTAGGTGTCTTAGTCAATGTTCTACTGGTGTGAAGAGACATCACAGAAACTCTTGTAAGGAAAGCGTTTAATGGGAGCTGGCTTACAGTTTCAGAGTTTAGTCCATTATCATCACGGCAGGAAACATGGCGGCGTGCAGGCAGAGATGGTGCTGGAGGGGTAGCTGAGAGTCCTATATCCAGATTCGCAGGCAGCAGGAAGAGAGAGACACTGGGTCTGGCTTGGGCGTCTGAAACCTCAAAATTCAACCCTAGAGACACACTACCTCTAACAAGGCCACACTTCCTAGTCCTTCTCAAGCAGTGCCACTCCCTGGAGACTAAGAATTGAAATACATGAGCCTCTGGGGGCATCCTGTTCAAACCACCACAGCGAAGGGTGGGTTAGGCAGTCTAGGGTTAGGCACTCTAACAGCTGACCACAGACTCTGAGGCTCCTTGGCACATTCATTTCCTCCCCAGCCCCAAATGTCACTCACATCTCTTCCACAAACACATCTTCCTCACCTCTGCTTCTGGACCTCAGACCTTGTCTCCCTTTGAGAAGGACCTGTGAGGTCACATGGGGCTCACCCAGGAGACCTAAAGATATCCCCCATCTCAGAGTCCTTGGGTAATCTGCATTCAGCTGCCAAGAACTTTTGAGACCTAAGCTAACAAACTCATGGGCTCCAAGGACTAAGACAGGGACACCTTTGGGAAAAGGCAGGTTTTCAGTTTCCCGCCTGCCTGAATTTTCCCAGGCAGAGTCTGGTGCACAGTAGAGATTCCATAAACTCTTAGTGATTCATGAAGTTGAGGACAAAAGAGTTCCTGATTTCATAGTCTCCCTCAAGAAATCTGCACTCAGGAGGCAGAGGCGGGTGGATCTCTGTGAGTTTGAGGCCAGCCTGGTCTACCAAGGGAGTTCCAGGACGGCCAGGGCTACACAGAGAAACCCTGTCTCAAAAATAAACAACAAAAAGAGCCCTGGGGCCAGATGCCTGTACTCTGTGAGGAGAGCAGCCTGAGGCTTCTCACTGCCTGGGCCTGAAGGTCCCCAGGGAGGGGAACCAAGACAGAACAATTTTCTTGGTTCAGTTGAAGACAGCCCTGTGATGATACATTAGTTATAGGAGACATGCAGAGAGCCAAGTGACTGTCATAGGAGCTAGGGGAGCTACTGACTAGCTATTGGATACCCAAGCAATGGGTGGCCCTGCGAGAGGACCTTCTGTCTCTGGGATGAAGAGAACTCTGTCCTGTGATAGTGTTAAGCAAGCATATGGTCAGGGTGGCAAAGGGAGATGCAGGACAGTCAAGCCAAGGAGCCAACTTGGGGATCTCTGCAGAGCTGGACTCTGATTCAGCCGTGAGGCAGGTGACTTGAGCACATCAGTCTCTCTCTCTGCAGAGGCCTGAAAATGGTATTGAATGCCCTGGAACTGGAGTTACAGTTGTGAGCCACCAGGTGGGTGCTGGGAATCAAACCTGGACCCTCTGGAAGAACAGCCAGTGCTCTTAACCACCACTGAGACATCGCTCCGGTTCCTGGTGTTTTGTTTTTGTTTTTATTTTAGTCAAACGGCTTGAGCTAAGGCAGTTAAGAAATGCGCCAGTTTTGTAGGTACTTTTTTTTTTTTGTAGGTTCTTTATATATATATATATGAGTAGCTTTCTCTGCTGTAACAGAGCCTCTAAGTTGGGGTAACTGAGAAAGAACAGGAGTTTGTTGGCTCATGGTTCTGGAGACTGTGAAACCCAAGGGCTCAACATGGGTATGTGGTGAAGGTATTTTTATTGCATTGGCTGTCCCATAGTGGGAGGCGGAGGGCAGGAAGAGAACCCAGCTCACCCTGCTCTAAGGGCCCACTCCCAGGTAGCTAACCTACTCCCAAGCTATCGGTATCCACTCAGGAGGGCTAGACCAGCCTGGTGTGATGCTTATACACATTATCCCAGTACTCGAGAGGCTGAGGCAGGAGAATTAGGACTGAGTTCAAGGCCAACTTATGGCACTGTCTCATAGCAACAACAGAGGATCACAGGCACCTCTTGAAGTTCCCACCTCTCAATACCGTGCCGGGGAGGAAGGCCACCTTCAAACCACAGCCCTGGGGCTTCTGAGTTTAGACACTGGGTCTTGTCTTTTGTTTGTTTTGTTTTTTTGAGACAGGGTTTCTCTGTGTAGCCTTGGCTGTCCTGGAATTCGCTCTGTAGACCAGGCTGGCCTCAAACTCACAGAGATCCACCTCCTCTGCCTCCAGAGTGCTGGGACTAAAGGCGTGTACTGTGGCCACCACCACTTGGCATAACTTTCTTTTTTTAAAAAAAAAACTATTAGTTCTATGAGACTTTTATACACTGTATTTTAATCATATTCACCCCTATTTTCTTAGTTCTTTGGGAATTCTTATCAGAAACCACGGTAGTTGGGGCAGTGACACAAATTTGCCAACACTGAAAGAGAAGGAACGTCAACACATCAGCCCGGTGGTGCCACACCAGGCAAGATCTCCACAGGAGGGAAGGAGACGGTAAGATACTCTTAGCTGTAGAAAAACTGATAATTTGGGGCTGGAGAGATGGCTCAATGGTTAAGAGCACTGGCTGTTCTTCCAGAAGACCCAGGTTCAATTCCAGCACCCATATGGCAGCTCACAACTGTCTGTAATTTCAGTTCCAGGGATTCCGACACCCTCTCATAGACAAAAGACTAATGCATATAAAATAAAAATAAATGAATCTTAAAAAAAACCTGATAATTTGTCACTAGCAGGCTGACCCTAAGAAAATGGACAAAGGAAGCTCTTGAAACTGAAAGGAAATAAGAAGAGACTCGGGCCAGCAAGATGGCTTAGTGGGTAAAGGTGCTTGCTGCCAGGCCTGACCACCTGAATTCTATCCCTGGTACCTGCAGGGTGAGCACCAATTCCCAAAAGCTGTCCTCTAACTGATGTATAGACACTGTGGCATGCACACACAGCTCCCCATACGACCCTCTGTATCACACAAAATAAATACATGTAAAATAAAATTGCTCCTAGAGAAGAAATTTTATAATTGGAGGAAAGAAAAGATAATTAAAAATTAAAAAGAAAAAAATGGTCTGCCAGATACAGTGCCTCACCCGAGGCAACCTTAGCTCTCAGGAGGCTGGGGCAGGAGGATTGGTCTGAGTTCAAGGTCAATGTGAGCTAGAAATGAGGCCCTGTTTTAGAGAAAGAGGTGGAGCCTGACAGGGAACTTCAGAACAGAGCATCTGCCAACTCTCATTTGAGAAGCTTCTTCTTGCATAGGATGGCCACTAACACAGAGACCCACAACTGGACAGTTAGCATGGCCACTAACACAGAGACCCACAACTGGACAGTTAGCATGGCCACTAACACAGAGACCCACAACTGGACAGTCAGCATGGCCACTAACACAGAGACCCACAGCTGGACAGTCAGCATGGCCGCTAACACAGAGACCCACAACTGGACAGTCAGCATGGCCACTAACACAGAGACCCACAACTGGACAGTCAGCATGGCCACTAACACAGAGACCCACAGCTGGACAGTCAGCATGGCCGCTAACACAGAGACCCACAGCTGGACAGTCAGCATGGCCACTAACACAGAGACCCGCAGCTGGACAGTCAGCATGGCCGCTAACACAGAGACCCACAACTGGACAGTCAGCATGGCCACTAACACAGAGACCCACAGCTGGACAGTCAGCATGGCCGCTAACACAGAGACCCACAGCTGGACAGTCAGCATGGCCACTAACACAGAGACCCACAGCTGGACAGTCAGCATGGCCGCTAACACAGAGACCCACAACTGGACAGTCAGCATGGCCGCTAACACAGAGACCCACAGCTGGACAGTCAACATGGCCGCTAACACAGAGACCCACAGCTGGACAGTCAGCATGGCCGCTAACACAGAGACCCGCAGCTGGACAGTCAGCATGGCCACTAACACAGAGACCCGCAGCTGGACAGTCAGCATGGCCGCTAACACAGAGACCCACAGCTGGACAGTCAGCATGGCCACTAACACAGACACCCGCAGCTGGACAGTCAGCATGGCCGCTAACACAGAGACCCGCAGCTGGACAATCAGCATGGCAGCTAACACAGAGACCCACAGCTGGACAGTCAGCATGGCAGCTAACACAGAGACCCACAGCTGGACAGTCAGCATGGCCACTAACACAGAGACCCGCGGCTGGTGAGAGTGGAGAGAAGAAGAGACCCCAGAGTGTTCAGCCCTAAATGAGATGTCTGCATCACACACCTTCCAAAGATCTCAGAGATCTTCCATGAAGAGGGCGTGGATTGTCAGACCAGAGGTGGTTGGTGACACCAAGGAAACAGTGATTTGCAGACTCAATGGGTTGGGTGCACATATGAACTAACGGCAATTGTGACAGCATGAACAGGACCCCAGTGAGGAGAAGGTGGGCACGAAATCGCATCGCTAGCTGAGGAGCTGTTGCTACTCAGCAACTGCGGGGAGGAGAGTCAGTTTTCTTTAACGAGTGGCCCAGGAAGGTCAGCTGCTCTCCAGGGCAGGGTCCATTCTCTGGAGTAGTCGAGCAGCACAAATTAGACTCGGTAGATTTCAAAAAAAAGCAGAAGGAAGAAGAAGAAAAGAAAATACTTGTTAAGGTTAGGTGGATAGGGAGGTAAGGGTGGATAGAGTGGATCTGGGAGGAGCTGGGAGAGTAGGGATAAATATGATCAAAATATGCTATATGAAAATCTCAAGGGATTGATAAAATTCTTTTATTTTTAAATATTTACTTTTATTATTTTAAATTATGTATAGCTGTGTCTGTCTGAATACAGATGTGTGAAAGGGAGTACAGGTCCTGCAGCCCCCCAAAATTATTACACACAAACAAAGAAAAATGGATAGAAACAACAGACTTGGGATGGAGAAATGGCTTACTAGTTAAGACCAATATATGACCCAAGTTCAGTTCATAGTTCATAACAACATGTCAAGTGGTATTCCAGCTCCAGGGGAGCCAACACCCTCTTCTTGCCAAACAGAAAGAGAAACAGACAGAACAAACATAAAACCAAAATCAATGCTGGTCTTAAACCCTAGCATATTAGCAATTACACTAAGTACAAATGGCCTAGATTTACTAAGTAAAAACACAGAGATGTGTAGAGTAGACTTTTATTTGTTTGAGACAAGGTCTCTCTATGTAGCCTTTACTGATCTGAAACTTACTTCATAAACCAGGCTGGCCTCAGACTCAGAAAGATCCTCCTGCCTCTGCCTCTGAGTACTAGCATTTCTGTCTGTCCTACCACACCCAGACTTTAAAAGTTAGCTATTTTATGTGTATATGGATATGCCTGAAAGTATGCATATGCACCACATACATGGATGTGCCCTTGGAAGACAGAAGAAGGCATCAGATTCCCAAACTAGAGTTGTAGGCTGTCATAGGCTGCCTGATGTGGGTGCTGTGAACTGAACCTGGGTCCCCTGCAACAGCAGCCAGTGCTCTTAGTGGCTGAGTCATTTCTCTAGCCCTGCAGAGTGGATTTTAAATTTTTATAATATTTTATTTACTTATTTATTTACTGTGTTTGTGTATCATGCGTATTTGTTTTATACATGCATTGTGTGTGTGCGTGTGTGTTATACATGTGTATCTCACATGTGTGCTTGACATAGCACTTGTATGTAAGTCAGAGGACAAGTTACAGAAGTCAGTTTTCTCCTTCCACCATGTGACCAGAGGTCAGTTTCAGGCTATCTGATGTGGCAGCAAGTGTCCTTACCCACTGAGCCACCTCCCAGTCTCCAGAATAGACTTCCTGCTTTCTTCCTTCCTTTTCCTTTCCTTTCCTTCCTTTATTTATTTATTCTTTATTTTTTGAGGCAGGGTTTCTCTATATAGCACTGGCTGTTCTGAAAATTGCTCTGTTGACTAGGTTGGTCTCAAACTCAGAAATTCATCTGCCTCTACCTCTTGAGTACTGAGATTAAAGGTGTGTGTCACCACTGCCCAGCCCCTCCCCTTTTTAGATGGGGTCTCACTATGTAGCTCTCTCTGTCCTGGAATTCATTGTGTAGACCAAGCTGGCATTTAACTCACAGAGATCTACTTGCCTCTGCCCCCCAAGTTCTGGGATTAAAGATGTACTATTAAATCATACCTGGTTTCATAGTACACCTTTTTTAAAAAGATTTTATTTATTTATTATGTATAAAACATTCTGCTTCCATGTATATCTGCACACCAGAAGAGGGCACCAGGTCTCATAACGGATGGTTGTGAGCTGCCATGTGGTTGCTGGGAATTGAACTCAGGACCTCTGGAATAGCAGGCGGTGTTCTTAACCTCTGAGCCATCTCTCCATCCCCATAGTACACTTTTTAAATGACTCAAATGTAACAACAAGAAACTCACTTAAGGCTGGACATGGTGGCCTTTAATCCTAGCACTATGGAGGCAGAGGCAGGCAGATCTCTGTGATCTTGAGGCCAGCCTTGTCTACATAATGGGTTCCCCAACAGCCAGAACACATAGAAAGACCCTGTCCAAAAAAAGGAAGGAAGAAAGAAAGGAAGGAAGAAAAGAAAAGAAAAGAAAAAATACAGACATGCCTCAGTTTACAACCAAGAACTGAAGACTGGATAGCTTAGAGACTTAGGATAGAACCAAACATGACTAGCAAGAAAAAAAAAATCAATGATATGGTTCCTAATGATAGTCTGCTGTACTCATGGATTGGTGCCTAGTCTAAAGGTCATCAGAGAGGCTTCACCCAACAACTGATGGGTGCAGATGCAGAGACCACAGCCAGACATCAGACTGAGCTCAGGAAATCCTGCAGAAGGGGGAAGCCAGAGGGGTCGAGGACACCACAAGAGCACGGCCCACAGAATGAACTAAGCAGGACTTACTACAGGCTCACAGAGACTGAAGGAACAGTCAGGGAGCCTGCATGGGTCTGTGCTAGGTCCTCTACATCTATCTTACGGTTGTGTAGCTTGGTGGCAGCTTGTTCTTGTGAGACTCCTAACAGTAGGAGTGTGGGATGCCTCTGACTCTGTTGCCTGCTCTTGGGACACTTTCCCTCCTACTGGGTTGCTTCATCCAGGCTTGACATCAGGGTTTATACCTAGTCTTTTTTTTCCATTCATTTATTTAGTTCATAAATAAAGTCATGCACAATTATGATACAGAATACAGTATGTTCACAAAGGCATGGCTAAATTAAACCAATTAACATGTTATATCACACATATTCATCATTTTTGTTTTGAGAACACTTAAAGTATACTATCTCACAACTTTTAGAATATAGCATATTGTTATCAACCATATTTATCATGCTCTCAGTAGACCTCAAGACTTCACAGAGTCCGTGCCTCTTGTCCAACTGCAGTTTTATATCCTTAAACCAATCGTTTCCCCATTGTTAAAAGTCCCACATTGAAGCCTAATAACCACAATTCTGCTCTCTGTTCCCCTAAGTTCATCATTTCTAGGTTACACATAAAATTGAAATTGTGTGACATTTATCTTCCAGTGTGTCACTTATTTTTTTTTTTGGCAAGCATATAACTTTACTACTTACTAAAGATGAAATCAAATTTGCATGCACAGGTGAGCACTCACTGAAACACCTTGGATTCATCACATATTTGAGTTTCAATTAGCATATATATATGTATATTTATATTTATATAAAAAGAGCAATAATGGCAATATGTTATACATCAGTAGCAGCTACAGCTTTTCCAGGTTCTGCAGTACTTTGAACAAAATTGTAGAGACATCCAGCACACTGAATTTAAAAAAAAACAAACAAAAACAAACAACAACAACAGTAAAAAACAGAATCCCAGAAAACAGCACAGTTCTGTTACCCTTGTGGTATTTGGCACCATTTTTTTAAAATTAGTTTCTCAGTCATCATCTGGAAGGAAACCATTCTGAGCAACATCATTAAAAACAGCTCTGATAAAGCATGGTCACTACTATGTATCATAAAGCAGGTCCACATATGAGTGAGTACATATCATGTTTGTCTTTTTGTGATTGGGTTACCTCGCTCAGAATGGTTTCTTCGAGTTCCATCCATTTTCCTGCAAATTTCAAGATTCCATTGTTTTTTTCTGCTGAGTAGTACTCCATTGTGTAAATGTACCACAATTTCTCTATCCATTCTTCGGTTGAGGGGCATCTAAGCTGCTTCCAGTTTCTGGCTATTACAAATAATGCTGCTATAAACATGTTGAATATATGTCCTTGTTATATGAATGTGCTTCTTTTGGGTATATGCCTAGGAGTGGAATTGCTGGATCTTGTGGTAGACTGATTCCCATTTTCTTGAGGAGTCGCCATACTGATTTCCAAAGTGGCTGTACAAGTTGGCACTCCCACCAGCAGTGGAGGAGTGTTCCTCTTTCTCCGAATCCTCTCCAGCATAAACTGTCATTGGTGTTTTTGAATTTAGCCATTCTGACAGGAGTAAGATGGTATCTCAAAGTTGTTTTGATTTGCATTTACCTGATGACTAAGGATGTTGAACACTTTCTCATGTGTCTTTCAGCCAATTTAGATTCTTCTATTGAGAATTGTCTATTTAGTTCTGTACCCACTTTTTAATTGGGTTGTTTGGTGTTTGAGGGACTAGCTTCTTGAGTTCTTTGTATATTTTGGAAATCAGCCCTCTGTCAGATGTGGGGTTGGTGAATATCTTTTCCCAGTCTGTGGGCTGCCGTTTTGTCTTGCTGACTGTTTCCTTTGCCTTACAGAAACTTCTCAGTTTCAGGAGGTCCCATTTATCAATTGTTAACTTCAGTGTCTGTGCTGCTGGTGTAATGTTCAGGAAGCGGTCTCCTGGACCAATTAATTCAAGGGTATTTCCCACTTTGTCTTCTAATAGGTTCAGTGCAGCTGGATTTATGTTGAGATCTTTGATCCATTTTGACTCCATCGTATAAATTTGGATTGTTTGTCAAAAATCAGGTGTTCATAGGTGTGTGGGGTAATATCAGGGTTTTCAATTCTATTCCATTGGTCTACCAGTCTATTTTTGTGCCAATACCAAGCTGTTTTCAGGACTATAGCTCTGTAATAGAGCTTGAAGTCAGGGATGGTGATGCCTCCAGAAGTTCCTTTATTGTATAGGGATGATTTGGCTATCCTGGGTCTTTTGTTTCTCCATATAAAGTTGAGAATTGTTCTTTCAAGGTCTGTGAAGAATTGTGTTGGGATTTTGATGGGGATTGCATTGAATCTGTAGATTGCTTTTGGCAAGATTGCCATTTTTATGTTGATCCTATCTATCCAAGAGCATGGGAGATCTTTCCATTTTCTGGTATCTTCTTTAATTTCTTTCTTTAGAGACTCAAAATTCTTACCGTACAGGTCTTTCACTTTTTTGGTTAGTGTTACTCCAAGGTATTTTATGTTGTTTGTGGCAATTGTAAAGGGTGATGCTTCTCTGATTTCTTTCTCCACCAATGTGTCATCCGTATATAGTAGGGCTACAGATTTTTTTTAGTTAATCTTGTATCCTGCCACTTTGCTGAAGGTGTTTATCAGCTGTAGGAGTTCCCTGGTTGAGTTTTTCCTGTCACTTATGTAGACTATCATATCATCTGCAAATAGTGAGAGTTTGACTTCTCCCTTTCCGATTTGTATTCCCTTGATCTCCTTTTGTTGTCTTATTACTCTAGCTAGAACTTCAAGGACAATATTGAAGAGGTATGGAGAGAGTGGACAGCCTTGTCTTGTACCTGATTTTAGAGGAATTCCATTGAGTTTCTCTCCATTTAATTTGATGTTGGCTGTAGGCTTGTTGTATATTGCTTTTATTATGTTGAGGTATGTTCCTGTTATCCCTGATTTCTCCAGGATCTTTATCATGAAGGGATTTTGAATTTTGTCAAAGGCTTTTTCGGTGAGATGATCATGTGATTTTTTTTCCTCAGTCTGTTTATATGGTGGATTACATTGATGGATTTTTGTATGTTGAACCATCCTTGCATCCCTGGGAGGAAGCCTACTTGATCCGGAAGAATGATTTCTCTGATGTGTTCTTGGATTATACCTAGTCTTATTGTAACTTGTTATGCCATGTTCATTGATATCTCTGTGGATCTGGGGGAGGAGTGGATGGGGAACTGGGAAGAGTGATGGAAGGGAAACTGCTTGGGATGTAATGTATGAGAGAATAATAATGATGATGATGATGATGATTATGATGATGAATTACAAGAAAGAAAGAGAGAAACCTATTTAAATACAGATATGCCTCAGTTTACAACCACCATAAACTGAACATGGTACACTGCAGAGACCAGACTGTCTCTCTGTGTTTGTGCTGCTGACTGTGGGAGAGTAATACTTAGTAATACCGCATGTCACCAACTCAGAAAAAGATCAAAGTTCAAGGTGTGTGTGAGAGCCCAAGTTACATTTTAAGTTTCAAATACTATACCTGAGAGATCCATCAAACAAAAATGTATGTGATCTGCAAGCCCCTTGCCCAAGGACAGAAAGTTCCTGAAATGATGCAGGCTGTTGTTTATGGAAGATAACAAGTCACATGTTTTCACTCCCTAAATAAGTTTGTTTGACCCATCTGTAACAGATGTGTTGGTTACATGTGGGTGGGAGGTTCACAGGCAGGAAATACTTCAGGAAGTACTCTTGCCCTGATTGGAACTGATGGGAAATACTTAAGGTGCTGCACACCATGACTCTGGGCCATTTTCTGGAAACTCGGAGATGGACCTGGCCAGAGCCTGGTCACCTGGCCGGTATTTAATTAAAGCTTGCTTCAAATTTGGCTTTAAACTGTGGTAGTAGTCTTATTCTTGACCAGTGGGTTTTACAGTATGGTCTCTATGAAATGCAGGATATTTTCATGCCATTAGATTAAAAAACAAAAACAAAAACATTGCAAATTTGGAACTGCCTGTATAGGAAAAATAGATGGGCTGAAAATAAAAGCATGGTTGAAAATATGCATACCAAGTGTCATAGTTTCACTTCCCGAAGCTGACATAATGCCCCAGCAAACACAGACTGATGGAAAAGGGTCACTGTGGCTCACAGTTTAAGGGGGTCATTCTACCATAGTGAGGAAGAGAAGGTGGCAGGAGCAGGAAGCTGGCTGTTCACACTGCACCCGCAGCCAGGAAACAAGAAGCAGGAATCAAGGTTAGACTATACAGCCTTGAGACCTGCCCCCAGTGACCCACTTCCTCCACCTCCTAAGGGTCCATGGCCCTCCAAATAGCCTCACCAGCGGGGGATCAAGTGTTCAAACACACATGCCTGGGGGGGCATTTGCCATCCAAACTATAACACTGTACAAAATGCAATCAAAAGACTTGGGTATGGTTAGCTCTGGAGGAAGTAGACAGGCTTAGGAACAGGAGATTACAGAGACAAAAGAGGGAGAGCATCTTAAGATGTCAGGGCTCAGCCACCAAGAAGACAGCAACTCTCAATCCCGAGACACGTCAGCAAAACTCAGCAGGAGGAAAAAAAGGAGAAATGAATAAATGTGCAGTTGCAAAACCCTCTCCCAACTCCTAGGACAATGACACACAACTGACCAGGGACACAAGACTTCCGCCAGCTGCAATCTTACTGTGATTTAGGAAACGCTCTATCGGTCTCGGACCAAGACTATTTTCAAGGGCTCACAGAACAGTAATTAAGACAGACTTACACTGGGCTGGCAAAGGTGTCTGTGGCAAAGCCTGACAACCTAAATTTGATCCCTGGGACCCACACAGTAGGAGAGAACTGACTCCTGCAAGTTGCCTTCTGATCTCTGAAAGGTTCAGGCATTATGCTGGCCTGGCCCTGTTACCTGGTGGAACAGGCAGCCCAGGGTTCCATGGGAACTAAGTCTGCAAGCAGGTGCAGAGAACCCCTCTAAAAGACAGACCCTGCCCATTTACACTCTCTCTTTACTATCTCTCTACTCTTCTCTTCTCTCTCTGCTTCTACTCCTCCTCTCTCTCTCTCTCTCTCTCTCTCTCTCTCTCTCTCTCTCTCTCTCTCTCTCTCACTCTCTCTGGCAACCAGCCATGGCGGTCAGCCAGTTACCCTGTTTCTCTTCTCTCTTAGTCTCCCTACTCTGCCGGGCCTATAATAAACTGGTTAATATGTCTAATATGTCTCTTAGTCTTATGTCTCATCCACCTCTTTTCTTCTTTATTTCTAATTTAAGCCAAATAACAACAATCTCCACATGTGCAATGGCTCAGGTTCCCAAGAAAAAAAATCAATAAATAGTTTTTTGTTGTTGCTGTTACTTTGGTTTTTAGAGTCAGGGTTTCTCTGTGTAGCCCTGGCTGTCTCGGAACTCATTATGTAGGCCAGACTGGCCTCTAACTCAGAGATCTCCCTGTCTCTGATGTTCTCTCAAGACTCAGAAACTAAACATGATTCTAAATAGTCTGTGGGTCAGAGAAATCTCAAAACAAACAAACAACAAAAAAATCTATTTTTGTTTTGTTTTGACTCTTTTTTTTTTTTAAAGTTCTTTTTGAGGCAGGGTCTCATTGTGTAGCTTTGGCTGTTCTGGAACTCACTATGTAGACCAAGCTAGCCTTGAACTCACAGAGATCTGCCTGCCTCTACTCCCAAGTGCTAGGATCAAAGCTGTTTGACACCACAACATTAATTATTATTATTATCAGTGTGTGTGAGAGAGCGTGTATGTGTGGTGGGCACGTGTGCCACAGTACAAACTCTCGGCTTCCACACTTACGCAGGTTGCAGGGATTGAACCCAGGTCCTCAGGCTTGCACAGCAAGTGCTCTACCAGCTGAGTTGACTGGTTGGCCCCTCAAAAGATGTTCTACAAACAGCATGGAAAGAAAATAACAGCACAGACCGTAGACAGCCGGGTGATGCTGCACTGGAGGGTGGTGGGGGAGTTTCTAACAGAAGTGCTGGGACCGTATCGTAAAACCACAGCACATCTGACTCCAGAAACACAAAATCTGAGCCGTCAGCCTAATCGTCCTTCTTATGAAACAAGAAAAAAATGTTCAAAATAAAGTGAAACAAACAGAAGGATATGATCAATATAAAAACAGCAATCGATAAAAGTTTAAAACTGCAAAATGAGAAAAAAAATCAATGAAATGCAAAGCTAGCTCTTTGAAAAAAAAGTAATAGAAAGAAACATCAAGAAAGACTGGTAGAGGGCAGGAGAGAAACATTGAGAAAGACTGTTGGAGGCCAGGAGGAAGCAAACACGGTCACATCAGGTAGAGAGCAAACATCTCCAGGGACCCTGAAGACTTCAAAAGGGCATCAATTGGGAGGGGCTGGAGATATGGGCGGGCAGATAAGACTGGCTGCTCTTGCAAAGGACCTTAGTTCGTGTCCCGGAACCCCCATGGTAGGTAGCTCAGAGCCATTTGTACTCCAGTCCCAGAGGACCTCTGACTTCCTTGGACTCCCTCACACACGCAGGCTCACACATTCAGTGAGTGAATTATTTACTTAACTTTTTACTTCTTTAAGACAACTAGGAAGGTAGGAGACCTCCTCTGTTACATAAAGAATATCTACTTAAAATCTGTAATTTATTCTCAGTGTTGAAAGCCCGAAAGCCTTCCCCGGAGGATGAGAAGCAAGGTAAGGAGTCGGCTACCAACACACAGTGTTTAGCTGTTTGATGTCCAGTGGCACCAGAGATGGAATCTAGACCTTGACGTTGTTAGGTGAGTGTTCTATCACGGAGCTGTATTCTTTGCCCCTTCTGTTTTATTTTGAGACACGTTGTCTTTAACCGGTCCACACAACTCACTCTACAGGCCAGTTTGCTCTCAAATTAGAGATTCCCCTGCCTCTGTTTCCCGTGCTGAGATTACAACTAGTGCTGGGAGTCCTTGCCACAGCAATAAAAGTAAATAAAATCCATGCAGCTCAGGAAAGAGACAAAAATGTTACTTTTCTTGTGCAAGGGATACAATTTTATAGAAAAACAGATACAGCTCTTTCTCTCCTCTCTTTCTCCCTTCCCTTCTCCCAATAAATTTTCCACATGAAAAAAAGAAAGAAAAACAGATATAAAAAGCCTCCCTCCCTCACACCATGGGTGTGGCACATCTGTTACCCCAGAACTGAGGAGGCCAAGGCAAGAGGCTCTGGCTTGAGGCCAGCCTGGGCTACATACTAAGTCCCAAGCCAGGTACAACTACATAAAGAGACCTCCCTAGAAAATGAAACAGAGCCAACGTGATGGCTCAATGCGTGAAGGTGCACCGGCCTTATAGTCTGAGTTTGACTCCTGGAGTCCTCATAAAGACAGACGGAGAGAACCAGCTCCACACACCTGTGAGATTCATATACACACTGTGGCATGTATGTACACACACACACAATTAATAAATTAAAACAAGACCTCCTGTGATTTATAAACAAACCCAGAAAGCTTACAAGACACAAGATTAACACACAAAAACTCAATTTTATGTCCATTTACCAACAATGAACACATGGAAACTAATAAAGAGTAGTGTTGGGCCAGCAGCACGACTCAGCTTGGTAAGAGTTCCTGTTGCCAAGCCTGGCAACTAGAGTCCAATCCTCAGGATTGTTAGAATAATTCGCGGGGAACCTTGACATGTTCCACGGCAGGTGAGGGTGACTGAGGCAGAGGGACAAACATGCCAGGCAGACAGAGCTCAAGTGAGAAGTTTTATTAGAAAGGGGGGATGGGGGGAACAGAGATGAAAAGGCACAGAGACAGAGAGAGGACAGGAGAGAAGACGGAGACAGGAAAAGTCCTGTCTGACCCAAGGAAAGAGTGGGAAAGAGAAGAGGGGAAAGAGAGCATAGGTGGTGGGAGATCTTTCTTTTAAAGGGGTCCTTTGTGCCTGGGCTGATCAAGATGCTGCCTGAGTGCCTTCTCCAGGTGACAGGGTCAGGCCTGCATAGCGCCTGCATCCTTACAAGGCCCACATGGTAGAAGAAAGAACCAATTCCCAAAAGTTGCCTTCTGGGGCTGGAGAGATGGCTTGGGGATTAGAGGACCCAGGTCCAATTTCCTAGCGGGATCCAACACCCTCTTTTGGCCTCTGGGGTCAATGTTTACATGTAGTGCACATTTAGTCATGCAGGCAAACATTCATACACATTTTTTAAAACGTTTTCCCCAGGCAGTGGTGACACATGACTTTAATCCCAGCACTCAGAAGGCAGAGGCAGGCAGATCTCTGAGTTTGAGTCTAGCTTGGTCTACAAATCGAGTTCCAGGACAGCCAAGGCTACACAGTGAATCCCTTTCTCAAAAAACCAAATGTATATAACAATAAGAAAAAAATAAAAATAATTATAAAACAAATATGCTCAAGAACTTGAAAAGTCATAGAATAAACTTCAGTTCTCCCTGAACTTTTTTAAAAAAGTTATCCCCTCACTCCACAACCCAGGCTGACCCAAAACTCATTTGTAGCCCAGGCTGGCTTTTAACTTGTGGTCAACCTCTTACCTCAATACCTGGCTCCCTAACATTTTTTTTTGCCACCACTGCCTGCCTAGCTCCGCAAACTTTTAACATAGTGTCTGTCGAAATCCAAGCAAGATGTTTGAATACCATAAACAATACTATTTCAAAATTGATATGGAAGCAATCAAAGGAAGCTAAATATTTAAAATTAAATCTGAAAACTGACAATGAAGTGGAAAGAGTCGCCCTGTCAGCCATGAAGGCTGAGTGACAAGATCAGTGACAAAGAGCCAGAGACAAGTGCATCACGCTGATGTTGCCCAAGATCAAATTCGGACCAACAGGAGGAGCAGCCATGGAACACAGACAACGATGTTGGTGTGGGGCTGGGGGGAGCATCTACCAGCCAGAGAAATCCAACCTTGAATGGGGCCTCCACCTGTGACATTAACTCCCCGTGGACAGCAGACCTTTGGGGGTGACATGCCCCTCGGGCTCTGTATATACATACTTGGTCCACAGCCCATGGCGCTATGTGGGCAGGTTCCATAACCTTTAGGAGGTGGCAACTTTCAGAAGGAAGTAGCCCCTGGGGGCAGGCTTTGAAGTCTATCTTCCTGACTGCTGCCTCTGCTTCTTGAGATTCAAGGAGATAGAGTCCCAGTCTTGGCTTCCTGTGACCATGGAGACGCCCTCGCCCCCTCCTTTCTATCATGTTGGACTGTGCCCTCTCAAACTGTGAGCCAGAAAATAAAATAAAAACCCTCTTCCCTTGCAAGTCGCTTCTTGCCAAGTGTTTGGCTGCAGCAACAAGGAAAGTAATAAGCACAAGCTCTCCCTAGGTAGCCCAAGCTAGCCTCCAGCTGGCAGTGACCCTCCTGCCTGCCTCCCAAGTGCTGGGATGAGAGCCGTGGACCACCACATCTGCAAATGGATGGCAGACATAAGTACAAAATGCAAAGTTGTAAATCTTTCAGGAGAGACAGAGTCTACCTGAGGCAAAAAGTTCTTAGAGTGATATCCAAACAACATAGAAGAAAATCCAAATAATTGAACAGCATCAAAATTTGAAAATCGGGGTGGAGAGGTGGCTCAATAGTAAAGAGCACTGGCTGCTGTTACAGAGGACCTAAGTTCAGTTCCCAGCGCCCACATGGCAGTTCACAATACCCTCTTCTGGCCTCCATGGCTACCCACACACCTGTGCCACCCCTCCACCAACACACATACACATAAATAAAAGTAAACCTTTGTACGAAAATTCACTCTGCTAAAAATCCAGTTAAGAGGGGGTGCAAAGATGTCACACATGAGGACTGGATGTCATTGTTCCTCCATGGATGAAGGGAAGTAGCTGCAAAACCCCTTAGATGGCAACAATCCATGGAGGCCCAAATTCCTGGCAAAACATGGCAGGTGCGTATGTATAATTTCTACATGTCCTCTGTGCCTAAGGCCCCTCTGGATGCCTTGCCACACCCCACAGGATGTGGGAGTAGTGGTTGTGCCATGTTGCTTAGAGGAATAGAAATAGGGAGTCACCTGCTCTTGTCAATCACTGAAGATGTCATTGAACCAAGAGCTGGAATCCAGGTGACAGAAGCAATTATCATAATTCATAGCAGTCCCATTAGAAAATGGCCAAAACAGGACTGGGGAGATGGCCCAGAGGTTAAGAGCACTGGCTGTTCTTGCAAGGACCTGAATTTGATCCGTAGCACAGTGTGGTGGCTCACAGGCATCTGTTACTCCAGTCCCAGGGGGTCCGAGGTCCTCTTCTGGCCTCCTTGGGCACTGGGTGCACGTAGTGCACAGACTCATGCGCAGGCAAAACACCCACACACATAAAATCAAGAGGATGAGAGTGGCACATGGTTTCACCAGTGAAGATGCATGCACGGCATGGCACAGGAAACATGTGCAGTCATGCACTGGGAGGACTCAAGCAGAGGCCATCATGAGACAAGGCTGCCTGCCTATGGAGCTGCTCAAACAAACCCAATCAGCAGCAGCAACAGCACAAGAAACAGGAGCAACACTCACTGCTGGCGAGGATGCAGGGAAAGTCGGTCACGTGTGCAGAGGGAATGGGAAACTGTCCATGTGTGCTGGGACACTGTTTGGTAGGTTCTGAGAAAGCAAAGCCATGTGACCCAGGGATCAGCCCTGGATACTCCCCTACATCCCCACCATGTGACCCAGGGATCAGCCCTGGATACTCCCCTACATCACCACCATGTGACCCAGGGATCAGCCCTGGATACTCCCCTACATCCCCACCATGTGACCCAGGGATCAGCCCTGGATACTCCCCTACATCCCCACCATGTGACCCAGGGATCAGCCTCTAGACCTCCATCCTACATCTGTCTCCAGGCTCAGGTGTTGTCTCAATTGGTAAACCATTTACTACACTAGCGTGAGGATCCATGGAAAACTGGACAGAGTAGCATGTATTGACAATCCCAGTACTCCTCTGAGGTGGGAAGTGGAGGCAAGAGAATCCCTGGAAGCTCAGAAGACAGTTACCCTGCAGTACCTGTGGCAAACAACAAGAGTCCCTGTCTCACACAGGGTGGAAAGCAGAAACTCACAATTGAAACTGTCTTCTGACAGTCACACTCACACACACACACACACACACACACACACACACACACACACACACCCCAATAAAAAAACCCACATCCCCAGTTTAAAAACAGACAAAACAAAAAGCAACTTTACTGTACACAAACTTTATTTGTAATAGCCTAAACAGGCAGCAATGTCCTTTAGTGGGTGAGTAGTTAAACATGAGTATCCCCTCAGTGATGAAACAGAACACTGGATCATCCCTTATGGTACACATATTTTCATAAAAAGATTCTCTATTTTAAAAAATCTCTGAAAATGATCATGATCATTACCTTTGTTCTTATGGGATATTTTTGCTGGGTATAAAATCCTTTGTGCTTACAGGATATTTTTGCTAGGTATAAAATCCTTGGACTGAATTATTTTTCCTTTCTCTTCTCCTTTTATGACTTTTACATTTAAAATAACTTCAGTTTCCCAGCTTCAGAAATAGTAGAGCTGACTGCAGTGGCCTCCACCTGTAATCCCAGCAAGGCTGAGGTAAGAATTCCAGTTTAGACTAGGCTGCTTAGTGAGAGCCTACCTAAAGACATAAATGAAAGGGAATAGGGGCAAAGTGCTTGCCTAGAGTACCCAAGGCCCTGGGTTCAATTCACAGCACTGGGGAAAAAAAAACAACAACAAAAAAAGCAACATCCCTCAGGGATCTCCTCTTAGTTTCACCTCCCTGAGGAGAAGTGGGAAAGGTAAAGTATGTCTCCTTCACCTTTTTTAAGGGATACACGACTATATCATGTATGTGATGGTGCTCAATTAAGATATGCCCAACTGCTTTGGTCCCAGATCAGCTTACACAGTCCATGGGCTGTGACAGCTTCTGTCCCAGCTCCTCATGGAAGTCTGACTGGGATACTGACTGAATTCACCCACATGATAAAGTGCTATCCAAACATCTACTAGGTGCCTTAAAGCATCAGGCAGCACCCCAAATTGGCCCTCCTGACCCTGTCTGCTGAGAGTTCAGATGGGTGAAGAAGGAGAAGACAGAAAACAGTGACCACCATAAAAAAATAAATTACAGCCCGAGTGTGGTGGTGCACAACTTTAATCCCAGCCCTTGGGAGGCAGGTGGACCTCTGTGAGTTCAAGGCCAGCCTGATCTACAGAGTGAATTCCAGGACAGCCAGAGCCGTTACACAGAGAAACCCTGTCTCAAAAAAACTAAAAATAAAATAAAAAATAAATTACAATCAAGCACAGTGGCACACACCTATTATCCTAGCACCTGGGAGGTGGAGACAAGAAAATTGGGAGTTTAAGGCCAGCCTGGGCTACATAAGACTGTTAAAAACAAAAACAAAAAAAGTCATGAAAGCCAAAGTTAAATTACAAAGTTCCAGGGAGGGATCTGCCATTTGCAACAAAGTCATGGAGGAGTGAGGGTGGGGTGGGGGGCTGGCAGGTGACTTAAGGGGACATTTCCACAAGGTGCTTTTAACTGAGGCTTACAGAAGGGAGCAGAGGATCAGGAAGGTTCTAGATGCTTCATGGAGGGGGAGTGTTCCCAGGCTGCCCAGTCTCAGGGAGGCCACAGTGAGCAAGCTACTGGACCTTAAATGCAGGATGTAGGCTGTCCTTCATTCTCCAGATGCAAGAGACTGGGCCCTCTCTGCACAAGGAAGCAGTAGCAGATGGCAAGAATTTGGCAAGACTTATGGTAAATGTGATGGCTAGTCAGGAGTGTCTATCCTCCTCCCCCTCCCTCCCCACGGCCCTTAGCCTGGCCCCACACCAAGACCCCTCAGCTTCACCCAGTGTCAGTGACATCCAGTCCTGCCGGGTTTTTGGAAAGAGCTGTCTTGGTTACCTGCATTCTAATGCTCCCTGGTGGCTCCTGGTGGGCCATAATCTCACAAGGACTTTGCACTGTTCAATGCATAAATCCCCCCATCATGTCAACACTCCATTCGTCGCTAGTCAATGGGTCTCCGTCGCTCCTAAGAGCCCTCCCAAAGCATCTCCAGCCAGGCCTGGACCCCTTCAGCTGGCCCTAGCAAACCTCACGCGGGAGTCTGGGCTCCCGGGTACTTGATATTCCACACGAAGCAGCAGCAGCGCAGCCCGGGAGCCTCTTCACTGTTGGATGCCCGCCGGACTCCGGATTAGAAACTGCGCAGCACGTGGGGAGCAAGGGGATTTTATTTAGCAGTTAGGATTTATTCGTATATGTGCTGGGAGGGGGAGACAAATACGTATTTAAATCAAGTAAGTTAATCCACAGGGTTCAGGCTGACACTGCCATAGGAAAAGGGTGTTTGCATATTAATCTCTTAACTTAAGAAGGAGAGGAGTGTGGGAGAAACAGCCTGGAATCCAGGAGGCCAGAGACAGGCAGGTGGTGGTGGAGGCCGCCTGGCCCATCTCCGCTCCCACACACCTGCGGCTGGGGACTGGCAAAGGTTAACAGGGCTGCTCCTGGGTGCACCCTGAACCTCCCAGGGCCTCTGCTTCAAGAGCTGTGAGATTTAACAGACGCTCTGCACAAATGTGGCTTTCCCAAGCTCAAAGAAGTAGGGGGGGGCGGGGGCTGCCGCCTCCATGCCAGGAATCAGTCGGCGAGAGATAAGGGCTCAGCCTGAGGACAGTCCCCATGGGCTGAGGGACCCAGAGGAAGGGGCTCTTGAGGTCAGCGCTATCTGAAGGATGTCAGACAGACATGGCTGCTTGGGGACAGAAGCTGGGGAGGGAGCCAGGGTGGGGGCTGGGGGGGGCGCACAGGTCAGTTAGAGGCTACAGCACTGGCAGGGAAGAACGGAGGTGTTGGAAGGAGGCCCTGAGCTGGTGGGGAGGAGACCATAGACAGCACACAGCTTTGGCTCCAGTGCCTTGAGGAACTTGGAGTTTTATTCCAAGCACATGTGAGGGACAGGGATGTCACCTTTCTGAGCAAGGACAACCACTCTTCCCCAGGCAGGTGATGACCTTGAAATATTCCAGCCACAGAGTGCGGCCCCACCTCTTCATCACACACCAGCATGTGACACACTTGTGACACACTTGTGTACAAGTGCATCCACCCCACACAAGACACACCAACACATACACGTAACACATGCACACATACATGCAAACACACGTGTGCACACACAGCACACACATGCATATACATACAGCACACAGACTCCCATGTATGACACACACATGCATACATAGGTGCACACACAACACACTCATGTGCACTGATGCGTGTGCACACAATGCATGCACACCACCTGAGCGCGCTCGCGAGCGTGTGCACACACACACACACACACCAACAATAGCCTGGAGACAAGAGGGAAAGGTCAGAGGAGACCCAGGCCTGAGAAGTGGCCCCCCTTCTCTCTTTGGAGGAGTCATAAGCCCTCAAGATGCAGAAATCCAGCAACTGACACTTCCTGAGGCATCGGGTGCTTTCATTTACATAGCCCCTCTTTAGAGACAGAATCCAAGAGGGCTGGAGAGAGGGGTTTACAAATGCAGGCACTGGCTTCCATCTCCAACATGGCCTAGAAAATGAAGACACTTGCCCCAAGTCACAAAGGTAAAAAAATGGTGGGGATGAGATTTGAGCCTTCCTCCCAGCCCTGGCCAGCTCAGTGTTGACCGGCTCTGTCTGTTCAGGCTTAGCAATCTCATGAGCTCCCTGTCCTCTGGGATTCTCGGGGCATGGGAAGGGGGAGAGGGGGGTTCTCCCTGCACCAAAGGCAGAGGGAGCTGGGCTGACTGGGGAGATGAGCTAGAGACACAGAGCTGAGGAAGCGGCAGCTGCAGCTTGCTTGCAAACTTGAGCACTCCACTGAAAGAATGGAGGTTCCTGTTCCATCTGAAGGAGGCTCTGCCACAGCCTGGAAGAAGGACCTATGTGCGCCCTCCCTGCCTGTGACCAGATGCGCCCTGTTCTGAGCCCCATTGACTATGGAAGAATGCCTTGCCCACACTGTTGCTGGAGAGGCGACCTGTATGAAATCAGAGTGAGGCCAGTGTCCTAGTTTCCTTTCTGTTGCTGTGAAAAAACACTTTGACCAAAATCAACTGAGGAGAGGAAAAGGTTTATTCAGCTTACAATTCCAGACCTCTGTCCCTTGCTGAGAAAGCCAAACAAACAGGAAGAAAGTCAAACAGGAACTAAAGGCAGGAACTTGAAGGCAGGCCCACAGACAAAGAGGTGCAGCACAAACCACGGAGGATGCTGCTGGCTGGCTCTCAGCCTGGCTTGCCTCCTTCCTCATACTTACTTTAGGACCATCTGCCTAGGGAAGTTGCCGCACATAGTAGGCTGGGCCTTCCCACATATATGATCACAAGCCAGTCTGGTGGAGGAATTCCTCAGCTGAGGCTCTTCATTCAGACCCCAGAAGTTGTCAGGTTGACGGTTAAAGCTAAGTAGGGCAGCCAGTAAGTGAGCCACTTCACAGGACACTGTGACTCAGAGTGACATCCAGCTCAGAACACCCTGGCTTTTCAGATACAAGGGCTGCCACATCACATCCCACCTGGGACAGGACTCCTTCACTTCTCCTACCAGCAGGCATTTACTTCTAGTGACAGCCTGCTGTCGGTTTTCTACTGTGAGTCTAGTGTGCAAACCTCAGTGGCTTGCCCAGATGAGGTCCTGGCCCACAGAAGCTTGTAGGCTGCTGTTGAGCCCATCCTATGAGGAAGCCAAAAGGACAGGAGGTGCCAAGGCTGCAAGGTAAATTACATTGGACTCAGAGACTCTCAACACCCACTCAGCATGTGAGATTCATCCACACCTGTCGTGGCCCGGCGTGTCTCAGCCCCAAGCCACAGCAGCCATGAGGCTTGGCCTGAGTCGGGGAGCGTGGACTTAGAAACTCCTAGCAACCCAACGGTGATAAAGACCAAACACAGGCATCTTGGCATCTTTAGAGAGCTCTCAGTTCCAAGTTGCAAAACTGGAGTCACTTGTTTATTCAGCATCTTCCTGGCTGTTTCCTAACCATGCTTCCAATGCCACAAGGCCATTTCTGTCTCCTTCAGCTGACTCCTCTCTGCCAGCTCATCCCTAACTCTGTGTCCTCACTTGCTACTCACACACCTCGCCCTCGGCCCAGGTGCAGGCCTATTCAAATGCTTAGTCCTGTAGAGATGCAAACTAGGAGGCATTCTCCACCGAGGCTATGCTGCACAATAGCAGACTTGCTCGCTTTAGCAATACAGTTGTAGGCTGGAGCTGAACCAGAGGTTTGTACCTTGAGATGATATTTCCTGACCCCCCCCCACACACACACACCTGTCACTTGCTTTGTCTCTGAAATTCATATTTCACCAAGGTATGTTTGTTTTTTGTTTGATTTGGTTTGACTTGGCTTCAATTCTCCTGCCTCAGCCACCTAAGGTTGGGATTACAGGCTTGTGCCACCATGTTGGGCTTTGGATTGTGGTTTTTATTGGTAGTCTGGCAACTGTATGTACTGTAAGTTGAATGTATGTACCTAGTTTATTCTATAGGAGTCCCTCTCTAGAATGACCAGACTTCTGGATTCAGGGGTAAACTGAGGCACATGACCATCGGATGATCACCCTTGGGAAGGTCTCTTTCATCTCTCTCTCTCTCTCTCTCTCTCTCTCTCTCTCTCTCTTCTCTCTCTTTCTGTGTGTGCATGTGTGTGTGTGTGTGTGTGTATCTGTGTGTGCGTGTGTGTGTGTTGTGTGTGTGTGTGTGTGTGGTGTGTGTGGTGTGTGTGTGCATGTGTGTGTGTGTGTGTGTTGTGTGTGTTGTGTGTGTGTGCGTGTGCGTGTGCGTGTGCGTGTGTGTGTGTGTGTGTTGTGTGTGTGTGTGTGTGTGCATGTGTGTGTGTATATGTGTGTGCGTGTTGTGTGTGTTGTGTGTGTTGTGTGTGTGTATCATGAGTGTGCACATGTGTGTGTATACATGTTTGTGTGGATATATGCACATGTACGTTCAGGCCAGAGGTCAAGATCAGGCACCCTCCTCCACATCATGTTCTACCTTGTTTTTTGAGACAGAGTTTCTCCCTGAACCTAGAGCTCATGGGCTCTGCTGGGCTGGCCGACCAGTGCCCTCCAGTGACCTGCCTATCTCTGCCCTCACAGAGCTGAAGTTATGCAAACTACCTGTGGTGGTTTGAAACAAAATGGCTCCCCAAGGGAGCGGCACTATTGGGAGGTGTAGTTAGGTGGGCTTTGAGGTCTCATATATGCTCAAGCCATGCCCAGTATCTCAGTTCACTTCCTGTTGCCTGCTGACCAAGATGTAGGACTCTCAGCTCCTGCACCATGTCTACCTCCTTGCCACTATGTCCCACTATGAAGACAACGGACTAAACCTCTGAAACTGTAAGCAGCCATCTCAATTAAATGTTTTCTTTATACGAGTTTCCATGGTCATAGTGTCTCTTCACAGCAATAGAAACCCTAAGTAAGACACTGCCAAACCTCACTTTTCATACGCTTGTCATCTCCTCAGTCCCAACAAGACGCTATTTGAGCTCAGATCTGAAGCATGGGAAGGAAGAAAACATATGTCACACTGTGTGAGGGAGGAGGAGGGGGCAGAGACAGGCCGGGCAGGGGCAGGGGGCAGGGGGCAGGGGGCAGGGGGCAGCATCCCTGACCCTGAAGGGGAGGGCACTGGCCGGTGGGGGAAAGAATAGGGCTTCACAGAGGGGGTTGATCTGAGCCTGGCTCTGAGCACTGCTAGACAGCTGGCAGAAAGGAGGTGAACCAGAGAACCCCAATTGGGAAGAAGATGGCAGCCTAGAGCTCTGTGCCCTTCTCCGCTGACAAGGTTTTTTTTTAATGAGGAGACACACATTTCTGAGCAAAACAGGCTGACAAGAGTGGCCATGATGCTGGCCACTGAACTAGACCATTTGGCTGTGCGTTTAACCGGAGCTCGACACACGCAGGATAAATGCAGCCTTGCTTTTCACATCTGCAGACAGACCCGACAGAAGCAGGCATTCTCCCTTGCTTTGAAAATGCCTGTTCTGAATGGTTGCTGCCCCCCAAACTCCTGTGGCAGTTCGGTCTCCTGGTGCTGTGAGAGGGTGAAACCTAGGGTGTTTAGAGGCCGGGAGACAATTAAGGTTAAACAAGCCAGAAGGAAGGAGGTCCCTGATGTCTTTACAAGGAGAGAGAAGAGAACACTCACACTCTTTACCTCTCGCCAAGGGACACTGAGCTGCCTTGGGACTCCTCCCCTGAAGCAGCCTTCTGACCTTGCTCCTCCAGGACCCAAACAAAACAAGCACCCGCCTCTTTTCTTTACAAAACCTCCGGTAGTCCATGACAGTAAACACAAACAAAAAGTCTTGCATTATTTCTGTATTGAATTAATGAGTGAACTAATGAATGAGTGGATGAGGCTATTAAGAGTCCATCCAGAAACTGTTGGCTCCACACTGAGAGCTTCATAAAGCAAGAAGGAAGGCCAAAGCTCCCATGATCATGGGTGCCCATGCTGCCTGCCCCTTCAGAGTGAGAACAGCAGGAGTGATCAGCTTGACACCCTAGCGCAGTGGGGCCTGAAGAGGGTTCCCAGTGCCCCTCCTGTGCATCACAGGACAAGCAGTTTACCCCTGCCGGACTGACCTCATCTAACACGGGAAGGTGGGTTGCAGTCAACAGTAAACAGCATCCATTTGCTCACAAAGGGTTCTGAAGAAAGTCCCCGCAGCAGATGTGTGGGTGGCCTTGGGATTCCTGGGTCATGCATCCCCACTGGTTTGGTTAGGTGGAAAAGAGCACCCGGTAAGAGAACCCCAGGGAGTGGCCAGGGAAACTCCTCAGAAGAGGGACCACGGCTGGGATGTGTTTGATGTGATAGAATGCTTGACCACCCTGCACAAGGCTCTTGTGCTCCATCCCAGTTCAGCATAAACGATCTGTAAAGGTCATCCCAGCGCTCAGGGGATCACAAGTTCAAGGTCATCCTCCCACCATCATCACTGCACACTCCTGTCTGTCCACACGAATCCCTTCTGACAAGAGCCGCCATCCCCTGAACTTCCTGGCTACGTGAGTTTGGTTGGTAGGTCACTTGTGCTCTGTGAGCCTCAGCTTCCTGGCCTACAACAGTAGGGTCACATTAGTTCTCGTGGCACAGCTGGGGACGGGCAGTTCTGTGTGGAAAGACATACTTAGCCCAGCCACAGGCTCACAGGGGTCACCCTGAGGTCCATGCTGTATACGGATGCACGCTTTCAACATGAGGCTGTAGCACCTGGCCTGACTGGTGGGTGACAAAGGGTACCCTCTGCTGCCTCCTACCCCTCCTGTTAGAGGATTCACAATTTCCTGATAAACTATCTTTACTTGAATAAATGTATCCAGACATGAGCTTTATGTGGCCACTGTAAGAGGAAAACTAAATCTCAGGCCATAAATGGAAGGTAAAAGAAATAAATACATTGCAGTTAAAATAAACCTGTTATTCAAGTCTCTTGGTATGCTGTTGCCACAACAGTTTTTGATAGGATGAGCTGAGGAGGGACAGCCCCATACCTCAGGGAACCAGAGGACAACTCTTCTGAGGGTGTGAGTCCCTAGTCACAGTGAGGGACCTTTGACCAGATAGGGATACCCCCAGACCTTGTTAGCTCCCAGGCATGAGATAACATGACAGACAAGGCTGTTTAAGCCCTGGGGAAGAAAGCCAGGCCCGTGGACTCTGAAGCCTTCAGTTCTGCTCCGGCACCATTGTCTGTTCTCTGTAAGCGCTCATACTCCTTCCTGGGCTCCCCACCCACCACACCACACCTGATTCTGCCCACCTCCACCAGCCGGCAGTGACCTCACTGCTGGCTGTGGTGTCACCGGTCAGGGATGGCACTTCTGCCCACAGGGCTCAGCAAGCACTATTCTTCCTCTTGCTGTAGCCCAAAGCCGGAGCAGCAGCAGCAGCAGGAAGAGAAGGAGATGGAGGAGGAGGAGGAGGAGGAAGAGGAGGAGGAGGAGGAGGAGGAGGAAGGAGATGAGAACCACACCCAGTCCCCCAACCCATCCTCCTGGCTGGTGAGATGGCTGGCAGAGTGGGGTTTACCAGCACTTGCCACTGAAGACCTGAGTTTGATTCCAGGAACCACATGGTGGAAGGAGAGAACTGACTCCCACAGGTTGTCGTCAGACTCTACACACACAATAAATAAATAAAGTAAGATGCCTTCAGCTGGGTCAGATCCAGTCAGCCCCATGCTAGGCAATTTCTCTCTTTAAAATGTGCTCATTTCACTCAGAAAGGAATGTGTGAAATGAAACAGAGAGAGGCTCGCTGGGTGTCCACATGGCTCCTGAGGACCCTCTCAGACAGGCCAGCTGGGTGAGCTGCAGATTCCCATCTCAAAGACCTGCCAGTCCCTGCTGATTCCCCTCACAGTGGTCCTCGAACCCTGGGCCAGCTGGCTATGCCAAGGACACAGACACACAGGCTGATGGCATATGTCACAGGTCTATCACTTAGCTGCAAGGCTCTCTGCATCCCACAGGGCAGTGCGATCTCTGTTTACACAGGCCCCAGTTTGGCCATGACCCATTGATCCCATAAGCAGCATGGGCATTCGGGTCAGCCCCAGGGTTCTCAGTCCCCCACACCCAGAGTGTGATGAATCCTAGGTGGGGAGAAGGTGACTTACAGATGGGGCCCCCATATCAACCTGGCAGAGAGTCTCACAGGATCTCACTAGAAGGGTGAAATAGGAGATAAGGCCACCCCTCTATAACCCAGAGCAGGGTCTGGCAAAGTACCCAGCGAGCCTTAGGTATGCATGCAGACCCCTCACCACACACATTGCACAAGGTCCCAGGATCTCATCCCCAGGAGACTTGGAGTGAGGGAGTGGGAGAAGAGGTGGTTGACTGGGGCAGGTCCCTACCCCAAGGGCTTCCTTGATTCCTTAGTCTGAGCCCCAGGCCACAAAGAGGCAAAAGAAACAGGACCACCCCAACCCCTATCTCCACCCCAACACCCCACATCATGCTCCCAAAGGGTTTCAGTGCCTGAAATGCAAAGCAACCACCAGGAAACACAGATGGACTCAGGACTTTTTCCACAGTGAGAAGCCCTGGCACTAGCAGGAGCCAGGGGAAGGAGCTGGGAGCTAGTGTAGGGCATCCAGGCTCTGGGGGTCAAGGAGAGGGAGCGGGTATAGAGCATCCAGGCTCTGGAAGCCAGGGGTAGGGAGCAGGGAGCTGGTATAGAGCATCCAGACTCTGGGGGGTCAGGGGGAGGGAACTGGTGTAGGGCATCCAGGCTCTGGGGGTCAGGAGGAGGGAGCAGGGAACTAGGTGTATGGCCTAGACTGGGGTCAGGTTGGGCTCTTTCTTTTCCTGAGTTTCAGCTCTGTTGTGTGCACTCTGGGCCTGATCCAACGGCCACCAAGCATAAGTTTTTTTGTGAACCTTCTGACAGAACCCAGTGCCCAGGCATACAGGTAACTAACCTGGGATATGCGCTGGCCATGGCACTAGTGAACACTGTGGGCACATGAGTGTGCCAGGGATCACATGTCCACGTGCATGTACACACACACACACACACACACACACACACACACACACACACACACACTTCTTTTTTTCTTTTGAAGAAAAGAGTCTCATGAAATCCAGAATAGCCTTAAACTGAAGATAGCCCTGAACTCCTGACCTTCTTGCCTTCATCTCTAGAGTTCTGGATTACAGGCAGGTATCACATGCCTGGCTGTGTACTTTAAGGTATTTTAAGACAGAAAACTCGAAACAATTGGGTTTTTTTTCCTTAAGTGTTTCACATGTATTTGTTTGTTTTGTGCATGCCTCCCTGGCTGGCCCCTTTATAACCCTGGTTGAGTGTCTGGACATCTCTGGGCCTCCTTTCCCTTTTGTAAGAGAGGACAATTTAGAACACTTCTAATCCCAGCACTTAGGGAGGCAGAGGCAGGCAGATCTGTGAGTTCCAGGCCAGCTTGGTCTACAGAGTGAGGCCCTGTCTCAAAACAAAAGAAGACAATCAGGGATATTCTGAGCCCTGAAGGAAACTATACCTGGTAGATTACATGTTCTTCCTCGAGAGTCGCCCTGCCCTGTGGACCTCACTACTGATCCCCTGAGCCTACCTGGAAGCCATAGCTGTCAGGATCACTCCTGACAGAATACCCACCATCTCTCTGGATCCCCCCAATACACCCCATGAAGGTGTGTCACACACTCTCATGGCCCTGCTGCAGAGGCGTGTGCAGGTGCTGATGGATGCTGTCCAGGTGAACAGACATGATCTAATGTCTTCACCCATCAACTGGTGTAACAGTAGAGGTGCATGTGTGGACCAGCATCGCTATCGCTGGAAAACCCACGAGTGATGGCTCCCGCTTGTCTTGCAGGGAGCATGTGCAGGAGTGCCTGTCTGCAGCTATTGTCACTGCTTATATAACCACAGGGACCTTATATACTTCAGAAACTCCATTTTCTGAGTCTAAGGAGCCTCCTCATTCCTCTAGGAGGTAAGGTTTCAATTCAGAGGGCACCTGCAGACCACAGTGCTTGGGGGTGGGAACAGAACAAAGCCATTTAAGAAGGAGCAACAGTCCCAGGCCCATGGGCTCTTGGCAGCTGGTTCACCCAAGAAAGCTTTTGGTGCTGCGAGCATTTTCACAGAAAGAACATGGAAGTTGCCAGAAAAGGGACCCGGGTCTAGGCTTAGCCCTGCCCCCACCACACAACCTCACTAGAAGTGTTGACTCAAGTGGGGCTGACTGGACTCCTTACAGGAGCTGGGTTTGATCCAGCACTTCTCCCAACTTGGACAAGTGACCACACCGTCCCCGAGCAGAGTGAGGAGTCTGGGGCCATTGCTCCAGGTCACCTGCTCTGCCAGTCTGGGTTTCCTGGGATTGAGTTGACTAGAAGAGGGCTATGGTCAGGCTGAGGGCAGGGTCTCTGGACCCCAGTGTCAGGAGGAGAGGAAGAGAGGAGGAGGAGGAGGAGGAGGAGGAGGAGGAGGAGGAGGAGGAGGAGGAGGAGGAATCTGCCGTAGGGACCAGGGCAGCATGAGAAGATTCTGCAAGAATAGAATCTGTCAGTCTCCAGGGCACCTGACCTCCACCAACACACAAGTGCACATACACCCTACATACATACACCACACACATATGCACACACCACACACACACACACACACACACACACACACACACACACACACCACATACACACAGAGAGAACCTGCCATTCCCTGGAGCCCCTGACCTCCACCAACACACACACACACACACACACACACACACACACACACACACACCTTAGGAGAGTTGTAACAGGAACCACCTGCCCCTGAGGCTGCACACCTGGAAGGTGGGGGCAGCCAGGTGCATGGAAAGGAGGCTGGGACAGGCAGAGACTGGGCTGGGCTCCAGAGCAGGGTGGGGAACGTCAGGGATGCAGTTACTCACCTATCACATACTCATGAAATATAGGCTGGCCTAAGTGCCAGTCACCACACCAGGAGAGATGGCAAGACCAGACACAGCACAGCCCTGCAAATGGGCTCAGCCAGGTAGCAGGGAGGTGGGCTGTAGTAGGGACCTTCCTCTCTACCAGTGACAAGCTGGGGGGTTCCCAAGTGGCAAGAGCTGCCATCTTTTTAAAACTATTCTTTATGTTTAGTGTGTGTGTGTGTGTGTGTGTGTGTGTGTGTGTGTGTGTGTGTGTGTAATATACTGTATGTGTATATGTTTGTACCTGTGCCACACTGCATATGTGGAGGTCAGAGGACAACTTCCAGAGCCGGTTCTTTCCTTCTACCAGGTGGCCCATTTTGGCAGCAAGCACCTTGGATTGTTTTGTGTGGGGAAGGGCTGGAGGGGAGAGAAGACAGGGATGTGTGTGGGTTACATTCCCACAGGGCAGTGAGAATGCAGTTGTGCCCAGGCAGGGGTGAACGTCCATGTTAAGGCTGCATCCACACCCACACGATGAAGAGCTGAGCCTCTCTAGGAAAACAAGACCACCGTGATTCCACTTACGCTGCAAAGAACAGGTCAGAGGTCAGCCAATGGCGGGGATCCAGTCTGGAGCCTCAAGTTAGACAGCCAGAGTCCCATCTTGTGAAGGGCTGGGGAGTCTGTGGGCTGTGTGGCCAAGGTTGGGGTACTCAGTCTCGGGGGTTGAGGAAGTCTGCCAGGGACAAGGCAGGCAGGACAAAAGAGGGTGAGGCTCTCACGGTGGCCATGCCAGGTGAGCAGGAGGAAAGGTAAGGATTAGCCTTTGGGTTCTTGGTGAATTGGTAGCTACTGCCTCCCCCTCCGCAGGAGCTGTTTGGATGGAATGGCCAGGGCAGGAGTGGAGAGAGAGTGGGCAGAGAGCTCTCCTGGTGGGATGGCCAGGAAAGTGGGCTGAAGCTGGAAGTAGCTGTGAGGTCGAGGAATGAGGCTCTAGCCTGTTTGCTGTGTGTAGTGAGTGACCCAGAGGAGGGGCCAGGTCCCATTGCAGAGAGAGGGTACCCTCTGTCTCCCATCTGTCTGTTGACAGGTACTTGGATGTGTCTAACTTTAGGTCTTTAGGGACCATGCGGCTATGAGCATGGAGGGATGAGGATGTCTTTGCGACCCAGATTTCAGTTTCTTTAAGGATATGCCCAGAAGGAGGTATGGGAAATTGTGTGTTATTGTGACAAATGCCTGACAAAACGACTTAAGGGAGGGAGGGTTCATTTGGGTTGTGGTTTCATAAGTTCAGCTCATGACGGTGGTAGGGAGCAGAAAGAGGAGAGAAGAGGGGAGGGAGGGGGAGATGGAGAGAGAGAGGGAGAGAGAGAGAGAGAGAGAGAGAGAGAGAGAGAGAGAAGGAGGGAGGGAGGGAGGGAAGGAGACAGGGAGGAAGGGAGGGGAGGAGGGAGGGAGGGAGGAGGGAGAGAGAGAGAGAGAGAGGGAGAGAGAGAGAGAGAGAGACTATGCCAGCTGGCTTTCCATCTGGGGTCCCAGCTTGCAATAAGGTTCTTGCCCCTTAATCCTGTCTGGAATCATGTACACAGGTACATCTCAGAGTCTGTGTCTCCCCAGCACTGGGATTGCAAAGGCATGTCCCACCATGCCTGGATTTTTACCTGGGCACTGAGGATTAAAATTGGGTCCTCACCTTCGGTAGTAAGGACTTTATCAACAGTGCCATCTCCTCATCTCCTCTGTTTTTAAAAAGTGTGTGTGTGTGTGTGTGTGTGTGTGTGTGTGTGTGTGTGTGTGTGTGTGTGTACATGCTACCGTACATGTGTGGTGGTCAGAGGAGTTGATTTCACCCTGGGATTTTTTTCTACCAGGGTCTCTCTTGTTTCTGCTGTGCTGTGTACTCCAGGCTAGCAGGCCTGTGTGCTTCTGCTGGGGCTGTCCCTACCTTCCATCTTGCCATAGGGGTGTTGGGTACACCACCATGCCCAGCTCCACACCCAGATTTATGTGGGTTCCTGTGATCTCTCAGCAGGCACAGTAAAGACATTCCACATAGGAAGGGCAGCTTGATCGAACAAAGGCCTGGAAGCTGCTGAGCCAGGGGCAGAGGGAGCAAGCAGCTCTGGAACAGGCACAGGAGTAGTTGGATATGAGGCTGGGTGAGGCTGACATGAAGGGCCCTAGACAACCCGAGAGGTGACAGGAGCGTCTGCAGGGCTGAGAGCAGAGCACAAGGACCACAGCAGGACATGGGCTAATCACTGCAGGGACACCGTGTCTGGGAAGGAAGAATGGGAGTTTGGAGAGCTGGGTAAGAGGAACACAGAACAGTCTGGAAGGAAAGAGGCTCCCGTCCATTGCCTGCTGCTACTGTGAAACCTTGTCACTTATCTGTCCTAGGCTAAGCAGTCTCCAGATCCTCACTGTACCTCGTCAGGTACCCCACGTACCCCAGTGTAGAAATGAGGAAACCAAAGCCCAGAGCGTAGAACTCCTCTCAAAGCCATGCAATGGCAGAGCTGAGTTGCAAAAGCCTGCCTGTTTTCCTTGATTCCAGGAGCACTTATGGAGCACCTACTGTGTGCCCCCCCCCCCGCGCGCCATCCCCAGAGTGAGTGTGACTTCATAGCTGTTGCTTAGTGCTGTTCTCCATTGCTGCAAGAGTGCTCAACCTCCAAGCTGCTCTAGACAAGATGGAAGATGCATGAGGGTCACTCACCAGGGCATGGAGATTGTGGAGACAGCTGGTTGAGCCACAGGAACTCTCTCCCACCACCTCCCGCCACCACCATCAGTGAAACTTTAGCCACAAGCTTTGTGCCCCATGAAGAGCTGGGACGATAACCCCTGAGCCACAGTTAGGGAAGTCAAAGGCAGGGACAAAAGGTGCCCTTTGGGGACAGCAAGGAGTCATAGAAGACCCTCATAGGGCAGAAAGAGAGCGAGAAGGAAGCTGCAGGTCAGATGTGAGGGACCTGGGGGTCTAGGGCTGGGATTATAGACTGAACTCATGGAGCCAGGGAGATGGTATGGTTGGCAAAGCACTTGCCTTACAAATGTCAGGACCCAGAACCCATGTAGAAAAGAAATCTGGGCATAGGATACATGCCTGCCATCCAGAGTGCTGGATGGAGAGGTAGTTTGAATGTGATTGGATCCCAGAAGCTCACAGGGAGCCGCACTGTTAGGAGGTGTGTCCTTGTTGGAGTAGGCATGTCCTCCTTGGAGGGAGTGTGCCACTCTGGAGGTGCTCAAGCCACGCCCAGTGTCTCAGTTCACTTCCTGTTGCCTGCACAAGATGTAGAACTCTCAGCTATCTCTCCAGCACCGTGTCTGCCTGCACGCCGCCATGTTTCCCACAATGATGATAATGGACTGAACCTCTGAAACTGTGAGCCAGTCGATTAAATGTTTTCCTTTATAAGAGTTGTCATGGCCTTGGTGTCTCTTTCCAGCAATAGAAACCCTACTAAGACATGTGGGAATCAGGCAAGCAGAGCCCCAGAGCTAGCAGGCCAGCTTGTCTAACTTATTTGGTAGAGTTCCAGGCCAGTGAGAGACCCCGTCTCTAACAAAGGGTAGAAGGAGCTGAAGAGTAAGACCCAAGATTGCCCTCTGACCCCTGCTTGTGTGTACAATGCATGCATGTGCACACCTGTTCACACATGTACCACACACACAGGAAAGATACAGTTGAAGTGCTATCCCTAGTACCCATAAATATGACCTTATTAATTTGGAAATGGGGTCTTTTCTGGGTGTGGTGGCACACACCTTTACTGCCTGCTCTCTGGAGGCAAAGGCAGATGGATCTCAGTGAGTTTCAGGCCAGCCTGGTCTACATGACAGGTTCCAGGCCAGACAGGCTACATGGTGAAACCCCACAAAAATAAATAAATGGGAGTTTGCTACATAGTAAAATCCCATAAAAATAAGTAAACTGGGGGATGTTGTGGATATACTTAAGTAGATATCTTTATGTGGTTTTGAGGACTTCTAGGCCTGTTGACACCTTGACCTTTGACCTCTGTGAGGAAGTATGTTCTTATTGTATTAAAGACCAGTTGTCCACAGGGCAGTGGTCCACATTTAATACCAGCTCTCGGGAGGCAGCATCAGGCAGATCTCTGTGAGTTCAAGGCCAGCCTGGTCTACAGAGTGAGCTCCAGGATAGCCAGAGCTGTCACACAGAGAAGCTCTGTCTCAGAAAAAAAAAAAAAAAAGAAGAAAAAATAAAAAAGACCAGTTGGTCCAGCACCTCATTCCTATAACTTCAAGTGGTGGTGAGCTGATCAGAAGCGCCACTGGCATTGGGGCAAAGCAAGGGCCAGCGCTACATCAGAAAACACATGAAAAGGGATCTATCGCCAAGCAGAGTAGCCACCTAGCATGCAGGAGCCACGCCAGTTATCGCAGTGCTCGGGAGATAAAGACAGGAAGGTTGGGAGTTCAAAGCCATCTTCAGCTACGTAGTGATGTGAAGCCAGACACGGACCACACCAGAGATAGACGGGACACGTCTCTTTGCCCCAGTCTTTAGGACAGCCTCCTGAGGTAGAGCGGTCTGCCTTCTCATGAGGCACTGTTGGTAGAAGCAAATTGTGAAGACAACCTACAGTCTGGCTGTGTAGAACTGTAAGTAAGTAGCTCTGGTGGCTGTAGTGCAACCGCTGGAGCTACGCCTCCGAGCTGACTGAGTGTGACAAAGCAGGACTAACAACAAAAGCCAGCCTGAGACTCCATCGCAGAAGCGGACATTGCAGAGGGACGGTCTCTCGACTCAAGAGTTCAAAGGATAGACAAACTAGATCATTGCTCCCTTCAGACACTGTGGGAGGGAAGGAGTGGGGTGGGTCCACTCTGCGGGAGTCCTGTGGTGACTTCTATCCGGGAGGGGAGGGACCCACACGTGACACCACAACAACTGGTCTTTAATAGAGTAAGAACACACTTCCTCACAGTTCTAAAGGGCAGAGGTCAGAGGTCAAAGCGTCAGCAGGCCTAGGATCCCTCAAAGCCTCATAAATCTTATGAGCTGTGTCCCAGAATAGGGTGACTTCACTCTCTCCCACATCCCATTGGTGAGAGCTGAGTCATGTGCTGCTCTCTCCGCAGGGGAGGCTGGGAAATGTAGTCCAGCTGTTTGCAAGACTCCTGGAGCGGAGAGATCTGAAGATGGGCAGCTCCACCTGCCATAACAGGCAGGCTGGCAGGGATTTCCCTTTGGGGCAGTGGAGTTTTAAGCATTGAGGACTTTTCATAATTTCATTTCTTTGAATTTTCCAAATGTTGTAAAATAACCACCAGTCTTTTACAAGGAAAAAAAGAAACAGGATTTTAAAAGTTAACAAAATAACCTTTGTGTGTGTGTGTGTGTGTGTGTGTGTGTGTGCGCGCGCGCGCGTGCCAGAGGTTGAAGTTGGGTGTCTTCGTTTATTGTCTTCCATCCTATTTTTTGAGACAAGGTCTCTCACTGAACCTAGATCTCACAAACAGCGAGACTGGCTCTCACTGAACCTAGATCTCACAAACAGCAAGACTGGCTCTCACTGAACCTAGATCTCACAAACAGCGAGACTGGCTCTCACTGAACCTAGATCTCACAAACAGCGAGACTGGCTCTCACTGAACCTAGATCTCACAAACAGCGAGACTGGCTCTCACTGAACCTAGATCTCACAAACAGCGAGACTGGCTCTCACTGAACCTAGATCTCACAAACAGCCAGACTGGCTCTCACTGAACCTAGATCTCACAAACAGCGAGACTGGCTGGCCAGTGACCCTCAAGGCCCATCTGTCTCTGTCCAACACCCTTGGGATTGCAGACCTGCACTATCACACCCTACTTTTTATGTGGCCGCTGAGATTCCAAATTTAGGTCCTCATACTTGCACAGCAGGCCCTTCAGCAACAGGGCCATCTCCCCAGAGTCTGGACAGGCTTCTTAAGAGCCTAGCTCTGGGGTCAGACCTGCAGGTCACATGATGGACAGCAGAAGCTCCTGCCATCTCAGTCTGCCCAGGTGACTTCAACCAATGCCGTAGATCACTGGGTTTATAAACAGCCAGAGCAAGACTGGGACTACAGCTCAGTGGCAAAGTGCTTGCTTAGCATATGGGAGGTTCCAAGTTCAATTCCTAGCACCAAGACAAACAGGGAAAGAAAAGGCACTGTGGCTTGCTTCTCACAGCTGTCCCAACTCCATGCAGAAGGGGTGAGTTCCATGGCTAGCAAGTGGTTTTCTCTGCCTCATAGACAGTGCCTTCTCACTGCATCCTTGTGGTGATGGATGAACAGGCCTCTTTTGGAAGGCCTTTAGATAAGGCTGGGGCGGAGCTCAGGGCACAGCACTTGCCTAGCATGTGCAAGGCCCGGGGTACCACCCCCAGCATCGTCAAAAGTAGTAAGGACAATAAGGCCATTTGTGGGGCCCCACCCTCTGCCTTCATCATGTTCCACAGGCTCTGCGTATCAGCATCGTCCTTTAGGACAGGGGTTCTCAACCTTCCTAATGCTGTGACCCTTTAATACAGTTCCTCATGTTGTGGTGACCACAACCATAAAATTAGTTTCATTGCTACTTCATAATTGTAATTTTGCTTCTGTTATGAGTCCAATATTATGTAAATATTGATGTTTTTTGATGGTCTTAGGTGACCCCTATGAAAGGGCCATTTAACCTCCAAAGGGGGTCTTAACCCACATGTTGAGAGCCACTGCTCTAGAAGGAGTGGTTTCAGCATTAGGGTGGGGCACACAAGCTTTCAGATTATTGTCATTGTCATTTATCATCAAGATGAAAGCCAGGGCTAAGGATGCTGTACAGTTGGCAGAGTGTTTGACCAGAGTGTGTGAAGGCCAGAGTTCCATCCCAGCGTTGTATGAAACCAAGTGTGGGATCTCAGCGCTCAGGTGGAGGCAAGAGGATCAGGAATTCCAGGTCATCTTCAGCTACATAGCAAGTTTGAGGCCAGCCTAAGCCATATGAGACTGTCTCAAAAATAAATTAAATAAATACGCAAATAAAATGAAAGATAAAAACAGAGCATGGCAAGACGACTCAGTGGATAAAAACACTTGCCACAGAAACCTAATGACCTGAGTTTGAGTCCTCTGTCCCACAGCAGAAGGAAAGAGCCAGCTTCCCCAAGTTATCTTCCGGCCTCCACACAAATGCTGCTCACACATGCATGTATACACACACACACACACACAGAGAGAGAGAGAGAGAGAGAGAGAGAGAGAGAGAGAGAGAGAGAGAGAGAGAATAAACAAAAAAGACAGACATCACAGAACCTTCGGAGAATTAAGGAAGAGTAAGTGCTCACTCCTGGCACCTGGCTCAGAGAGAGCCTGCAGTGCGGCACACAGCAGCCTTCGCCACCCCACACTCTTCCTGTCCTGATCCACTCAGTACCGTGCTCTCCCTGGGTGGCCCTTCTGTGCTTCCTCCCAGCTCCTCAGACTCACTCTCTTCAGGTTCCTGCTTCCTGGTTCACAGAGACAAGACAATAAAGAGAACTGCCTCCCATCCCGTTGCTCATGGGCCCTTCCTGCCTCTCAGATAGAATCTAGCCACTTCCTCAGAGGTACTCCCAGCCTCCTCCCATCAGCCAGAGCCAGTGTTCTCCTTTAACTGAGCATCATCACCGATGGGAGTGTCACAGCTGCCCCCGTGTCACCATCTTCCAAGCGCTCTCTCTGCTCCATCCATTTTATTGCACAGCCGTGTCATCTACCTGCTGCCTCTGCAGCTTTTCCTCTGACTGTCCCGGGTCCAGACCCACCATCCACACAGGCTTCCTCCCTGCCCTCCTCCCAGATCAGGAGTGACCTGTTAGTTGGGGCCCAAAACTCAGACTCCGTCCTCCATGGCCCAGGGCAGCCCTTGGCAGAAGCCAAACTCCCTTTCTCAAATCCATAAGCATTCACCCCCTTCACCAACCTCACCCCCTCTTCCGTAACCCCCTTTGTCAGTTCCTTCCAGCGTCCATGACCTTAATGCTGGAGTCACCATGACTTATCCTCAGGCCTTGCTCGGCACTGAATTATGTCCTTACAAGAAATACACTCAGCCTTTATAAAGGACATTTCATTCCACGTGACATCATGAATGAACCTTAAGGACATTATGCAAGTAAAATAAGCTAGACACACTGAAGGACAGATGTCACTGTATGCTTCACAGGACCATCAGATTCAGACAAAAAGCAGAGTGAGGGCTTCCAAGAAGCTGGGGAGAATGGGGAGACCATGTTCAACAGGTCTTGGGAAAATGACGGCCATGGCAGCAATGAATCGGTGCTCACTGCCTCTGAACTACACTCTGGGGAAATTTTATTCATTCCTTGGTGTCTTCATTTATTTTCCTGTTGTTGTTACAAAACACTCTGACATACTAAGCATGGTGGTGCACGCCTTTAATCCCAGCATTCAGGAGAGGCAGAGGCAGGTGGGTCTCTGTGAATTCCAGGCCAACCTGGGCTACACAGTGAGGTCCTGTCTCAAGCTAGCAAATAACTGTCACAGAAGCAACTCAAAGGATGAAAGGCTTATTTTGGCTCACAGTTTGTGGTACAGTCCATCATGGCAGGGAGGGGCAAGGCAGCGGGAGCTTGAAGCAGCCGGCGGAATCTGAAATCAAGAAACACCAGAGATAAAAGCATGCTAGTGCTGTTTGCTTTATCTGCTTTATATAGTCGGGGATCTCCTGACCTAGGGAGTGGTCCCACCCGCAATCAAGACGGGTCTCCTCACATCAGTCAGCCCTGCCACAGGCCCACCTCCCTTGTGAGTCTAGACTGTCATGTAGACAATGCCAACTGCCACAGATGATCTAGCACTGGCTGTACCCATCTCATTCCATAGGTCCCTGCCTCATCCCAGCCACCACTGGCTAACCACTCTCACTGTCCCCTCTATGTAGTGAAGAAACTAATGGTCACCACTGCCTCACTGGCAAATGAGATTTGACCCTCTGTGCCCAGCAGTAGCCATGTATAAGCAGATTGTTGCTCAAAGTGCCTCCCTTCCTACAGCCCATAGTTAATGGGAGGCCCATCAGGAATAGCAATATTATTTATTATTTACCAGTCACAATGGCAACACCATCGCCCAGTTTCTGCTTGTGAAGTATTTGAGTGTCTCACACAGCCTCCTGAGAGCTCTTCCTCCAGAACCCAGAGCTTGGAGTCTCTACCTTCATTTTTTCCTTGCTTTCAGTGGCAGCTAAACCACAACCTAGGACCCTGGGTTCCTGGGAAGTCTGGGTCCAGTGCTGTGGAGACCACAGAAGACATGAGAAAATAAAGATGTTACAATCTACATGGTGAGGTGAGTGCCATAAGTCCAACCACCTGCAGGGGTGAGAAGAAGCCAGAGTGGGGCCTGCCAGGGACTGGGAAAGGTCTAGACTCTGGGAGCCAAGAACTCCACTGGCTTCGTCGTCCTCTGCTTCTTCCTCTTCTGTAGGCACCGGATGATTTTGAGATGAGAAGGTGAAGGTGGACCTCAAGACACAGACACAGCCCCTTGGCTAGAGGTGAGCAGACAGTGTCCTCACACTGTCCCACTGCCTAACTTTACAGGGAAGAGCCTGGGTGCAGCAAGGAGAGCCAGCATCTCTTAGGACACAGGGAAAGTCAGTAGCTGCACCCTTATGCAGTCTCCCTGCCTCACATCCAGCCCTTTGTCCACTGAGCACTGTGGGGAGGTAGGAACGGGATGCAGGAGGCTGGAGCCTCAGGGGTGAAGAGCATTGGCTGCTTTTGCAGAGGACCTGGGTTTGGTTCTCAGTACCCACATGGCAACTCATAACATCAGGAACCATGAGGAACTTCCACTGTAACTGCAGGGGATCTAACACCCTCCTCTGTGCTCTGAGGGCACCAGGCATCTGTGTGATGTACAGACAGAGATGCAGGCACACACCCATAGAATGGAAACAAAATCATCTATCATGATGCTCAAACCATAGTAGAGTGAAATGCACCAACAAGGCCCTACCCACCGAAGAGGACATCACTGCCAACCCTGGTGCTTTAGGAGAAACGTGGGCAATAGGAAGCAATCCATGACTCTCAAGGCTGCAGGCAGCAAGGAGGGAGGGCCCATCTGGGACCCAAACTCATGACATCTCCCTGCCATGTCTCCCTAAAGCCAGAGGCCCCATTATGGGGCTGCAAGCCCCCAGCTTTTCACCTCTTCCTATGTTGTCTGTTCCTGGAATAAAAAGAGATGAGAGCGTGTGGAAAATAATGAATGTTTCATGGTGATGGAGCGTCACATTGAGTGAGCAGGAATCACTTTTCTTTCTTTTTATAATTTTCATTTTAAAATTTAACAATCGTTAATATATTTGGAGGGGAGCTCATGTGCATACCACAGACCCAGTGTGGAGGCCAGAGAACCACACCAACGAATGTTTTCTCTCCTTCTACCATGTGATGGGTCTTCCAGAGACTGAACTCAGGCCCCCAGCCTTGGTAGCAAGCACCTTTAGCCACTGAACCATCTCATCGGCCCTTCAATTCTTTTTATTTTGGTAAAATACACATAACCCAAAAGCTACTGTTGTAGCCTCATTGAGCCTGCGGTTCAAGGTGTTTAATCCACACTCGACTTTGAAAACTGAACCTCCTGCCTGCACATCCTGCCTGGGCAGGCCCAGGGAGGGGTGAGGATGACAACCACCCGGCTGAACAATGAAGAAAAGGAAACAGGAAGGGTCAGGAAGGAAGCAGTACTAGGGAAGAGCATGCAGGAACTGGCTTCCCAGTGGCCTGCCCAGCCCCACCCAAGTGCTGACCAGCCTCAGCCTCCTCCAGGAAGGGCCACCTTGCCTCACCTCAACAACAGCCAGAGCCAGCTCCTACCACCCCTTCCTCCAACCAGGAACCATGAGGAACTTCCCTGGCCTTCAGTTTATTCAAAAGCTAGATCTGACCATCCTGAAGAGCCCAGGGTCCTCATCCACAAGGGGGAAGCGAGTGAGAGTTGGGCTTCTGAGGCCATTCTGCCAACATTTGGCACCGAGCTGCTTCCCGTGTCAGCAGCTGCTGGTGCTGTCACTGTTGTCATTCTGACATCGCGTCCTGTCAAGGGCAGGCTGTTGCACCTACATCCTGCATGCCCGGTGTGTCCCCTCAGCATCCTTAGGCCAAGTCCTTAAGCTTCAGTACATGTTCACAGGTTTCCAATGGAGCTGGGACCAACTCATGATGGGCTGAGGCCAAAGAAGCAAGACACTGCCCAGTCCCCAGGACTCTCAAGGACAAGAGGAGACAGGGAAGGCCTCTGTCCAGGTCAATAAATAATAAGCACATTTAGGTTGGGGAAGGATGATGAAAGGGGCAAGGTCAGGGCCAGGGAAGGCTCCTGGCTTCCTAGGGGAGATGAACGAAGGAGAGTTAAACAGAAAGGCCCAGGGTGGAACAGCCAGGCAAAGGCCAGGGGGTGACAAACATCCTGTGGTAGACAGAAAACAGGAAGCGATTTCAAATTCAGGGGGCAAAGGGTACAAAGTAGAAGAGGGAAGGGTCTCGGCGAGCTAAATGGGTGGGGCAGATCAAGGTTTGTGTGTGTCCAAATGGCATTTTGACTCTCCTTGCAGGTGACTAGAGCCGTGGGAGAGGCTGAATCTATACTTTCGAGTGCTGGCCTTGGGGTCTATGGTCAGAGGAGACATGAAATGGGCTGGCACCACCACAGGCATCTTGATTGAAAGGCACAGAGCAGGAAGAGGCTGGGGGAGTGGTGAAGGGGGGTTGCAGAGGTGAATGGTCAGCAGAACAAAGTCCCCAACCTAACTAACTCCCAGAGAACAGAGAGGGCTTGTGTCAAGGCAGAGAACTCCAGAGGCAGCTCATCACCCATGAGGTGGAGATCATTCGAGATTATCTGAGTAAGCCAGTGTAATTGGAGGGCTCTAAAATGTGGAAGCAGGCAACAGAAGAGCCAACACCAGAGTAAGGCTACTTCGGGGGCTGAAACTGCAAGGGGCCAGTGGGTGGGCTCTTTGTTTAGAAAAAGGCAAGAAAGCTGATCCTTCCAACATACACACATATACACAGAGAGAGCAAGAGAGCCTGCAGAAGGAACTCAGTGCTCACACACACACACACACACACACACACACACACACACACACACACAGTCTGCTGAAGGAACCCAGTGTTCACTCACACACACACACACATACAACATACACACACACACACACAGAGTCTGCCAGTGCTCACACATACACACAAATTCTGCAGAAGGAACCCAGTGTGTTCTCTCTCTTTCTCTTTCTCTCTCTCTCTCTCTCTCTCTCTCTCTCTCTCTCTCTCTCGCACACGCACTCACACACACACACACACACACACAGAGTCTGCCAATGCTCACACATACACACAAATTCTGCAGAAGGAACCCAGTGTGTTCTCTCTCTCTCTCTCTCTCTCTCTCTCTCTCTCTCTCTCTCTCTCTCGCACGCACACACACAACACACACACACACACACACAGTCAGTGCTCACACACACACACACGCACACACACACACACACACAGAGTCTGCAGAAGGAACCCAGTGCTCACTCACACACACACACAACACACACACACAGAGTCTGCCAGTGCTCACACATACACACAAATTCTGCGGAAGGAACCCAGTGTGCTCTCTCTCTCTCTCTCTCTCTCTCTCTCTCTCTCTCTCTCACGCACACACACAACACACACACACAGTCTGTCAGTGCTCACACACACACACACGCACACACACACACACACACAGAGAGAGTCTGCAGAAGGAACCCAGTGCTCACTCACACACACACACAACACACACACACAGAGTCTGCCAGTGCTCACACATACACACAAATTCTGCGGAAGGAACCCAGTGTGTTCTCTCTCTCTCTCTCTCTCTCTCTCTCTCTCTCTCTCTCTCTCTCTCTCTCACACACACACACACACACACACACACACACACAGCCTGAAGAAGGAACCCAATGCTGCTGAACTTGAATTCAGCCAGGTTTGACCCCTGACCTGTAGAACTCTGTTTTATGACACTAAATCTGGAGTGATTTGTTATGGTAGCAATAAGGAACCGATACCACAGGTGACGGACGTGGTGGGAGTTAGCCGAAGAAAGGGAGTCTCTAAGTTGGGGGCTGGAAAGACATGCCACTAAGCATAAGAGGACACAAGTCCATGCCCCACAGCGCTGGGGCCAGGGCCCTGGAGCGCCTGTGGGAGAGGATGCATGATGGCAGTAAGAGCGCGGATGGAACAAGGAGGTCTTGGTGAGGGGTTCCCCACAATTGCTTAGATCTCATTTTTCAAGTATCGAAACAGCCACACCGGTAAAGCTTTCCTTACTAGAACTAGCCAGGCAAAAACAACAGAATTTGAACCTCAAGAGTTGAAGTCAAGGTGGGATGAGATGCCCAGGGCCAGGGATGCAAGTCGTGATACTGAGTGTTCCCAGATGCTCACCTATGGGTTTTTACGGGAGGAGAAACAGTGGGTGGAGCTGATTCTGATCCTTTCCCACCTCACTCTCTCATTAACTCTTTTTGTTTGTTTGTTTGTTTAATCCCCTCTTCAACATAAGAAGAGGGAAGAGGGGAAGAGTCCAGCAGGCGGGAGGTGTGCGGCTCCCAGCCTCTCCACCTGGCTTCGTCTCTCTGCCGAGCTTCGTCCCCCACCGTCTCCCCGGCCTTTGTCTGGCTCCCGCGCTGCCGCGCACATGGTCCCCTGTCAAATTCCGGGCGGCTCCGTGGGACACGTGTTGGGAAGCCAGCAGCGCTGCAGGCCCCCGTGTAACCATGGAAACGGAGGCCAATGGGCGGCCCGTGCTGCCCGCGGGGGCGGAGCCTATAGCGGGGGTGGAGTGGGGGCGTGTCTAGGAGCTAAAGGGCGGGGATTGGGTGTGGTTTGTGCGTCATTCAAAAGAGGACGGGGCCTGTGACAGTCTGCAGTGCGGTGGACGCCCACCAGGCTGAGTCCTGTACCACGTGGTTTTGATGACATCTTTTTTTGGTATTGGGAATTGCTTTGCCTATAAACTCTAAGGTTAAGATTCAAGAATTCTTCAGAACCAGGTTCCATGCCACCAGCCACCCTGGGCCACAGGCATGTGACCGACCAGACCCCCTTTATCTTGGTTGTCTGTAAACCGGCTTGGTGTGAGGTTCCAAAGATCCCCAACCTGGCACTAGAGGTGACCCATGGCAGATGCTCTTATGACCAAGGTCCCCTTTCCCTCCAGGAAGTAGCTGCTCATTCTGGGTCAGGGAACCTATCTCCTCTGGAGAGGGGAAGGTCCCGGAACTCTGACTTCTGACTCCATCGCCCAAGAAGGAATCCAGAGCTGGGCTCAGTGTGCCTGTCAACGAAGTGGGGAGAGCAGAACCTGCCAGTTAATCTGTTCCTGTTTCAATGGACTGGAGGCCTGGAGGTAGACGCTCAGCTGAGCATCTCACAGTGCTAGGAATGGAAGTCCCAGTGCTCAGAGCTGGGAGCCAAGACAGGAGTAGGTATCACTGCTCATCAGTCAGGGATCTATGGTAGCATTTTTGCCTCTGGGTCAAAAATGTCACTGGATCTGAAACAAGGTAAAATATATTCTTTACCACCATGGCTTCTAAGGAAGCCCAAGAATGTCCAGTGGCAGCAGGAGCAGATAATAGACTGCACAATAGGGAGCTGGAGTCTGGTAAGCTAGGTCCCCAGAGTCCAGCACAGGACCAGGGACAAACATCCTCTAGGCAGGCGCTCCTGTTAGCTGGAAGCTGTCACTTCCATGAAGAAGTGGATGGACGTTCCATCCACTCATCCATCCATCCGTCCACCCACCCATCCATCATCCAGCCAGCCAAGTTTTCTGTAGGTCAGCTGCATGCAGGACTCACTGCTAAGAAATGGGCTGCAGAGGTGAGCAAAGAAATTGCTGTCTGCAAGAGGCCACTGTCTGGCTGGGAGACCGACCTTAACGAGATAAACATGCAAACAAATGCACAGCCTCAAACATCCATGGACACCTGGAAGGAAAGAACAGCAGCTATAGCAGTCAGCAAATAAGATGGAAGCCAGGGAGGGAGACAGGGAGGTGACACCCGTGAAGAGGCGCGTACGAACTGCAGGAGGCTGCAGTGGAGAGGGTGAAAAGCCTGGAATCCCCCAGGGCTGTGCATGCTGGGGGAGACTCTGTAGCCCAAAGGCCAGCAAGGACATGAGTCAGCAGGCAACAGCCAGCAATCTGGAGTCCAGAAAATGGCCCCCACATCTGCCTGCAGAGAGCTGGGGTTAAATGCTCACCCATGGCCATTTTCTCCCTGCCATCCCCTGGCTGGGGCAGGTAACTCGGAGTGATCTTACCATCTCCCACCCCTTTCCTTGAAGAGACACAGAATGCCCTGGAATCAGAAATGAGTCTCAGGGCCAGGGAGATGTCTCGGTTGGTAAAGTGCTTGCCTTGCAAGCTTGAGGACGTGGGTTCTCCGGAGCCCATATGTTAGAAAGCTAGCCGTGATGGTGCGGGCTCGTAATCCCAGCCCTGGGAAGACACAGACAGGAGGAAACCTGGAGCTCACTAGCCATCCTGCCTAGCTGAATCAGCAAGCCCGGGCCAGTGAGAGCTGCCTCAAAAACCAAAGTAGACAGCTCCGGAGGAACAACACCTGAGTAAGGCCCTTGGTCTCCACATGGATCCACTCACACTTAAACATGTGTACACACACAAAGACATACTCTCCCCACAAAGGTGTATGAAGTCTAAGGCATAACACTCAGGGTTGTCCTCTAATCTCCATTCATGTACATGTGCACACACACGTGTGTATTCCACACACAAACACACAATGAATTCTAGTCATCTCCTCTGAGAAAGGTCCAAGACGTGCCCACTGATTCAGTGCTACTACAGGCTGATGCCGGCCTGGGTTGGAGACAAGTAGGGTTGAGTCTGTAGTTAGAGTTGGTTTGGGAGGGTGGATTAGTGACTGGGTTTCAGGGTCAGAACTGTGCATTTGGATTCTATTGAATACATTTGTATCCAAGGGACACCACAGAATATCGGACATGTAATAGGTGCCGATGGTTTTGCCTGCTGCTTTGATATAGGGTCTTACTATGCAGACTAGGTTGCCTTCAAACTCTTGGATCCTCCTGCCTCGTTCCAAGTGCTATGGTTACAAATGTCTGTACTGTCAACCCAGCTTGCTGTGTTTGTTTGTTTGGTTGGTTGGTTTGGTTTGGTTTGATTTTTCAAGACAGGGTTTCTCTATGTGTAGCTCTGGCTGCCCTGGAAGACCAGGCTGGACTTGAACTCACGGAGATCCGCCTGCCTCTGCCTCCTGAGTGCTGGGATTAAAGGCGTGGTGATTTTCTTTTTTCTTTTTTAATTAATGAATTACTATCTTGTTGTGTCCCCAACAAGACAAAGTGGCCAGTAACCTCAATTCCCTGGTTTTTGTGACTACTTATATTTTGTTTTCAGAATAAGCAAGCTGGTAAAAACATCTCCACACACTCATTTTATAGTCTTCTAAGATGAATCTAAAATCAAGGGAGGAAACAGAAATTGGAGGCCGGGGAGATGGGCAGGCAGCTTTGGTTGGCAAAGTGCTTGCTGCACAGGTACCTGAGTTTGAGCCACAGCACCTGGGACGACAAAAAAATAAAAAAAATAAAATAATTAGGCACAGGGCCATACACCTATGATTGAAACACTAGGAGGCAGATACACACACACACCCCAAACATATACACCACATACACATACCACACACACCACACACACACACACACACACACACACACACACACACACACCACAAACACACAGACATACACACAGCACATACGCCATACACAACACACATACAAACATATCATACATACACACCACACATGCACAACCCCCACATACACACTATACACACAATACACACACCACACCACACACAAACACACCATATACAAATACATCACATATACCACACACACATACCACATACAAACATAACACACACCACACACATACAACCCCCACATACATACCACACATACACTCAACACACACATGCAACCCCACATACACTCAACACACTCATACACCATACACACACATACTGGACACACATCCCACACACACATCCCACATACAAACATAACACACACACCACACACATACAAACACCACATACATACCACACACATACACACACATGCAACCCCACATACACACAACACACACATATACCATACACACACATACCGGACACACATCACAGTACACATATACCATACACATACACACCACACGCCACATACAGACATACTGGACACACCACACACACACACACACACCACTACCAACATACACATCATACCTCACACACATACACACACCAAGCAGGAGCAAGCCAGATGACAAGGACAAGGAGCAGGGAGCTCAGGAAACAAAGCACTTTGGGAACAACCATCAGGACAGGAAAATGGAAAAAGCAGGCCCTGGAAGAATAGCTGGGAAAGGAAATACAAACTGAAGAACTGAAGATCTCAGATCATGAACACCCTTGACCATGAACTGTAACCCAGTAATTCTTGCCATTCACGAGCTGCTGCTGCATGGTCTCTAAAGTTCAGGGCAGCAGCCAAGAACTCACTATAGGAATTACCAGCATTTTGTCTTTGTGTCCCTCAAACAGAATTAAGAGGAGTCTGAGCTTTGTACCCTGGGCTGTCATCTGCAACCCAGGGCTTCTGCCCCTGGATCACACACACACACTCACATACACACACTCACACACACTCACACATACACACACACACACACACACACACACACACTCACACACACATACACACACACACACACACACACACACACACACACACACACACACACCAGCTTGCTGCCTCTGCACATACCTTTCTGGTCACTCTTTCTACATGCAGTTCCAGAACCTCTGCCACTCTAGCTCTTTGCTTCCTTTGTTTTCCCAGAGATCTCAGCAAAGCAGAACCTGGAGAACCCACCCAGTGCACACCCTCCTGCTCTGGGGTCCTTCCTCCCTTGAATCTACTCTCAGCAGCTCGGAAGGTGCTGGCCAGACTGAGAACAAGCAGGTCAAGAAGGCAGCGCTGGGCAGCAAGGTTGTTTAGAGAATCTGGGACTGTGCATCTTCACTGGGCAGTGGGGAACCATGGGGAATTTTGAGGCAGAGCATGAGTGTGTGTGCCTGGAACATAGGGCTCTGTTTTGTTTTGCTTTTTGTTATTGTTGGTTTTTCGAGACAGGGTTTCTCTGTAGCTTTGGAGACAATCCTGGAACTTGCTGTGTAAACCAGGCTGGCCTTGAACTCACAGAGATCCTCCTGCCTCTGTCTCCTGAGTGTTGGGATTAAAGGTGTGTGTCTCCACTACCCAGCTGTAGGGCTTGTTTTGTAGGTGACCCTCATCCTGAACCTAGACCTGGAAGAGCCCAGCAAGCCCTGGGCTTCTGGGCAATACACTCCTCACTCCAGCCCCTGCCTCCTGGTCCTTGGGAGAGTTCCTTCTTAAATGCCCAAGGAGGCTAGGCAAGAGGGCTTGCAAGAGGGCTTGCTCAGTAAAGGCACTTGCCACCAAGCCTGGCAACCTGAGTTTAATTCTTAGGAGCCACATGGTGGGAGGAAGAACTGGTTCCTACCAGTTATCACCTGAATTTCACACATGTGCACTGTCAAGTCACCCCACACACAAAATAGATAGATAAATGTAATTTTTAAAAGGAGGCCTTTAACCCAAGCACTCTGGAAACAGGAGACAAGCTGATCTCTGTAAATTTGAGGCCAGCCTGCTCTGCATAGAATTCCCAGAGCTACACAGTGAGATGCTGTCTAAAAAAATAGGAAGGGAGAGAGAGAGAGAGAGAGAGAGAGAGAGAGAGAGAGAGAGAGAGAGGCCAAAGGTGATTGACTGGCTGACTGAATGTCATAGGTACCATGCCCCGCCCCCCAATCACTTTCTCACCTGTGTGCCAATCAGGGGCCTGCCACTAATGCCCTCCCCCACTGGCCAGGGCCCCACCTTCCCCACCTGCACTGAGATCCCTGGCCCACCTCCACCTATCTTCCCATAAAGGCCCTTGCTCCCCGAGGCAAGACCCAGAGCTCCGGGGAAACCTCCTAGTGCCTCAGCTCTGGCTGTAATTCTGGTTCCCAGCAACATATAAAAATAGCTTCAAGGACATCCAGGGGACAGGAAGGGGGAGACCTGGTCCCTTAGCTCCCATCTCTCCCTCCCCCCCCCACCATTGGTATGTTTCCAGACTTTAACCAGGTCTGTACCTCCCTGTAGACTGCAGGCAGAACCACAGACTTAGTCAGCAGCCCATATCCCTGCTCCAGGCAAAGGGAGGCAGATGCAGAAGTCCTGGGAGAGACTCCTCCCACCACCCGCACAAGCTCTGAGACTGCTGCAGGGTCCTGGTGCAAAGCTGGGGTCCGGAGCCATCTGAGGAACTCTCCCAGGGACCAGGGAGGGGGTCATGGGCTGGAGCGGGAAGCTGTTGCCCAGAAGCAGGGAGCTTGCTGGGCTCTGCCAGGTCTCCTTTCCCAGATGGTGGTGAGACCTGTGTGGGCTACAGATGGCCTTCCAGGCCCTGCAGTCTGAGGGATGAGCGTGTGTGTGTGTGTGTGTGTGTGTGTGTGTGTGTGTGTGTGTCACAGGGCCAGCCTTTAGCAGGAGAGGAAGAGAAGACAGCAGGCACCATATGTGTATCTAGTGCTGAGAGCTTTGTCTCCTGGTCCCCTCAGACCATATGTCCCCATTGTACAGATGAGCAGACACAGCTGCCTGGCCCCATGATCCCCTGGGCTCACAGCTAGCATGGGGACTGCAGAGCTGGGTAAAGAGTGAGATATGTTGGACACACACTTTTAAGACTTGGAAGGCAGAAGTGGCTCTCTGTGATTTCAAAACCAACCTGGTCCACAAAACAAGGTCTAGGACAGTCATGGCTACACAAACAAAAATCAAAAGAGCTGGGTAAAGGCACAGACTAAGGGTGGAAGATAAAAGCTGGGATTCATTTTCTTCCCTGTCTCCTTGGGCCTCAAAATAAGCCTACCCTCCCAAAGCTCTCCTCACAGCTCCACAGAAACACTGGGCCCAGGCCGAGTCCAGAGCGGGGTCCTCAGGAGCTGACCTGAGCAGGGCTTTGCTCTAGCTGCTGCCAGGCCCAGCACAAGCAGCCTTCTGTGGTGGCCTCAACCATAGCCTGCCACTGAGCCGACCCCAGCCTGGACTCCAAGAGTTCCACTGTCAGCCTCCCAGCCTGGATATCCAATGAGAGGGCAGAAGGTGACCTAGGGCAGAGGTAGGGAACTGAATGTGGACTGTGTGAGGCTGTGGCTGATGGTGCAAGGACAGCCCAGTGTCCACTGAGGTCATGAAAGGCAGAAAAGAGACTGCACCTCGGGATGGTATGCTGGGGAGGCCTGAGAGCAGGCAGGCTCACCCCCGTGCGTGCATTATGCGTGTATTCTCTCTCTCTCTCTCTCTCTCTCTCTCTCTCTCTCTCTCTCTCTCTCTCTCTCGCACACACACACACACACACACACACACACACACACACACACACACGGAGCAGAGCTGTCAACTGCTATGAGCAGCCACCATGACCACAGGAAGCATGGGAGAACACAGCCTCAGAGTCCCCATCGTACCATCTAATGCTCAGACACAATCTAATTTCTAGGGAGTCAACTACATGCCATTCTGAAGACGTCACTCAAAGCAGGGTCTAAAGTCTGCATGCACAGGCTGATACATATCCTGTTACTCTTCAAGTTTCTGTGGTCACACTTTGGGTTTATTGACAAAGCCATTGGGCTGTTGTGGGGAACGGCCACAGCTAGGCCTGTGTGCCCATGACCGCATGGTGTCACCTCCCTTGTTCCTCCATCTCTAGGCTTCCTGAGGACCAGAGTCGAGCCCACACTTACATAGCAGGTGCCTCACTGATATAGTTCACATACCATAACTCACACTTTTGTCTGTGCACATATGTCAGTTGCGGGTGTATTGTGGAGGTCAGAGGTCAACCTCTGCTGTTGTTTCTCAGGCACCATCCACCTTGTTTTGTTTCTGTAAGATTTATTTTATCTGTAGTTGTGCATGTGTGTGCGTGTGTGTGTGTATGTGTGTGTGTGTGTGTGTGTATGTACATGTGTGTACATGTGTGTATATGTGTGTACATGCTCATGAAAGCCGGAAGAGGGTGTCAAATCCCCTGGAGCTTGAGTAACAGGCAGTAGTGGTTTTCTTGGGTCCTCTGAGGGAGCAGTAAGATTTATAACCTGGCAGAACTTGCCATCCACCTCCTGACTGGCACAATGTGACCAGCTGCCCTGTGTTTCTTTCACATGCCTCCCCATCATGATGGACTGAAACCTCTGTGAAGTTGGTTCTGGTCAGTACTGCCCACGTCAGAGAGGTAAGTGGTGGAGACAGGTCTATCCACCTGGCAGTGATAGCTGTGATAGCTCACTTCCTGTGGACCATTTTGGAGAACTGCCAGGCTGTTCAAAGCAACACCATCCTTTTACAGTCCCACCTGGAGACACCAGGGCTCACTTCTCCAGAGTCTCACAAACACATCTTACAGTCTTCTGTGCTGGTCACCCCAGCAGAGAGACGCGCTATCCCATAGTGATGTTTATTTACCTTTCCCTAGTGACTAAGGGGCTGGGCAATTCATAGAAAAATATTGTTTTTGAGACAGGGTTCTCTGTATTGCTTAGGAGGTTGTCCTGGAACTCGCTCTGTAGACCAGGCTGGTCTCGAACTCACAGAGATCCACCTGCCTCTGCCTCCTGAATGCTGGGACTAAAGGCGTGTACTACCAACACCCGGAAATTCATAGAAATTTATTGTAGACATTTCCAATCAAATTCTTTGCCCATTTTTACATTGTCTTATCCATCTTTTAAATCTTCTACATTTTTACGTTTTATTTAGAGGAGACACAGTCATGTATAGACATTTGCAGCAGTCAGAGGACAAGAGTCACAGGCAGGAGTCAATTCTCTTCGTCCACCATGTGGGTCCCAGAAATGAACTCAGGTCTTCAGGCTTGGCACCAGGTGCCTTGACCAGCTTGTCCATCTCACCATCCCCTCTTCCAAGAGTTCAATAGTCATGGCCTCTTATGTTTACTACTGTGATTCATTTCATATTTTCAAAGTAACACCATCATTTTGTCAATGTACCCAGGCAGAGATTTAACCCAAATCTAATAGGCACTTAAACCCTATTTTCCTAGCTCTGGGAAGCAAGGGCAGTGTCCTGGTCAGAAGGATATGCAGGGAGAAGGTACAAAGAAGTGTCACACTGGCAATCTAGGGGAGGGATGGATATGGCCACTATCTTGGCACTCTAAAGTCTGTAGTGTCACAGTTCATATCAGGTGCCTTGCCTGTACGTGCTGATGGAATTCTTTTATTTTGTTCCCAAGAATACACTAGATCCCTCCACTACTAGATGACTTCATGTCATCCTGACAAGGAAAACCCTGGAAAGAATTGGAGGGGAAAAAAAGTAAAATCTAGAATTTCATACATCTGTCAGCAATTAAAGGATAAGAATGATAAAGACTGATGCAGTGGGGGGCTGAGAGACATCTCAGTTGGCAAAGTGCTTGCCACACAAGCATGGAGATTTGGGGATCAACTGAATCCATGTAAAACAACCAGAAACTAGTGCATGCACTTGTAATGTCAATACTGGGTAAATGGAAAGAGTAAATGGAAAGAGGCAGGTCCCTGGGACTCAGTGGCCAGCTGGCCTAGTCTACTTGGTGAATTTCAAACCATTGAGAGACTTGGTCTCAAAAAATAAAAATAAATAAATAAATAAAGACCTACAGTGCCTGAGGACTATTTGAGGTTGTCCTCTGATGTCCACACACTTGGGTAACCACACACACACACACACACACACACACACACACACACACACACACACACACGCAGTGCGTGCACGATTGCCAAGGCTGAGTCCTGGGTGGTCAGGAAGATCAGGGGTGACAGATCAGGGATAACATGGATCAACTGAAGGTTACCAAGAAAGAGAAGATGCTGGGGGCCTCTCCAGACGGGCCAAGAAGCCAGACTAGAAAGGAGACAGCTCTGGAGGAATCAGCCCCACCTTCAAGCACAGACTAACACCTTGGCACCTAAATAAAAGGTCGGCCAGGTGTAGTTCTGCACACTGTAACACCAGCACTTGGGTAGTAGAGGCAGGAGAATGAGCAGTTCAAGGATAGCCTTGGCTACGTAGTGAGTTGGAGGACAGCCTGAGAGAGAGAACAGTAAATGACTCTTTGGATGCTTTTTTATTATGGAATATTTTGTCAGACTTGAGAAACAATCTCACAGAGACAGAGAAATCTCCCACTGCTGGAAAAGCTACCACGTCTTTCTGAAGCCCAGAAACCACCTCAGCTCCCATGTGTAGAGTCTTGGTTGACCCTCTTGATTTCACCTGTAATGGTCTATATGCAAAAGTAAATGTGTGACAACTTCGCCACTCAAGTCAGACCGCAAGAGTCAGGTGGCTGAGCTGAGCTACAGAACGAGGATGCTAGCGGTCCCTACCACCCCGAAGCCATAGAAAGCTTTTTAAAGGCAGAAGGAACATAAGGGCCTCCACTCCATGCTCAGGAGAGAATGAGGACAAAAAGGAAGCAGGAGGTGGGGCACAGTCTGTCACTCCCCTACCAAGAACCACAGGGTGACCTTACGCAGGTCACTTCACCTCCCTGCTAGGAGCTTCCCCACCTGTGAAACAGAGATGGCACAGGGTCACCCCTAGGACCTGTTAAGGATGACAGGGTGTGTCTGTGTGAAGTATTTAGTGTGACATAGTATCCAATCCCCTCCTTCCTCTATCTCTAGGGGTGGTGTCTTACTGTGTAACTCTGGCTGTCCTGAAACTCATTCTTTAGACCAGGCTGACCTTGAACTCAGAAGATCTGCCTGTCTCTGCCTCCAGAGTACTGGTATTAAAGTATGTGCCACCACGCCCAGCCAACCTCTCTGAATCTTTAACCTGTGCCTGGTGACATCTGAGACCTGATGTTGGCTGCATACTTACCCTGGCTTGCTGGGAGGAGAGCCACCTCTGCCAAGGCCAGAGCCTTCTCCCAATGAGGACTCAGGAGCAGGAGCCATACCGGCCACTCCAGCCTGCAAACTAAAGAAAATAGCTATCAAGCCCACTTAACAGAGAACTTACAGAATGTATCATATGTCCCGCTTACATTTCTGTGTTAAAAGAATTTCTCAGGGTTTTATTCCTGTTGATGTTAGTGGAATAGAATTAGCATAGTTTTTCTCTTTCTTTTTTCCCCCTGAGTGTTGTAATTTGGTTTCTTTGCTGTGATAAACACCATGACCAAAAGCAACTTGGGGAGGAAAGGGCTTATTTCATCTTACACATCCCCACTACAGTCTACTGAAGGGAAGTCAGGGCAGGAACCTGGAGGCAGGAGCTGATGCAGAAGCCATGGAGGGGTGCTGCTTACTGGCTTGCTCCGCCTGGCTTGCTCCGCCTGCTTTGGTAAAACACCCAGGACCACCTGCCCAGGGGTGGTGCCACACTGAGGGAGCTGGGCTCACCCACATCAAGTATTAATCAAGAAAATGCACCATAGGCTGCCTTATGGGCAGACCAACCTGGGGGCGGGGAAGCATTTTCTCAGTTGAGGTTTCCTCTTCCCAGATGACCCTAGTTGGTGTCAGGTCGACAAAAATCCCACTGGACAGCATCCTAAGGTTTGAACCCAGGGTTCTGAGCACTACAGGCACTCTGACACACCCCTCACCCTCCTTTAAATTTTTAAAATTACTTTTTCAAAAGAATGTGTGTGCCGCCGGGCATTGGTGGCGCATGCATTTAATCCCAGCACTCGGGAGGCAGAGGCAGGCGGATCTCTGTGAGTTCAAGGCCAGCCTGGTCTCCAGAGCGAGTGCCAGGATAGGCTCCAAAGCTACACAGAGAAACCCTGTCTCAAAAAACCAAATAATAATAATAATAATAATAATAATAATAATAATAATAATGTGTGTGTGTGCCAGCACTTGGAAGGCAGAAGCATGTGAATTTCTGTGATTTCGAGGCCAGCCTGGTCTACAGCCTGGTCTACAGCCTGGTCTACAGCCTGGTCTACAGCCTGGTCTACAGCCTGGTCTACAGCCTGGTCTTCTGAAGCTGCACATGGAAACTCTGTCTCAAAAAACAAAAAAAATAAATAAAATAAATGCGTGTGTGTGTGTGTGTGTGTGTGTGTGTGTGTGTGTGTGTGTGTGTCAGAGAGAGAGAGAGAGAGAGAGAGAGAGAGAGAGAGAGAGAGAGAAGAGGATAAAGGAGAGAGAGACAGAGACAGAGAGAGAGAGAGAGAATTGGTGCAAGTGAATGCAGTTACTCAGAGTTCATAGGCTTTGGGTCCCGAAGAGCTGGAGTGACAGCGTCTGGCTGTGGGTTGTGAGCCACTTAACTTGGGTGCTGGGAACTGAATTCAGGTCCTCGACAGAAACTGAAATCTCCGAACTGCTGAAACATCTTGCCAGCCCCTTGTTTTTTGAATTATATTATTTTTTGTAACTTGGAGAGGGAACAGGCATGCAATGGTGTGTGTGGACTTCGGAGGACAGCTTAAGGTTCTTTCCTTCTACTACTTGGGCCCCTGGGATGGGTCACCAGGATGTGGTCACCAGGATGGCAGGACCAGGAGTGACTGACTTACCATACTGGACTCTCAGGGTCTATGGTACAGACTCATAAACATCCTGAGACCCCTGCTTTGCACAGCCCTCCGTGACTGAGGGCTACCTGAGGGGCCTCATAGCTGCCTCCTATGCTGTGGCTAACCTGAAGCCCTGGAAACTGCTAGGTGCTCTCAAGTCCTGTTTCTTTGTGCTTTTTGTGGCTTTGGGGTCAAACGGTAGAAATTAAGACCTTGTTACTGGGAACTCATGAAAGCAGTGAATCTCAGAGAAAACTGTCTTAATTCTACCCAACTGGGGAGCCTGGACTTCCTCCACCCGGGTTCCCAAACACTGAGAGGCTGGCCTGGTCCCTGCTGCCTCTGCCTGCCCTGCAGACCCTCCACCAGCACGACCAGCACGGTGGCCTCAGAGGACAGGGGCTCCAAGGGACCTGAGGCAGGGCTGTGGAGAGCAGTGAACTATTTCTGAGCTTCCAAATACTTGTTAAAGCCACAGTCCGTGTACTGCCAAATGGTACCCAGCACAACACAAACCTGGGTCCTGGGTCCTCTGGTGGGAACTAAGAGGACTAAGATGCCCTTTCCTTGCCTCTCTCTACTTTGTGGCGGGAGCTGGTGCTGGTGACTCAGGCACTTCCATGGAGAGAGCCCAAATGGCTCCATGAGCAAACAATCCAGCCTCCAAACTTACCCCAAACATCTGAGAAGCCCCAGGGCAGGCATCACCTCCCCACTCCCTGCTCTTTGGAAAATGCTCCTGCATAGAGAGACGGAAAACAGAAAGAGGAGAGAGAAAGGGGCTTTTGAGGGCTTGGCATAGGATACAAATACTGGACAGAGGGCTCAACCTCAAACAGGCCTGTCCTCTTTAAGGAGGTAACATCTAAAGCACAGTTTGGGACAGTCATCATGACCCCACTCAGGATTCTATAATTAAATGTGGGGGTGTCACACACACACACACACACTCACACATACCTCACACATATTACTCACACACTCTCACACACTCTCACACACACTCACACAATCACACACTCATACCTCACACACTCACACATACCTCACAAACACACTCACACATACCTCACACACATACTCACATACTCTCACACACACTCACACACACTCACACATACCTCACACAATCACACACACTCACATACCTCAAACACTCACACATACCTCACACACACACTCACACACTCTCACACACACTCACACACACTCTCACACACTCACACATACCTCACACACTCTCACACTCTGACACATACCTCACACGTTCACCCACACTCACATACATTCACAAACATATCTCACACACTCTCACATACCTCATACACTCATACATACCTCACACACACACACTGACACATACCTCATATACATATGCACTCTCACACACTCTCACACACACTCACACACATACCTCACACAATCACACACACATACCTCATACACTCATACATACCTCACACAATCACACACACATACCTCACACACTCACACATACCTCACACACTCACACATACACACTCACACATACCTCACACACTCATACATACCTCACACACTCACACACTCACACATACCTCATATACATATACACTCTCACACACTCACACACACTCACACACACACCTCACACAATCACACACACATACCTCATACACTCATACATACCTCACACACACTCACACACACTTATGCATACCTCACACACACTCACACACACTCACCCATACCTCACACACTCTCACACACACTCACCCATACCTCACACACTCTCACACACACTCACCCATACCTCACACACACTCTTACACACACACACTTACACACACTCACACATACTCACACACACTTATGCATGCCTCACACACACTAACACATACCTCACACACTCATACATACCTCACACACAGACTCACACACTCACCCGTACCTCACACACTCTCACACACACTCACACACACTCACCCATACCTCACACACTTTCACACACACTCACCCATACCTCACACACTCTCACACACACTCACCCATACCTCACACACACTCTTACACACACACTCTTACACACACACACTTACACACACTCACACATACTCACACATACCTCACACACACACACTCACACATTCTCTCTTCTCTCTCCTCTCTCTCTCTCTCTCTCTCTCTCTCTCTCTCTCTCACACTCACACACACACACACACACACACACACACACACACACACACACACACCTTGGCCACAGTAGAAGTTTCTGGATGCAGAATGACCAAAAACAAGCACAAAATTAACAAGTCATGAATTCTAGGCAAGGTGTTGGGGCATTGTGTGACCTCACTGCAGCTCAGTTCTGGGCACACAACAGGCACACGGTCTATGTCTCACCACAATGGGCCAGTGATTACCGCTTGAAACACCTAAACCCAGGTTCAAGCCAATTCTGAAGTTGTCAGCTTCAGACTTTACTATTCTTACTGTGTTTACTGTTCTTACAGGAACATGGTTAATTACAGAAAACAAAAACTTATAGTATTTTTCCTACTGTCATCTCTCAGCATGCATCAGCATACCTGTGTATTGTATTATGTTAGAATGCCTGGTTTTAAGAACAAAACAAAACACCAAGTTGCTGACTTGACTTTCGTTTTACAAAATGGTTAAATGAATTTTGACTTGAGATTAAGACAGAATTTCCAGCAGTTTCTGAAATGGCTCTAAGGACACCTCTGCCATTCTGTGCTGTGTTCACACACTGACTTGCAGTGTTCTCAGCACTGATAAATATAAATTTAAAATGTTGATCAATGGGGACTAGAGAGACAGCTCAGCAGCTAAGAGCATGTACTGCTCTTCCTGGAGGCCGGGGGTGGGGAGCAGGGCTCTGTTCCCAGCATGCATGTTTTGGTAGTGGTTTGAATGAGAACATCCCCCATGGGCTCAGATGTTTGAATACTTGGTTCCTTGGTGCTGTTTGGGATGTCTAGGAGGTGTGGCCTTGTTAGAGGAGGTATGTCACTGTGAACTGGCTTTGACACATCAAATACTCTTAGTGAACATTCTTAGTTCACTTTCTCCATTTCCTTCTTTTTGTTCAAGATGTAAGCTCTTAGCTGTTCTTGCTGCCACTTCTCCGTCTTGGTGGACTTTCATCCCTTCAGAACCATAAGCCCAAATAAACGCTTCCTTCTGTAACTAACTTGTTTCATCACAGCAACAGAAAATTAACCAGGCCGGGTGTGGTGGCACACTCAGAAGCCAGAGGCAGGCAGATCTCTGTAGGTTTGAGGCCAGCCTGGTCCACAGCCAGAGCTACACAGAGAAACCCTGTTTCAAAAAAAAAAAAAAAAAAAAAAAAAGGAAGAAGAAGAAGGAGAATTAACTAACACAGAAGGATGAAGTGATGGCTCACAACTGCCTGTAGCTCCAGCTCCAAGAGAATCTGACGCCCTCTTCTGTGGAGACAGGAATCTGCACTCACATGTGCAGATACACACCCTCCCCCACACATACATATGCATATAATTAAAAATTAAATCTATTAAAAATATTGATCAACTCTGAAAAATGTTGAAGGTACTTTCTGTCCTGCAGTGTCAGTTAGGGAACATTTAACTCTTTGTGTGAGACAAGCATACACCATTATCTCATCAAGCAGGACAGGCAGAGAGACTACGGCGGGTCCTGGCCCCTCACCGCAGTGATTGCCTCCTTGAGGGGTTAGCATGAGAAAGTGCTGCTCATGACCAGACAGGCAATAGCCAAGCCACTATTTGTTCACCTCATGGTGGAAAGTGAAGGAGATAAACAGGTGAGGCTGTGGCCAGTGTCTCTCTAGGTCCCTCCGAGAGAAGAGTCCCCCAAGCTCACTGAAACTGGAGGCTGGGTCGTGTAAGTGGCTACTGCATCATCCCTGGCCTCTAAATCTCAGCCACCCTCACGGAAGCTGAATATATCCACTTGGGTTGACCCACAGACCTTGGCCCAAACTGGAACTCTGGATGCCAAGCCCTCCAGCACTCCACCAGGCTGGTTTCCCCTCCAGACCTCCTCCGTCTACAAGGATGCCCTTTCACCCCCTGAGGTGTCAGCAGACACTCAGCTCCGCCCTGCTCTCAGCCCCAGAGGTAAGCCATAGCCAATCTGTCCATCAGCTTCAGACTCCCTCCAAAATCTTCCCCTGTTTCTGTGTCTACAGCCTCCACCTGGGCCCAGCCTCACCACTGTGTGAACCATACCAGCTCTCCAGAATCTCCTCTCTCCAGGCTCCACCTCTTCTTCATGAGCCTCTGCCGAGGACAGGCCCCACTGCTCCTCCAGGCTGGGCACTCTTCTGCACTCCCCTGACTTTTGTAATGATAACTTCTTCCAGGGGAGCTTCCTGGAGGAGGTGGCTGCCAAGCCAAGGAGGCAAACAGACCTCAGGCAAACCATCGTCTCAGCACCTGCTTACACCCAGAAACAAGAGCACCTCAGGGGCAAGATGGTTGAGTATGAAGGAACAGTGTCAGGTTTGTAGAGAAGCAGCCAGGCCAGACCTGCCTGGACCTGGGAAGACACTGTGAAGATGGCCTACCTAGACTCACACAGATGAGGAGCAGCCATATTTCCTGTTTGGGTCACTGCAAGTTCTTATTACAATGCTGGGTTAGTCTGGCCACCCCTAAAGCTGAAGAGTGCCTTACAAATTGAAATGTTGGCCAGGTGGTGATGGCAAACGCCTTTAATCCCAGCACCCTGGAGGCAGAGGCAGGCAGATCTCTGTGAGTTCGACGCCCTAAGATGTTTTAAATTTTTTATGAGCCGGAGAGATGTCTCATCTGTTAAGAGCACTTGCTGCTCTTGCAGAAGACCCAGGTCTACAGGTCTACAAAGTGAGTTCTAGGACTGTCAGGGTTACACAGAGAAAAACCAAAAAACAAACAAAACAAAACAAAAATTGAAGAGATTCAGAGGCCAAGGATGCAGCTCAATGGTAGAGCACTAGTCTAGACTATCTGAGTGGCTGCCTTGACCCCCAGAATACATTAAATGTAAATAAATAAACACCCTGAGATCTTATTTTTGACCCATTGGTGATGGTGCCATACACATTTGGATTTTGGTGACTAGTCATTAAATGCCAGAGCAATATGCTTACAATATTCATTCTTTGTAGATTCTTTGGGATTCATGGGCCTGAGTCCCACCTGCCTTCCAGGATCCCACATCTAGAGCCACACACATGGTCACTTTAGTACTCAGGGACCTCCTTTCAGGATGGAGAGCCCCCAGGGCTCCCTGAAGTCTGTGAAACTGGAGAACTAAAGCTTTGGGGACCACTTGCTCAGCTGCATCAGTGCAGCTCATGCCTGCGGCATCTGTGGGCCGATGCTCCAAGTGACTCATCTTCCCTCCCTCCTCTCTCTCTGAGTAATGAGAGATTAAAAACATGAAATGGAAAGATATTCTAGGGATGGTTGAAGAAAGAATTAGGTTAAAAGAAGACAGGTGGAAAGGAAATAGGCAGGTCCAGTGAAACGGCTCATACAATAAAGGCGCTTGCCACCAAGCTTGGAGACCTGAGTTCAATCCCTGAAACTCACACAGTGAGAGGAGAGAACTGACCCCCACAATTGTCCTCTGACTTCCACGTGCACAGTAGGCATGACGCCCTAAGATGTTTTAAATTTTTTATGAGCCGGAGAGATGTCTCATCTGTTAAGAGCACTTGCTGCTCTTGCAGAAGACCCAGGTTCAGTTCCCAGCACCCACATGGCAGCTCACAACCATCTATATATAAGTCCAGCTCTAAGTGATCTGATGCCCTCTTCTGATCTCTGTGGGCACCAGGCACACATATGGTAGACACACATAATACATTCAGACAAAACACTCATATACATAAATCTTTCAAAATAAAATGTAAGGCCTGTGACATGGAGCCACTGCCACTGCTGCTACCACCTCGGGGAGGAAAGCATAGGTCACCACACACAGGTCCTGGCCCTGGACACACTGCTCACTGTGACTCTGGGCAACAACAGGATATCCGAGATGAGTTTCAGCAATATTCCAGTATTTATGTTGCTTCAGAAACCTTGAACCAGGTCAGTGATTTGTTGCAGTAAGTATTTGCATGTAAAGCTGTTGGGGAAAAATAATATACTATGTGACACACAAGCCATTGAAGTACCACCTTAATAAACGAATGTGTGACAGAGACATGGGCAAGGTGGTGGGATGGAGGGCACGCATGGTGGAGAGAAGCAGACTAGAGACAAAGGAGCTTGCGTTGCTGGGCTGCAAGCTCATACCCCGGATACTAGCAGGGCAGCCAGTGAAGAGGGCAGGGTAGTCTCAGCAGCCTTCAGCTTGCATCAGTCCTGCCCGTCACCGCCACCCCAAACACAATGCCCAACCAATGCCCAACCTCACAATCATCCTGACTCTGGCAGTAACAGGATATTCAAGAGGAAGAGTGGTCCATTTTCTGGATTAGTCTCCTCCCAAAGGCTTCCACGGTCCATGCTGACAATGGAGACCGTGTTGATGTCCATGGCCCTTGCGACCAACAGACTGCATTGACGTCTGTGGTCTGTGCTGCCACTGGAAACCATGTGGAAGTCCATGATCCGTGCTGCCACTGGAAGCTTCTTTTGCAGTGGTATCGATGACTGCAGACTGAGAGTGAGACACTGAAGGCTGCTGTGACAACCCCCTCTAAAAAACAGTAAGAAAATAAACAGTCCACACAGGAAACCATCCAAAGGAGTCCTTAAAACTGTGATAAAGATGCTCAATTGTAGCTCTTCACAGTTGAGGGCTTCTGGGGGCGGGGTAAGGACTGTTTTCTCTAAGGGGCTGGCCACTAGGAGTTTGACCATGCTCCAGTGAGTATATGGGCAACACAAATTGGACTTGGTGGAGTTTTGTTTGGGAGGGCACAAAGGTGGGAGGATGGACCTGGGAAGAATGGGAAGCGAGTCAGATCAGGATGCATTGCCTGTAATTCCCAAAAAAAAAAATTTAAAAATTATTAAGCTGGGGAAAAAATAAAACTAAAAACAAAATATCCAAAATGCATCTTAGAGAAGCATAAAATGGAGAGGTTGCATATGAGAGACAGGCTAGAAAAAATAGAGTTTAATTGGACCTCAGAGAGAAGGGAAGCAGACAGGAACGTTTAAGAGATGATTCTGTGGCTGTGGGTGTAACTCTCAGGGAGAACACTTGCTTATCATGTATGAGGTCCTGGGTTCTAGCCCCTGCCCCACAAAAAGACAGAGACTCTAGAACAACAAACTGTGGGCCTAAGAGAAATGAAAATAATCCAGACCTGTTTGTCACACACAGAGACTCTGTGCAGAGCACCATGGGTAAGCAGAGACAGGCCCTGAAAACAGACAGTAACCATGCCAGCTCCAAAGGAAACAAGTTGAATGGACAGTAGACGTCACAGAAATCCAGAAGCCTAGAGCCACGGAAAGAACCATCCTTTCACCTGGATGGCCATCACCAAGAAGGTCCTCTGGCCTCTGAGCAGAGAGCAGAAGCTATAGAGGCCAAGAACACAGCCTGGATACAGTGACAGGAGCCTGGTGCTGGGCAGGGGCCCCAGGAGAGAACAGGGTTGGGGTGTAAGATGCTTGCTGAAGAGGCACAGCCAGGCACACTCACTGTGGACTGCTCTTGGAGAGGTTGTGGTGGGGGAGGGGCTGGGAAAGGCTCTGAGATTGGCAGCACAGAGACTATGAGGCCAGATGAAGGTTTTGGGGAGTGGATGTGTTTGGTATTGGATTGTGAAAACTGAAATAAACAAACAAACAAAAACGACCCAGAAGAAAGTCTCCCTAGGGGAGTCAGGACAGCCAAATCCTAAGAAAGGGGTAAGCTACAGTGTGGCAGGCCAGGAGAGCAATGCACCCCAGGCAGGAAGGGACAAAAGCCAGAGGAGAAGCCAGGCTGGACAGGAAGTTCCCTTGGGGCTGAGCCACCAGCAGGCTTGGTGGACACTCTTGACGAGTGGATGGAGAGGACTTCCTCGGCTGTGGCAGGTGACCAAAGTTAAGGGTAGCAAGGGGCGGCAGTTTTCAGAGAACAAGGCCTACTAACTGTGGCCTTCACCTGGGTCTGCAGTTTCCCAGTTGACACCATGCCTACTGCAGATGCTAATGCAAGCAGCACTAAGCAGGGAAACTGAGTCATCCAAGAGCAGAAATTGTTGAGCAGGGGTTTATGGAGGAGAAAGGAAGCGCCCCACCCCACCTGCCTGTCTCCTCTTCAGCTCACTTCCTCTCACTTACAAGGTGATCGGAGATTAAAAAAGAAAAATTAGAGAGAAGGGGAGGGAGAGAGAGAGGAAGGAAAGGGAAGGAAGGAGAGGACAGAGGGAGAGAGAATGGGAGAGGAAGACTCAGTCCTACACTGAATGCCAGCAGCTCTGTCCCACCCTCACTCAGGGCTCCCACCTCCAAAGTTATGCGCATAGCCATTAAAAAAAAAACCCAGTGACCCCCCCCCCTGGTGTGGAGTGCCCCCAGGACTCCCTGGGGTCTTCTAAACAGGATCAGAGGTTTGCTGGCTCCTCCTGCCCGCCTCCCTGCCTCCCTCGTCTCCCTGCCTCCCTCCACTGCTCAGCTCCTTCCGCAGAACCTGTGGGCTGAGGCTCCGCTCTGTGACTCACCTCCTCCCTCCCCCCTCTCTGAGTAAATGTCAAGTCGCGTCAGTTACCCCCACCTCCCTCAGCACCCCCCCCCAATTTTGGCGGTGCTGTTTACCTCGCCTAGATCAATCGGTATTCTGGGAGAAAATAGAAACCCTCATAGACCCAATTAATGAAAACCAGGCAACTGCATCCCTGCTTCAAATCCACTCCCCAGGCAGGCAAGAGCAGCACTGCCCTTGCTTTGGGAAGGGTGTGTGTGTGTGTGTGTGTGTGTGTGTGTGTGTGTGTGTGTGTACACATTCAAGGCCCCCCAGCCTGGGCCCAGGTCAAGCTATCTATGGGAACCTGCAGGTATGAAGCTGGTGCACAGGGATGGGGGTCCATGATGGGGCAATGAAGGACTGGAGGTGAGTCAGGACAGGCAGAAGCCAGGAAATCAGAGGCACCTTCCCCGTGAGACTCAAGATCCAGCCACCACTTAAATGACTCATGGTATGCACAGGGGTGCTAGGCAAGTCCCTGACCCCTGTGAGGGACTGCTCTGTTCACCAGGAACCAAGCTGGGGACAGGGTACTCACCATGAGGTGAGATTCATAGTTCTGCCTGCCATTGACAGTCAAGAGTAGGTAGATCTGACTGTCACCCCGGTAGGACTTCAGCTATCTATGTGAACAAGTGGCTGACTCTACAGTTTGTCTGTAATGGGACAGCCGCTAATGTGCCTGGTCAGACACAAATGTATAGGATGAGAGAAGATACAGGAGCCCTGGGGTGGTTTGCCCTTGCCATTGCCAGTCTTGAGCCTCAGCAACGGGATATTTACCTACAGGCAAATGACCCCACTGGCACAACTGCTGGGAAGGCCCTTTCTCAACTTGAGGAATCTGTGCCCTGGCTCCTGGGACCATCTCTGACAGTTCTGGGTGGTGAGGACCATGACTCCCCCTTTATGAAAGTGACCTGACTCAGCAAGACAAAAGGCTCCTACAGTGGGCTACCCCATGCCAGGATGTGACCTGGTCCTGCCTGACCCTTTGATTCAGAACTATAGCCTTGGTGTTGTGAGCATTCAACAGACCACTGTGGTAGGGACAAGATTTTGAAAGGAAGAAAGCATTCATTCCCAGTCTTGAGAATACCTGCAAAGCAAACTATCAAACCTATCATATTCTGTCTCTCTCTCTCTCTCTCTCTCTCTCTCTCTCTCTTTCTCTCTCTCTCTCTCTCTCTCTCTCTGTGTGTGTGTGTGTGTGTGTGAATGTGTGTGTGTTTCTCTCTCTCTCTGTTTATCTGTGTGTCTCTGTCCCTGTCTCTATCTCTCTCTGTCATCTCTGTCTCTCTGTCCGCCCCAGTACTGAGCCCAGGAGGACTGTGCACATGCTGGGAAAGCATTCTCCCCCTCAGCTCCATCCCCAGCTGTTGACTGACCTCTCTGGCCTTAGGCCTTCAGCTTACTTCTTTGTCAAATGGGAGCCTGCTGGATACTTCCCTAGTTGCCTCCAGGAAGGGGACTGTGCTGGTTAATGTTTTGTCAACTTGACACAAGCTAGGGTCATCTGGGAAGAGAACCTTAACTGAGAATGCCTCTATCAGACCGTCCTGTAGGCAAGTGTGTGGTACATTTTCTTGGTTAATGAATGTTGTGGGAGAGCCCAGCCCTGGGGGGGGGGGCGCACCCCTGGGCAGGTTGTATAAGAAAGCAGGCTAAGCAAGCCATGAGGAAAAGGCTAGTCAGTGGCACCCCTCCATGGCCTCTGCTTCAGTTCCTGCCTCCGGGTTCGGCCCTGTTTGAGGTCTTGCCATGACTTCCCTGATGATGGACTATGATTGGCACATGGAAACCAAATAAACTTTTCCTCCCCAAGCTGTTTTGGTCATGGTCTTTAACACAGAGGAAAGCAAAGTAGGGCAGGGACATAGCCAAGCTGGTTCCTCCTCGTGCGTGGCTCCAAACATCAAGGAGGGTCCAGCAGGAACCTTTCCTAGTGGCTGGCTTTCCCAGTGAACTTTCTCCTGGCCACCGCAGTGGTTGGGATGATAGAAGGGATGGGGCTGGAACGGTCTCAGGATGCCCTTGAAGAGCTCCTAGCGTGGATGGAGCCCCAGCCACCCACTGCCAACCTCTTGCCTTGCCAAGGTTTCTTTCCCTTTTCCTTGCTCCCTCAACACCCCCCCCACACACATACATGCAACTCCCCAGACCTCATTTCCAGCTCTGTTTTCAGGGCAACACTGGCCAAGTCAGGAGTAGCTGTACAGTAGTTTCCTAAGTGTGTATGATGGCCACCTGAGCTCAGGGTGGCCTCAGAAGAGCCTGAGAATAGCAGGTGTGTGACAGGCCCAGGACAGAGGGGGAGCAGACAGACAGTTTCCTCAAAGTAGGCACTGCTGAGCCCATGCACCAACCACAAAACAGCCCTCTTGTGCCAAGCCAGGTCCTGGCACCATCCTTATCCATGAAGGTCACACTTTTATAGGGCAAATCAACCATGGGATACACAAGCAAGTGACCAGGGTCATGCTAAGGTGGCAGAGTGTGCAGGGCTATAACACAGGTGTAGCGTGTTTTCCCAGTGTGGCAGTTACTATTAATTGTCAGTTGGACAGCACCCTAAGTCACCTAGGAGACAAACTTCTGGACCAGTGGGGGAGCTTCTAGATTGGTTAACTGAGGTGGAAAGACCCCCCCACAAAGTGAATAGCACCGTTCCATGGGCTGGGACCCAAACTGGATGAAAAGGAGCCAGTGAGCTAAACCCAGCATCTAACTCTCTCTGCTTCCTCACCGTGAATGCCATGTGACCAGCTGCCTCCAGGTCCTGCCATCAAGTCTTTCTCACCATGGTGGACTGTACCCTAAAACTGTGCGCCAAAACAAATCCTCCCTCCCCACAGCAACTTTTGTCAGGCACTTTGTCACAGAAACAAGACGTAACTGAAACATCTAGCATGTGTGAGGTCCGGTCCCCAGCAGTGTTAAGAAAGAAAGGAAGGGAGTAGGAGAGAGACAGAGGAGGGGGTAGAAGAGGAGACCCTAAACCAGGCACGATGGTTCACACCTGAATTCCCAATGCTTGAAGGATTGCCCAGCTGCTTCAAAAACAGAATGCTAAACACACACACACACACACACAGAGAGAGAGAGAGAGAGAGAGAGAGAGAGAGAGAGAGAGAGAGAGAGCAAAGTGACAGAATCCAATAGGAAAAAGGAAGAGGGTGAGTGAAGACATACTTCAAGCCCCTGCCGGCCGGGCAGTGAGGATGTGGTAGGCGTGAGGAAGACAGTCACTGGGTAGGTAGGCAGGAAGGCATTCCAGCTGGAGACAGAATGAAATCTGGTGGGAGAGGACAAGCATGGGCTGGGAGGCCCAGAGCCATGAGTCCCCACATACCAAGCTGCAGCTAGCCAGGCCTTGCTTGGCCCAAGGGTGTCACCTGGCCTCTGAGCTGGCAGAAACACCTGAGAGAGTCACAGATGTCCCTCCACCCTGCCAGCAGCAGCTGGGCTTCTGTGGCTGTGAGTGGCTCCAGAGGGTGCTCACTTGGAGGACCTCAGCTGTGCCCAGGCTCCATGTGACTCTGCCAGGTTTAGAAAAACTCCACAGAGATGTGGGCTGTCCCACATCAGCCCAGAGCTCAGGTGCAGCCAAAGACCAGGCTTGGACAAGAAATGCCGTCTCTGAGGCACCATGTTCCCTGCAGCTATGCAGCTCAGCATGCATACATAGCTCAAGCCATTTCAGAAGGAAGCAACAGAGCCAGGGGCTCCCCACAGGACAGGGTGGGGGTTGTTATTGCTCACCCAGCTTTCCATGCAAGGGTGGAGTCCTGACAATGGAAAAGAGTGGGGTTAGCTGTTAGGCTGGCCCCTGCTGTGGGGCTAGAGAGCCCCAACTTTGGGAGCCCAGCACAGCAGAAGTGAGTCACTCACTAAAGCTGTGTGGCCATTGCTCCATGCCACACAGCTACTTGGGACCCAAGCCAGGGAAGATTGCAGGTCCTCATTGGGGCAGATGGACTTCTTAGACAAGTCACAGGCAAAGGGCATTTCAGGGAAAGCTGTCACTGGCTCATCTCTGCTTCAGCCAAGAGGACACACCTCTCAGGTCTCCAGCCCAGGGTCAGAGAAGGTTCTGATGGCCCCTTTGGTGAACATAAGTCCAACAGAAACATGAGGTATCCCCAGACCTGGTAGCCTTGGCCAAGGGATTTAACCTCTTGGAATCTCAATAAGGGAAGAATTGGGAAAGCGCTTCCTGCCTTGTAGGCCCTGCAGCAGCTGGCCTTTTGAGCTTCCTCTGCCTCTTTGGTCCTTGGCTGCACCGCTGTTGTCAGGGGAACTAGCCAGACCATGTACAGCTTTCCTCTTACTCGTCAAATAAGGAAGAGGCAGGGCTGCTGCAGCAGCTGAGGTGGGAGAGTGTCTGCGTGGTGTGAGTGTTAGCATTGATTGTGAGCTAGGCAGGATCCAGAGTCACCTGGGAGACAAATATCTGGACAGCTCAGTGAGTAAGTTTAGGCTGAGCTGAGACAGGAAGCCTCACACTTAACATGGGAGGTACCATTCCCCGGGCAGAGGTCCTCATCTGAATAAAAAGAAGTGAGCTGAGCTGAAGCGTTCATCTCTCCACTTCCCGTGGAGAGCTCCCGAGGCTGAGCCTTCCCTTCCATGACAGACTGTATCAAATAAACCCTTCCTTGAGTTGCCTTTGTTAGAGATTTAGTCATGGCAACAGGACAAGTAACTGATACACCCACACATGACCAAAGCACCACAGGAAACAAATGACTAGGTGTGTTAGTGTTCACCTGTAATTCCAGCACTTTGGAGGAGGAGGCAGAAGGGCCAAGTTCGAGGTCAACCTTGGCTACATAGCAAGTTCAAAGCCAGATGGTGCTACAGGAGATCCTATACTAAAAATAAACTCACAGAAGGAATGGGGGGGAGAAGAATGGAAAAATGAAAGAGCTTGGAGATTTCTCAGTTGGGAAGATGTTTACCACACAAGCATGAGGACCCCAGTTCAAATCTCCAGCACCCATGTAAAAGCTGTACCTGTCTGTAATTTATCAGTGCTCCTATGGGGAAGACAGGAGAAACAAAGAGATCCTGACTCAGACAAGGGGAAAGATAAATGCCAACACTCAAGGTTGTCTTCTGACTTCCACATGCATGCACATGAGAGAGAGGGTGAGGGTGAGGGTGGAGAAGTGACCCTGGCTTCCATGTGCATGTATGCACAAGTGTGTACACACACACACACACACACACACACACACACACACGAAGGATGAAGAAGAAAGAGATGGAACTGCGGTGATAGGGCCCATGGAGTTCCTTGATGCAATAGGACCAAGAGTGGCCATCACAGGCTGTAGCAGGGGCATGGCATTAGACCCTCCTGGATGTGGCACTGGACAACTGGGTTGGGAACAGTAAAGTGAGACAACAGCATTAAAAATGCAGGAGACACTGGCTGTGTCCACTGAGGGATACCATGAGCCTGGTCCCCATCAATGCTTCCACAGGTGACTCTTCCACTAGACCAGAGTTGCTAAAGAGGGATCGGGATTGGCTCATAGTTGTGTACCCCACTTCCAGTTTGTGACTCAGCATAGAGACGACCTCAACAACTCTTAGTTAAAGAAAAAATGACAGATGAACAGATGGAAGGATGGGTGGGTGAACGAACGGATGGATGGATGGATGGATGGGTGAACAGATGGATGGATGGATGGATGGATGGGTGAACAGATGGATGGATGGATGGATGGATGGGTAGATGGATGGATGGGTGGATGGATGGATGGGATGGATGGATGGATGGACAGGTGGATTGATGGGTAGACGGATAGATGGCTGTATAGGTGAGTGATAGAAATGGGAGTAGATGGATGCATGGATTTATAGACAGGTAAATAGATACATGCATGGGTATATGGATGACACATGGATGGAGGGAAGGATGTGTAGATGGATAAGTGGATAGATGAATGAATAGACAAGTGGGTGCATGAATAAATGGGCAGCTATATAAATAGTTAAGATAGCGAAGTATAATGATCGGTATGCATGGTTAGATAGGTAGATAGATAATTGGGTAGAATAGGGGAATAGATGGATGCGTGCATGCATGCATGCATGCATAAATAGATGGAGAGATAGGTGAGTGGATGGATATGGGATTTGAATGAGAAATGTCCTCCATAGGCCCAGGTATTTTAATACTTGGTCCCCAGTTGGTGGTGCTGTTTGCAGAGATAATGCAGTCTTATTGGAGGAAGTACATCACTGAGGGGGTTGAGAGTTCATAACCCTGTCTCACTTCTAGTCTGCCCTCTGACTCATGTTTGTGGTTTCCTGCTCCTGCCACCATGTCTGCTGTTCACTGCCATGGACTCTTATTCTGGAACCATAAGCTAAGATAAATTTTTCTTCCATAAGTTGCTGTGATGGGTACAGGAGTAGACTGATGCACTGTTGGATGGATAAATGGGTGAATGTCAGACACATTGGATGGATGCATAGATAAGTGTGTGGGCAAAGAGATGGAGAGATGGATTGTGTTTGCATGAAAGTGTGCGTGTATGCATGGGTGTACAGATGCTTGGACGGATGAACAGATGAGAACCAGAATAGATGGATATCTGATCAGAGTGGGTAAAAAGATCAATAGGTAAGTGAGTCAATGGATCTTCTGCCAGCCAAGGCTGCCTCTGCCAGAGAAGGGCTACATGAAGGAAGGAGGCCAGGCCTAAAAATCCCCCACAAGACAGGACCACCAGGACCTCGGACAGGCTCTGCCCTCACATGCTGGGGCCAACCAGGTGTCCCTGTATCTTAACCCTGGGTTTTGATGTCTGTAAAGTATGAGAGCCTTGCCATATAACAAAGTCAGGGTAGGAATACAGCAAGTCACAAGATGAAGTTCTGACTCGTGATGGCTGCTCTTGGTTGTCAACTTGACTACCTCTGGAATTAACTAAAGTCCAAAAATGGAGGACACGGCTCTGAGGGACCTTTGCTTTTGAAGTAAGAAATCTGCTCTAATCCAGATCTTGAGGCAGGAAGACAACCTTTAATCTTGTTTATACTCTAACAAAGTTTGCCTGAAGATCAGAGGGTGGAGATAGTCACAAGCTAACCATAGAGGTCTGGAGGTCTGTACAGACAAGCAGGAAGTGAGTGATAAGGTGGGAGGAAACAGGAGCTCAGTCTCTTTTTGGCTGGGAAGTTGAGTAAGTAAGGTGTCTGTTTTGCTCCTTCGTCTCTCTGATCTCTCAATGTTTTCCCCTATATCTGACTCAGGGCTCTTATTATTAAGACCTATTAGAACTTGTGCTACAAATCTGGACCCCACCCTCTGCTGGAAGCCTATACAAGGACATGGAAGAAGGAAGCTGTACTCTACACCTTGCTAGTGTGTCCATTCCTTCACTGGTACTAGAGCCTACTTCTTTGGGGTTCCAGTGTCTACTGAGGAACAGCTGAGGCATCCAGCCCCATTGACTGAGCAACTTCTGGGTTCTTGGACCTTCTATTCATGGGCAGCCATTGTTGGACTAGCTGGACCACAGCCTGTAAGTCATTCTAATCTCTCTCTCTCTCTCTCTCTCTCTCTCTCTCTCTCTCTCTCTGTCTGTCTCTTTCTCTCTCTGTCTCTGTCTCTGTCTCTGTCTCTCTCTCTCTCACACACACACACACACACACAGAGAGAGAGAGAGAGAGAGAGAGAGAGATTCCTTCTATAAGCCCTGTTACTCTAGAGAACCCTGACTAATCCAAGACTAGCCCCACACATGGTATTCACAGGACTACACCATGAATGTATCTTCCAAAAGAGAGGGATCCCTGCCTGCTGCTGATAGCCTTTGGAGAGTCTGCCTTTGATGACATGTGTCCAGCTGTTAGGATTGGGAAGGAGGCAGAACTATCCCTACAGAGAGCCCTTCTCAATTTCTCCCTCCATGAAGCCCATTTTGGGGGACAGGCTACAGGCTATGGGGAGATAAAGGCCCCCAAGCCAGGGAAGAAATGCTGTGAGGAGACCTTCCCTACAGCTGCGCTGGAGAATTACTGGGTGCTCAGCAATCATTTAGAGTTTGCAGAGAGTTGGGTCTGGGAGATGCTCAGTGGCAAGAGCACTTGCCCTGAGTTTGAATCCCAAGCACCCACTAGGAAACTGTCATGACATGTCCATAATGCCAGCACTGGGCAGAGGAGGAGAGTGGATCCCCAGAGCCCTCTGGCCAGCAGCCAAAACGTCTCAAGGAGGAGAGCAACAAACAGGGTACTGACTTTATGTTCTAGCCTCCTTGCACACATATACATTTCCACACTTATGTGAATATACCACAGGCATATACCACACACCACACACATGCATACCATACACATATACACACACACCACACACCACACACATGCATACCATACACATACACACACACACACCACACACCACACACATGCATAATAATTACACCCATGCCATATATACATAGCACACAAGCCACACCACACACATACATCCCCATACACCACATACACACCACACACACATACACATACATAACACACAGCACACACAGACACAGGACACATATATACCACACCACACATATGAACACTACACACACCATGCACTCCCCATACCACATATACATAGACACACAAACACCACACACCATAAACACCACACACATACAGACCACTTACTGCATATCTGCACATACACACACCACACATACACAAACCATACATATCAAACACTATACACACATGATAAATAAATATAAAAAATTAAGATTAATTATAACAGACACCTAGTCACATTTGAAACTGGGATAAACATCAAACCAATTTTAGTGTAATACTAAAATATTTCATATGTGCTAAAAACATTTATTCACTGTTTATCTGAGACCTCAGTTTAACTGTGTGTCTTGTGTTTTATGTGGCAAGCCAAATCCCATTACAAGAAAAGGAATTCCTTATGTCATATCCTGCCGTAAGATCCATCTATAGCTCCCCAGTGCCACAGCCAAAGCCTAGGACTCCGTGGTGTGGGTTCTGCTTCTAGGCCCTCTTCAGGAAGACGGATGAGACCACACTGAGGGGCTAGTGCTGTGTTCTGGTGGCAATAGGGAGCCATGAAGAGGAAATTTCCAGCTTGGACCCTCTGCTCCTCAGAAAGTAAGGGGCTCCAAGAAGTCCTGTGGCTTGGGGGTTGACCCTGACATGGTAGGCCACCGGTCCTTGTTCATCTCATCAGCAGTAACAGGACCCAGCACTGTCAGGCCCGTGCTGGGAGCTGGAACCTCTGACTGTGGCTGCCCTTGGATTTTCCTGGGATCTCTTGCTCTACACCTCTCCATTCCCATCACATGCTTCAATATGGAACTAAACGTGTGTGTGTGTGTGTGTGTGTGTGTGTGTGTGTGTGTGTGTGTGTGTGCTAAGGGGTGGGGGCGCATGCACAGTGCATGTGTGGAAGTCAGAGCATAATTTGCAAGGGTTGGCTCTCTCCTTCTATCAGCTCATGCCTTTACCCAGAGCCATCCTTCCTGCTGGCCGTTGTCTCTGCCTCCTCCTTCCCCCTCCTCTCTGCCAGTGGGAAACCTTTGACTTTAGATCAAAAGTACCTCGAAATCTACAGGCTGCTACTAGTTGGACTGTCACCAAGCTATAGAGCACCAAACATGCCCAAGAGTTTGCTGGGACCCACCCTTGGCTCTCAACATCCCAGCATCCTAGACCTCAGGACAAATGACAAAGGGCAAATGGCAAAGGGCAAAGGGCAAAGGGCAAAGACCTCTCTCTGCCTGCAGGCTGAGCCACATGTTAAGGTGGAACTCTGCTGTCCCTGTATTCACACTCACTTGCATTTGCTTAAGGCTTGCCTCAAAGGAGTGTGGCTCAGTTGGTGGTGGACTAGCTTAGCCTGCACAAAGTCCTGGGTTCTACGGCCACTATCTTGAAAACTGGGTGTAGAGGCATCCAACAGTTTGGAGGTGGAGGCAGGAGGCTCAAGATATTCCTTGCCTACACATTGAATCTGAAGCCAGACTGGCATACATGCGGTGCTGCAGAGAGGTGGATGGAGACTTCCTGGCTTAGACTCCAAGGTGACCCTCCCTCACACATATCTTTGAAGCTATGTTCTCACGCCACCTTCTCCATGGACTGGGGTCTGGTATTGAGGGAAAGTCAATTCCATGTGAGGACTTCATCATGCCCAGCTCTCAGAGACCAGCGCCTAGTGCCTTACCTGGCACAGAGTGGCCATTCACAAGGAGGAGGAAGAAGACAGTGGACCCCCAGGCACAAAACCCTGGCCTGTCTGACTTGGCTGCATCACCGGGCCAGGCACACCCAGGATGCTGGTGGTGGTGCTGTAGGAGAAAGGATGAAAGCTCCCACCTTCACCCGCCAACTCTGAGAGGGAACCTCCAAACCTTCCCTATCACTCCCTCTCCTGCCCTCAACCTCTCACTTGGACTGGGGGAGGAGATGGGCTCCTGGTACCTGCACCTTTCTCAGCTGATTTAGTAGAGAGAAGAAGTGAGCAAGACTCTAGCTCATTCCTGTCTCACCTTACAGGTGCCAGAGCACTCGGGAGGCTCAGGTGACACACTGCAGCACACACTCCCTTTTGAGAGCCAGCAACTGAGCATCCTTGCCCTGTGGGACCAGGGATGAAGGAAGCAACTGCTTCTCCATGAAGTTTAAGCTCTGTGAGACGGATCCCTGAGTTGAAATCCCAGCTTTGCTACTCTCCAGCTGTAAGCATGAGCAGGTCTGCTAAGCTCTCTACACCTCCGTTTTACCAACTAAAATGGGAGTGTTGATAGGGCTGAGGAAATGGCTCAGCAGTTAAGAGTGTGTACCGATCTTGCAGGGGACCCAAGTTCAGTTCCCAGCACCCATGGCAGACAACTCACTGCCATATGTAACTCTAGCTCCAGGTGATTCTATGTTCCTGGCCTCCATAGACATCTGTACTGGCACGTACCTACCCCCACCACACACACACATACACTTATAATAATAAAAGTAATTTTTTTAAATGGGAACAATGGATCAGAAGATATGACTCCAATCCTCAGAGCCTGAGTTCAATCCCCAGAGCTCACATGGTGCTAGGAACAAATCCACTCTCACAGGCTGACCTCTGACCTCCCCATGTGCACTGTGGCGTGTGAACCCACCCCACACCTCCACACACAGTACAAATACTTAAATAAACTGCTAGAATGGGAATGCCAGGGGAAGTTGTGGTTCTGCAGAAGTTAGCCCGCTAACCCAGCAACACGGAGACCATAACGCAAGGCCTTTGGGTGGCTACAGACATTGTGCTTGGGTGAAGATGCCTTCACAGCCTTGTCCAGCCCTACTCTGACAGGCCACAGCCTGACACCTCTTCCCACAGAGAGACCATCATACACGATGCCAGGGCCCATCCACCCCTCCCTGCCCACTCTGTGCCTCACTGGACACCCTGTGTCCTAGCCAGCTGTTCCCTCATGGGCTTCCCTTGCCCTCTGGCTTCTGCCTCCTCATCTGCCTGAGTGGATCACTTCTCTCTCTGCAGCACTCTGTTCCTAGCTCCCGGGGCTTCTTGCTACACTGGGAAATGGTAAAAATTCCAGAAGCCCTAAGGAAAGGAGAGAAGCATCCTCAAGGACCCTCAGAAGTTCTTCACATGGGACCAACCAGCCAGGTTAGCCTCCAGCTCACCCCCCCACACACACACTATTCCCAAAGTCTGCCTGTGCCCCAGAGTCACTCTCTGTGGAACAGTCCTTCATACCGTGTGAACATATGTCACTGTGGTTGGTTTAATATGGAAGCTGACTGGCCAGGCTGGACAGGATAAGGTTAGGCGGGAGAACCAAACTGAGAATGCTGGGAAGAAGGGCAGAGTGAGGAGTCTCAGAAGACACAGAGAGAACCAAGATGGGCATGCTGTACTGAGAAAAGGTACCAAGCCACATGGCAAAGCATAAATAAGAAATATGGGTTAATTTAAATGTAAGAGTTAGCTAGTAACAAGCCTGAGCTATTGGCTGAGCATTTAAAATTAATACTAAACCTCTATGTGATTACTGGAGAGTGGCTTGCAGGACAGAGACTTCAACAATATCTGTCTGTGCCCCAGAGCCACTCTCCCTATAAAACCCACACTGACCCCCATGTGATGGAGAATGTCTTTTGTATATGTTTATCTTATTGGTTGGTAAAGTACTGTTGGCCAATAGGAAAGCAAGATAGGTGGGACTAGGAGTCGAGAAGGATTCTGGGAAATGTAGTAAAGAAGTCTGTGATCCAGGCAGGAAGTGACATAGCAGGCAGATTCAGAATATAAGCAGGAAATCACTCTCTTGCTCTTCCTCCTGCTTTTCTTCTCTACAGAGCCTCCCGGGAAGAGGATGCCAGCGGAAGGCGACCTTGATAAGTCTTATAAAATATATAGATTTATGATAATTAAGACTTAGCTAGCATATGAGAAATCCTAGTCCATTGGCCAAGCAGCATTGTAAACTAATATAAGACTCTGTGTGTTACTTGAGACCTTAACGTGGTGGTGGGAGGAACTCAGGCGGCCTGGCAGTAAGCGCCCAGGGCCACAGGGCTTGGGCAGCTTGGCGGAAAGACTTATTGTTACACCCATGCCCTACTGGAATGACACCCCACCCCAACCAGTACACATTGTGGGAGTGATATTCTGTCTGCTTTTCTTTCTTTTTTCTTCTCTCTCTCTCTCTCTCTCTCTCTCTCCCTCTTTCTCTTTTGGTTTGGTTTTTTTAAAGACAGGGTTTCTCTGTGTAATAGCCCTGGTTATCCTGGAACTAGTTCTGTAGACCAGGCTGGCCTAGAACTCACAGAGATCTGCTCACCTCTGCCTCCTGAGTGCTGGGATTTAAGGCATGTGCCATCACCACCAGGTTCTGTCTGCTTTTCAACAGGTCTGAAGAAGAGAAATTACCAGCATGAAGCCTAAGTGAGGCTCCAGTCAACCTCCATCATAGCCTAACCAGCAAGGCCTTGCAAGCTGGAGCCATGTGATCCTCCCTGACTGACTCAGCAGGGTCCAGGGGTGGCTGCTATGGCTATGACACACAGTGCCACTCCATCCAAAGCAGACACCCTATCTCTAGTCAAGACAGCCACCCCCAGCTCCCATCCTGCCACCAGGATAGGTCTAGCTGCCTGTCAAATGTCACAAACCCCTCGGTCACCATGACAGCCTACCTGAGACCCCATGGCCACAAGCAGCAAGCCAAGGAAGATTATTCCAAGACAGGAATGGCATATGCAATGGCCCTGGGACAATCATAAGCCTGATCTATTACAGAGGCTGGATGTAATCCCTTGAGGTAGAGAGGGGAAGATAGGCAAGTGAAACTCTCAGATAAGATCCACAGGGGCACAGGGGCACAGGGGCACGAAAGCTGGTGCTTCTGTGGGGACATCAAGCCCTAGACTCCTCACTTGTGTAAGCATCTCACAGGAGGCTGGCTGACACCTCTTTGCCCCACTTTCTACTCTGGACAGAGCTCCATCTCCTTGGTCTTTCCTCTTATCTCTCCTCTGTCACACAAACTCCTCACCAGAGGAGGCCAGCAGAGTTCTGTGCTCATGTGTGCACACACACACACATACACCATACCCCCACACACGTATATACACACACATGCACACACCTCACACACACACCACACCATACACATGTACACACACATACCCCCACACAAACACACACCACATCACACATACATATACCTACACCACAGACACACACACACACACACACACACACACACACACACACACACACACACACTGGCTGGCAGAGCAGAGCCTGCGACTGGCAGAGACAGCAGCCTAGAAGCTTCCTTCTCAGAGTCCCAACCACCACCACATCCCTCTTCCGAGAACATCCCAGAGGCCTGCGACTTCCTGCAGTGGTCTAGGGCTATGAGGAGAGTGGACAAGCCTGGCTTTCATCAAACACTGCCCAGCCTGAGACCACAAGCTGTGGAGGAGGAGGAGGAGGAGGAGGAGGAGGAGGAGGAGGAGGAGGAAAAGATGCCAGAAGGATGGAATTCTCCAGATGTTCTCCCCTGCCCCATGGAAAGTCCTCTGGAGATGTTACATAAGACTCCCCACCCCCCTTTTTAACAGAGAAAGAGTCCAGGAGTAGTGGTCGGCACCAGAAGGAAGGGGCATTTGAGACCAACCTGGGCTATGTGAGACCTGCCTCACAAGAGGAAGGAAGGAAGAAAGGAAGAGAAGGAAGGAAGGAAGGAAGGAAGGAAGGAAGGAAGGAAGGAAGGAAGGAAGGAAGGAAGGAAGGAAGGAAGGGGAAGAAAGAAAAAAGTGTAGAAAGGTTTTTTGCAAATATGAAATATTAAGAAGTCACACCCAGAAGGGTTTGGTGGTGCATACCTTTAATCCCCCACTTGAGATACAAATCTCTGTGAGTTAAAGGCCAGCCTAGTCTGCATAGCAAGTTCCAGGCTAGCCAGGGCTACATAGTGAAATACCAAACCTAAAAAAATACAAAATATAAATAAATCAAAGAAGGTGTACCCAGAGGGGTTGGGGAGATCTCTCTGGGGTGAAATACTTGCCACTCGAACATGAGGACCAAGTTCTGAGTTGGATACTCAAAGGCCCTGAAAACGTCAGGTGAGCATAACAGCCCACCTCTTAATTCCAGCTTCAGAAGATGGCATGGGGCACCCTGTCTCCTAGGAGCAAGCTGGCTAGCCAGACAAGCCATATCAGTGAGCTCTGGTTTGATTGAGAGAGCCTGCAGGTGTATGGCCATAGCACCCTGAACTGCCAGATCTAAACAGGGTCAGGCCTGGTTAGTGGCTAGGAGAGACTCTGCCTAGGTGACTAAGGTGGAAGAGTTATCTGGACTGATTCCTGATGTCAACCTCATGCTTCCTCTTTGCAAGTGCAGACATGTGCACACACACGCCGCACACATGCACACACATATACTCACACATGCACAACTCTACATACACACATACAAAACCTGAGTAAACAAGGGAGCAGGGGCAGACCAATGCATAGGTGGGGTCCTGACTGGGACATCTCACTGCTGTGTCCCCAAACCAAGCTCATGAATTCTGGCAGGATGAAGCTCCCAGCAAATATGTGAAGATTTAATGAATGGAATTCAGAAGGAAGCTGAGGTAAAGGACGTAAAGTGGCCTTTACGGGGTGGGGGGGGTGCCCACTGCAAAGGAAGCAGAGGCTGGGGGCAGAATTGCTGAGCCAACCCTGCTCAGAAAAAGCCCGATTACCTTGTAAGTCCTCATCTCAATCCATTCTGGTTTAAGCAGCTACAAATATTTGGAATGAGCCCTTTCTCCTGATGAAGAGAACCTGATTTGGATTTTGCCTCATTTTGGGGGGATTTAGGGGAGCACCAGGAGAGGGGCTGTTGGCCCCCAGGTACCCCTGACCTTTTCCTGTGTTGCATCCTCTACCCAAGTTCCAAGGCTGGGGGGGTCGGGGGGACTAGGTCCCAGGCAGACAGAGGCGTGCTTGGCCCTAAGGCAGAAGGCTCCCCTGATTCCCTCTTATCCCGCTGTCCCCTACCAGAGACATAGCCAGCACCAGGTAGGCCATAGCCCTCACCAATGCCTGGCCTCTGCCAATCTGATCAGCCTCCAGCCCTACCTGATCCCTCCTTCCTCACACAGCTTCCATGACTCCCTAGGGCTCTCAGACACATCCCTGAACCTCAGTTTACTCCACTCGCCCAGACCAACACAACCCAGGCCCAGGCACCTTTACGAAGCTAATGCCAGGCACCAGCCACCCCATCCTTCCTGCCAGGCTTGAGTCCAATGTCACCTCCTCTACAAAGAAAGGTGAGGGACACAGGGGTCCCCGACCCGGCAGTGACCCTGTCCTGACTGGCCACTGCTTTGCCTAACTAGCTTTGAGACCAGGGCTGTCTCCAGAGCGTGTGTTTTCATGCTCAGTGAGGGCCCTGCCAGGAGACATTTGGATGGAAAATTGTCATCATAAACACAACAGCAGGAGTGGTAAATGACACTTGAGACAATCACAGGTTCACTTGGAGATCCCTGAAAAGACAAAGGCTCCACCTCGCCCTGACCCCACCCCCACCTGGGCCTGGGCAACCGTTGGCTGGAGAGGAGACCTCCCTCTATTTCCTACACCCCTGACACAAAGGGGCAGAGAGGAGACACGTTCAATTAGTGAATTCAAGAAGGGAACATTGGGGTGTGAGTGTCCTGAACTACCAGGAAGATCCAATCTTGGGGATACTCCAGCTCCAAGGACTGCCTGAGACCAGTCACACCCCATATGTGACATTCCTGCAGAGCTGGGAGGAGGAGGGCTCAGGAGAGCAGCCTCTGACAGCAGACAGGAGTGGATTTGGAGAGCTAAAGAGGACAGAGACCCCAGAATGTGCCAAGAGTGTGTGCTTTTTACAGCTGGAACAAGAAGCTAGGCTGAGGTGACAGGGTGTCCTGTGGCACCTGCTGTGCCTACTGGACACACTTTCCTTGAAAGGAAAGAGGTGTGGTGGGTGACAGTGGCAGAGATAGCTGCTGGTGACATGCTGTGCAGTGTACTTCCTCAGAGGCCAGGGAGGCTGGGCTCCTGCAGGGGACAGTGGCCCACCCTCCAGGGCCCTGTGCTGGGAAGAGAAAGCCCATCCAAACAATTCACACCTTAAGGCAGAGCTGGGCCTAGGCACCAAGGGAGATTACACCATGAGTGGGTGGCCTCTCATTCCTGTCGTCTTGAAATCTCATGTCCCAGGGTGAGAGGCAATAGGGTTAGTATGTGGGTATTTTGGTTTAAATATGGGTCCCCAGACCCCTTCTAAAGAGTCTCTGCCTGGATCCAGGAATCTGCATTTGTTCAAATGACCCCACAACTGGTGTGAGAGGTGCTTCTGGGTGGGTGACTCCATCTCGGAGTATACAGCTGTAGTGACAGGTTCTGCTCCACACCTTCCTTGCTGTGTGGCCTAGGAAATGCTTTCCTTCCTTCCTTCCTTCCTTCCTTCCTTCCTTCCTTCCTTCCTTTTCTTTTGTTTTTTTGTTTTGTTTTTTGTTTTTCGAAATGGAGTCTCTCTGTGTAGCTCTGGCTGTCCTTGAACTCACTCTGTAGACCAGGCTGGCCTCAAATTCATAGAGATCCGCCTTCCTCTGCCTCTCCAGTGCTGAAATTAAAGGCGTGCGCCACCACTGCCCAGTTTCAGCCTGCTTTCTTACAGTACCCAGGACCACCAGCCCCAGGTGGCACCGCCCACAGTGAGCCAGGCCCTCCCGATCTATCCTCAATCAAGAAAATGCACTGAAGACTGCCCCCAGACCAGTCTGGTGAGGGTATCTTCTCAGTTGAGATTCCCTCTTCCCAAATGACTCTAGCGTATGTCAAGTTGACATTAAACTTGCCAGCACAGGCCCCAAACTAAAGCCCCCAGGCAGACCTCTGAAATTCTCTCCCACCTCTGCAGCTGCTGCCTGTGTGAATTTTCATGCTTAACGTATGTGCTGGTTCCTGCAGCACACGGTGCCACCCAATGATGTTACAAGGACACAGTGGCCACCTGATCCTGCCCCACTTCAGCAACCAAGGGGATCCTGTGGCAGTCTGGTCTCCTCTCATCAGTCCATCTGACCCCTGCTCTGCTGGCCTAGCTCTCAGCCCCTCTCATCCTGCATGCTGGGCCCACCCATGCTCTCACTGCCTGGTGTGCTTCCCTCTCCCCTGTCAGGCCTCGGTGCACAGGATGGCAGCTAGTGCTGGCCACCCTCTTATAAATGGAACATTGACAGTTGGTGTGTCCATACCAAGAAAGGTTCCAGAAGCTTCTAGCGCAGTGATGACAGTGTTGGAGGGCTTGCATGAGAGACTGCAGAGGAGGCACTGCGTGGCATCACATGACTGCACCAAAAATGCATCAATTACTAAATCTAGCTGGACATGGGAGTGCACACCTGGAATCCCAGCTCTCAGTTTCAGGGGAGCCTGGGCCACCTGTGGAGATCTTACTTCCAAAAACAAAGGAAAGGGGGAACTGGAGAGATGGCTCAGTTCATAAACCACCTGCTGCATAGGCCTGGGGATGTGAGTTCAAATCCCAGCACCAAATAAAATGCCTGGTGTGGTGTCACACACCCCCCCCCCACGGCTGCGGTGGCAGAGACAGGAAGATCCCTGGAGGTTACTGAGCAGAGGACCTAAATGAATGGAACCAGATGAGTTTCAGGTTTATCGAGACACCCTGTCTGAAGTGACATGGTGAAGAGTGACTGAAGACACCCATGGTCAACCTCTGACCTCCACATACACATGTATACATGTACACACACAAACACATGTGTACACGAGAACACACAGAAAAGAAAAATAAAGGAAAGGAGAGGAAGAGGAAGAGGGGAGGGGAGGGAAAAGGAGGGGGAACAGTGTCATTTTTGAAGCGACCTCCAAGGGGAGCCCTCTGTGCCAAGTGTAGTGTTTTTACATCTAGTCCCACCCGACTGCTCTCGCAGGAAGTGAGTTTAACCGAGTGGAGTGTGCTCCCACCATCACCACAAGACAGTGCTGAGCACTGAATCCTGCCACTGAGTCAGAGAGCCTGGACCCTGAGGGAAGAGAGAAACCCAGCGCCTTCTGCTCACCTGGCCTCTCCAGTGCTGTACCAGGGCAGTACCTGAAGGCCCCAGGGGCTCAGTAAGTGTCTGTCGGGTGAACAAAGAAGTTAACAAGACCTTTGACCAGATGGATGAGCTCCTCTGAGGAGCCAAAGCCCCCAGCCAGGAGCAACCAGCAGACAGTAGATGCTCAGTAGCCAGTCAAGCAGACCCCATGGACCTGTGTGTGTGTGTGTGTGTGTGTGTGTGTGTGTGTGTGTGTGTGTGTGTGTGTGTGTGTGTGTGCGCGCGCGCGCGCGCGCGCACGCGCACATGCATGCATGTGAAGGCTAGAGGTGTCTTCCTCAGTCTCTCTCCACATTTTTTTCTGTTTGAGACAGGGTCTCTCACTAAACCTGAAGCTCATTTTTAATTCAAGACTCATGGTTCAGCAAGCCCATGGGATGTACCTACCTCAACCTTACCAGTGCTAGAATTTCAGGTACGGGCCACCATGCCTGGCCTTTGTTTTAAAGATTTAGTTTTTGCTTTACATGTATGAGCACACATACAAATATGGCAGGTGCCCTCAGAAGCCAAAAGAGGGAATCTGATCTCCTGGGACTGGAGTTACAGACAGTTGTTAGCCACCGTGTGGGTGCCGGAAACTGAATCAGTGTCCTCCACCAGAACATCAGGTACTCGTAACCGCTGAGCCCTCTCCAGCCCTCCTGTGCCCAGCTTTTACCTGGTGCTGGGGACGGACCACAGGTCCTAGCAGTTTATGGACTGAGCCGTGTCCCCAGGCTACATGCTTACTGTATCAGACACCCACACATATGATGAAATCCACCTTTGCACCCTACAGCAGTCACTGGCATGTCTGAGCAGCCAACAACACTGCCCCGGTACTGTGGGGCATCAGGAAGTCAAATGAGGGACACTTGAATTCAAGTATTGGGGTGCCGAACCAGAGGAGCTACTCTTGGAGAGACCCAGGGGCCAACAGAGAGGTGCCACACAAAGCCTGGGTAGACTAGGCACTGGGTGACTAAAGCCCTGGGAGATAGGAGGAGGAGATCAAATCCCGCAGAGGGCTTGGCAAGTTCAAATTCACAAATTGTTTCCTGGACTTTTCACCTAGTATTTTCAGACCAAATCTAACCAGGTAAGGTGGGAAGTGCTGGATATTATTACTTAAGTGTAGATGACTTTTCTGGGCCTCTCTCTATAAATGCAAAGAAATGGGACCCAAGAAGAGAAGCAAATTTTGTGGGTTTTTTTGTTTTATTTTGTTTGTTTTGTTTTTGTTCTTACTCTGTAGCCCTGTCTGATCTGGAGCTCACTATATAGACCAGATCAGCCTCTGCCTTGCAGCAATCCTCCTGCCTCTGCCTCTTAAATGCTTAGATGACAGGCATGAGCCACCACACCTGGCTGGACATGATTCTAGAGACACTGAATTCCTCCTTGTGACTCCTGCATTGATTATGTAACTTCCTTCTTCATTTCCAGAAGACTGTCCATGTGTGTGTGTTCTTGCCTGCCCTCCATATAGTTCAGGGCCAGAGAAGCCCACAGCCCTACCCCCACCCCAGGTCCCACTGATCAACAGCTTGACTGGGGTGGGGGCAGGGAGAGCTGGCCCCTCCTCTCCCTTCCCCGGAGTTCTCCAGAGCCTGCTCCCTGCCACCCTGAGAAGCCTGGGAGCCTGGAAAGCTGAATTGTCCCTAGCACATTTTCCCAGTTCCCTTGCCCTCCGCTTCCTGTGCCCGAGGCTGAGTCATGCTGGCTCATCAGGGCATCCTGTGACTGACCATTTCCCAACCAAGGAAGGGGAGGCTGAAATCACCTGCGCCCACCAGTCAATGAGTGTGTGCCATCAGGCTTGGCACCCCTTCTGTTTAGACACCCTGCCCCCACTGTCAGCCTCAGTTTCCCTGTCTGTAAGGTGAGGTGATCATCCCTCCCTCCCCAGGAGACCCTGGTTGGGAAAGCAGCCTAGTTCTGAGATTAGGCAAATCCCTTTCTCTGTTCCCCCAGGAAAAGGACATAGAGTTGGGAGTCAGAGGTGAGCTGGGTTACTGGGTGTTGTTCTGCCCACCTGTCACCACAGGGTCCACCCAGCAGGCCATCAGTTAATGGAAGAAAGCAGCTCCCTCCTTCTCCAGGTTCTTCTTCTTTGTAGTCCTGTCATGTGCGCGTGCACATGTGTGTGTGTGTGTGTGTGTGTGTGTGTGTGTCTGTCTGTTCATCTCTATGTGTCTCTGTGTCTGTATGCATGTCTGTGCATGTATATCTGTGTGTGTGTGTGTGTGTGTGTGTGTGTGTGTGTGTCTTTCTGCATTCCTATGTGTATCTGTGTTTCTGTGTGTATATGTCTTTGTGCATTCATGTGTGTGTATCTGTGTCTTTGTCCATGTGTATGTCATTGAGTGTCCCTGTGTGTGTCTGTGTGCACGTATGTGCGTGTGTTTGTGTGTTTATTTTTTTAATTCCATCCACAGAGCCCAGCATTCCCATCCGGGCCTCCTGCCTCCTCCCACCTCCTCACTGGTGGCTGTCTCACGACAGACATTTTTAGTGGTGACAGCTGGCCTTGTGGAACTCGGCTGAGTACGGGAATGATTTTTTTTTTTTTTTTTTTAAAGAACGAGGCAAACCACGGCCACTTTAAATAGCTGCACTGGGAGGAAAGGCGAGGTGGGAAGGCGCGAGCCTGAGCTCCTCCGTGGAGGGGAAACCGAGGTCGGGATCGAGGGGGCAGACGACCCTGCCCGGCCACAGCTTGTGAGTGGCAGGGCTGGGACTCTAACCAGGCGTGGGCAGATCCCCTTGGGCCACCTTCCAGCCGAGCTGGCCCGCTCGCACAGCAGACTGATGCAGGGTCCCCAAGGCGGGGCTGCACTGTGGTCCTTTGCAGGACGGGCCTGGACCCCAGGTGCCAGACATTCTGGCCGGCCCGCCCTCGCCCTCGTGGCTGCCCTCCCCCTCCCACAGACTCAGGTCCTGTCACTTTAGTCCCCTTTGATGCTGGGAGTGGTGACAACTCGGTTATCCGTGTGTGCTCCCCTCGCAGAGGGTAACACCACAACGTCCTCGTTCCTCGGCAACAGAGGTATACACCAGCTTCTAGCGGAGCTTCTCAGACCCGGGTTCAAGTCCTGCCTCTTCCACCTCAGAGCCTCCACCACGGCTCTGTAGAGCAGGAATCCAAGATGGGTGGGCGGGGCTGCAGGAGGCACATGCTCAGCACTGGAGCCACCTTGCTCTTGCTCCAGCAAAAGCAGCAGGGGTGGAGGGGGCGCCCCTGCCCCAGCCAGGCTACATCTCTGGACCTGAGTCCCTTTGCCTGTGTCACTCCTTAAGAGGACCAACACAAAGACGTGGGAACCAGTTAGGAGGGGTGGGACATGGGAAGTGGGGGTAGGAGAGATGGGGGGTGTTCCTTGTTCTAGTGTCACTACAGGTTGCCACACTCCTCCCACACCTCCTACCACCACCACCACCACCCCACCCCACACCCCCGTGATTTAAGCACAAGTACCCCCAGTGTCCATCTCCCCCATGTGGTGCATCATGGGTGTGGAATCAGGGAACTCACCCTCAGCTGAGCATGATCTTCCATCTAGAGAAAAGCAGTAGGAAGCCCACCAGGAAGTAGACACATAGCAAGACTTTCGCCACCCTGGATTACCCTGGTACTAGCATTCACCTCTATGTGCCTCCCCTGCAGGACCCCCTGCGTGTCTCTAATCTTTGGAACATCCTAGGAGCAGGATTTTTTTTAAACTATCTCCCCATCTCAGCATAGATGATACGGAGGCTCAGAGAGGTAAATACACGTGTCCAAGGCTACACAGCAGTGAGTGAGTGAGTGTAGGATCCAGAATTCTGACCCAAATCTGACTCCAGTCTGTACCCTGTTGTTAAGAACTCCTAGGCCCTAGGCAAATGACTCAGTGCTTAAAGCACTTACCATGCAAGATCAAAGTTCGGATTCCCAAAATCCATGTAGATGCTGGGTAGGCCTAGCTGCCTGCCTGTTATTCCAATGTCCAAAGATGGAAACAGGATTCCCAGAGCTCTGGGTTTGATTGAGAGACCCTCCCTCAATAAATAAACTACGAAAGCCATCACAAAAGATTCCTAACATCAACCTTCGGCCTCACACATGCAAACACGTTAAAATGAAAATTTAAAAAAGAAACTATAGCCCCACTTAAGAGACCCATCCTGCACTGGGCCAAAGAGAACCTTCCTCACCATGGGGAAGACAGTAGAGCTAAACAAGCTGGCATGTGCAGCAAAGAGCCCCCAGGATCAGAGGAAGCCCAGGATGGCAATCCCCAGGATCCTGTAATTCATACTCCAGGCTGGGCTGTGTAAAACATGTGAGCTCGCCAGGTGTTGGTGGCGCACGCCTTTAATCCCAGCACTTGGGAGGCAGAGGCAGGGGGATCTCTGTGAGTTCTAGACCAGCCTGGTCTACAGAGCGGAGACCCAGGACAGCCTCCAAAGCCACAGAGAAACCCTGTCTCAAAAACAAAACAAAACAAAAACATGTGATCTCCTTTACACAGATAAGCTTGTGTGATGAGCACTGCTTGTCTCTATGTGGCTTAGTCAGGTCTAAGCTGCTATGCCAATGCTGTGGAAGAAACAGCCCCACCAATCCAGGGGCTCACTGAACTCTCCTCTTCCCAGAAGTCTGCAGCTACCTGGCATGACACTGCTCTATTCTGTGAGGGGCTCTACTAACTTCAGATCCCTTGAGAGGGTGGAGGCCAGCCCCAGGAGCCTCTCCTTTGGGGCCCATCAGCTATCTGGGAGCATGTGACAGAAGCTCAAACAGCCTATTCTTTATCCCAGCCAGGAGTGTTCTGAATTGTGATGACACCTACCCACAATGCAGTGAAGCAAGGACAGGGTCTACCTGCTCCAACAGGACACTGGCTCACATCTGTCATTCCCACACTCAGGAATGAGGCTGAAGAGAGGGTATGTAGAGTCAAAACCAGCTGGTGGGCCATAGCAAGACTGTTTAAGTATGAGGGAGGGGAAGGGAGGGCTCATTAATAACATCCACAAGCAGTCACAGTTGAGAATCTGGGGCCCCGCACAGGGACACAGGTGACTCAAAGTCAAATAGTTGCTCAGGGTGACTGTTATTGAGGTTCTCACCCAGTCACTTGACACAAAGCAGCTTTTCCCAGAGTCACCAGGTGACAGCAGACATGTCATAGGTACCCCATAAGTAATCAGTTCATTACTGGGCCTTGGTGGCGCACGCGTTTAATCCCAGCACTCCGGAGGCAGAAGCAGGAGGATCTCTGTGAGTTCCAGACCAGCCTGGAAAAAAGAAAAAAAAAAAAAAAAAAAAGTTCATTAAATGCACGTTGGAATCCGCTGTTTGTCAACTATACCACAAGGAAACTTATGTCCAGAAAAGAACTTCAGAGAGAAAAAAAACAAAAACAAAAAACAAAACAAGCAAATAAAAAACCAATGTGTTGAAGAAATAAGTAACACCTGGGCTGGGGGACTGCACTGTCAGTAAACAGCCTGTCACAAAAGCATGAGGACCAGAGTTTGGGTTCCCAGCACACACATAAAAAGCAGGGTGCAAAAAAAAAAAAAAAAAAAGGGCTGCAGAGATGGCTCAGAGGTTAAGAGCACCGACTCTTCTTCCAGAGGTCCTGAGTTCAATTCCCAGCAACCACATGGTGGTTCACAACCATCCGTTATGAGAGCTGATGCCCTCTTCTGGTGTGCAGATATACATGGAAGCAGAATGTTGTATATATAATAAATAAATAAAATCTTAAAAAAAAAAGCAGGGTGCAGTGTTACAATAAATCTTTCTGCCAAAAGCCGCCTGAGCCCCACCGCCAAGTGTGATCTTTACACCAGCCGCCTACCTGTGTTAGGCCCAAATAAATACATAGAAACTTGTATTAGGTTCAAAGCTGCTTGGCCAATGACTAGGATTTCTCATCTGTTAGCTTAGTCTTAATTATCAAAAATCTATATATTTTATAAGACTTATCTTATCGGACGCCTTACTGGTGGAAAGACTTATCATAACAGTGCAGTTAGTTAGTTAATTTGTCTTGGTGGGCACACACCAGCCATAGTGCACTTGTGGAGGTGAAAGTCAAGTTGCCAGGGTTGGTTCTCTCCTTCCATCAGTCCTTTACCCACTGAGCCATGTCACCACCCCAAGACCTTGCTTCTGAAGGACACAAGCGGAGCAGCAGAGGACTTCAGCCGAGTCCACAACCAAGAACACAGGGCTGGCCTGGAGAAGGTGCCTGGTCCTCCAAGGATGCTGCCACTGGAGGCAAAGCCAAGGAAGAATCTGACTTTCCCAACAAGCCAGTCTGGGAAAGAAACAGCTGGAATGAGGAGAGAATGCCCTTTGTGGGATGATGTGTCTGTGCCTGAGTCCTGCATGAAGTCCCCACCTGAGCCAAGATAGAGACAAAAGCAAACTTGTGCCCAGGGTAAGGCAGTCTGCAGGATGAAGAAGAGAAGGTCAAGTCTGCCACTCAGTATCAGCTCCAGTCTGTTACCTGTCCTTTGCCCCCCAGACTGCAGGAGGCACCCTGTAAGCATCATGATTGTAGCTCCTTCCAGCAAGGACCTTTCTGAGCCTCAGCTTTGTAACCCAGAACTCAAGTCACACATTACCTGAGAACTCACTTCCTCCCCTGCTGGAAAAGCAGCAAGATGATCAGGAAAGATCTCCCAGCCATGTGGCCTGGACAGGTGACTCCTTTCTGGAGTGTTCCAGCAGTAGATGGAGGGGCAATAGCACTGGAGTATCTCCATGCTGCAGCCACTCAGGTATCAGTGGGTCCAGGTGAGGAGTCACTCGACCCCTGGACTCCCTGAAAAGAGAAGCCCACAGTAGGGTGTTGTAGCTTCATTTCTGTTACCCTGATGAAAAGCCAGCTTCCAACTGTGGTTACATCACATTCACAGTGGAGAGCAGAGAAAAATGCATAGACGCTACTTGCTCTGTTCAGCTGGATTTCTCTACTTTCATATAGTTCAGGACCCTCTGTCTAGGGAATGATGCCACCCACAGTGGACAGTCCAGGCTGGGAGTAGTGGCACATGCCTTTAACTCCAGTACTTGGAAGGTAGAATCAGGCAGATCTCTGTGAGTTCAAGATCAGTCTGGTCTATGTAGAGTTCCAAAACAGATAGGGCTGTGTAGAGAGATGCTGTCTCAAGAAAAGAACAAAGAAAAAAAAAAAACCCTAAAGGAAAAAAATTCCCCACAGACACACCCATGGACCACCCCAATTGTCTTAGGTGTCTATTGCTATGATAAAACACCATGACCAAAAGCAACTTGAGGAGGAAAGGGTTTATTTTGGCTTACAGTTCTACATTACAGTCCATCACTGAAGGAAGTCAGGGCAGGAACCTGGAGGCAGAGACTGAAGCAGAGGCCAGGGAGGGGAGCTGCTTGCAGGTTTGCTCCTGACTTGTTCAGCCTGCTTTCTTATAGAACCCAGAACCACTAGTTCAGAAATGGCACGGCCCACAGTGGACTGAGCCACATCAATCCCACATCAGTCATTAGTCATGAAAATGGTCAGCAGACTTGCCTACAGGTACGGCTTATGGAGGCATTTTCTCAATTGAGAGCCCCTTTCCCAAATGACTTGTGTGTGCTAAGCTAACATAAATTAACCAGCATACCCCCAATGACCCCCTTCCTCATGTTTCCCCATTTCCAGTAACCCACAGAGCTAAGGATCACATGGATGGATTAACCCTTTATTGAGGTCACAGCCCCCATGATCCAATCACCACTCAAGGCCTCCATCTCTGTGCACTGCTGCATTGGGAACTAAGCCTCCAACACAGGAGCTGTTCTTTGGGGGGGACGCTTCCAATCCCAATGTGACACATGGACAGTTTTGTGACAGTGGGTGCCTGAATACTTTCATGTCTGTACTCCAATGAACAACCTGCCAGGGCCAGTGGATGAACAGGCTGCCAGAACCGGTGGGTGAGCAATCTCTACAAGCTGCTGCAGCGGCCATTTTTTCCAAGTGAGAACCTGAGCTGGGAATCCCTGTGCTTATTCACCCGGCATCTGAAATAACACCCGATGACCCCCCAGACCACCTGGGGGCAGGATGCTGGGTATCAGGTGCTCTGGCCTGGTAGAAGGCAAAGGTATTTGCCCAATAATACCAAGTTTTCCAGGCAATCCCTCAATGTCAGCCCAGCCCCCACCAGGAAGCCAGCATCTGCCCCCTCTTCCTCCTTCCCTGCAGTTTCCTCTGAGTCCTGCAACCTTCCCTGACAGCCCTAGGTAGCCCACCAGGACCTGGAGAGTCATCTCTGTCTTGATAAGAATGGGAGCCACAGGCAAATTCCTGGGATGTCTCTTTCTCTTTGTTTTTGTTTTTGTTTTTTTTGTTTTTTGTTTTTTTTTTTTCTAACCAGTGCCCAGGAAAAGAAGGAGGCTGTGTCTGCAGTGGGGAGGATACCTCCTCAGAAACCAGACAAACTAGGGAGGGTGTCCCACCCACACCATGGGAGCCCTTCAAACGAAGTCCAAGCTGGCCTGAAGGGACTCCAAGGGGCTCAAGGTCAGGAAGACATCTAGGCATATCCCCAAGAAAGTGCAGTGGGGAAAGTGTTGTGAGATGGCCAGGTGCAGGATGGGCCTTCAAGGGAGCATGGCTAGACAGACTGCTGGACAATAAAGAAGCACCCATGAAAGCAGGCTCTGCTTCCAGAGACCCAGAGAACAGGAAGGTGCGGGCCCACAGGAAGTGTTCAGACTAAGAGCAAGATGGAGCCACTGAAGACTGTTCAGCCACAGAGGCACCTAGGCCGACATAACCCTCCAAAATCCCATGGTTCTGGAAGCTGTAGCAAAGGCAGAAGGTAGGAGACAGCAGATAGGAGAAGAGCAGAAAGATAGAAGCTGCCTTAGGGGCTGTGTCACTCCAGATCCAGACAGCCTGCCTGCAACCTCTTCTGTACACTCCCAGCCTTGGCATGCCAGACACATCCAGGGCTCCTTTAGCAACCCCCTACTACTCCCAAGGTGAAGATACAGGGTTGCCCTGGAACCTACATGTGCCTAAGAGGCTGACATCTGAGTGGTGGTCAGAAGGACAAGTTGGGCTACTCAGCATCAGCAAAACCTTGACAGGTGCGCCAGCAAGATAAAGGTACTTGCTGTCAAGCATGACAACCTGAGTTTAGTTCCTAAAATCCACACAGTAAAAAGAGAGCAACTCGCACAGTTGTCCTCTGTTGTCCACACACTGTGCCTGCCCATACACATACACGTAGACAAACATAAATGTGTAAATCAATAAAGCCTCAACAAAGACATCTCCTCTCTGGGCCTCAGTTTTCATCTTCTACAAAGGGAGGTGATACCCACGCTTGTCCTGCAAAGAGAGGACAATTGTGACAAAATAATAATCTCAGGCAAACAATGCAGGCTTCCAGTGTGTGTGACTTATTCACACTAAGGACTATGATTACCATTTACTCAAAAGTCCACCAAGCCCAGTTCCGGCTCCACTGGCCCCAAGACACAAATGCTCCCAGTTTCCCACCTATCTTGCTTACTCTCTTTGCTCTCAAGGGTCCTTTCCCTGATTATCAAATCCAAAAATCCTATCTATGCCTCAACCGACCCCCTCAAAGGTCACCTTCTCTGAAAAGGCTACCTGTATTCTTTGTCTCCAAACAGCCAGCTAAGTCCCAGTCACCAGGCTCACCTCAGCTGCTCCCATCCCCGCTCTAAAACATTTGAGTAAGGACTGGGGCCAATCTGCATATGGCAGCTGCCACAGAGCCATGGTTAGTGAGGACAGATGGACAAAGAGGGGAAATATGATTTCTTTTTTTGGGGGGTGGTGGTTAGAGACAGGGTTTCTATGTGGCTTTGGAGGCTGTCCTGAAATTAGCTCTTGTAGACCAGGCTGGTCTCAAACTCACAGAGATCCGTCTGCCTCTGCCTCCCGAGTGCTGGGATTAAAGGCGTTCACCACCACCACCTGGCAGAAATATTATTTCTATGTTAGTCAGAAATATAGAAACCCAAATCTAAACTGTCCCAAGCCAAAAGGGTCAGACTGCCTTAGGCAAGGCTGGACCCAGGAGGAGATACATGAAAGAGGGTCCATGTAATTGGCCTGCCTGGGGGTAGAGCACTGGCTCCTAAGCCTCTTTGGTCACAGTGGCCAGACCAGGATGTCCTGTTCATTCCTAAAGGAAGACAGAATCTCAAGAACCAGAGCCTGGGGGCACAGGAGGGTGCTGGCCTGGCAGGTCTGGAGGACAGCACTCCCACTGCTTTGGCCAGAGGGGAAAACTAGACATAGACCTCTTCTAGGAATCCATTCTGAGAGGAAACGGGCAGGCACACATCCCTATTGAGCCAGGCCTGCAGGGCACTCAGCCTCTGGCAGCCCCAGGGTGGAGAGTTCCAGGAGAAGTAGGGCCTGGGCAGTACCAAGGCCATACACCCCTGACCTGAGGAGAAAGCCTACCATTTGTTCTGCAACCCAAGCCACACCACAGACCCTGGCTCTGCATGGAAGGGCAGTACAGCTCATGACCATTACAGCCAGTCATAGCAGCTGTCCCTATACATGTGTGCCCTGTGCATGCCACACAGCCCATAATAGCAGAGGGTGCTTCAGCCCTACTTAACCAACAAGGGTCTGGGATCAGAGAAAGGACTCTGCCAATGTCCCACTTAGGGTTGGGCTGGGACCTGGGACAGGAGCCTGCATCTCACCAGCCTTCCACAACTGAGCAGCCAGCACCTGGGCAATTTGGTTTCTAGAACGTTGGTTCTGAAACCCAAGCCAAGTGGGAGACAGTAGAGGTGGTGCCACGTCCTCAGGAGCTGGCACCTGTGGGGAAGAAATTTCAACAAACACCAGCATTGTTCCCACCTTCCCCTGGGCCACCCACCCCTCTCTTCTGTCCCTGTCCCTGTCCCTGTCAAGTGTGCCATAGCCACCCATGGGACAGGGGCATCTCCAGCATCCACCTTCTATATGATTCATCATTTCCATGCAGAAGTGACACCCCGGCTTGCCACAGTGTGACCTGAACTTTAATGAAAGCGCATTTGATTTCTTTGATATGTTCATTGCTTCAAAGACAAATCATCATGGGGGCCAGGTCTACCATCCAGGGAATGACATCACACCAATGTGGAAGAACTTCCTTTCTGCTGGGCTTTCCCAAAGAGTCTGGAAAGTGGGAGCCAAAAAGATGGCTCGGGGGTTAAGAGCATTTGCAGTTCTTGCAGGGCACCCCAGTTTGGTTCCCAGCACCCACATTGGGCAGCTCATAACTGCCTGTAACTCTAGCTCCAGAGGATCTGACTCCCATTTCTGGACTCTGTAGGAACCTGAACTCACATGTACACAAACTCTGACTCTCTGACCGACTCTCTCTCTCTCTCTCTCTCTCTCTCTCTCTCTCTCTCTCTCTCTCTCAATAAAAATAAATCTTTTAAAAAATGGCACTTCGGAGGCAGAGGCAGGTGGATCTCTGTGAGTTTGAGACCAGCCTGGAATACAGAGTGAGTTCCAGGACAGCCAGGACTACATAGAAAAAAAATCTGTCTTAAACAAAAACCAAGAAGCCAGAACATGAAAACCCGAGACATGAGAAGACAGAGACCTTAGGTCCCAGGCAGAGTCAGGAGACATGTGGAAGATTTGCCAAGGCTATAGCCTTCAGGCCCCAGCTTCTTGCCTCTCTGGGGGTGACCAGAACCAGGCAGCATGTCTTTGTGGATATGCAGCCTGCAGGGCCAGAGTAGGAACACCCAACACAGCCAACCCACCAGAGCCCAACTTTCAACCTAACAGCTCCCACATCTGGGGTGAGGCAGGATGGAGAACGATCCTCCCCCACTTTCTTTTCATGTCAAGTTCCTGACAGCTGGGGTCTTGTCTGGGAGAGTCTTTCATGAGAGAAATTCATAAGGGTCTCAGTTTCCCTGGCAAGGGGTAGGAATGCTGATCCCACTCCTCATCCCCTACTTCTTGCTGCCTGGTTCCGTAGACAACCCCACGGTGGCAGGGGGCAGCCCTCCAAGCAGCCTTGCCCTGGGAAGTGCCTGCCCCAGTGACAAGCCAGACTGAAGCACGATGCCAGGCTAGATTCTGATGCCTATGATTCCTTGTCAAAGAGCCCCCCCCCCCCCCATGTCACAGCTCAGTGGCCCTTCCCAGTCATCTCCAACCTGGCAAGATTCTTCTGTTTCCCTCAAAGCCCCGAGCACCCATCCATGTGAGCCTCCCACACTTCCTTCTCCTGCTCCTGACCTCGCCTACCCAGCCCAGTCTGGATGCCAATCCTCTGGTAGCCTGATATACACTCAGCCTCAGGAGGGCCCGGCCACCACCACTCTGTTCTATTGGGGTCAGCTAGACCCTGTGGTCCCCTCCTGCCAGCCCCATTTCAAACCCTGTGCCCCAAAGGACCAGATGCACAGGGGACAACCAGTACTGGGGGAGGAGTGGGTCCTAAACAAGAAAGGTCTCAGAGTGACAGGGGATTCAAAACGCCACGTGGGACACGCCCTGAGGTGGAACAGTGAAAGGTTGGGACATTCCGGGCCTCGCCCCTTAAAGGGACCGCAGCCCCAAACCCGGAGTGCTAGTGGAGTTGCCCAGGATCCCCAAGTCACCAAGGTTAATTCATAGGGACCGCAGCGGTGAGCATCCCCAGAAGACCGACTCCTTGGGACCCGGCTGCTCTGCCCCCATCCCAGCCCCACTTGTGCTCACGGCCTAGCGCGTCCCCCACCACGCCCATCCCCAGTAGAACTACAATTCCCAAGTCGCTGTGCTCTGCACCCTCAGGGACTTCTGGGGACTGTAGTTCCAGGGACGGGACGGGGCAGGGCAGCCCAGGCTCTGGGGCTGTTTCACTGGGCAGGCTCTCCCAGCATCACTCCCCAGGGACAGTGAAAAGAAAAGCAGCACTCAGGTTTACCGAGCACCTGCTGTGTCAGGCCAGGACCTGCTCTCTGGAAAGAGGAGGAAAGCCACCACCCTGTCTTTGCTACCCACAGCTACCAGGGACAGCTATCCTGCCACACTTCCTTACTGTATGGATGCAATGGGAATTAGCGAGGTTACACAGAAGGTAAAGGTGGTCTTTTCTGCTAGCCGAGACAGACCTGGCTTAGGCAGAAGGCCTGGAACTCAGGAAGGTCAGAAGACAACTCACTGGAGTTCTCTTCTTCCACCATGTGGGTTCCTGAGATGGAACCCAGGGAGTCAGGCTCCACAGCAAAGCAATTGACTTTACCTGTTGGGCCATCTTGCCAGCCCTAAGAGTGTGTGTGTGTGTGTGTGTGTGTGTGTGTGTGTGTGTGTGTGTGTGTGTGTGTTGTAATGTATAGTGTGGGGGTGTAGGATGCGTGTGTATGGTGTAATATACAGTATATTGTGTGGTGTGTATGTATGGTGTGTGGGCACACATGCCATGGTACTACTATATGTGAAGGTTGGAAGACACTTTCCAGAATTGGTTCTCTCCTTCTGCCTTTCTGTGGGCTCCAGAGATGGAACTCTGGCCCTTAATAAATTTTGTTGGCCTTCCCACAAAGTTTTAGAGGTTTTGGTCCAAGGTTCTTTGGCTCTACATGAAGGTCATACTATACACCTTGTACCAGGTAGGAAGCAAAGAAAAAGGAAGAAGAAGAGCCCCCATAATCCCCATCACAGACACACCCCCCAGGGACCTTGACTCCCTTCCATTAAGTCTACCTCCTAAAGGTCCCAGAACCTCCCAATAGTGCCAGGGACATGTGGAACTTTGAGACACTGGGAATTGTTGCAGAATATTAGTTTAACTATGTAAAGATGTATTACATTTGTTTATTTTGCAGAATATTAGTTTAACTGTAAAGATGTGTTGCTGTTTCACCTTGCCTGCTGAAGGCACCTGATTAGTCTAATAAAAAGCTGAACAACCAATAGCTAGGCAGGGGAGGGATAGGCAGAGATAAGGGAACCAGCCAGCCAACAGGGGCCAGACAGACAGACATGAAGAAAGCAGCAAAACAGGATGGACAGTATACAGGTGAGGTGAACAAGCCTTGGGACAATGCACAAATTAATAAGAATGGGTTAATTTAAGTTTAAAAAGATGAGCAAAAACCCCACGGAAGCAGCTGACCTGAGCAAGTGGGAGCTCACGGACCCCAGTCTGACAGCTGGGGAACCAGCATAAGATAGATCCAGGCCCCCTGAATGTGAGTGTCAGGTGGGGGGGCCTGGTCAGTCTATGGGGCCTCTGGCAGTGGAACCAGTCTTTATCCCTAGTGCAAGAATGGGCTTTGGGAGCCCATTCCCTATGGAGGGATACTCTCTCAGCCCAGATACATGGGGAGGACCTAGGTCCTGCCCCAAATGATGTGAAAAACCTTGATGGTCCCCCATGGGAGGCCTCACCCTCCCTGAGGAGTGGATGAGGGGTTGGATGGGGTATTGGTGAGGGGAATAGGAAGACAGAAGGGAGAGGGAACTGGGATTATTATGTAAAGTAAGATTGTTTTTAATTTAAATAAAAATTAATTTTAAAAAGCTAGCTAAAAACAAGCCTAAGCTAAGGCCGAGCATTCATGATTAATAATAAGTCTCTGTGTTGTGGTTTGGGGGCTGATGGTTCAAAAAAGCCTGCTACACAGAATCCCAACCAGGGCTGAGAAGATTATGAGTCAGTAAAGTACCTGCCAAGCAACCATGAGGATCTAAGTTTAGATCCCCAGAATTCATGTAAAAAGCCATGTACTTCCTTGTGTGGATCTCAAAGCAAGACGATGCAGCAAGTAAAAGCACCTGTCGCCAAGACCTGAGTTTAACCCCTGGGATCCACATAGTAGAAGGAATGAACTGATTCCCATACGTGTCCTCTGACCTCCACACATGTTCCATGGCATGCACATGTAAAAACATAATTATAAAAGTGCTATCACATTGATGTTTGTCACTCCGGTGGGGAAAGGTGGAGACAGGATCCCCGAAGCTCATTAGCCAACAGTCTCTCTGAATAGATGAGCTTCAGATCCTGTGAGAGACTCTGCCTCAAAACTTAAAGGCAGAAAGGGGCCAGAGAGATGGCTCAGCAGTTACAAGCACACACGGCTCCCCAGGGTATGGAGGTTTGGTTCCCACATAGTGGTTCATCGCAGCCTATAACTCCAGCTCCAGGGGATCTAACACCCTCATCTCAACTCCATCAACTCCTGCAGTCACCTGATGCACATAAATTTATAGACTCCACATTTTTAAAAAATTAACAAATACTTTAAAAATAATAAGCAAAAGTAGAGAGTGGCTGAGGAAAGGACACCTTCCTATGGTCTGCTCCTGAACACGTTACAGACTTACAAGAAGATCACACACACACACACACACACACACACACACACACACACACACACACACACACACGAACACACATCTCAGTGGTAAATGACTACTCAGAACGTATGAAGCTCTGGGTTGGTTGAATCTTTAGCATTATAAAACAGAAAAGGAATTGACAGATCTGTACCTGACCCTGTCACATTCCTGTAAAAGCCATCCACATGTTCCTATGCTCCCCCTTGTCAAGGAAGCCCACTTTTATAGGCAAAGCCTTCCAACTCCTTATCTTTCTGACCCTTGACTTCACCAAAGCCTTCTCTCCAAGAGGCCTTGCAAGCAGCCCATGACACTATGGACAACAAAGCTATCCCAAGCCTTTCTTTCCTTCCTTCCTATTCTCTAGAGGCTGGCTCTTCAGGATCTTCTGTAGACTGTGGTAGCCCTGGAACCCACTTCCAGCCAGTGAGATAAGCCAACAGCCTCTGGGAAGCAGTTTTGAATAAAGATATGTTATCTGGCAAAGAAAAGGCCATGAAACCTTTGATTTCTCTCACCTTTTGATTTTGCCTGAATGTGAGACCCGAAGGAGCACCAGCTATGTTGAGACCAGGAGACAGCCGATGTGAAGGGGTGAGGCCTCCACACTTGAAGATCCTGAGAAACGAAGACAGAGCCAAGATTCCTGGCAACACCAACAAACCATCCAGAGCCTGAGCAGCCACCCACTCCAGGCCCACCGTTGACTAATCAAGACCTCCATTTCTTTAAGGCACTGTAGGAGTTTATTCTATAGTAGCAACGAACAATGCTAGCAATCCACAGCCCTTCCTGAGTGGTTGCTACTAACTCAGATCCTATTGCTGTCCTGCGGGTCACTCTCTGAACTCATTCCTGCCCCGGGGTCTCTGCACTGTCTGTAGACCCTTCTTTTGGGGGATCTCAAATACCACAGCTTCAGAAAGACCTGCTGTCCTGGTGTACAGTGTAGAGAGCCCTCCCAGTACCCCACACTCCTGTTTTTCATTGCCCCCCTGATGACTCCCTGACACCTCCTCCATGCTCCCTTCATTTTTTTTTTAGTTGCACCAGATGTGGGCTGCATGGAGGTTGAAAACCTTCACCTGGATTCCATCTCTGTAGCCCTGGCCCAGGGCACATAGTAGGTACCCAATAGAGGTTTGCTGAGTTTGTTAGTTTGTGGACTGGTCAATATCATTCTCTTGGGATCATGCTGTCACCCTCCCCCTGCTTGGGAGCTGGAGGCCCTTTCAAGAGAATGGCCCTCACATTCTACACTCTGATGCCCAGGCAGGGACAGCTATGGGCAGCACCCTGGATTCTAGGAGCCTGTCCTTCACGTGCCACTCCTACTTGCTGGGTGGCTGAGGGTTTCCTACAGGACAGACTTTGAGAGCAAGCACTGTCTTCCTGTTCCTTGTTCCACAGACAGCACCTGGCTCCATCCATATGCCTGAGGAATGTATGTATGATGGAGTTACTACAATGATCGGTCTACTTCACCAACCTAGAAGATCTTGGTTTGGATTTGGGAAAGCACATGCCCTGCAAGCATGAGGGCCTGAGATGGATTTGCAGCACCCACATAACAAGCTGAGCATGCTGGCGTGAATCTGTAAACCCCAGCACTGGCAGTGTGGAAATAGGTGGCTCCCTGGGGCTCCTTGGACAGCCTGCCAAAGTAAATGGATGAACTCTGAGTTTAGTGAGTTATTGTCTCAAAGCATAAGCTTGGGCAGAAAGATAGCTCAGCAGGAAAAATGGCTTTGATTTCCAGAACCTACGGTGGAAGGTGAGAACAGTCCCCTGAAAGTTGTCTGCTGACCACAGTGCATGTACCATGGCACATGTGTGTCCATGCTCACACATACATCATTTATACATACTAATAGAAATAAGAATACAGGCTTTTTAAATTAAAAAGTAAGCTGGGTGGTGGTGGCACATGCCTTTAATCCCAGCACTTGAGAGGCAGAAGCAGGCAGATCTCTATGAGTTCGAGGCCAGCTTGATCTACAGGGTGAGTTCTAGGACACCCAGAGGCATTACACAAAGAAGCTTTGTCTCAAAAAACCAAAAACAAATTAAAGAATAAGGTGGTGAGCAACTGAGGAATAAATACCCCTGACACGGATATCTGGCCCTCACATGCACAAGTGTGTAAGTGCCTCTACAATACATATATGGACATACATGAACACATATGCACATGCAGCACACACACACACACACACACACACACACACACACACACACACACACACACGCATGTGGTGCACTCTTAATTCCCAGAACTCTGGAGGTAAAGGAAGGCAGGTCTTTGCAAGTTTGAGAACAGCCTGGTCTACACAGTGACTTCTAGGCCAGGAAAAATTATTTCGTGAAACTATGTCTCAAAACAAAACAAAAAATAAATTCAATCTAAAAGGGAAGAACATTCCCACTCCCATCCTGTCCCCAGCCCCTTGCTACAAAATCCTATCAGTCGGAGAAGAGTGTCCCCTCAGTGGAATCTTCCCCCAGCTCGGATGTCCCCATTGCCCACCTGTCAGTCACTTGCCTCCTCCCCCAACCCTATCCTCTCACCCTCTCCCTGCATCTACTGCAGCCCCCAGCCCATGGAGGTTCTTTTCTTCATAGCACTTCACAAACATGGGCTCCTTGCCAGGGCAGGCAACTGACCCCAGGAGTCACTCCCCAAGGTGTCTTGAGTCACTGTAACAGAGCTGACACACAGAGAGTGTTGGCTGAGCTCTCTGTTTCACAAAAAGGAGGAGGAGGAGGAGGAGGAGGAGGAGGAGAACAAGCCTGCTCTACAGGCCCTATACTGGGCCAGGCAGGCTTAAAGCACCAGAGGAGTCAGGGTCCCTGCGGGGTCCAGGCAGACTCACCAGTGTCCCCAGGTCTGAGCTAGGCTGCGTCTTCTGCCTGATGAAGATACTGGGTGCCACCTGACACCTGCTACCAATTCCTGTCCTCTCCCCAGCCACTCTGCTTCTGTGCCACTGAGTTCTCTGGATTTCAGCACAGCCAGAAGCCCAGTAACTGATCAACCACTAACCTATAAAAGACAAGTGGTATCCACTGGCCTGTGTGAAGTGGTCATTATTATGGAAATGGGCAAGCAAGAGTTCAAGTCCCGGATTTGCCACTTGAAATCTCTGGGTCCTTAAGCAAATGATGCAGACTGTTTGTCGACTATGGGTTGGACCAACTAACTATCCCTGGGGCTGCCAGGCAGTCTATTAGCAGCCAGGACATGGACAGCATGCACAGGGCACTGGAGAGCAGCCAGGTCCTCAGCAAGGCAGCATCAACATCTCTGCAGAGGGGCGGCAAGGGACTGGAAATGCAAGAAGGGACTGAGCTATGTGCTTCTATGAACCTCTACAAGACAGAAAGAGGCTTGTAACCCCTAAGGAGAAACTAGTAAGCACAGCCACCCAAACCCAGCTACTGCTGAGAGTCCTGTGTAAGCCACCAGAAGCCCCAGGGGTTTCTGGTAAGTACCCAAGTCTCCACAGATACTAAGCATCCTATGTATCCCAGACCCTGTTCAGTGTACAGACACTGCTGACTCTAAGCCATTGCAAACCAGCCAGGCACTGACCAGGGACTTCCCATTTTATATCCCAGCTAGAAGACCCCAAGGCAAGTAACTAAGACCAATGACACAGGGGTAAAAACACTGCTCTGTCTGTCACTGAGCTTTCATTCCATCCCCAACTTCCTTCCCCAGATAATGTGCCCAGATAAAACATTCACCTCCCAGACTCCTTTGCAGCTAGCCAGACCTCTTGGTGAAATTCTGACCATGAGATGAAATCACTGTTGTGAATGTTCAGACATCAAATGTTTTCCTAATTTGAAAGAGAGAGAGAGAGAGAGAGAGAGAGAGAGAGAGAGAGAGAGAGAGAGACTTGCGCCAGGCCGTGATGGTGCACGCCTTTAATCTCAGCACTTGGGAGGCAGAGGCAGGTGGATCTCTGTGAGATCAAGACCAGCCTGGTCTACAAGAGCTAGTTCCAGGACAGCCTCCAAAGCCACAGAGAAACCCTGTCTCGGGGGGAAAAAAAAAAAAAAAAAAAAGACTTGCTTCACTGGATGGTGGTGGCACATGCCTTTAATCCCTGCACTCAGGAATTCTGTAAGTTTGAGGCCAGCCTGGTCTACAAAGGGAGTACCAAGACAGTCAGGGCTAGACAGTGAAACCATGTCTTCAAAAACAAAAACAAACCAACCAAACAACAACAACAAAAACCACCAAAAACAAAACAACAACAAAACCCAATTTGCCTGGAAGGTCGCCCACATCCCCCGGTTTTTCTGTCTAGTGGAGGTGAAGCAGCCACTTTGTGCCTTAAGAACGAGAACCACATGCTGGAGACGCCAGAAGGGCATCTGGAGAGGCTGCCTAGCTCTGCCTGCCTCCTGCAAGGCTCTGTACTTCCTGTTTAAGCCATCATGGTTGGGTTTCTATGGCTTGCAGCTAACTGCAAATCCTGACTCATCACCAAGCCAGCTTGGGGACCTTCAGAGTGCTTAGCACACATCAGCAGGGCAGCTGTCTTCTAAACACTGGGCAAGGGAGGGACAGCTGCATGAGTCAGTCCTGAGCTCTGGGACCTGAGCAGAAGTCTGAGTCTGAGAGGAACATGCTGGGTGTTTCTTTGAGACTTAGGGTGCCTGGGGTCCCTGCAGAGCCACACTGTGTGGTTCCAAGCAAGTTCCTTTCCCTCTCTTGGCCTGTTTCCTTTACAGTGTGAGACTTGGTGGCTTTGGGGAGAGTCTGGCGGGAAAATGGGTATTCCTTTTACCTTTGTTTTCAGTGAGGAAGTATCTGTTTGACAGGGAGGGTCTAGGAAGGGCTGGCATTGGTTCAGCTTACATGCCAAAAGAAATTTCAGCAAGGGCAAGCCTGAAGCCTGGCGTTCAGATCCTTCCTGCCCATGTAAATGCCAGGTGGGTGTGATAGAGACAAGGATCCCTAGAGCAAGCTGGCCAGCTAGATGAGCCAGTCCTTGAGCAGTGGGTGTGCATGAGACCCTTCTGCAATGAATACGGTAGACAGTGATCAAGGAAAATGTCTGATGTCAACCTTGGGCCTCCACATGCTCACATATGCACACATGTGTGCACCCACACACATTCCAACGTGATGCATACCCATCACACACACACACACACACACACACACACACACACACACACACACAGTAGGAAGGGCCAGCAAGATGGTATAGTAGATAAAGACCTGTCACATGAGCTAGCCTAACAATCTGAGTTCAAGTCCCAGTGGTGGAAGAAGGCCAAATTCTGAACATTGCTCTCAGCCCTTCACATGTATGCCATGGCATGTCACCCAAACTCACATGCACACAGAATAAAAGATGAAATGAAATAGCATGTCATTGTGTAATCAACAAGGGGTTTGGAGAGTGAAACAGCTTAGCCTAATGTATAGGCTGTGCCCATGCAGAACTATAGATCTGGAATACTAAGAACAGGCTTTGCTGTCTTTCCAGTTATAGAGAGACCCATGGAGGTGGAGCCATTGCCTCCAAGTCCTAAAGAAAACACAAAGGCAGTCCCAGGGTGGGGCCAGCCCTGGAGGACATTTGGGAAGATGGTGCTGTGCAGAGCCACTGGAACACAGCAGGAAATGGTTCTAGTTGGGACATTGGGAAGGCTTCTTGGAGGAGTTGGCATTGGCAGGAGACATTATGAAGTAGTGGGAAGAGAAGGGCTGACTTCCTGACGCCCACAGGAAGGCTGTATCCTCCTGGATGGGGGATAACAAGGCAGCGTGCCCTTAACTGCCTCCCCCATCAGATGCTGCACTCCTCTGGAGTCTTCTGTGCTTGGCACATGCCAAGAAGAGAGGGGGCTGGGGTGCCCAGGATACACTAGCTGTGACTCTGGATGTGACAGAGATGCTGAGAAGCCAAGAAACAGGAGGAGGTAAGGGCTAGAAGCAGCTGAGGGCAGAGCATTCCCTCCCTCACCCTATTTCTTCCTCCCTCTTTCTCTAGCCTGTGTGTCTCTTCTCCTGTTAGGTCCCTTCCTAGATTCCTCCAGCACACACACACACACACACACACACACACACATACACACACACACACCTCTGCAATCTGTTTCATTTTGTGGGAAATGGGAGAGTGTAAGCTTCACTCCTAGCTGTGGCTATGGAGAGGGAAGGGGAACTTTTGTGTTCGTTTAGGTGTGGACTATTTATCCCACCAATGCTGGCAGGACTGGGATTCAGTCAGGAGTCCCTAACCACCAAACTGTGACTGTGGATTTGATCTCCACTGTGGAAAGGTCTCGATGCACAGGAGTCAGGGAATGGCTTCATTCCTTTTGACCAAAAAGGCTCGGTATTCCCTGAATTAATTCTAAAATGAAAAATTTCAGGCTGGGAAGACGGCTCAGTGGTTAAGAACCCAGATACCTGGGTTTTATTCCCAGCACCCACAACTATCTGAACTCCAGTCCCAAGGGATCCGATACCCTTTTCTGGTTTCCACAGGCATGCAAATGATGCACAGACAGACAGACAGACATGTAGACAAAACACCTATAAACATAAAAATGAGAAATAAATGCACATCTTCTCCACAAAGAAGAGAGGGCAAAAAGTAAATAAACCCCAAATTCATCCTCACTCACTCATTCACTCACTCACCCACCCCCCAAAAAGGTTCAGCTGGAGTCAATGAACCGCTTTCTCCTTTTGGAGCCCATGTATGTTTGTTATAAAGGGGGCTAGCCAGGTGTTGATGGCGCACGTCTTTAATCCCAGCACTCGGGAGGCAGAGGCGGGTGGATCTCTGTGAGTTCAAGGCCTGCCTGGTCTCCAGAGTGAGTGACAGGACAGGCTCCAAAGCTACAAAGAGAAACCCTGTCTCGAAAAACAAACAAACAAACAAAAAGAGGGGGCTAGCTCTTCACAAGAGCTCAAAGTCACCAGTGGAAACAGACCCAGGAAGAGTTAGACCTTGGGGTGTTTCTCTTCAAATAAATGCACCCCAATTTTCAGTCCTTTGTACTGTATGTGTCTTAGGGTTTTATTGTTGTGAAGATACCTTGACCATAGCAACTCTTATAAAGGAAAACATTTTATTAGGGCTGACTTACAGTTTAGAGGTGTAGTCCATTACCATCATGGTAGGAAGCATGGCAGTGTGCAGACAGACACGGAGCTGGAGAAGGAGCTGAGAGCTCTGCGTCTGGATCAGCAGGCAGCAGGAAGAGACTGAGACACATTGGCCAGGCATGAGCCTCTGAGACATCAAAGCCCACCCTCAGTGAAGTCCTCCAACAAGGTCACACCTCCTAATGCTGCCATTCTCTATGGGCCTATGGGGGCCGTTTTTATTCAGACCATCACAGTATGTGATACAGAAACAGTAAGAGGAACCAAACTGAAGTAGTTACACTGACTTTGAATGAATGTGCTTGCAGCTACTTGAAGTTATCAACATCTTGCCCAGCCGGGTAGCATTAGCTTCTAATCCCAACTACTCAGCCTGTTGAGGCAGAGGCTCAAGGTCAACACCCAAAGGTGTTCATGTATGCTTCTGGGGGAGAAAAATCAGCAGTTTTAGCATGGCCTTGAACCCTGAGAACCACAACACCAACCTGCCAGCAAGATGAAAATAGTGGGAAAATAGTGGCCTGAGTGTTGTGGGGGTAACCAACTGCTTTCTGATAAGGATTTGACACTTATACATAGGAGGGACTCCACGCCTGGTACTGTACTATAAATGTGGTCAAAAGCCCATGACGGGGGCACTCAGATGCCCCAGGGGAAACCTATGACTGTTGTTTTGCTAAATGGACACAGTATCAAGCCACCTTCTGAATATTAATGTTTGCATGCATACATCGTGTTTGCAGAGGGTAGTGATTAATGCAGAGGCTCAGAACTGGTCAAAGTGCTGAGCATAAAGTGATTTCAAGTACTCAGCTCTAAACAGGATGGCTAAATTACCCTCTCCAAGATTTAAGAAATGGGACATCTATTTCATCCCTTCCAAGACTCAGGGAACATTGCAGAAGAAAGAACAGCAGATCATAAGAGCCGGAGTATGGGGACAGCTGTGAGCTGTGAGTTGCTGTTGTCTGGACATGGCATGGCTGCTGCCCTCATGAACTCATAGCTATGGTTACCTAACAGGAGCTGCACAAGGTGCCCTGTGCATATATGTGTGCAAGTCTGTGACTGTGTGTGTGCACATGAGTGCTGAAGGCAAAAACAGTGTAAGGAATCTTTCTCAGTCACTGTCTACCTTATATATCAAGACAGAGTCTCTCCTTGAATCTGGAGCTCATCAATTAAGCTTGACTGGCCGGGAGCCCTAGGGAGCCCTGTCTGTGCCCTTCCTGCACTGGGGTTACACATGTGACCACACCTGCCCTTCACATGAGTGCCGGGGTTCTGAACTTGTGCCAGGGCCCTGATGCTGGTGCAGCAAGCACTTTATTGGATAATCCATCTATTTAGCTACCAAAATATTTGCAACAAAGATCATACCCCCTTGCTAGCCCCGCCCACTGGTACTGCATGCAAGGCTGGTACAGTGAGTTTGATGTTAATTTGTCACTTAGCTCTATGAGCATCAGAACCTATCTGGCCCAAAACTTACAGGGGAGTGTGCTCAACAAGAACCCAAGGAGGCTGGGCCTGCCAGCCATCTGTGAGGCAGCCAGACTCCACAAGAGAGTGGAGTCCTTGGCATTGGGTTCTAACCCCAGCCCTGGCACTTTGTGATGTTGTCAATCTAACAGATCAGGGGTGCTTCATGCACTTCAGACTCATCTGGGAAATGAGACGATGGCCACATATGTAGGGAGAGGCAGGTAGGGTATGAGTTATGGGGCAGGGTAACCCTGAATTGGAATGCAAGCCCCTCCCATGAGGGACTTATTGAGACTTATCTCCTTGTCTTTAAAATGGGTATGAATGATGACATCGATTCTTGGTTTGAGAGTGAGCATGGGTGCCCTGTCCAGTGTCTATTCAGATCTCAGCAGAGATCTACCCCATCCCTAATTTGAGTGGGCTTCCTTAAGAGCCTGGAACAGAGCTTACTTCTAAAGGATGTACCTGCTTTGTTAATGCTAACTGTCCAAGAAGGGACATGTGTCTTGGGGAGTTTGGAATAGAGAAGATTACTCAACAAATATCTGTAAACCAGTGGCTCACCCAACCCTCCATTCAATGAAGAATCAATAAATAAATCACCCATAATGGTCCCTGTTGATTAAAAACTATGTTCTAGGCCAGACAATGCACACCTTTAATCCCAGAACTCTGAGGCAGAGGCAGGTAGATCTCTGAGTTCAAGTACAGCCTGGTCTGCAGAGGAAGTCCTAGGATAGACAAGGCCATACAGAGAAACCCTGTCTCAAAAAACCAAAACAGAGAGAAACTGCAAGTCAAGTAGGGTAGCACATGCCTATAATCCCAACACTTGGAAGGCAAGAGGATTGCCGCATGTTAGAATCCAGCCTGAGCTACACATGGAGACCCTGCTTTGAACAATCAAAAGTATCCAGACATGGTGCATAGCTGAAATCCTAGAACTTGGGAGACAGAGAAACCAACCAGGTGTACGCAGTGAGTTCTAGACCAGTTAAGACTACATAGTCAGACCGTGATATTTATATATGGGCTAGAGATATAGCTCACTCAGTAAAATGCTGGCTCCACCCCCACAAAAGCCAACCATGGTGACCCATGCCTATAATATCCAGCACTTGGAAGGTGGAGGAAGGAGGATCAGGAGTTCAAGGTCATCCTGAGCTACATCAACTACATAGTGAGTTTGAAGCCAGCCTGAGAGAACTGTCTCAAAGAACTAGGGAGACGATCGATAATGTGCTTGCCTTACAAACACAAAGCCCTGAGTTTAATTCCCAGAACTCATGTTAAAACGCCAGTTATGGTAGACTGCTTATAATCCAAGCACTAGGGAGGAAGATCCCGGGGGCTCACTGGCCAGCCAGTCTAGCCCAATTAATGATCTCTAGGCCAATGAGAACTCTGTCTTAAAGGGGGGTAGACAATGGTCCTGAGGATGATATCTGAAGCTGCCCTCTGACCTCTACACCCTACATACACACTTGGGCACACACATGAGGGTGCACACAAACACACACACACACACACACACACACACACACACGCACACACACACACGGACAGATGGACGGACAGACGGACGGACAGACCATACTTCTTCTTCTTCTTCTTTTTTTTTTTTTTTTTTTTTGGTTTTTCAAGACAGGGTTTCTTTGTGTAGCTTTAGAGGCTGTCCTGGCACTTGCTCTGGAGACCAGGCAGGTCTCGAACTCACAGAGATCCGCCTGCCTCTGTCTCCCGAGTGCTGGGATTACACACATGTGCTACCACTGCCCTGGTGAGAGGTTTCTTTAAGGGTGTGGCTTCTGATAGTTCAGTCATATCCTGGTGAATTGTCCAGTATCAATGAGTATATGGACAGCCCATATTGGACTCAGTGGGCTATATTCATTATTTTTTAGAAGCAGACATATAGTTGGGTGAGGGTGAATATGACAAAAAATACATGTGTACATGTACGAAATTCTCAAACAATTAATAAAAAGTGTATTTAGGGCTGGAAAGATGGCTCAGAGGTTAAGAGCACCGACTGCTCTTCCAGAGGTCCTGAGTTCTGCTCTTCCAGAGGTCCTGAGTTCAATTCCCAGCAACCACATGGTGGCTCACAACCATCCATTATGAGATCTGGTGCCCTCTTCTGGTGTGCAGATATACATGGAAGCAGAATGTTGTATACATAATAAATAAAATCTTAAAAAAAATAAAATAAAATAAAATAAAATAGAGCCTTTTTTTAAAAAGTGTATTTAAACAAACAAACAAAAAAAAAAACAGCTGCAGAGATGACTCAGGGAAAGGGCACTTGCTGCTCTGGCAGAAGACCCAAGTTCAGTTCTCAGCACTCATGTTCAGTTTTCAGCATTCACAATTACCTATAACTCCAGGGGATCCAACACCCTCTTCTGGCTTCTACAGGAACCTAAACGCATGTGGCAGCTACTCACACAGACACATAAATAAATAATAAAATAAATCTTAACAGAAAACAGAAAACCATCCTGACTCTACTATACACACCACACACACACACACACACACACACACACACACACACACACACGTACACATGCATGCACGCGTGCACACTGCTGTACAGGATTGCCAGGCCTGAAGAACTCAGGGCCTGGAGGACATTGGTCTGGCCTACATTAGATACGGCTGAGATGAAAATACATGTTTCAGAAGCCTCTGCCATCCAGGTTATCGTTGCTGCTGCAGAGCATAACCCGGCTCACAAGTGCCCTTTTTAAAATCACCCCCATCTTATTATGAAGGAGAGGGGACTGGAAAACGGGGAGCTGAAGGCAGACCCCCACCTAGCACAGAAGCACGGGAGGGGCCGAGGCTCCAGGCACTGTCACAAGGCAGGGCCTTAGATCAGGCTGAGAAGATGAAACAGAACCAGTTCACACCACACTCATAAGCCCCAGCTCTCGGGGTCCCAAAGGTCACCTACACTCGACAAGTGCCTCCCTAGGGATCCGGACTAAGAAGGGTCTCTTCTGGAGTCAAACCAACCTGACCTGCCTGTGAAATGGGTATGACAGCAAAAACACTCAGCCAGGTCCCTGAAGGGTTCCATGAACTACTCACATGTAGAACTTGGTGACACACAGTGAACCCTCAGCAAATAAGCTAAGACAAAGACACAGAGCCACCACAGAGGCACAAGGTCTGGGGAAAGGAGCCCTGGACTCTGCATCCCCCTTTCTCTTCCCCACTTCTCAGGCCCTCTGGGGCCACAGGTGAGGTCCCTCTTACATTCTTCTTGAGCAAAGCTGCAGCTTTGAAAAACACACCTGAGAGGAGGGATCAGGGACAGAAACAAAGAGGCAGCAGGTGCAGCTTGAGGCAGCAGAGCCTGAGTTCTCACCCCTACTCCTGCACTGGCTAGAGGGAGGGTGAACAGCCCAAACCAATTCCTGTCTCGGTGCCTCTGTTGCCCATCTGCACGGCAATAGTACCTGAATCCCACAGAGCCAGGTAGGCTCGATGATGAGGTCATGAGTTTGGGGGCTCTTCATACCTCTCCCAGAACCAGGACCAGAACTCTAAACAGAGGGTCCTGCTCCGTTTTGGTTTCTTGGTTTTGTTTGGATTTTCTGTTTTAATTTATTTTGAGACAGAAGATCAAGTAGCCCATGCTGACTTGGAACTCAAAATTGTTATGTAGCCAAGGATGACCTTGAACTCCTGATCTTCTTGTCTCTGTCTCCAAAGTGCTGGGATTACATGCGTGTGCCACCGGTCTGAGGTGTCAAGCAAGCATTCTATCAATGGAGCCACATCTCCGGTTCCGTTCTGGTTTTGCTTTGTTGTTTTTGTGGTAGTGTGGATTGAACTCAGGGCTTGGCTAGGTAAACATTATTACAGAGCTATGTCCCCCCCCCACCTTATTTTTTTAAACTTATTTTAAAACAGGGTCTTACCAAGTTGCCCACACTTGCCTTAAACTCTTTCTGCAGCTGAGGCTGGCCTTGAATTTACTATCCTCCTGCCTCAGCCTCTAGAGTAGCCGGGTGTCATTGTGCTCCCTTGCACTCACTTTCCTCATACACACTTAAGTGTGAACACACACAAGAAATAGGTTCTTAAGAAATGCTCTCAAAATGAAAACTCTTCTTTATTCCATGGAGCCAGCATTAAAAATTCGCTAGTTTGGGGGAGCAGGAGGGACAGAGCAGCAGCCTCAGCTTCAGGCCCTGAAAAGTGAGCGGGAGGGTATACCCATCAATGAAGGAGACCTGACCCTCTGCCCAATGGCCTGGGAGGATTCGCACTGTCCCTTCCCTCCAGCCCCCCCGCCCTTGCTTCCTGTATTGTTCAAGGCTATCTTGCTTGCTGTGACAGCCTGTATAACCCAGGCTGGCCTCTAACTCCCTAGCCTCTTGCCCATCCCCACCTCCCCAAGCCCAATTCATGGGCATTGGCCACCACACTCAGGGCTTCCCACTTCTTTCTCTGTTCACTGACTCCTTGTTTGTCTCATCTGAAATGTAAGGAAGGTTCCCGACAGCAGGAATCCTATGGTCCTGGGAGCTGAGCAAGAGCCAAGTAAACAGTAGGCACTTAATGTATAGGAAAGAACCAACAAGGTATGAGCAAGACTAAGGCAGAAGGGTGGCAGGCAGGTTAGGGGTGGGAGAAGGCCACCTCTCCCCAGCTCAGGCAGAAGTTGGTTGGGTACATAAGCCACAGTGCTCATGTGGAGGTCAGAGGACAGCTTTGTGGACTCCTCTCCTTCCACTCTATGTGAGCTCTGAATTGAACTTGGGTTGTCAAGCCCTTTACTCAAAAAGCTACATCAGGGTAGGGTCTGTCCACCCATCGGTTTCCACAACCCCATTCCTGCTGGTTTGTTTTTGTTTGGTTGGTTTGGTTTTTGTTTTTTGAGACAGGGTTTCTGCTGTCTGCTGTCCTGGAACTTGCTATGTAGACCAGACTGGCCTCGAACTCAGAGAGATCCACCTGCCTCTGCCTCCTGAATGCTGGGATTCAAGGCGTGCGCCACCACCTCCCAGCCCATTCCTGATTTTTAAACCAAGGTCCTGCTACTCATTATGTAGCACAGGCTGGCCTCAGGCTCAAGATCCTTCCTCTCAGCCTCCCAAGGTACCAGGATTACAGGCAGGAGCCATCATATCCAGTGTCACTCTGTGTCTGTTTGTTTGATTTGGTTTTTGTTTACTGCTGCTGGCCTTGAAGTCACCCTGTAGCTCAGGCTGTTGTTGAACTCAGGATCCTCTTGTCTTTACCTCTCAAGTGCTAGGATGACAGGTTTGTGCCACCACCACCAGGCTTGCAGCTCTACTTCCCGGGCCTCGGTCCACTTGGCTCTCAAATGGGCCTTGCAGCACTGCCCACATCATTCAGATGTTTTGAGAATTACTGAAAAGTAGCACAGCCCTGACACAATGGGGTCTGGGGTTGTTACTTGTATGTTGGGCAGGGGCAGCCTCCACCACCCAAATAAAAATAAAGTCCCAGATTCTGTTCTAAGAGCCTTAGAAACTCCCAAGGTCTGTACTGAATTCTAAAAATAACTCCCAGTCAGGAAGGTGTAGCTGTCGCCACTCACCCATCCACTCTCCCAGCCCAGGCCAACAAAGATTAACCCTGGCTACCCAGGGTAGTGTCCAGTAGGACTGTGGGAAAGAAGAGAAGAAAACCGTATGTAACTCCTCCCAAAGTCTGTTCCCCCTTCCCCCAGCTTCCCAAAGCACTTTCCTGTCATTTGATGCTGGACCCACAACCCACACTCAATCTGTTGGGACACCAGGTATCCAAATTACCTAGCGCACTGGTCTTGAAGGCTCCAGCTGAGTCCTTGGCAGACATCACTAATCAACTGGGGCACATACCAAATCTCTTTTCACCCAGAGCTCCAGGCAGACATTACTAATCAATCAGATGGCCCAGGGGATGAAAAGGATATTTCAAATCCGACTTCAGGAAGCAAGACTGACCTGCTGTGTGTTCTTCCTACAACCTAGCTCAGTGCCTGCACTTTACCCACCCTACAACCTGAGTGAATGAGTGAATGAATGAACAAATGCACACCCAGCCAGCCCAAGTGCTCTGAAACCTAAGATACAAGAGCTAACAGCAGCACCCAGCACATTCTCCCCACAAGTACAGTTACTTGGAGGACCTGTGAATGACAGTGGTGGGGACTATGTCCCCTTCACCCACCCTGGAATGGTGTCCATCTCCTCCAGATCCCTGTCACCTCTCCTCCTCACTGTGTGACATCAGGAAGGGCACCTACTCTCTGTGCCTCTGCTTCCTCAGTGGATGTGGATTATAAGAGGCCCCTGCCTTAAAGACAGTGCTGGGTTCAGCCCTGACCTGGCTAATGAGAGCACAAGTTCTTCACAGCCGAGGCAATGCCAGTCTTCCTTACCACACAGAAGGGCCTTGAGGACCCAATGTCTTCGTAGGTACTGTGCCTCTTGATAGGACCATGTGAGGCAAAGAGACACTGTTGAGTTCTTAACTCCACCAGGGTTACTGGCAATGTATGGTCATTTAGGGCTGGGAATGGCTGCTGTCATGGTTTCAGAACCCCAGCCTTACTCCCCAGCACAGGGGCTACACAGTAACCTTCCTGGGCACAGCTATGATTCCTGCATCTAAGATTCACCTGCTTCTTGGATTCAGACAGGCCTCAGCAATGACTCCTACACTGCCGTGCCCTGCTGCCATATGAGGCCTGGGGTCTCTGACCCCATGGAGCAAGCCACATATCAAACTACAGGAGGCTGCTGAGGATAAGATCTTCCTCCCCTTCCCTGCTCCCTAGAGGCTGGAGCACAGGGAAAGAGGCAGGCATTGAAGGGGCATCTGAGCCAATTCCCAGAGCATACCCCACCCCCCTCGCTGGACCTCAGTTTACCCACGTGGAAATGGGTGCTTTCCCTTCATCATTATGATACCTTCTGCACATTACATTCACTGATTTGCTTTTCCTACAGATGTTTATTGAGCACCAACTGTTTACCAGGTCTTCCCTGGACCTCCTTCTTATTCTATACTGGAAGTCCTTCTTCCTCTTTGGCCTTAAGGTCTTGGTTTTGTCATAGGAAGCATCCTGGGCCTCCCCCATGTCTGCTCTGTGAGATACCATCTACCTTACCTGCAGGGCAAAACTATGTCTTGTTCTTTCATACACTTCCACAGCCTCCAGATAATGCCTCCGAAAACTTCTCCCAGGAGATTGAGCATATAAACAAACTTAAGAGGTCCAAATCTTCTTCCCTCTACTCCTAGCACAATGCCTCCAAGGTGCTTTTTGCCTGGGCACTCTTCTCCCACCCAACCACCCCAAGAGCCCCCAAGGGTGAATCTCATCACTGGCCAGGTGCTTCTCTAGATGCCCCTAAGTCTGAGTATGCAGCTTTCTGTGCTTACAAGGCCTAAGGGCTCCAATGTGAGGCTGGTATTACCAGGTCCCCAGTGATCCATGCCCTGCTCAGAGCCTCCATCCCAGCAGACACTTGGTAAATATTGAGGTATTAATTAACTTCCTCTAGGGAATGGTGACTCAGACCAGATGTAATCACTCCAACTCAGGGAGGAAAAGCGATCGCCCCAACCTCGCTCAGGTGATCTCCACAAGGTGACTGCTTAGGGTCCTGCAAGCGTGTGTGTGTGTGTGTGTGTGTGTGTGTGTGTGTGTGTGTGTGTGTGTGTATGCGCGTGCGCACGCGCACACACACACACACACACAGAGTCCTGAATGGTCTCTATCGCACTCTGCGGAACCATTTTGTGCCCAAGCAGAGGTTTGCAGCCCAGGGGCTGTGAAGAGTACTGGTCCTGGAGCTTGGCAAACACACACACACACACTTTGAGGGCATCAAATCATTCATCAGGAGTTAGACCCAAAGAACTGGACCTGGCTCTACTGGCATATTTTCAAGCACCTACAGAACAGGGTTCAAATCCTGCCACCATCCCTTTCTGACTCTGTGACCTCAAGTCTCAAGTTTCTTCAGTAAATACTGGGAAAGGACAGCACACACTGTGGGCCAAAGTCCCATGATTCCAGCTTATCCTCCCCCATCCCCAGCTATGGAGTGGGATAAAGCATTCCACTCTGCCACTGTAGCCTGTACACCTTTGAGACAGGTGTTCAGGAGGTGGGGGGGGGGGTGTGTGTGGATCGCCACATGGCCAGTAGGATGCCAGTCAAGAGTGCACCACCCCACTCCCCAAATGTAATCCTGACCCTTTGAAGCAGGGGTGGGAGAGGTGACTGCCCAGGGGCACCTTCTGGTGGAAGAAGCAGAGCCTGTGCCTGGGGAGCCCTGTGGTCTTGGGCCAAGCCTCGTCATCGCTAGTGCCTCAACTTCCTCATCGGAAAACCTGAGCAAACTGTCCCCTACTTTTTGACAATTTACCTTTAAGAAGATGCAAAACCTTAAAAACAACCTTAAAGACAACTATCACTGTGTCCTCGCCTATAAAGAGCAACCAGGACAGCAGGGTGGGGTGTCTTTGACTCCAGCCAAGAGACAGAGGTACTGAGAGGGTCCAAAGACAGCGAGTGTCAGAAGAGCCTCCACACCAGCCCTACAAGATCCATCCCATCGGTCATCGGTTGTCTCTGTGGACACTGCTTGTCCTTCAGGGATCCAGCCCTGGACCCTTCCTGGGCCAGTTTCCTGACTGAAGCACTTCAAGAAGCCTTGAGCATTGTGAATCCAGCCCCAGCCCCAGCCCCAGCCCCAACCCCTCACCCACCTCCCAACCCCCGCCGCAGCAACCCTCTTCCTCAGTAAGCTTCTCGGCAGAGACTACCAGGAATCCTTATCCTGTCCCCACTGGTCGGTGGATAACTCAGAACAAGGACATATATGACGAAGAGTTTTTGACCTGGGTACTCCTGGGGCTCAGGACTCTGACCAAATCTTTACAGGTTGTCCCACTCAAGTGGGTCTCAGGACCGGGCCCAGAGAACCTTAGAGAGAGAGATTCAAACCTTTCTGATAAGGGGCCCTAGCTAGGCACACAGTAAGTGCTTCTATTGTCATTGATATTAGTGAGGCAGGAAAGAAGTGGTTACCCAAAGGTGAGGAGGAAGCTGGGGTGCGTTCCCCTACCTCCACCCCACCCCCACCCCGGCTGGCTTAGGACGACGAAGCTTCTCTTCTAGAGATCCAAATTCACTGGGGTTTGCAGTCAGAGGAACCTTCCCCGACCATTCCCAGAGGCCCCTGGTCTAAAACATCAGGGAATCTGGTCCCAAACTCTTCCATGCGGGTTCACTAGTGCCCAGCTGCGCTTCCCAGCCCCCCAAACACACACCAGCTTTCTCGGGAGAAGGCTCACCTCTCCCAGATTCCCCTGGCCTTAGCAGGTGAGAAAGAGGAGGCGCCGCGTGGCCCGGAGCGGGGAACCGCGCGCACCTGCTGCAGGTGAGGCCCAACGGTGCGGAAGGGGGCGGAGCCATCTCCGCGGCGCTCAGGTGAGCCGACCCCCAGCTCGCGGGAGCCAGGTCCAGGGTAGCCGCAGTCCTCAACGTGGTTCCCGAGAGACGACCGACGCTGTGGGCGGCTACCTAGGAAGCTCCGAGTCCCACGCGGTGCCGCGGCCCCAGGAGAACATTCGAGGCAGCAGCGGCGTTGGAGGCCCGGGGTCCGTTCGGTATTTGAATAGCACAAAGGAACCGCCTTGGTCTGATTGGTCAGCTAAGTGGCCCCGGGGCGGGAAGCGGCTGTCATTCGGGAAGCTCAGAAAGCTTCTATTGGCTAATTTGCAGTGGGGCGGGGCGCTGCTGCTCAGCTAAATAGCTGGGGCCGGGGCCGGCCGAGGCTCATTGCTTTGGCGCCGTCTGGGGAGCGTGAGCCTGCGGGTGCGGTGCAGCGCATGGTGGCGGCTTCTCTCAGAGCGCCGCCGACCCGCTGACCCGGGCTTGGTTCCCTGTGCACAGTGCGCTCCGGAGACCAGCTGGAGGTACACGCAGCAGCAACATTAGCAGCAGCAAAGGCGGCTGCTCCGCCGCTCGCCTCTCCACGGGAGCATGGAGTGCGCCCTGGACGCCCAGAGCCTGATCAGCATCTCCCTGCGCAAGATCCACAGCTCCCGGACCCAGCGCGGTGGCATCAAGCTGCACAAGAACCTCCTAGTGTCCTACGTGCTCCGCAACGCGCGCCAGCTCTACCTGAGCGAGCGCTACGCCGAGCTCTACCGGCGCCAGCAGCAGCAGCAGCAGCAGCAACAGCAGCCGCCCCACCACCAGCACCAGCACCAGCACCAGCACCTCGCGTACGCGGCACCGGGAATGCCGGCCAACGCGGCCGACTTCGGCCCGCTCCAACTTGGCGGCGGGGACGCGGAGGCGCGCGAGCCGGTCGCCCGGCACCAGCTGCACCAGCTTCACCAGCTCCACCAGCTGCACCTCCAGCAGCAGCTGCACCAGCACCAGCACCCGGCGCCAGGAGCTGCGCGGCGGCGGCGGCGGTGGTGGCCGGAGCGCCCGCGGGCTGCGGGGGCGCTCTCGAGCTGCCGGGTGCGCCGCGCTCCAGCCGCCGCACGGCGCGCCCCACCGCGGGCAGCACTTGGAGCCGCTGCAGCCGGGTCCTGCGCCGCTGCCGCTGCCGCCGCCCGCGCCGCCGCGCTCTGCCCGCGGGACCCTCGCGTTCCGGCTGCCTGCTCTGTGCCCTCGGCGCCCCCGGGGGCTGCCCCACCGACCGTCGCCGCTTCCTCTCCGCCCGCCTCTCCAGCCCCTTCCTCGTCCCCTGGCTTCTACCGGGGCGCGTACCCGGCCCCCTCGGACTTCGGTGTGCACTGCAGCAGCCAGACCACCGTGCTGGACTTGGACACTCACGTGGTGACCACGGTGGAAAACGGCTACTTGCACCAGGACTGCTGCGCCTCCGCCCACTGCCCCTGCTGTGGCCAGGGCGCTCCGGGACCTGGCCTGGCGTCCGCCGCTGGTTGCAAGCGCAAGTATTACCCTGACCAGGAGGAAGAGGACGACGACGAGGAGGACGCGGGTGACCTGGGAGCCGAGCCCCCCGGGGGCGCCCCGTTCGCCCCCTGTAAACGCGCCCGCTTTGAGGACTTCTGCCCGGACTCGTCCCCGGACGCGTCCAACATCTCAAACTTGATCTCCATCTTTGGCTCGGGCTTCTCGGGGCTGGTGAGCCGACAGCCGGACTCCTCGGAGCAGCCGCCGCCGCTCAACGGGCAGCTGTGCGCCAAGCAGGCGCTCGCCAGCCTCGGCGCCTGGACTCGAGCCATTGTCGCCTTCTAGGGACCCCCGAGGGCATGGGGACCCTGGGCCCCGCGGGGCTGGGGCCAGACAAAGACTCGGCCAAGGGACGGTAGGGAGCGAGCGGGTCCTGGCCACTCGGGGCAAGCTGGGGGCGAGCAGAGGCTGTTTTATAAATTGTAAAATAAAAAAAAATCTAAAAAATCTTGGACTTTATTTTTGCAGAGAGAAAAAGCGCCTATTTAAGTATGCTTTGTGTTTCTCTTACTCTTTTTTTCTTTTTATTGTACTGATTGCAGTGGTGTTTAGCGAGGAGCCTGCCACGTGAGGCAGGGCTGCTGCCCGGAGGAGGTGCGGGGTAGCCGGGGGCGAGGCTGGGTGCCGGGGCGCGCAGGGGGCCAACGCAGGAGGGCGCGGGGCTCGGGACGCCGACTCCAATCAGTTGTCAGAGCCTGGAAGCCCGACGTTCCGCTCTCCTGAGTTCCTCTCTGGGGTGAGGAATGGGTCTTGTGAAATTCTGAGCAAAAAAACAAAGGCAAACTCTATCTCCAAAAGGGACGTTTCGGTCACATTTCCTCTCTGGGGGCGGCCTCCAAAGTTCTCAAAATGAGAAGGCAGAAATGAAAACACTTCAACTTTTTTTTTTCTTTTCTTGCCGGGGCGGGCGTCTAGAACCCCTCCTCTCTCCGCCCCTCTGGCTCGGTCCTCCTCCCCTCCTCCACCGCCTCCCGGACCAGGGGGAAGGTGGCGCCCGACACCCCGACACTCAGCTCTGTTGGGGAAGGGGTGGGGGGCGAGCAGGGCGAACTACATTTCCCATCATGCCCAGTACTGCGGTCCTCACTAAACAAAAAAGGAAGTCGATTCCTTCACCTGGATCCCCGGCGGCCCCGGGGGAGGGAGGGGCCCGGACCGCGGACTGCTCTGGAGACTTTTCGCTTAGCTTCACTTAGCTCCTGGTCAGTTGTGGTGTTTGTGTGCGCGCTTCTAAGTTACCTTGTCTTGCTTCAGTCTTCGGTTCCATCTCATGAAACCAGCATTGTTCCAGCCTGTGAGAACCCTGTCTGCGTCCTCAGCTCAATAGATTTTGTTTAATTTAAAAGCCTTTTGTTGTGAGAAGGTGAGGTTCGCCTAGACCCCCTCTGAGTCTCTACTGTCACCACCCCAGGGACTCCAAAACAAGTTGCCAACCTTACCTTCCTGGCCCTTCTTCCTCCTGTATTTTTGTGCATACTGAATTGAATCTCACCGGGTAAAACTGTTCAGATTGTTTAAATTTATAATCTTAATAAAAAGTCGACTGTAGAGCCTATGGTAGTGCTTTGCTTTCACATGGGCCTAGAGGTGGGAGAACCTAAATACACACACACACACACACACACACACACACACACACACACAGACACACACACACCAGCTCTCCAGACCTGCGGGCCGGATCTGCCCAAGTCGCAGGGAGGTTGGGAGTCCCGGGTGTGTGTGTGATGCGGGTTCCAGGGATAGAACGCGGTACTACTCGTCTTCCAGTTCCCCTCCCCCCACCGCCCTCACCAGCGGGTCCTGCCCCCATGGGAACCGGCTACCCCGGGGTCTCCAGCAGGAAGCTGAGCCAGCCTCCAACACATCTCCCTATGCAACCAAGGTTGCAAGGGCCTACTTGGCTCCTGGTCTGAGCTCTCCGCAGCCTGAAGACTTCTGGGCCACCCACACTCCCTACCCCGCGCCTCAGACCGCACGTCCGCACATCTCAGGCAGCAACTTGGGGAAGTTTTTTCCTTTTCTTTTTCTTTTCTTTCTTTCTTTTTTTTTTTTTTAAGTTGAGTTTGTTATCACTGCTCGGTGCCACTTGGTGGTGTGCTGGCGGCGTCTCCCTCCCTCGCGCTCCTCCCCTCTCCCTTTCTGCTCCCTCCCGCCCGCCTCTCCTCCCTCTCCAATGGATGGAGGCAGGAAGGCTCCAGGCGCGCGCTCCCCTCTGACCACCTACGGAATGACCTCAGAGTGGGAGAATGTGCCAAGGCCCGGAGGAAGCTCGCGTTCTTCCCACTGGAACCAAATTCACATCTGGAGCCCGGGACTCCGGCCCCAGGGCACGCGGGTGGTTCCAGTCTTGCTAGGGGGATAGGAAAGAACGAGCCGGGGTGGCGTGGGGAAGGGGGTGTATGTGTGAGAGATAAAACGGCAGCCTCTTGCTGTTTGGGGGTAGCATCTCTGGCGATGTCTCTGTCTCAGGCTGTCTCCCCAAAGATCTTTCGCTTTCACTGGCTCGCCCCCGCATTCCCCTTCCCTGCGTAAAATCTCCCAGTCACTAGCTGGACGACTCACTCTGCCCCACCCCACACGCCTCACTGGGCGACAGGAGGCGCTGTCGCCCGGGGTCCCCAGCCCAGACTCCGAGAGGCGGATGCTATCCATTCTCAGGGGGCGCTGCACGGCTCTGGATCTCGCTGTCGCGCGTGGCGAAGTTCTTGGGGACACTCCAAAATGGGGGGGGGGGCTGCGAAGGTCCGCGATCCGAGTTGGGGAAGAGGAATGCTCTGGAGGTGTGAGTTACCAAAAGGAAAGACACCTTCACCCCTCACCACCCCTGTGTTCTCGGCCTCCCAAGGGAAGAGCCTAGAGCTGCCTGAGGAGGGGGAGCACATCTTAAAACCCCTCTTCCATTTCCCCCTGCAAGTCCAAGGAAATAGCTGTTGGAGGCACAATTTTGTCAGTTCAAGCCAGTTGCCACGGCTCCACCTAGCGCCAATTGGAGGGCGCTGCAGCGTGTAGGGATGGGAGTGGGCGAGGCGCAGCGGGGGGCGGCCGGGCTGCTGGGGGAGGCTCCGCACGCACCCGCGGCCCAGCATTGCATCCCCACCCAGCCCTGGCCTGAGCAGGGACGGTGAGCGTGGAGCTTCCCCACTCCGAGTCCGCGTGGAGGAGGGCACGTGGTCGGGCGCCTTTGTTGGGATTGTGGAGCTGGGCACAGCAAGACTCCCTCTGAGGGGCTTGGGAGCTTTGCATTCATCCCAGGACCCGTGTGGTGAAGACGTGTGGGTGTTTGGGTGCGAAATTAAGGCCCTGGGATCAGCAAGACCACAGACTAAGGGTCTCCTCTCCCCACCCGAGCAGGTTTTCTGAGCTTAAACTCAGGACATATTGGACACATTGGCATCTAGTGAAATTGGCGGTTGGGGGAAGAGCTCAAGGAGCGAGCTGCAACAGAGAGGACCCTCAGCCCCACTTATCTTTGCAGGGCCCAAGCACCTCGAGCAATAAAATAAAGAGTTAATGCCCTGCTCTACACAGATACTCCCCTAGAAACAGCGGTCACAGAGCACCCTGCTGAGGGCCACAGCCACCCTACTACTGCCTCCAACACGTGAATCTCCAAGCATCCTCTCAGTCCATTCACAGCCCCTGGAGCCTCCTGCGCAGCCCACAACGTGGCAGCCCAGAACTCTCTGAGACCGATGCCCCTCACGGGCATAGCACCACAGAAACACTGGGGAAGGAGTTCTCCGCACGGGGAATGGGGGTGGGGGAGCAGTCAGGTTCATAGACCCTCTCCCTCCAGCAAGAGCAAGGTTGAAGGGAAATAGGAAGACTGAGGGCTCCTTGTGGTGGCAAAAGGCAGTATCCAGAGAACCGAAGCTCGGCCCTTGGTCCTCCGCAGCTAATCGACTCTCCCCCAACATAAAACACACATCCCAAGGCTGCCTGTGATGCTGGGGAAGGGCTGAGCCAGGCTCTAACTGTGTTTGGAGCTAGATGCCAGAATGACAGCTATGGAGCCTCCCGGAGCTTTGAGCTACCGTCCAGAGAAGACTGGGGCTGGGGATGCTGCAAAATCCGTGAGGACCACTGAGCTAAGAAAGAGAATGCACATCAAGAGCTTCCTCTTAAGGTCTCTGTCTGCACTGTGTGCTTAGACCCTGGAAAGCTCTCTTCACTCAACACCACCAAAGCAATAAATAGCCCGAACAGCAAGTGTCTCTGTGGATTACTGATTTCAGTCTCCCAGCCATCCTCAAAGGTGGATCCAGCCTTTTGGAAATAAGAACTCACATCCAAGGTCACCCCACTTGGTAGCAGGCACCTGTTAGAGCTTACGGTCTGGTGGGAGCTGGCAGGCTGGAAGCAACATTCATCCTTCAGTGCATCGTTATGCAGGGTCCAGGACAAAGGCAGAGAAGACACAGAAGAGGGTCTGTATTCCACCCATCTAGGACTATCCTATTCCTGTGTCCTTTAAGACTTTTGGTAAAGGACAATGGAGTGACTTGAGCAAAAGGTGGGACCTCTGGAATGGAGGCATTAAACTGTTCATCAGGCAGGGGTACCACTGGCTTCAGGCACAGCTGGATACAGTTGGAGATTTCCCAAATAATCTCAGTGTCTGGAGCTCCTCACTCTCTCTTACTACAGAGCTATGGCCTCCCAGCTCATAGCTTTGCCACCAGAAAGGAACCACCTCTTTTGCTAACTTAAAAAATTCCAGGGAAAAACTGTTGGGTTCCCAAAGCTATGGCCAATCCCGGGAGGAGTTGGTGGCTGTCACTGGAAGCTCATGAGCAGAGAAATCTTTTCTCAGAAAAGGGTGTTGCCTGGTGAGTGAAGTACAGAGTGCCTCCAGAGGGGCTGTACTCTGGACTGAGGAGAAATTTTCTGATGGGGCCTGGCAGGGCCACTTGGGGACCTAAGCAACACTCAGCATAGCTCCAGAGAAGGTGTCTTCTCTCAGTATGGGACCATCTGGTACTTCCCTGATTTGCCATTCAGGAATGACCAAAGGCAGGGAAGCTGCAAGGACATAGCTTGCAAGGAGACCATAGTGGGAACTTGGGTGGGTCCTCCTGGACCAAAGTCCAGGGGAGAACTGAAAAGGGCTTCAACAGGTAGCCAAGGATGTCAGCCAGCAAACCAAAAGGAAGAGGAACGCTGTGAGGTCAGCATGCCACCTGAGGGACCTGGGGACAGCTGAAATCCAGACAGTGTGATCTAGTCTAGTCACCTGTTCAGATAAACAAGGTTGAATAGGCTCTTAAGGAAAGAGTTGAGCTGGTTACAGGTCACAGTAGGCAGGGAAGTCACAGATGACCTTGGCTCTTTGCATCTTCCTGAACACAACTCTGTAATTCCCGAATTTCTACAATGAGCATGTTTTATATTTAGAAGGAAAAAAGTGAACCCTGTGGGGTGGCAAGCACTGCCGTTAATGTAAATGAGCTGCCCAGCAAAGAGGAGGCAGCAGCCCACCCAGCCCCTCTGGGGCAAGCACCACCCAGAAACACCTGACCAAGCAGAGCTCCAACTCTGAGCGGTGCTTTCTCTTTCGGTCTTCTGGTCCTGGGGATGGAACCCAGGGCCTCCCAGGTGCTAGGCCAGACTCCAGCACCAAGCTCTCCTCTCCATCCCTGCCCAGCCCTCTGTTGTTAAATGAAATATGAGAGAAGAACACACGTTTAGGTCAGGGGTGTAGTTGGTGACAGAACAGGCCCTGGGTTTGATCCCCAGCTCTGAAAATAAATAAACAAACAAACAAATAAATAAATAATAAATGGCTGGAGGTGGCCACTCAGTTAAGAGTATTTATTTGCTACTCTTGCAGAGGACCTGGGTTTCGTTCCGATCACAATGACTCAAAACTGTCTTTTAACTCCAGTTCCAGGAGATCTGATGTCTACTCCTGGCTTCTGTGGGTACGAGGCATGTACATAGTGCACACACATACATGCTTTCACACAATCACACAAATAAAATAAAAATAAACAAATTGAGCACTCAGGAGGCTAAGACAGCTTTTAGACCAGCTTGGTCTACATAGCAAGCTCCAGGCCAGACCATCTGAGACCCCATCCCAGGAGAAAAGAAAAAAACAAACAAAAAAATAACCCGACTTTTAAAAGGTACTTATTTCTAGCCAGGCATAGAAACCTTTAATCCCTGGACTTGGACTTGGGAGGCAGAGGCAGGGAGGCATAGTATCTTTGTGTGCTTGAGGCCACCATGGTCTACCTAGAAAGTTCTCAGGCCAGTCAGGGCTACACAGTGAGACCCTTTCTCAAAAAAGAAAGAAAGAGAGAGAGAGAGAGAGAGAGAGAGAGAGAGAGAGAGAGAGAGAGAGAGAGAAAGGAAAAAGAAAAAGTTTAAAAAATATATTTCTTGGGGCTGGAGAAATGGCTCCACAGTTAAGAGCACCCACTTGGTGACTCACAACTCTAACTCCAGTTCCAGAGAATCTGATGTTCTCCTGACCTCCACTGGCACTGCACACACATGGTATACATACATACACTCAAGCAGATACACATACACACACAAACACATAAAACATGCTTTTATTCGTAAGTATTTTGTCTGCATTATGTCTGTGTACCAAATATGTGCCTGGTACCCATGGAGGCCAGAAGAAGGTATTGTACAGCCCCCGCCCCAAAAAGTTTTTTAAATAAACAAAACAAACCTACATGCTCATCTTGTAGGCATTATGGCACCCTTTGAAGAGGGCCTCTTGTGTGTCTCTGGGTGACATATGTGTGTACCTGTGCATGTGGCAGTCTAAGGTTGACACTAAGTGTCATTATTCTCCAAGTTATTTTTAGAGACAGAGTATTCATCACTGGAGGGAGCCTCACCCACAGATTAGGTTGAATTGCTAGTGAGTTATAGAAATCTACCTGTCAGCTGGGTCGTGGTTGCGCACGCCTTTAATCCCAGCACTCAGGAGGCAGAGGCAGGTGGATCTCTGGGAGTTTGAGACCAGCCTGGTCTACAAGAGTGAGTTCCAGGACAGCCTCCAAAGCCACAGGGAAATCCTGTCTCAGAAAAAAAGAAATTCACCTGTTTAACCCACCCCACCCCCAGTGGTGGGGTGACAGGCTCAGTGCCCAAAGTTTATACGGGTGCTGGGATCCAAAGTCAGGTTCTTGTGTTCACAGCAGGTGCTTCCCTAATGGAACCATCTCCCAGCCCCAAGTTCACTCCCTATCTCTGAGACCTATCCTGGTGCAATGAGGCAGATGTTGGGGAGGGGCATTTTTTAGGATGATGTCAGAAGCTACAGAGGAAGCCACTAAGCTGAGTAGGAAGAGCAATGGACCTTGGTCTGGAGAGCTTGGTGCAGTTTCTGGCAAAGCTGAGCATCTATCCACCTTGGCCCTGAGGAGGCACTTCCTTCTCCTAACAGGTCCATGTCGCCTCATCTCTAAAGCTATGGGGAGAGGAGAAAGGTCCCAGCCAGCTTTGACTTGAATACTCCAGATGTCAAAAAAAAATAACCACAGCTTCCAATCTACTGATAACTTCAGGCTACTGCCCACTCGGAGTTTAGAGATGCATAGGCAGCAATGTAAATCACAAAGATGCAAGGGGGGGGGTATATGCCCCCTGACTGTTGCACTCACACAATCAATGAACACTCATTCATTCAAGAGCTGCTTGGGCACCTAAATCTGCCAGACACTGCTAGGAAGCAGGCACAAGGCAGACAGTGGTGGGCTCTGCCTCAGAGAACCTGAAGTCTAGTGGGGGAGACTGGACAAGAACAAACAAAGAAACCGTTAAGCAAGTATTACAGGAAAGTGAAATCTGAGCTTTTGGCTGTTTGGAGGGGGTGAACCACTTGAGGTCTGGTGGTCTGGGATGATGTTCGAAACCTGAGCAGGCCAGCATACTAGTCAGAATTGGATAGGCTATGCTGCCATAACAAATTAAGCCCCAACCTGAAAGATCTGACAAGAGGGTTGTTTTAATCGTTGTCTTTATTTACTTCCGTGTTGTGTCTGTATACACATGGGTGCACACGCCGTGGCACACATGCAGAGGTCAGAGGACAACTTGGGGGAGTAGAGACTCTCCTTCCACCACATGCATCCTGGAGATCAGTCAGTCAGACTGGGCAGGCAGGCAGGCGACAGAAGCCTCTACTTTTGAGTCATCTGGATGGGCCCAAGGTTTATTTGTTTACTGCAAAAGTCCTGCCACATCAGACATTCCGTGGCTGCATCTCTCTTAGTGACTGTTTCAACTGCTTTTGTCTCAACCCTATGCTGCCACAGTGACAGACATCAAAAGCTACCATCCTGTGAAGGCTCTGCTCTGTACACCTCTGTATACCTCATCTATACTCCCGGTCATTGGTCAGAATTAGTCTTAGGTCTCTGTCTAACCCCAAGAGGAAGGGCATGCAAGGATGAAGGACTAACAGCAAGTGGAAAGATGACCCGAGAGCTGCACTGGCTGTGGGCAGGGCTGGCCAAGACAGAGGGCAGGAGATAGTGGCAGATGGAGCCTGGATGTCAATGATGGGTCTAGATGGAGGTGTCAACTATCAAACCATGGAAGCTCAGTTTGCAGGGGAGGGGGACGACACTCAACATGCTTAGACTCATGTCTCAGCTCTGCCTCTACCCTGGGGGAGGGAGCCAAGAACCAGTGGTCTGACACTTCTGAGTTTGGTCTCCTTAGAGAGAACCAACTGACTGTAGGGACTCAGCAAAGCCTGGCATCTAGCTAGCACTCAGAAATATCCACAGTTCTTGGTGTTGCAGGAGCCTCTTTCCTTCCCCTAGGCCAGTGGAAGGGAGGGGCTGGGGTTGGGTGAGGAGCCAGCAGTCTGGGCAGCTGACCCAACCAGTTTTCCTGGTTGTACCTGGCAGGCTGTGGCTCCAGCAATCTTGTCTGTTGCCTTTCCTGTGTGTGTGTGGGGGGGGGGGGGGAGTCTGGCTGTGCACTAGGTTCCTCCTGCTACAGAAAGCCAACCAAGCCGTATAGTTGACTGTGGATTACCAGCCACGCCCTCTGGAGTGCAGGGTGTGGGGCGGGATGGCGAATCTAGGCTGGTAGTTCCAGGTCAGCCCAGAGCCACACTGGGTACCCGCCAAGTTCTGCTGCACATAAGTGATTCACCTTCCCAAACTCCAGTTCTTCATCCACAAAATTGGGTTGCACATGTGCAGTGAGCCCCGAGGCAGTGCCTTGCACAACTGGGTGACCAGTCAGGGAGACTACCATTTGGATGGCTAGCTCTTCCCAGTTTGTAACTCTCCTGAAAAGCCAAGACTTTCCCCCTAAGGCTGCCCTGTTAAAAACCCAGCCTAAGAAGCAGGGATCTTTTCTCGAGGGCCCAACCCTGCCCTCTCGACCTGGAGACACAGTGGATTGTCTTTCCTAGGCTGCCAGTCATCTTTTTACTGTCAGTTTGCCTGGCTGTTTTTGGGGTTTTGTTCTTTTGCTGTGGGGGCAGTCACCAAGTAACCCAGGCTAGCCTCAAACCCATGATCTTTCTGCCTCTGCTTCCAAGTCCTAGGACTGCAGAAATGCACCACCACACCTGGCCTGGCACTCGTGTTTAAAATAAGTTAACTGGGGTATTCAAGTAAAAAGCCCTGTAACCCCAAAACCACAAATAAACTCATTTTCAGAATATAAAGACGAAAAGGCTAACACCCAGCAAGACATCTAGGGATCTCTTGGGCATGTCTGTGCTAACAGCATTGTCTCAGGGAATGGAGATGTAGCTCAGTGGTTAGTTAGGGTGCTTGCCTAGCATGCACAAGGCCCTGGGTTTGGATCCCTAGTACTGCACAAACTGGGTGTGGTGATGCACACCTGTAATCCCAGAATTTGGGAGCTGGAGACAGGAGGGTCAGAAGTTCAAGGTTATCACCAGCTGCATAGCAAGTTTTACTTGAGAAGCTGTTTTTGTTGTTTTATCTGTGTGTATGTTTGTGGGGGGATGGATCCTGCACATAAGTGCAGTGCCCACAGAGGCCAGAAGAGAGTGCATCAGAGCCCCTGGAGCTGGCAGTTGTGAGGCCCCAATGCGGATGCTTGGGAACTGAATCTGGGTCCTCCGGAAGAGCAGCACAGACTCTGAAGCAACACAGCAACTCTCTGGTTATTCTCGTTTAAAAAGGAATCTCAGCCATGTGATGATGGCACACACCTTTAATCCCAGCACTTGGGAGGCAGAGGTAGGTGGGTATCTATGAGTCTCAGGCCAGTCAGGTCTACAAAGTGAGTTCCAGGCCAGCAGGAAGAAGGCTCAAAGGTGCTTTGCCACCAACATGATAACCTGAGTTCAATTTACAGGTCCTAAAGACTCTGCAAATTTTCTCTGACTTCCATGCAGGCCTTGGAAGGCACTTGCTCACAAACACACACCAAGTAAAAAATTCCTAATGTATAAAAAAATTTTAAAGGGAGCTAAGAAGATGACTCAGAGGGTAAAAGCATGTACAGTTCTTGCAGAGAGCCTGAGTTTAGTTCCCAGCACCAGTGCCAGGCATAGGCTAAGGGCTATTTCCTTCAGATCTAAGGAAATTCAATGCCTTTGGCTACCTCAGGCACATACATGTGCAGGCATGTAAGTGCACACAAACACACACAAATAAATCTTTAAAAGAAATTTCAGTCAAGATGTGCATGCCTTTATGGGCTGGCGAGATGGCTCAGAGGCTAAGACTGCTCTTCCAGAGGTCCTGAGTTAATTCCCAGCAACCACATGGTGGCTAACAACCATCTGTTATGAGATCTGGTGCCCTCTTCTGGTGTGCAGATATACATGGAAGCAGAATGTTGTATACATAATAAAATTTAAAAAAAAAAAATGTGCATGCCTTTAATCCTAGCAAGGGAAGCAGAAGCAGGCGGATCTCTAAGTCCGAGGCCAGCCTGGTCTACTGAGTGAGTTACAGGACAACCTCCAAAGCTACAAAGAAACTGTTTCAAAAAACAAGAACAAAAAAAGATATTTGTGGCTTGACTGACAAAATATTTGTCCATTCCAGAGTGTGTCTTAGAGAGGAAGCTATTGGCTTGGGTGGCCAAGAACCTGAGACTGGATAGGCCATGGGTTTAGGGGAAAACCAAATACTAAGAGAAGAACAAAGCAATAAAACAAAAGAACAAAGCAATAAAATGACTCCTAATGACATTCTGCTATATCCATAGATCAGTATCTCTCTCAGTCATCACCAGAGAATCTTCTCGAAGTAGATAGGAACAGAGACCCACAAATGGTCAACATGCAAAGATTTTGGGGGTCCTGGTCCTAAATGGGCTGTCTTCATCAAACCCTCCCTGCCCTCTGGCGGGTTAGGGAGGTACGTAGAAGAGGAGGCAGAAAGATTCTAAGAGCCAGAGGGAGTGGATGACACAAATAGTGTCCTCCAGACAGTACAGGACTGATGTATATGTGAATTCACAGGCCCACAAGTTCAAGCCAGATGGGGCCCCATCCCTAAGCAAAAAAACAGTTGCAATGGACACCAGCTTGTAAAAGAAAGAACACTTGTGGATGATGAGGCTCACTGAGTGTATCAGCCATACTTCAGGGAATGCCCCATGCCCGGGTATAGGTGGCCAATACAAAATGACCTCAATTGTATTTTTGTAGACCTTTTTGTCTTAAATTGTTTTGTTTGCTCCCCACCACCCACCCACCCACGACAGGGTTTCTCTGTATAGCTTTGGAGTCTGTCCTGGAACTCATTCTGTAGACGAGGCTGGCCTCAAACTCAGAGATCCGCCAGCCTCTGCCACCCAAATGCTGGGATTAAAGGCGTGTGCCATCAATGCCTGACACTGGTTTCTGTTTTTAGAGATTTTCTTGGTCTCCTCCCTCTCTCCTTTGGTTTTTTGAGACAGAGGTTCTCTGTGTAGCCCAGCACTCAAGTGTCAGAAGCAGGAGGATTTCTGTGAGTTTGAGGCCAGCCTGGTCTACATAGTGAGTTCCAGGACGGCAAGGGCTCGCTCTCATTGTGCTCCCTGTGCAGACCCTCCCACTCCCTTTCCCATGGGTCTAGCTTCCCATCCCAACCCTGCATTTCCTGATGAGTGCTCGAGCTGAAGGAGGAGCTCAGAGCTTGAGCATGATAGGCAAGCATTTTCTGGACTTCTCCATAGCCACGATTTTTTTTTTAATACTTTAAATTTTTTATTTTATGTGTATGTGTGTTTTGCCAGCATATGTTCATGCAATGTGTATACAGTGTGGGCTTCAGTCAGAAGAGGATATCAGACCCTCTGGAATTGTAGTTTTGAACTGTTATGCTAATTGAACCTGGTCCTCTGGAAGAACAGTCTGCATACCACTCAGCTGTCTTCCCAGCCTATAAAATTATTTGGTTTTTTTCGGGATAGGATTTCTCTGTGGCTCTGGAGGCTGTCCTGGAACTTGCTCTGGAGACCAGGCTGGCCTCAAACTCCGCCTGCCTCTGCCTCCCAAGTGCTGGGATTAAAGGCTTGCGCCACCAACGCCCGGCTAGTAAAATTGACATGAGGCTTTGTTACATATCCCAGGCTGACCTTGATTCCCAGTACTCTGCCTGCCTCTGCCTCTCAGGTAGCAAGGATCACAGTTCCGTGCTGCAAGATCACTAGCTGATGTTTCTTGAATACTCACTGCCCTGCTCTTGCCCTTAAGTTCCAAGTACCCTTCAGGGTTACACAGAGATACACACAGATACACACATTTCCCTTCAACTAACACATCAGTCAGCCTGGGTAGAACCTGAATGAGAAGGGAACGAACTTTCCTTTGTTCTAGAAATAAACCTGGCCTAAGATGTGATGCACATGACCTGAGGACAAGCAGAGCTGTGCAAGTGGACTCTCAGTGACATCTGACAGAGGTGATGGACAGCTCTAAAATTCCTCAAGTCAAGAAAGAACCCACAGTCAGGCATATAAACCCCAGCAATCAGGAGGCTGAGGCAGGAGGATCATGAGTTTCTGGCTAGCTTAGGCTGGATGTGCAGACAAGTCTCTAAGAAAAAAAGAAAAAAGAAATGTATGGGGTGGCTGAGTCAGGCTGGGCACTTCCTCTGTGACCCATTTTGGTCTGGTGCTGGCCAGGCATGGAAAGCCAGCCTCTTGGTAGGGAAATAAGAAGGTCCACAGGTGTTTCAGCTGAGCGTACCTTGGGCACATGAGGTCACCAGGCTCATGGCTCTCTTGGCACCTCTCTTCAGCCTTTTCTTGGTTTTTCTGCCAGAAACAAGACATTTGCAAAACCACTTCAAAGGTCAAGCTCTGTGGTTACTGTCTACAAACCATTAATCCAAGTTCTGAACTTGTATTTTGTTAATGAAGTCTAGAATGGGTTGGAGAGGTTGCTTAGCCAGTATAGTGCTTACCTAGAGAGCATGAAGCCCTAGGTCTGTTCCCCAATACCACATAAAAATAGGTTTGGTGGGCATACCTGTGATCCCAGCACTCAGGAGGTTAAGACAGGAAGGTGTGGAGTTCAAACTACATTGTAAGTTTGAGGTCCAGCTTGGGCTACATAAGACTACCTCAAGCCAGCAGAGGCAGGAGGATCTCTGTGAGTTTGAGACCAGCCTGGTCTACAGAGCAAGTCCCAGGACAGCTAGAGCTACACAGAGAAGTCTCAAAACCAACAAAAAGGCCCTAACTCATATCCGTATGTGTGTGTGTCTTTGGCACTGGTCACTGCCCTGATGCAGCTACACAGAGCCCATCTGGTAGTCAGCCAGGCCTGTGTCTAAATGTGAGATGAGCCTCCCCAATCCCCTCCCCTCCCCCTCAGTCCTCAGCAGCACTTCCCTGTGGTAAGCTGGTAGTATGTATGTGTGTGTATATATATATATGCCAGGGCTTAGGGCATCAGCCCGGGAGTGCTCTCCTCTTTCTGTAACTTGGCTGGTGTTTTTGACAGGCTAAAGGTACCCTTTAGGGAAGGCCACAAAATAAGAATCGAGTTGTTTCTGTGATTCAATTTGAACACTTGTGTGAAGAACTGGGTGCCCTGATACACATATGAAGCTGATGTTGCACAAACAGATAAGGTGGTAAACTTCATAGTACTCACCTGAGACATTTTTTCCTTACTTAAAAATGACATTAGAACATTTAAAACACCAAAGACAAGAATTTTTTGGCTTCCAGAGTCTCCCCTCTGCTTTGCAGACGCTTTTTTGTGTGTGTCTGCTGCATGTGTTTCCTCACCCCCAATAAACACCCTTAACAAAAAAACACCATGACAAGCTTTAAAGGAAATCATGTGACATTTTCCTGCTTTCAGAGCAACAGGCTTTTCATTTTCCTTTACATTGGGCTCCACACAATATTCCCCTGGCCCTGGCCCTAGCATCCCCAATGGCACTTACTGGTACAGCTTAGATACTGCACCAACCATACAGTAGGTAGGGAGGCAAGGTCCCTGGCTGGCAGGTCTGAGCGTATGACCAGCCTAAGGCTAGGAGGCTGATGAGCCTATCTTAGCCCCTACTAATGGGCTCTCTAGGAAAGAGGTGTCTGTGCCCAGAAAGGAGGAACTGCAGAGCCACAAACCCACAGTCTATGCTTGACTCCCTCACATGATGCAATGGAGACTTAAGGGGTCTGGAATGAAACTTAAGGTTCAGGGAATGGAAGTCAGAACTTAGAATGGCAAGTGATAGCTGACAGTGGGGGCTGAGCGGGCCATGGTGCAAGTAAAAGAGAGGCAAACAGATCTGGTTTATAATTTGGAGGGAAAGAGAGTCAGACCTGTTCAAGGGCTGGATTCCTGGGGTAAAAGGAATGGGGGTGGGTAATTACCTGGATTCAGTCTTGCTAACAGCCCCCTTACTGCAGAGAAGTCTCTCCTACTAGCAGGCAGTGTAATCTAACACACCAGGAGCAGCTGGAGGCCCTGGACAGCCACAGAAATCCTCCCAATGTCACCTTCACCACCTCTAAAACAGATGTGGTGACACTTTCATTGCTTATTGTGGGGTCCCATGAGAAGACAAAGCACATCTCACTGTCAGGAAGATATTCTACAACCATGTCCACTATCTTGTCTCTGTTGTCTGTGTAGCTCAGCACCCACCTCCTGGAGAGGCTCATCTCTCCCTGGTGCCTCTTGGCCAGGACCAGTCCTGAAAAGATGGCTTCTGAAGCAGAGGAGAGGGGCTGTTGGCCACCAGGGCAGGCCAGCACTCAGCAGCTGTGGCCACCCTGAGGTCTCATGTCTTGGTATGAAGGAGTCAGAAGCCCCGCATCAGTCAGTGCCCTGAGCCAGCTGTCTTGGTTTTCTTCTGAGACACGAGGACATTCTGGCCAGAGGATGAGGTGACACACTTTTGAGCACTTAGCTCCACGTTTGATATACAGGCACAGCTCAGCTCAGGAGCCACCAGTTTCTGCAGAAGTACCCAGAGGTACTGGGCTCATTATTACAATCCCAGCATTATCAAGGCTGAGGTAGGAAGACTTCCCGAGTTCTAGGTAGGACTGGACTACAGAGAACCTGTCTCCAAAACCCCAGACAACCAAAAGAAGCTCCCAGAGACAGAAGAGGACAGCTTCCTGGGCCAGGGCATTTGCTGCTTCAGACAGCTGGCTCCTCAGGGAAGGGCCACCAGACAGCCTAGCCCAGCCTGGATGGCAGGCCTGTAATCCACTCAGCAAGAGCCTTTCATAGGATCCTCTCTGGAGACCCTGTCAAGAGAGGCCTTCCATCCAGTCCTGTAGTGTCCACAGCTCTCAAACCCCTTACATGTCCCCAGAAGGCCCCTTCCCTTGATCTAAGCACTCCCTTAAAGCTTCACAAGGACAAGGAAGGACAAGCACTCAGGTCTTACCCTCTGCACGGGTCCCCACATGTTCACCTCAGGTCTGGGGGCATGAAGCCAAACCAAGCCCTGTACCTTCATGGTTCAGACACTGGTTAACACCATACTTACCCACTTATATATGAGGAAACCAAGGCTCTGAGGGGTTAATGTTGGCTCCAGGTCACACACTGGTAAGTATACAAGCCAAGTCAGGGTCCAAAGCTCCCTTGTTTATATTAAGGCTGGCTCTAGAAGGGTTGACACATCTTGTAAGCCCAGCCAGAAGAGACAACCAGGGGGCCTGTTAGGGTCTGCATCCTGGGACATCCCACCTGGGTCTAGACAGCAAGACACACATACTCTGCCTTTTGGCTTGGGTGATTTTCTCTTCTTTTTTGGTTCTTCAGACAGGGGTTTCTCTGTGTAGCCCTGACTATCGTGGAACTCACTTTGTAGACTAGGCTGGCCTAGAACTCACAGAGATCTACCTGTCTCTGCCTCCTAAGTGCTGGGATTATAGGTGTGCACCACCACCGCCCAACCTCAGATTCTTTAGGTTTCCAATCCATCTGTCTGAGTACCAAAGTAGTATGTAAGCAGTGTAAACAGACTTAAAAATTCAAAATACAAAATGAAAAGCAGCACACCTTTAGTCCCAGCATTCCGAAGGCAGAGGCAGGTGAATTACTGTGAGTTTGAAGCCAGCCTAGCCCACATATAAAGTTCTGGGCCAGCTAGGGTAGTGAGATTTTGTTTCAAATAAAAGGGAAAGCCAACTAGAACATCTGCAATCCCCTTTTCTTTGCTGGGTCAGTGGTGTTTCACCTCTTCACAGACTTGACAGCAGGAAAAGCAATAGTTTTCCCAACGCTCTCAGTCCCACTAGTGGAATACCACCTACCTCTCCACAAAGGTGGACAGGGACAGAGAGGCAAAGGACACAGACCTGCTTCACTTCCAAAAAGGGATGTGCTTTTCTTGGGTCTCCTTTGCTGCTTGCCCTTCTTAACAAGTCATAAGCCTCTTACCAAAAGGAACATAGAAGCATGTCACCTGGCAGTCGCTGTGACTGCTCGTCAGCCCCTAACAGTCCCCAACAGTTGAACATTGAGGTATTTCCAGGGTTTTCTGAGGATAAGTCATGAGAGTAGAGGGCAGGCCTTGTCTGGTTGCTTCACTGCAGCATCCCAGCTTCTGCAAAGAGCTGGGAGCAGAGGGCTCCACCCACACTGAGTGAGGGAAGGAACTCAGGCCTATAGTCTACTTCAGGACTCTCCAGCTCTAGCCACTGACTCAACCTCCCTTCCCTGTACCTTCCATCCTTCCTGCAAAGCAAGGGTCCTGTCTGACTCTAATCTGGTCATTCCTAAATCTAACCCACACGCCTACAGGGTAAGGCCTACTTCTAGGGACAGGAGGAAACAACAAGAGGCCCCTGCTCCCAGGAGCAGTGAAGGACGTTGTCCATCAGCCCCAAAGGAAAGCTGCATATGTAGAGCCAAGCGCCCTCCAGCCCAAGTCGAGCAGATGGCCTTGCTCAGAAAGCTGGTAGAGCTTCTGCTGGGACAGTTAAGCACAGCCTCCACAGCTCAGTGTGCCTGGTGCTTAGAGAGGCAGCCTGGTTTAGAAGGCCACATGAGGCCTTCCAATCAAGTGAGGGGTCCCCAATGAGGTAAAAGGTCAAATCAATCAGTAGGTGAGAATGTGAGGAACAGAGCTGCCAGTGTGGCTAGAACTCAGAGGAGAGGAGAGGGCAAGGGGCCTGGGACCCTGCAGCCTGGCTCCCCCTTCCCTGCTGAGGACCTCTCACAGGCCAGGTCCAACAAGCTGCAGGCAGCTTCTCAAACTCAACACCCTGGCTGAGTTCAAGTGTCTTTCCTCACCGTCTATTGTTTTTCCTTGAAGACAAGAGTGATGGGGCCCAGGTTCCGGGAACCCTTCCCTCTTCTTTACTACCTAATCTTCTCTCATTTCTCAGCAGCCCAGGCCTCCCTGGCCTGCTCAGTGTATTTGTGCCAAGGCACTAACTGACAACAGCTTCCAGGCCAGCACCCATCCAGATGCCAGGAGCTTCCCTACTCCCTACACAGATCCCTCATATGGTCTTCCATACCCTGAGAGGTGGCCAGCAGCTCCCCTGTGAACCACTGGTTTATACTGAGCAGGGACTGCTGTGTACTAGGCTCTGTGGTCAATGCCCTGCTCTCCTGTAGATTGCCTACCAGAAACAGTAAGTGCACGCATTGTGGAGACAACTAAATGTTCTTGTGTTGAGTCAAAGTGGCACAGTGCTATGGGTGTTCCCAAGCCATCACCACTCACCCTCACAGGTGTCTCCTGCCACCCACATACCTCTGCTGTCATGGGCTCCACCTGATGCCCATGGTCTGTGCTCCTTGTTCAGGACTCAGCTCCCTGGCTGCTCATCAGCCTTCTGAGACAGCCTGTACAACTGAAGCCCAGCTGCCTGTACAACTAACCGCCTTCTTCCATGGCTGGTGCACCATGGGTTTCCCCCACTTGTAAGTTTCCTGAAAGCAGGAAACAGTCTCATCTCCATACCCCTGGAATATCTTTATGAAAGTGCTTGATGTTAGGTGGATTCAAGAAAAACACATTGGTCACACTTTTAATCCCAGCACTTGGGAGGTAGAAGCAAGAGGATCTCTGGGAGTTTTGAGGCCAACCTGGTCTACAAAGCTAGTTCCAGGAGAGTTAAGGTTACACAGAGAAGTCCTAACACACAACCTATGTTAGGGGCCCCAAGTCATCAGCTTTGTTACCCTGCAGAGCCCTCTCCTAGGAAAGGGCTCTTTTCTCCTACCTTATGAAGCAACCAGGCCGACACACAGACTTTCAAACACAAGCTGCTAAGTTCAGTTTGTTTTCAAGGTCCATTTGGTTCAGGATGGTGGGCAGAGACATGCCCATCCATTGAGAGCTTCCTTAGACACAGTATAGCACAGTCATCCTTCATGGATAAAACATGGGCCGGCCAGCACTCGGGAGGCAGAGGCAGAGGCAGGAGGATCTCTGTGAGTTCAAGACCAGCCTGGTCTACAAGAGTTTCAGGACAGCCTCCAAAGCCAGAGAGAGACCCTGTCTTGAAAAACAAACAAACAAAATCCAAGCATGGGCTGGCAGTGTGAATTCTCTCACCCACCCCCAAGACTTTGCCTCCCATCTGCTCCTGTTCTCAATGCTCCTACTGCTCCCAAGAACCCTTCCCCTCCCACCTTCAGCCCTAGGGCAACATATGATCCTGCCTCACCATTCCTTGCTCAGATAATCCTGGTACACTCCACCAGTTGGCACCCTCTTGTAGGGCAGGACAAGTACCCTCTGGCTGTCTGGGGAAGGCTGCTTTTGGCCTCAAGGGTTGACTCCTCCAGCTCTACTCTGTTCTCCATCACCTATGTACTACCTCCTACGCCCTTTTTAGCATGCAGAGAGCAGCATGGCCCACCTTCCAAAACCTCCCCAGGACCTACAATCTCACCTGCTCCAAGGCTCTTCTGTCCTAAAGAACGGCAGGCTGTGGGGTTCAGAGTGGAATGGAATACACACTGCCCCACTGTATATCCCTCCTTCCTGAGGAGGGTGAGCTAGAGACTCACCTGATAGAGGAAGACCTCTGAGTTGTGAGATTATGTCCAGGGCCCCTCTTACCTCTGTTTCCATTCCCCATGCACCCACCCCCAGTAATTCATTGCAGGGAAGTAAAGGGGAAGGCCAGAGCTCCACAACCAGGGTTTCCTGCCCTTCCTCTCCTCAGGCAAGAGTCTGCTGACTATATCCTATCTCTATACCAACTGCTCCCTGACCACCTCAGCCAGTGCCAGACCAGGAGCACAATCCCTCCTCCCACTCTTTAGAAGGTCTATGGTACCCAGTAGCACTCCCCTCTTCGCTTCCCCACCAGAAGCAGTCAAAATATGCTAGCCAAGAACTGGGAGTCTTCCTGCAAGCTTGCTTTCCCTCTCCCATCTTCCTTCCTCTGAGACATCATGTCATCAGTCACATCGACACCTGATTGGGCTACTTCCCACCAGTCCCCATCCTTGTGCCAAATACAGCTCCAGCCTCCCAAGCAAGCTGTCTACCCACTTAGCTCACCCCATGATTCTCAGGCTCCAAACTAAAAACAAACCCCAAACTCCTCACCTATCTATCTAGGATGCCGCCCCCACCGGCCGCTGGGGTCCCTGGAGCCTGCAGTTAACTCCAGGGTTACAGTACTTCCCCCTTCCCAGCACATCCAACTGTAAACATAAAAGTGTGAGGCTTTCCCTGGAGATATGTATGGTGGCTCAGTTGACTTGCCTAGCATGCACAAAAGACTAGGTTCAGTCTCCTGCTCTGCCCGAACCAGGTCTGGTGGTGCATGTCTCTAGTTCCAGCACTGAGTGGGCAGACAAGGGAGGATCAATAGTTCATCAAGGTTTTCCTCAGCCAATCATCAAATTTGAGGCAGCCTGGGATACATGAGACCCTGTCTCAAAAAAAAAAGATTTTATTTTTTTTTTAATTTTTGTTTTGTTTTTCCTCTGTGTAGCCTTGGTTGTCCTGGAACTAACTCTGTAGACCAGGCTGGCCTCAAATTCAGAGATCTGCTCATCTCTGCCTCCTGAACGCTGGGATTAAAGGCGTGTGCCACCACAGCCCGGCCTATATCTGCTTTTATTAGCTGGGCATGATAGTACACAGCTTTAATCCCAGCACTCAGGAGGCAAATAAATCTCTGTGACTTTGAGGATACCCTGGTCTATGCAGTGAGTTCAAGGCAACAAGGCAAGCCATGGCTATGTAGAGACTCTGTCTCAAAAAAAAAAGCTTTAAGTTGACATGTGCAGTACCCATGGAGGCCAGAAGAGGGCATTGGATCCCCTGGAACTCAAGTTTTAGAAAGTTGTGAGCAACCATGTGTGTGCCAGGAACTGAACATGGGTCCTTTGCAAGATCAGCCCCTAACTTTTGTTTGAAAAAGTATTTATTTTATGTGTATGAGTACTTTGCCTGCATGTATGTTTGTGTACCATGTGCATGCAATGCACAGAGGCCAAAAAGGGTATCAGATCGCCTGGAACTGGAGTTAACAGATGGTTGGTGAGTCCCACATGGGTACTGGGAGCTAAACTTGGAGCTTCTGGATCTTAACCTGAGTCTTCTCCAGGCATAGTACTTATATTTTTTTTTATTTTCATTTTATGTACATTAGTGTTTTGCCTGCATGTATGTTTGTGTGAGAGTGTTGGATCCCCTGGACCTGGAATTATAGTTATGAGATGCCATATGGGTGCTGGGAATTGAACTCAGGTTCTCTGGAAGAGCAGACAGTGATCTCAACCACTGATCCACCACTCCAGCCCCCAGCTCTTATTTTTAATTGCATGTATATGTATGCATCTGTGTGTGGGTATGCATCCATAAGTGAAGGTGCCCTCAGATAGATGAGAAGATTGCTCTAGACCAAGATAAAATTTTTAAATGTACTGTACAGCTCTCAAGCAGATAACACTGTGATGGTTTGCATGAAAATGGCCCCCACAGGCTCACAGGGAGTGGCCTTGTTGGAGGAGGTATGTCACTGGGGGTGGGCTTTGAGGTTTCAGAAGCCTGCCAATCCAGATATAGAGCTCCTTCTCCAGCATCATGTCTGCCTGTCACCACCATGCTTCCCACCACGTTGGTAATGGACTAAATCTCTGGATCTGTAAGCCAGCCCCAGTGAAATGTTTTCTTTATGAGAGCTGTTGCTGTCGAGGGGCTCCCTGAGACACAGACATCTACTGCACAGAGAGGACTGAGAGCCTTCATCCAGTAACTGATGGAACCAGACGCAGAGATCCACAACCAAGAACCAGGCCGAGCTCTGGGAATCCAGGAGATGAGAGGGAGGAGGGAACATATGAGCAAGGGAGGTCAAGATCATGATGGAGAAATCTAAAGAGACAGATGAACCAAGCTCGTGGGAACTATGAACTCTAGACCTACAACTGTGGAGATTCCAGGGGACCAAACTAAGCCCTCCGTATGTGGGAGACAGTTCTGAAGCTTGAACTATCAAAGGGACCCCTGGCAGCAGGACCACAATACAAACCTAGTACATGAGCTAGCTTATTGGAGCCCATGCCATGCTCAGCCTTAATGCATGGGAGAGGGGCTTGGCCCTGCCCCAATCTATTGTGTCAGACTTTGTTGACTCCTCGTGGGAGCCCTACCATCAAGGAGTGGACTGGGAGTGGGCTCAGGGGAGGTAAGGGGGAGTGTGAGGAGGGGTGGGAGAGAACTGTAGTTGGAATGTAAAATAAAATTTAAAAGAATTTTTAAAAAGCTGTCATTGTCATGGTGCCTTTTCACAACAACAGAAATCCCAACTAAGATACACAGTTTGTACATGCCTGTGTGTAACTAAAGCATCACCCCCTATTAGTTTCTTAATCACAATCCACTAAATACTGCTGTCCTTTTCTGGTATGCTGTGGTCACAAATACACAGCTATTGCCTGTGAAACAAATGAGACATTAAACCAGTGGTTCTCCACCTGTGGGTCGAAACACCTTTGGGGCTGAATGACCCTTTCACAGGAGTCACCTAAGACTATCAGAAAACACAAGATATTTACATTATAACTCATAACAGTAGCAAAATTAATTACGAAGTAGAAACAAAAATAATTTTATGGTCGAGGGGTCACCATAATGGGAGGAACTATTACAGGGTCAAAGCGTTAGGAAAGTTGAGAATCACTGCTCTAGATCATGATACATTATGCCTGTTTTTCAAGCCAAGAGACGGAATCTCCGAGAGGTGAAGTGGATCACCTCCATCGTAAGCAGCTGACCTTGGGTTTGAACTCCAATGTACTGGACTCCAGAGACTAGGCTTTGGGCAACAAGGGTATCCAGAGAAAGAGCAAGGGCACTGGGCTGAGGCTCCTCTTCTTGCCTCTGTGCAAAGCCTCCAGGACCAGCAGAAAGCCTTGTTTTCAGGTGTCTAAGGAGTTTCACTGTACAGCCATACTCAACCTTAGCATCAACAGATCAGAAGGGTGGGGTTCAGAAGAAAAGGCTACACCTAACAACTAGGGATAGAGCTGACAGGAGTCCAAAGCAGCTGCAGGAGGCACACACACACTGCTACAGTGACAACACAGCATATGTTATGTGACATCCCTTGATTTGGGGTCACCAGCACCACTTGTAATTGCTGCTGGAGTGAGAAGAAGGACAGCTGGGATTTGAACCCTCTTGTCTGTTTGAATCACAGTCACACATCCCATTCGCAGAAAGTCAACTGATAGGGAGGAGACCTGCTAGGGAATAGTCACTCAGACATGTCCAGAAAAGATGTCTCACACAGGGGACAGGTGTAAAACAAGAGGCTTTAATCCAAATAGCAAGGAAGGTGCAGGACTAGGGGAGGGAGCCAGGAAGGCGATGGCCTGGCCCTGGAAGGAAAGGATGGCCTTTCCCCTGGAAACTGCCTGTGACACTGATGACTTGAGTCCCAGCTCTGTCCAGATCATCGCTAAGCGAAGCCTTTGGGTTGTGCTTCTCAGTGTCCAACCCCCAAAGGCTTTGTGGACACACACACAGGATGGGTAGTGCAGGACAGGATGAGTGTGGCAGGAAAGCCTGCAGGTACCAGCTCAGCCATAGCATTGGGAGAAAACTGCTGACTGTGGCTAGGTTCCCCTCAGCAGTTCTACCTGTTCTGAGTCTGTGCCCTGGTACAGGGCACTGCTTACCTCAGCCCCTAAGAGGGGAGAGGGAGAAAGAGGGCTGCTGCCTTCCCTGCCATCTCACACCAGCCACAAACCTACCAAGGGAGCAGAGCAAGAAGCAAGGGCCTCAGGTGAAGCTAAAAGCCACTCAAAGCAGGGGGTGAGGTAGCAGAACTGGTCAGGCCTAAGACTAACTGGAGGAAACCAGGCTCTCCAAAAACACAATAGCCCCAGTGCCTCTACCATTCTCTCCCTGCAAGAGACAATTCTGGAAAGATCGGCTTCACCCAATCCACAGGCTTCCCAGGGGCCCAGGGCAGCTTCCATAATGAGGCTATCCCAGCATGGGGAACTTTACGATAATAGTCAGGAAACCTGGCAAATCCAAGGGCCAGGGAACAAAAGCCAGAATGAGGATGGGCACAGCTACCCTTGGGGCCTCAAGAAGGCCAACCTCATCATCCATAGCCCCTCTACCAACCATTACCCCCCATCCCATCCCTCCCCACAGCTGCTGATAGCCTCACCCTCCAGCCCCAAGGCAGACACCAGTGGAACACAGCTCAAGCAGGTGGGAAGCTGACCAGCTAGCCCTGGAGGGGCAGCGTCCGTTGCCTCTCTGAAGGAGGAGTCACATCATGGGAAAGGGAAAGCAATGGGAAGAGCAGGATGCCCTTGTCTCCACACAGGCCTAGGCAGGAGAGAGAGGAAGCAGGGAGGACAGAGGTGGGCAGGGGCCCTGGGACCAGGTCCCACCCCCTCTTCTTGTCTGCCCACCAGACGGACAGTCAAAAACTGGCCACACTTTGGTCAATACTCAACTCAGGCCCTGCTCAGCACCCATCTCAGTAAACAGCCTCTCATCAAACAGAAAGAACAGAAGGAGGGTGGGAGGGGTGCCGGGTCAGAGGGCACAGGAACCTGGCCAGGGTGGCTCTGGTGGCTCAGCCTCTCTTAGCCTGATGTGACTGGATGGATGGGCAGCAGGCTCCCGAACTTGAAGTGCTGGATCACGGGGAACTTCTCCAGGCACTGAGGAAGGAGGGGAAGACCAGGAGGTGAGGCCTAGCTGGCCTCTTGCATCCCAGGGACTAAGACAAACAAGCGTTCAAATGAAGCCACTTCTATGGGTTATCCCTTAATACTCGAGAGCCATTCAGAGCAGCTCCTGGCCTGTACAAGGAAGGGTGACACTTGTTCACCCTGTCCTACCCTCCCCCCGCCCATACACACACAGTGGAAGCCAAGACAGGCATCTGAGAGATATCGGTAGACCCAGAGGGGAGGCTGGACATGAGAGATAGAAAAGACCCCACACAAGGCCGGGCGCTGGTGGCGCACGCCTTTAGTCCCAGCACTCGGGAGGCAGAGGCAGGCAGATCTCTCTGAGTTCGAGACCAGTCGGGTGTACAGAGCGAGTGCCAGGATAGGCTCCATAGCTACACAGAGAAACCCTGTCTCGAAAAACCAAAAAAAAAAAAAAAAAAAACAAAAAGAAAGAAAGAAAAGAAAAGACCCCACACCCCACACACAACCCCCACCCACCAGACCCTGGAGATGCGGGGACATCTGAACCCAGCTGAGAAGAGGCCTGGGCCTTTTTCTGTAGTCTCTGGGTCTCTTTAGAGTGAGACAACAGGAGTGGGCAGGCTGACACCTCTGTCTCACCTTAGCAGCCCCCACTGTGGAGGTCAGGGCAATAGCACTGATGATAGGCAAAGGGATAGGGAACTCCCTGAGCCCAGTTCAGACCCCTGCCAAGGAGAAGTGGAGACCCACGGGCAGCCTGACCCCAGGCCCATAGCCCTCCATCCCTTGCCTGGCCACAGGCCATCACTGGCTCACTCTCTCCCAGGCAGTAGATCCAGCCAGGGTGTGAGGATGGGGTCTGCCGGGCTAGCCTGACTTCCTCCTATACTTTGATCTCAGAAACAACTCTCAGTACTGTAGGGAACCAGACTTAGGGACTCAGAGGAGGGAAAGGCCTCACTCTGGCTGTGGTCAAAGGAGTAACCTGATTGGCTCACCTTCCCTCACCCCAGAAACCAGCTTCAGAACAAGTACAAGGGGCCCAAACAGGACAGAGACTAAACTCAAATATGAAGCCAGGCCTAACCAAAGAAAGTGGGGAGAAGGGGAGTGAGGCAAGTACCTGGGGGAGGGGCAACATGTCCAGGCCTGAGGCAAGGCAGCTGCCATGGTGCTTATGTCATCAGGAAGTGATGGGAGCTTGGAAGTCACCCCGCCCCCCAGGGCCTGGAATTCCAGAAAGGGTCAAAGGTCAACCCGCCTCAAGCTCTCACAGAAAAGAAGCCAGAAAGGCAAGTGGGGGAAGGGCAGAGATCATCCCCATTCTGCAAGGGATAAGCAGAACCTGAGCTGGAGAGAGGCTGCAGAGGTGGAGAAGCCCAAGACCCCAGCGCAGGAGAAGTATCGAAGAGGGTCTTTCTTCCAGCAATACTGGCCAGCTACTGTGTCTGGCCTTCAGAACCCTGTCACCTCCTGAGCCCAGCAGAGTCCAGACTGGGTGGTCTGTGATTCAAGGGGGTAGGACTCTCCAGGAACAGTGACAGCCTTCAGGACAGAAAGACCCCCCACCACACAAGGCCCAGAAAGTCCCTGATACTTCTCTTCAAAAAACCAGGCCAGGCAACTTGACATTAATTGACTATACTGAGACTGGCTAAGGCCAGGCCTCAGCAGGCTTCTGTTGGCAACTCAGGGGCCACAGCCTTGTGAGCCTCATGGGGCCTTCCCTAAAGATAGAGAACTGGGCTGAGAAAGTGGTCATTTTCCGGGCCCTCTGAGCAGGGGCTTATAGCCCCACATTCTCAGGAACAGAGATAAAAGCACCAATAAGAACTGGGTACTGGTGGCGCACGCCTTTACTACCTGCACATGGGAGGCAGAGGCAGGTAGATTTCTGTGAGTTTGGGGACAGTCTAGTGTACAGAGTGAGTTTCAGGGTACCCAGGGCTACATGAAGAAACCCTGTCTTGACCATTTCCCCCCCCCCCCCCACACACACACACACACACACACACAAAAAAAAAACCCACAAAAAAAAAAGAACTGGGTACTACAAAGCCTTTAGGTCCTCACACCTGTCAGCAAGTTGCAGAATTACACTACAAATGCAGCCCTGGTGATAGGGAGCCTAAGCCAAGGAGGGGTCAGCTCCCATCTGCCGCACACACCAGGTGAATGTCAGTGACACCCACCTCTCAGTCAACAACCAGGGATACCTAGCAACCCCTCAGGTCAAGGGTGCCAAGGCCCCTGTGTCATGCCACCATTTTGTATCTCATCTGCTCCTCCCTCAGCCTGCAGATCTTCTGTCTCTGAAAGGAGGGTAGAGTTGCTGGCCCTCCCCTTAGGAGGCCAAATCAAGACAGGTTTGAAGACACACAAGGCCAGCAGCATTTAGGATTCTAAACAAGGAGGCAGCTGGAGTGCTGCCTTTGATATGAGGGGAGCTGTACACCACCCATGCTGACACTCCCCAGCAGTGGTCTGGGCCAGAAGTGGAGTGGCCTCGTCTATATTTCCCACTGGGAATCAGCAGGAGTAAGGCTGTGGAGACAGGACCAAGGGTAGCGCCCAGGTGCTGGAGCTGGCAGGTAAAAGTCTGGGCAGCTCTAGGAATGACTTCCCAGATGAGAGCTATGTGGGCTGAAGCCTAAACATAGGATGTGAAGGCTAGAGGAAGAACAGAAGAAAGCTGGCCAGGCCATGGCCCAGACCTGGTCAGACCATGTTCTATTAACCCCTTCAAGGCCAATTCAAGGGTGCCAGGCCAGAGGGAAACATTTGCACTACCAAATCCAACTGGCTTCTAGACCCTTCTCTTCCCCGTTGTCCTGCCTCTGATGATGAATGGGGTGAGCTCTGAGCGCAGTGAAGCAGATTTCTCCAGAAAAGAAGGGATAATGTCAAGAATCTGAGATGGGCAGCTGCAGGGCAATACTTGAGAGGCTGTTAGTGAGATGGGGGGTGGGGGGCGGCAGAGGGACTTCACAAGGTCAAAGACAAGTGATTCTTCAAGCTGTGGGAGGAGCCAGCACAGACAGGCAGGATGATGTGGAGGACAGCATGTGAGGGCAGATACCTTTTAGCAGGGTGAGCTTCCCAGAAGGTCCTTCCCAGAAGCAGATTTGTAAGCTGAAAGCAGGGAGAACACCTACACCCTACCCTTCCCACTGAGGAATGCCAGTGACCACCTCTGACCTTACCCTCTTCCTAGTCACCTTCTACAGGAGGCTAGCTCACTTTTGATAGTGGCTCTAGGATCACACCCACCCCAGGATGCCCGAGTCACCTTGGGAGAGACGCTGAGGTCACCAGAGCTTTGAGGTGCCTCCAGCCATTTGACTTCTCTAGCAGAGAGGGCTGTTTCAGTCCTTAAGCTATGCAGGGCTGAGGTGGGCCTCTGCATGGTGCCTTGTGACTTCCCACCAGGTTCTGAGGTCCCCAAGTTTCAGAGAGAATCAGCAGTCCTGCACTCACCCCCAGGACTAAGTGACAGCAGGGGCAGGCATGCTGGTCAGACCCCACTCACCTCAGCCTTATACATGCGGATGAGGCCCTGGTTCACTTTAGACCAAGAGGGGACAGCACTGATGTTCCACAGCTGGTTGGAGTGCTCTGCAAAGGGGCCGGTCTTCATCTGGAAAAAAAAGTCCAGGAACTAGAGAGGCAGAGGCCACCCGGGGGTCTACCCCTGTTCTCCTGCAGCATGGACCCAAGAACACACATACATGAGATGTGTGTGGTGGGGGGGGGGGTGAGATAAGGAGACTAGACCTGTAAAGCCCCCTGAAAAATATAACCTTTCTTGCCCACATCTTCCACTTACCTTTCTTTCCCACAGACTATTAAACAGGCTTTATCCATTCCCAATATCTATCAAGTTTAGCAACCCCTAGGAAAACAAAATCTCCACCCTGGGAGAGTAGGATGTGTTCCCATTCAGATAGCAGCCAGGCTCCCTTCCCCACCCTGTAGGGAGTTTAGGCTGTACCTGCCAGGCAGACCTCAGAGGGCAAGAAAGGGGCTATGGGAGGACCCTGTTGAGACCCTTGCTTGGCACAGTGGACAGAGGGAAGAAACAAGAGGCAGACAAGGAGGAGGCTACAGTTCCAGAGCAGTACAGGAGGATGGATGGTCTGTTTAGCCAGGTCAAGAGGAGGGCAGAAATAGCCACAGCAACAAGATGAGCAGGAACACAGACAGTCCATCACCATTGTCCTTGCTCAAGAACCTGACTCCAGGAAGGCAGAGAAGCACTACCACAAGTCCAAAGCAGTTCCTGTGACATCAGATCCGCAGCATGAGGAACGGGAAGCCTGTGTCCTGAGTGGACTCTGCCAGGGATAGTGCAAGGCCAGTACAGTTGTATTTATTAACCATGCTGCTCACCACACCCTCCTCACTCCCTTCCCAGTTTACAGGCAGCATTTATGTGGAGAACAGGGCTCAGCATCCAGCCCCAGGCTACAGAGAAAGACTCTGAAAAGTTTGGCAAGAAGACTTGGACCTTAGTCAGTGGAAGGTTCCAGAAGAGGCTGTACATGGATGTGGGGGTGAGGTAGGGGCTAGTCCAAGAAGAAAGGATAAACTCAAACATTCTTCACAATGGGGCATCATAGGTTACTTTAGTTCTGTAGTTACTTTAGGTCCATTCCCACAGGCCTCTACTTCAGTAAGAGTAACTTCTAGATTTAAGTTAGAAACATTGCCATTTTCCCCTTTCTCCCTTCCCTGTCAAAAGTCCCCAGTGAGAGCCAATCTCAGTGGCCCCTCCCCAGTAGTGAAGTCACCAGGCTTCCAAAGCCAGCCTGTTCTCTACCAGGCATTTGTGAAGTTTTTCCTTGACCAGAGAGGCACCAAGGTTTCCAGGGTCCTGGGCTTCCTAAGATTCATCCCAACACTCCTGCAAACTCCACCCTTAGTCTACTCTTCCACCCTTGTCTCAAACACTTGCAGGCCAGAGGCATGAGACTGCTGGAGCTGTGCACCAGGGTCCCCTGCAGACCCTCTGAGCCAACTGCCAACTGCTTTGTCTCCTAGCAGGTGCTCAAGGACCTCCTCAGCAAGGACTCTGGGGCAAAGACACACAGAGGGACACTAAGACTTTGCCTAGCTCACTAGCAAGGGACATTCAGAAAGGGCTGTCTGGCAGGCTGCAGAGTTGTGAGGCCCAGTATGTCTCTAGAGAGGCTACCCCACCCCCAGGCCTTCAGTGCCTCAGGTCTCCCAAGTCCTTCAAAAGGAGGCTCTGCAACTCAGAGAAAGAAAAAACAGATGAGGGGGAAAAAGGAATTGGGGGTGAGAAGACAAAAAAAAAAAATTAGCTCATTCTAGCCACAAAGGGAGAAGAGAAAGAGAGAGAACAAGCAAGCAACTGCAGTCCCGCAGTGACCCCAGGGGAATCGTGTGAGTCAGAGCAGCCATATTGAGCAGGAAATTACTCACAGGCGCTGCGTTCCTGCCTCTCCACTCCCCAGAGAATCGGCCTTTTGTAAATGGTTCCTCTGTCAGTAACTGAGGGGGATGGGCGGGGGTGGGGGAGGCTCAGCACAGCGCCTTCCTGTCAGCTCCTTCCCTTCCAGCTGAAATCTGATCCCTCCCTTCCCAAAACTCCAAATTTAGAAGCCAGATTGAAACTGAAATTCTTTTCCTGCCTGCCCTGGGCTCTTAAAGGCGCCAGGGCTGCATTTCCTGAAGCAGTAGGAGCCCTGCAAGGTGGGCTTCCTCAGCTGCTATGCCCAGGGCTAGCAAAGCAATCCTAACACAAGACCCAGCAAAGGGGAGTGGTTTCCTTCCCAACTTCCTTGGGTATGTCTAACCAGTAGGGATTTCAGATCTCCAGAGGCAACAGAGCCCTGAACACCTCTTAGACCTCCAGGTTGCTGTGCCCCAGGTCTGGGTGATCCTAACCAAGCTACTCACTTACTGATCAGAGGTCATAAAATGCTGCTCACCCCTCTGAAGTGCATGGGAGGCTGGGGGGGGGGGTGATGTGCTAAACAACAGAGCGCTGCAACAGCAACCATTCAATCCAGGCAGGCAAAAGGGCCCTTTGCTACCACAGTGCCTAGCAACCAACCAGAGTTTGACGCTGGAATGAAGAGAAAACCAAGCCTTGTAGAGAAGGTGCACAGCAGCCAAAAAGCCACCCCTCCCACTTCCTGCCTCTGTTACTGAAGCTGACTGAGCTCAATGTACTTTTAGCGCCACCTTGTGGCTACCTTGGGCTATCTTCTATGGGGTACTGTGTCCCAAACTTTGGGAAAGCTTTTGGGGTTTTATGCCAGCAGAAACAAACATGCTAAGTCTTAGCATGAGATTGATTCCCAGTCTCTGAAGCCCAGCCCAGCTAGCCTCCTTGTTAGAATTATTGACAAGGATGCAAGGGGCTTGGCAGACCGCCAGTGGAAGCAGAACAGGCTTTTGGCCTCAAGCAGCAAGCTTTGCAGAATGTGTGGACCCATCCCATCCAATTCTTCACCTCATCCTAGAGTTCCCCAGCCCAGCACTCCACTCTGAAAGAGCCCTCTAAAGCTGGCTTTCAAGGCAGTGAGCCAGGCTGCCCCCAAGTCCTTCTGACCTTGAGCCTGCCACACTGCTGAAGGCAGCATATCTCCAAGAACCAAGTAGTGGCCTCCCAGCCATCAGTCCTGGCTCCATTTGCTGACTTGGAAAAAATGTGTCATTCCCCTCTGGCCCCTGGAGCTTGGCTGAAGCCTGAGGTGAATGCTGACCAGAAGGCACTTAAGAGTCAAGGCTGCTAACCAGGCTCTTCCCTACTCAGAGGCTCGGAACAGGAAGCTGAGAGTATCCATGGGCAGGAGTCCATGTGTATTTCCACAGAGCAGACATGCAGATGGCCATAGGAAGAGAAGGAAGACAGGACTTTGTAAATTTGGGGTGAGAGAGTTTCCAGGTATAGGTGGGAGAATGAAACAGTCCAACATCTCCTAGAAACAAGGCCCTGAGACTGTGGGCTCCTTGATGAGCTCCTGGCTCATGTCTGTAAGATTCTAAGTGAGAAAGCTGGCAAGAGCCCAAGGCCATGAATTTTCAGTGTCCTAGGGCCACCTTGGGGAATGTTCCAGCACCACACTATAGGGAATCCTGCCTCAGTGAGATGGGTAGTACAGGGCCCAGTGACTGTCACCACAGGCTGCTTGTTTTCACCTCTAGCACATTGCTGAAGCACAGACAAAGACAGACAGACAACTACTCCCATCACTCCAGCTCCTCTAGGGATTCCAGCCTGGATCTATAGCACATGGCTCTACAGACCTCATCCCTGAGCCCTGATGGATGGTGTTGCCCCCACCACTGCCCCACCACAACACCTGCCATCCTTTCAGACCTGCTGCGGGCCACCAAGTCTAGCTAATAACTACAACTTAATCCATTAGTTCAGGGGCCCTGTAGGAGCGAGTGTGGCTGCTTATTTTATAAATCCCAAGCCGTCAGTAGATTGAGGCAGGAAGATTGTCATGAATTTAAGGCCAGCTTGGGCAGCAGAGTGAGGCTCCAACTCAAACCAAACAATCAAAGAATCCTCCCAGGTCTGGGAGAAGGCTGATGGCTGGGCAAGCAGGCCCTGGTAGCCTGGCTAACAGAGGCTGCTATGGTTCTCACCTCAGTGATGAACAGGATGCACTGAAGGAACATGTAGTCCTTGTGGTTCTCACTCACTGCCTTCTCATCCACAAAGTGTCTGGGCTCCAGGTGGGGGTGGTCTAGGGAGAGCAGAGGCCTGGCCTTTAGAACAGCCCTGATCCACCACAGATATTTTATAACCTCTGTGATGGTGTGCTGGGGCAGGGCTGTGGTAGAGTGCTTGTCTAGTGTATAAAGATCATAATGGGACTGAGAAATCCCTGCCACCTAATAAGGTGCCCACTGTGCACAGCCAGCCACCATGCCTGTGCCTGTGGTGATGCTGGTGCACACAAACCCACTGTTACCAATCAGCAGACGGAAGAGACACAGCTGAGTGGAGTACTGTGTACCTACTTAACTATGACAGCAATTCTGTTCTTGGTTGTCAGCACCGGTCCCTGATTTTTAAGCACCATTAGAATGTACATCTACCAAAAGTTACCTCAGCTGGGTGTGGTAGTATACACCTTTAGTCCCAGTACTCAGAGACCGGTTGAGTTCCAAACCAGCCAGAAAAAAAAAGTGTACCTACTGGAGTTAACTGTACACACTTATTAGGTCAAGAAGACACCATGGTGTGAGAAGCACACACTACAGTGCTCTCGCAATGAGCATGCAGCTATACACAGGTGTGCAGGACTGTGTCCTAGCAATCCAAACTCAACTCAGCATGTGGCAGTGAGCCCTTGGATGGTTGACTCCAGCCTTCCAGGCTCTGCATCTATGCAACAACATCCCCCTCTACCCCACCAGATGCTGGAGTCCCTGAGATGGCTGGTGGAGGTATCTAGAATGGCAAATTGTCAGCCATTAGGCATTTGTGAATATTAATAAGTAGCAGTTCATTCTCTATGGAACTAAAGATGATTGCTAATCCTGCCAAATGGCAGATTCCATGCTGACCATGCCTGGACAAAGTGAGAAGCATGGCAGAGCAGACCTGGGAAGCACAGGAAACAGCATTTGGCAGCAACTCCCCATACACCCCCTGCACAGAGTTCAATAACAACAGTGGGTGACACCAATGATTGCCCAATAAAAAGAGTCACTAATTTTCAATTTAAACCCCACAGCTGTTGTTGCCAGAAGCTGCATGCATTCACACCAGTCCATTATGTACCAGGCACATGCCCCAGGTTCAGTCCATGTCACTACCGGTTATTTTGGTGGCATTCCACCTTCATCTCCTCCAGATGGCCACACTGGCTGAAAGCATTAAGTCAACAGCAACCAGCCTCCATCAATAGCTGGTCTGATGTCCTACTCTACAAGCTATCATTGTGTGCCCTGGGCAGGAGGGAGGAAAAAGGAGGGATTTGGGGATTCAAGGTAGAGACACGACCACCTAGTACCTATGAGCTGTGAGCTGCCCCAGATGAAGGGCAGGAACTGGAAGTCATCCAGACCCCACACGCCCTGGCTGCCCGCAGGTTCCATTCTGTACGTCTTCTGCAACTTCCGCATGACCTCAAGGTACCTGTGACCAGGGGTTGGGGGGGAGGAGAAAGGTAAGAAGGTAACAAATGGTGATCTTCAGCATAGGAAGGGTAGGGAGAATAGTGAAGCTGAAAGAGCCAGTGGGATTTTTTTCTCTTTCCCTCATACATCTTCTGTCAGGGAAAAGAAAGAAAACACCACCCACCAGAAACCAGGCTCAGTGTCATCAACCCTGGCAACTTGTAATAAGGCAGGAGTCCCTCTCTCTAACCTCAGGTACCACTGGAAAGTGGGTGAAATCCAAGAAGTCAGACATCAGACTGTGTGCCTGGGTCACCTGCAGAGCTGTCCTGTGCCTCAACACCAGTATGCCAGTGTGCCCCTGGGACTACTGCAGCTCAGAGCAGGTTTTTGCATTCTTGCAGAGTATTTGTTTAACCGTGCAAAGATGTGTTGCATTTGTTTATGTTGAAAAATATCTGTTTAACTATGCAAAGTGTGTTGCATTTGTTTATGTGAAGATGTGTTGTTTTACCTTGCCTGCCTAAAACACCTGACTAGTTTAATGAAAAGTTGACCAATCAATAATGAGGGAGGAGGTATAGGCAGGACTTTGGGGCAGGGAGAGTAAGTGAGAGGCAGTAGGCTCAGGAAGAAAGAAGACACAAAGGGCCAGTCAGCCAGACGAGGAGGAAGCAGGAAAGTAAGACATATAAAATGAAAGAAGCCGGGCTTGGTGGCGCACGCCTTTAATTCCAGTACTCAGGAGGCAGAGGCAGGCGGATTTCTGTGAGTTCAAGGCCAGCCTGGTCTCCAGAGCAAGTGCCAGGATAGGCTCCAAAGCTACACAGAGAAACCCTGTCTGGAAAAACCAATAAATAAATAAATAAATAAATAAATAAATAAATAAATAAATAATAAAATGAAAGAAAGGTAAAAAGCCCCGAGGCAAAACATAGATGAAGAGAAACAGGTTAAATTAAGTTATAAGAGCTAGTAGGACAAGCCTAAGCTAAGGCTGAGCATAATACTACTGAGCATACATAATACTGCTTGGCAGCCCAAAGAAAATTCAAACTACACCACACACTTGTGCTGCCCAGAAGAATCTGCCTCCTATCTTGGTAGACTGTGATCTCAGCAGAAACCTGTTTATTTCCTCTTCTATAAGAGGGAGGCATAGGGAATTAACTGAGTTGTATGACCCACCATCCCTGCCCGCCCCCCAGCACCTATCAAACTCTTACCTATCAAACACCTTGAAGACAATCGCCACCTGGTCATCTACCCGGAGCACCCCGATCTTGCAGAGACAACAGAGGAAAGCAGCAAAGGCAGCCTCATGCCCTGGTGAAGAAAAACAGCTCAAGCTGACACCTCCAGAAGAAGTCCCCAGCATTCAGCTCTTTTGAGGAAGAAGGCCCATACTGAGATGAGGCTTCTTCCCTGTCCAGAAGACCCGGGCCTTTCAGCAACCACAAGCACTGGAACACTTCCCGACGGGCCTTGAGGTCAACTTCCTGCATAGGCACTTGCATTTTACTTTATATGTTTGACACCTTAGCAACTCCAGCTTATTGAGCACCTACTATGTGGGCAGTCACTGTCCATGCTGGCTCCCAGTAACAAAGGAGTCCTTGCCTCAAAGAGCTCATGATCTGTCAGAAGCCACAGATATTAAATACACAGTTATTACTGTGAATCTAGCTATGCGGGATACAGGTGAGTACCTGAGTCACATCTCAGGGGAACCCTGATTTCAGAGTTCAAGGTTTTCCCCTAAGGAAATGTTTAAGACAACAGAGGAATGGGTAAAGGCCAGAAAAAAGGACAGTAGGAAATAGGCAGAAGCAAAAGCACACACAAAGGCCCAAAGCAGGTAAGCAGTGTGTCTTGAGCAGAGGTGGCCTGAAGAGCCATGGTAAGAAACATGGACACAGTCTCAAGAGCACTGGGAACATGTGCACAAATTACAAAGCTAAGGGACCCTCGTTTCTCTCCCTGTCACATCCACCAGAAACAGTCAGCTCTGCAGAAGGCACTGGCTGGACCTTGGACCCCGTTCCTTATCTGGAAGAAGGTGAAGTCAGGTGTGTCAGGCTATTTCTACAGAGCAGATAGCCTACAGACTCTGGAAGCACATACACTCAGTTGCTTTCACCTGTAAATGTTTTAATGACCCCACTGCCCTAGGAATCTTTTCCTTGCCGGGCATTGGTCGTGTACGCCTTTAAACCCAGCACTCGGGAGACAGAGGCAGGTGGATCTCTGTGAGTTAGAGGTCAGCCTGGTCTACAGAGGGAGTTCTAGAACAGCCAGGGCTATACAGAGAAACCCTGTTTTGGGGGGGAGGGTTTTTTTTTTTCCTAGTTGGGTCTTTAGAGGACGGGTGGAGGTTGAAACAGGGTTTCTCTGTATACCTCTGGCTGTCCTGGAACTCGCTCTATAGACCAGGCTGGCCTTGAACTCACAGAGATCCACCTTGCCTCTGCCTCCTCCTACTTGGGTCCACATCCAGAGTCTCGAAACTGTTCCCAGCAGAGAGAGCAATGGACAAAGTTGTCTCAGGTTCTGGCTCCAGCGAAGCCTTCTCCGGGGCCTGGTCTGGAACCAGGCTCCCTCTGGCCCTCCTTCCCCAAGAAAAATAGGAGGAAAGGAAGCTCTTGCCACAGCAGGGTCTCCTGGGCTATAGAGGCCATCTCTGACCTAGAGAACACTTCTCCTTAGGTACCCACCACAGCGTGACTGAAATGGATGGCAGAGCCGAAGATCATAGGCACAAAGAAAAGGGCTAAGAGACAAGAGTGACAGGGAGAGGGTGGACTACCAACTGTCTTTCTTTTCTCAGCTGCTATAGGCAGCTGCCTTGAGTAAATGCTCAATAAACTAACACTAGAGTGATGATGCAGAGCTTAATCAGAAGCCAGCTTTACAAACAACTAAGGAACTGAAACCAACTTTCAGCAGGTGCCATGCCTGTGGCAGCAGCGCCACCTGCTGGAAGAAAATAGAGCATAGAGCCACCCCCTTCCCCCCCACACACACAAACACTCTGCTGGTCGGCTGAATGGATAGGGGGCACACAGGGAGTGGGGAGCATGAAGAAAGCAGCCCAGGCAACATAAAAAAAGCAGCAAGCAAGGCCCGAGTCACCCAAAGCCCTGCAGCAGCAGATACCTGTGCCATAGTCAATGCGTGTGGAGTTCCCAACAGCCTCCTTCAAGTAAACCGCCACTTCAGGTACAGCAGCCGCCAGGTGGGTGGGGACCACTGTGGCCACCAAATTCTCTGCTTCCTGATAACATAAGAGACACACAGTGGTGGCAGCAGATTATGCAGCATCGGAGGGAGCAGGCACCCTGGGGCAGCATCTGCCTGAGGTCCAGGCTGCCAGCCTGGCCTGCTTCCCAGTTCTGACTAGCCACAGAAAAGGGGAGGGGAAATAACAAAGAGACACCTGGTATGACTCTGGGAGCATGTGGTAACCCAAAGGCCCATGTGGTACCTCCCATGTGGTAGCCCATCAAAGGCCAGCAGAGGTTATGGGACATCAGGCCTGTTGTTCCCATAGTTGTAGGTTCCATCCCCAGAGCAGTAAGAGTGCAGGCCACAAGTCTGCCATGACAGACAAATGAAATGATTCCAACAGCATTATTTAAAGTAGCCAAAACATAAATATTCAACTAGATGCCAGTTGGTGCCTTTAATCCCAACACTCTGGAGGCAAAGGCAGGCGGATCTCTGTGAGTTCAAGGACAGCCTCTACAGAGTGAGTTCCAGGACAGCCAGGGCTATACAGAGAAACCCTGTCTCAGAAAACAAACAAAAAAACAAAACAAAAAATCAACTAGAATGTCCCAAAATAACAGAATGAGTAAAACTGTACATTTTCTGCAACAGAATACTACACGATAGAGGAATTAAGATATGCCGCAAGTGACAACGTGATGAACATCAAGTAAAGGAGGCTACAAAAACATGAAATTCAAAAACATGCAAATAAAATCCATGTATGGATTAGTAATCAAGAGAGTCTGGGGGATATCAACTCTCTCAAGTCTAAAAGTTCCTGCCACAGAGCTGGAATGTTCTGTAATGTGACTTGGTGGTGGGTGCACTACAAAAATACAAATACAAATACTACAAAAGATACACCCAGCTGTAAAGCTATCGTCAACTTTCTTCTAAGTTCATGTATATCTTCTGAAAAAATCAAGCCCACATACCACCAGAGTCAGAGGTGGCACGGGAGTCTCCGTCCACCCCATTCTCCACTGTCCTCAAAATCCACAGCCGGGGTATGGCACAGTACAGAGAGCTTAATGACCTTCCTGGACTTTACTGGGTGTTTCTTCTGCAAATATGAGCAGCACAAACATGCATTTCTAACTTCCATTCCTCCCATTCCCAACTCAAAGGAAACAAGATCTGTACATCAATACAGTGGGCTCAGGCTCTTTGTCTGCTCATCTGAGTCTGTAACCCAGACAAGCTGAAAACCCAGCTCCTGAAACTGTGGGTAGAGGTAGCTGAATGTCAGGGTGGCAACAGCATCAACAGTCAGAGTTAATAAAAAATCAACTGCAGGCCGGGTGTTGGTGGAGCACGCTTTTAATCCCAGCACTCAGGAGGCAGAGGCAGGCGGATCTGAGTTCGAGGCCAGCCTGGTCTCCAGAGTGAGTGCCAGGATAGGCTCCAAAGCTACACAGAGAAACCCGGTCTCGGAGGAAAAATAAAAAATAAAAATAAAGATCAACTGCATTTTTGAGTCTAAGGTGTTGCTGGCAATGCTCTCCTCTGCTGCAACACACGCCACTTCGGCCTTGGTTCTGAGCACACGGCATGCACCTGGGCACTGTGAGTGCTGTCATGCATGCCACCACACCACACAATACCAATGAGCCCTGACTGACACACCCAGGCTCACATGCTGGCAACTGCAGAGCTTTCTCTGCACAGTGTTCTCTAATAGAAATATAATGGCTTGCCAGGTGGAGGCAATGCACACCTTTAATCCCAGCACTGGAGAGGCAGAGGCAGGCAGATCTCTGGGAATTCAAGGCCAGCCTGGTCTACAAAGTGAGTTCTAGGATAGCCAGCATTACACACACACACAAAAAAAAAAACAAAAACAAAATCAAAATCAAAGAAAACTACAGAAAATAAAGACCTCTAATGTCCCTGTTGTCACTCCTCAGCATAAATCAAGTTAATGTATCTCTAGATTGCACTGTGTGTGTTTGCCTTGAGTGCATTTATGGATATCACATGCATGCAGTGCCCTTGGAGTCCAGAAGGGGGAGTTGGATACACTAAAACTGCAGTTGCGGGTAGTCGTGAGCAACCCAGTGTTACTAGAATCAAAAGTAAGTGTGTGTGTGTGTGTGTGTGTGTGTGTGTGTGTTTTCGAGGCAGGGTTTCTCTGTGGCATGTATGTATGTATGTATGTATGTATGTATGTATGTATGTATGTATAGAGAGAGACAGACAGAGACAGAGACAGAGACAGAGAGAGATATGCTATGGGGAAAACAGACTCATGGATACAGAACAAGGATAACCAGTTGCAAAGTCCTTCTCCCCAAGGGAAACAGGAACTGGCCACATGCTGCTTCAAGCTGCCTGACCCAGTATTCTCAACTCAAGAGAGAACTCCTATCTCTCTCCTTTTAAGAGATAACATTGAAAGCCAGGATAGGATCCAAAGCTACACAGAGAAACCCTGTCTCGAAAAACCAAGAGAGAGAGAGAGAGAGAGAGAGAGAGAGAGAGAGAGAGAGAGAGAGAGAGAGAGACAGAGAGATAACATCTACAGACAAGAAGCCATGCCCTAAGGCTGCTACTCCAAAGTTTTTGGCAGAATAAATTCCCACAACAACCCAGTGTAGGTGCTAGGGAACTGAACACAGGTTCTCTGCAACAGTAGCCTTTAATCCCAGCGCTCAGTAGGCAGACAAAGGAGGATCTGTTTGAGTTTGAGGCCAGCCTGCTACAAAGCAAGTTCCAGGACAGCCCAGATTAACTAGAAAGGCTCTGTCTCAAAAATAGTTAACAACATGCTCTTAATGCAGAACCATCTCTCCAGCCACAGAGAATACCTGATTTTAAAAACTGCAATTTAGCTGGGCATTGGTGGCGCACACCTTTAATCCCAGCACTCGGGAAGCAGAGGCAGGTGAACTCTGTGAGTTCGAGACCAGCCTGGTCTACAAGAGCTAGTTCCAGGACAGCCTCCAAAGCCACAGAGAAACCCTGTCTTGAAAAAACAAAAAACAAAAAAATAAATAAAATAAAAAACAAAAACTGCAATTTGAGTTATCAACCTGAATTTCATTTTAAAAAAAAAAAGGAGAATGAATTCTGGCTTTGGATTAAAACAATTTCCAATTATTTCAGTTTGCTTCTTCTCTGTTACTGTCAATATACACCATGACCAAAAGAACAGAAACTGGTACCAGGAATGGATGTTGAATCAATGGAAATGACCATGTTTTATTGGAAGACTGTGGAAGTGTTAGGAACATTGAGCTGGAAAAGACATCGAGTCCTCAGAGCTTAATAGGCTGTTCTGTAGGAAGAATGTTGAGAAAAATGCAGACAGTGGAAGCCCGGCTTGTGAAGTTTCACAAAGAAGCAGATTCTACAGAGGCTATTCATGTGATGGTTTCTGGTCATCCGGTGCTGAAAAATTGATTGTGGTTGATATGAGATCAGCATCATTGAGAACTGTTCTGGGAAATACTTCACCAGACAAACTGTGTAGACAAGCTGTGGTCTGGGCAAGGCTGCATCTCTAGCTGGAAGCTGAGCTGAGTAATGTGTAAAAGTCTCCACCTGGAATGATTTTGAAGGTATGAGAAGTCATAGAAGAGAGAAACTGAGGCTTGACATCAAGGTCAGAGTCCCTAAGACAAGGCTGGAGTGTGGGGGCTGTTAGTGATGGTGCAGCCTTCATTGCAGTGGAAACCACAGGACAGTGCAAGTGCAAGCAAGGTGCAAGGAGTGGAGTAGAGCCAACTTGAGCCTACATACAAGACAAGCTATGTGTGCTGCAGACAGAAGAGTTGGAGACACAAGGATGCCCAAACCCTTTGGACCCTAGAAGATCACGTGTAAATTCCAGATGTAAGAAGCTAAGTTTTGTTTTGTTTTGTTTTGGGGGGACAGGGTTTGAGACAGGTTTCTCTGGAGCTTCGGAGCCTGTCCTGGAGCTCGCTCTGTAGACCAGGCTGGCCTCGAACTCAGAGATCTGCCTGCCTCTGCCTCCCCAGTGCTAGGATTAAAGGCCTGCACCATCACCACCCGGCTTTGTTTTGGTTTTTTAAAGATTAGGGTCTCACTATGTAACTGTGGCTGGCTTGGAACTTGTATAGATCAGGCTGGTCTCAAATTTACAGAATCCACTTGCTTCTGCCACCCAAGATTCAAGGGTGTATGCCCCTGCCCAACTTTTCCTTTTTCTTTTGGTAGGGAGTTTTTTCCAATTGCCTCTGCCTTCCAAGTAATGGAATTAAAGGTGTGTGTTACTACCACCTGGCTTCCTTATTCCTTTTCAGAGCTGCACAGTACTTTACAGTATGGACGGTCTAGTATAGTTAACCTGTCCTCTTATGATGTATACCTGAGTCATTTCCAATCTGCTGCTAATAAAATGACTTAATAAGCAGCCTCATACAGGTGTAGCCACACCTGCAGTTCCCAGAAGACAGGCTGGGACAGAGGATGATTTTGTAATTTAGGTAAATAAAACTGCCATTCTAACAAATTACCCGATTTTATGCTTGGGAGCTAGACAGGCTTGCTTTGAACACAGACCTTGACCCATATGGAGCCATAGTAGTCCTCCCACTGGCCTGGCCCAGCCTGTGCTCTGACAGTCTCACCTGATCAAGTTTGGCATACCAGGTCCTATAGGCCTTGTTCCCAAACCGGGAAGGCTGGTCTACCGGCGGGGTTTCATCAATCCACCTATCCAGCGTATTAAGAAGAGCCACCAGCTTCTCAATGGCCTGTGAAGGTGAGACAGAAGAACCACATCAGTGACTGGCGGCCCGGTTGGAGCCACAGAAGGAAATCTCAGTTGCTGTGGAAGGTAGCCCCCCTAGGCTGGCCTAGCTGTCACCCTCATTCCCAACTGTCCTCAATATAAGGGATGGTCAGGGAGCAACCTTCCCTTCAGAGAGGGAATCACACTTGGCTGACAAGGCAGTGTCATGGACAGTTCTGTTACGTCAGCCAGCCTATCCAGGAGGGGCCACCAGATAGGCAAAGGCCAGCCCCAATCTTTGTTAAAGCAGGTATGACTGAAGCCTTTCACTGAACAACACAGACGTATGAACAGGAGAGAATAGAAATGCAATGTTGTACTTCATCTCTGTGCCTAATTTTATTGCAAAGTAAACAAAAACTAGCGCCATTTGGGAAGAGGGGCCTTAACTGAGAAAATGTTCCACCAGACTGGCCTATGGGCAAGGTTGTGTTGTATTTTCTTGATTGACAATTGATATAGGAGGGCCCAGCTCACCGTGGGCAGTGCTAACCCTGGACAGGTGGTCCTGGGTTCTATAAGAAACAAGCTGGACGAGCAGTGGTAGCACATGCCTTTAATCCCAGTACTCGGGAGACAGAGGCAGGCTGGTCTCTGTGAGTTCTAAGACAGCCATGGCTACACAGAGAAACCTAGTCTCAAAAAACAAAAAAGGAAGGAAGGAAGGAAGGAAGGAAGGAAGGAAGGAAGGAAGGAAGGAAGGAAGGAAGGAAGGAAGGAAGGAAACAAGCCATAAGAACAAACCAGTAAGCAGCACTCCACCATGGCCTCTCTGCTGCAGTTCTTGCCCTGACTTCCCTCAGTGACTGATGGACTATAACATGAGAGTTGTAAACTGAAATAAAACCTTTCCTCTCCAAAGTTGCTTTTGGTCAAGGTACTTTTTTGTTTGACAGGGTTTCTCTGTGTAACAGCTGTCTGGGAACTCACTCTGTAGACCAGGCTAGTCTCGAACTCACAGAGATTAGGCTGCCTCTACCTCCTGAGTGCTGGGATTAAAGGTGTGTGCCACCACACCCTGCTGGTTACACTGCTTTATTTTTTTTCAATTTTTTTTTTAGATATATTTATTATGTATGTAGTGTTCTGTCCTACATGTATTACTGCAGGCCAGAAGAGGGGCACTAGATCTCATTACAGATGGTTGTGAGGCGCTATGTGGTTGCTGGGAATTGAACACCTGACCTCTGGAAGAGCAGCCAATGTTTAACCTCTGAGGCATCTCTCCAGCCCCCAGGTTACATTGCGTTAAAACAGCAACAGAAACACTAAGACAATCTTCATTGTCAGCATGTCCCTAGGGCATTTTCCAGATGGTTTAGCTGAGAAGACCCACTCTAAATGTGGGTAGCATCACCCTATAGATGGGATCCCAGACTAAATAAAAGGGATGAAAGGAGAAGTCCAGCTGTGCACCAGCTTTCGTCTCTCTGCTTCTTGACTGGGGATGCCATGTGAACAGCCACCTCACATCCCTTCAGCTTGTTCTACCTTCCCTGCCATGATGAACTGCACCTCAACTTCAAGCCAGAATAACCCCCTCCCTTAAGCTGCTTCCTGTCAGGTACTGAAACAACACAGCTAATACAGCCAGTAAACCTGACCTCCCAAAACAAACACTGCCCACATCTTAGCACCCTGGCTTGTTTTCTCTAGTGTGCTCCCCTGCTCAAGAATTGCACAGTAGAGAGCCTCTCCTAAAACAGCATGGAGCTACTGGGAGACCCAAGCTTCTGTTTCTTTATTCCAAATGTGAGGGCAAGGATCTATTCTTCCTTTGGTAGAAGAGCCTGCCACAGAGCAATGGGCATACTTAATACCTGAAGACCTTGAAATTGGACCATGGACAACTGCTTTAGCCTGCCTCTCTCACTCCCAATCTCATTCCACACCATTGTGTACACAGAACGCTGTGACCCCTCTTAATGCTCCTCACTGTTAAATGTCTATCTAGGTTTTCTTCATATTTCACCGTCACAAACAATACTGGTCCACAGTTCTGCAGTGCTATCTGGGTGCAAATCTGGGATCATCATCAAAGCTTTGAGAGCCGGCAGCCTGAGAAGCCATGTCTCTATGCCATCCCCACAAACAGCACCAGGAAGCAACACTGGAGCAACAGGTGTAGGAGGCATCATCATATCAAATGTTAGTTACAGAGGAAACTAGGTCAGGCACCCAGCCACACGTTCCTTCCAGGCACAGGTACAGCTTGGAGGGGTAAGGGCAGGATTAAGGGCAGAAAACATGATGCTGGAGCAGGGATCTTAGGTGCTACATACCTGCAGTGAGGACTGGGTCTAACTCGAGACAACTGCTGGCCATTAACCCCAGCTGCATGGACTCCAGCTATACAGCATAACAATGGGCCTGAATGTCGCTCTCCCCACCTTCTCACCTATGCTTGGGGCATGGTAGGAAGGTAAGCTGCCTATAGGCTGAGTTGGTGGCTGGCATGACATAAAAATGTCTTGCTGAACTGTAACACCAAGTGCTGCCACAGCCAGGCTTTGTGAAGAACCAGGTGACTAGGAACTGCTACTGAATACAGACCAAAGCTCATTTCACATGGCAGCTGGGGCTTGCAGGAGGATGGAGCATTAGTTCCAGGAAGCACCAGGCTCCCTCCCTGGAGATCTCTGCTTGCTACCCTGACAAGGCACTAAAGGGTATAAAGAATGTGACTCCAGAGGCCAACAGGAGCCTGGATCCAGCAGCTAGCTCAGCTGGGCTGATAAATAATTAAGAGACTCACAGTTCCTCCTTCTGCCTCCATTGTCTGGCCTGCTGGGAGAGAAGATCTGGAGAGAAAGCAATCCTCAACTGGAACCACCCTACCCCACCACCCCAAGGCACAAAGAATAATTTGTGCCCCTCCCATCCATACTATAGCATTGCCTCTTGAACTTCATGGACTACTAAATCTTCTCTAAAATTACACTTGCCAACTTCTCATTCTGCCCTGGCAGTGGAAGCAGAGGCAGGTGAAACTCTATGAGTTTGAAGCCAAGTCTACAAAGTGAGTTCCAGGACAGCCAGGACTACACAGGGAAACCCTGTCTCATATACCAAAACAAGCAACAACAACAATAAAAAACCCACAAAGACAAAAGAAAAAACAAAATACAAAATTAGGTGTCATAGCAAATGCCTTTCATTCCATCACCCAAGAGGCAAAGGCACACAGATCTCTTTGAATTCAAGGCCAGTCTGGTCTACATAGTAAGGTCCAGGTTAGGCAAGGCTGCAATAGGGACCCTATCTCTTAATAACAAACTAACAAAAGCCTTCTGATCCATCACCCTTTCTTTAAACAAACAAACAAAAAACCTCTCCATTATTAGCGAAGTTACAATCTAAAGATCAACTTGTCATGGGTCTAGACAAACTCTCTACCTCGCTATGGTTTGTCCTCTGCTTCAGGTTGTATGGAAATCACTAGCCTAGGTTCCTCTGCTCTCTCTTGAGCCATCTGTACTGTACTGAGAAGACACAGGAGCTCTGGTAACTGTGCTGAGTGGCACAAGTCATGGCTACATACTATGACTAGTACTTTCTGCTGGAGACTTCTGGGGACCACATGACTATGGCTGTACACCCAGTGAGGTAGGCATAGGAATGGATCCAGCTCAGTAAGGGCCCCAGCTGAAGCAAGAACAATTGATGGAAAGTCAGAGCTGACTGAACCAACTGACATGAAGCTAAGAACACCAGAGGCATTCAGCATATGGTAACCCTGCACATGGGATCCCAGTGGCTCCCCATGTCATTTCCTACACCCTGAGGGCCCAGTCACTCTATGGAGGGCCAGGCAGGACAAGAAGGAAGCTGGTTGTGGTACTGAAAACCTACAAGCTGGGCTCTGGTGGCGAACACCTTTAATCCCAGCACTCGGGAGGCGGACGCAGGAAGATCACAAGTTTGAGACCAGCCTGGTTTACACAGTAAATTCCAGACCAGCCAAAGCTATAGTAAGATCCTAGTCTCAAAAAAAATAAGGAAAAGAAAAAAGAAAAAGAAGACATGGTCTCAAGGAACAGAATTACAGATAAGGATGTGGTTCAATGTAGAGCTCTTGCCTAGCATGTGCAAAATACTGGGTTCTATTCTTAGCACTAAAAAAAAGGGGGGGTGGCAAAGCTACTCAGCTGGGAGGTGGTGTGATGGCAAACTATCAGCCTGAAACACGATGTCATCTGCCAAAAGAACAGCCCTTCAGCCAAGCTAACACCTGATCAGTGAGGACAGCTCCCATAGAAACTTGGGAGCAACTGAGGACCCAAGGGTTGGTAGCTTAGTTCTCGATGGGGCAATTACAGCACTCTCCTTTAATTAGCTCCTCCTTTATGTTCCCAGCACACTGGGCACTGCTAAACTCATCCTGTGCTCAAAGCCACAGCCCAAGAAGAGCCAACCCAAGGAGTCACTTGTGGGCTAGCTCTCAAGGGACAGCTGTCTCTCCCAGTGCAGCCCTAGGTCCCACCTATAGTAGAAAGAACCAGACTATGTCACCCAGCAGCCAACAAGGGCCAAGAAGTGGCTGTACCAGGGACCTGGTATAGGGCTAAAAAGGGGCAATGTCAACCTAGGATAGATGAAGAAATTAGGCCAGGACAAGGCTAGACCTTACCCAACAGGCCCCAGCTGTAACTAGAGGGCAGAAAGCCAAAGTGTTGAGAGGCCACTCAGCCGCTGGTGTCTCAGATAAGAGGCTCAGGGTGGCTCTGGGCCAACTGGGACATGAACCCAAGAGGCCACTGGAGGCCTGGGCCCTAGTTCTGGGAGATGGCATTGCCACAGCATGCAGCATGGCAGACTATAACCCTCCAGGGGTAGAGGTGGCTGGCCACCTGTTCCTAGCCCATGCCTTTTCTTAAATCAAGTCTGTCTCTAAAACAATCAGAGCACCTATTACACACGGGGAACCCTAAAGCACGAGCCTGCCCATATTCTCTGCTCAGTGGTGTTTCTACTGGGAATGAAGCCTGAGGAAATAGGGTCTATACATCTCCTTGTCAGATGCTCAGAGCAGCAGTGCCTAGGGATACAGGACTGTGAAAACAAAAGGGAATGTCTCAATGGTGTGGCCAGTATGCCAACAGACAGGAGGCATGTGTGTGCACTGTTACCAGAGTTGCTCTGGGAGTTGTGGTGCTGGGATTTGAACTCAGGGCCTATACATGTCCAGTATGTGCTGGATATTCTAAAGAACTAGCGACCTAATCTTGTTTTGGTTTTCATTGTTGCCACACGTTTCTGCTAGTGATCTCTCCACAAATCTCATCCATTGCCTTTGTGTTTGTTTTTTCCAGCTCTAGGCATGGAACCCAAGGCTGTGCATATGTGAGGCAAACACTTGACCACATCTCCAGTCCCTTTTGCCATCTTTAATTTCAAGTTTCATAAAGATACCAATTAGAATGCATATTTACATTGATTTCAGTTATAAATATTATTTTACTCATAGATTTAAAACGTTAGGCGTATGGAGCACAAATGCTAACTGCACTATGCTGGGGCAAACCATTGTCTGCAACCTGCCTGCCATGGATGATCAGCCCATGTGGCCCTGCAGCAGGCTCCTCGCCTGTACCTACCTCAGAGACTTTGTAGTCGAAGGTCAGCTTCTTCCCTTTCACACCTTCATTGAGGGTAAGGATAAAGCCGATGTAGTCAGCATATGCCTGCCAAACAGGGAGGGAAGGGAAGGAAGACTGTCAGATCTCGGCTACCCCAGCTGCCCCAGCTCCCACTCCCAACCCAGACAGCACCAAAAGCACCAAATACACAAATCTGCCCCACCCATAAAGCCATGCAGTGATCACAACCACACTCAACCCCTAGCCAAGGTCTACTGTGTGCTTACCAGTGCTTTAGACAGTCCTACAGGAAGACATAATTGTCACCATCTTACTAACATAGAAACCAAGACTTCAAGGGAAAAAGTAATTTGCCCATGGTTTTCCAGGACCAAGACTTCACTGAACACAGAGCTAGGACCCTGCCAGCCTAACTCTACAGCTGAGTAACCATTAAATGTCTGACTACTACCCTGTCTGTACCAGCAGGAGTTCAAGGAATGACCCAACATTCCCTTCCCCAGGTCATCTTCCAGCATCTCCCCAGGGTGGCAGCTACAGTACAGAATCTCTGCCTCCAGCAGGTGCTGTTTCCTGACTACAGACAGGTCTGCTAGCATACCAGCCCCACTTCCAACTGGACTTCCTTCCTGGCGGGTTGCAGGGTTACCCTAGGGAGAAAAACACAGAGACGCAGGCCCCTGGGGAAAGCAGTTTCTGAGAGCAAGTGTGCTTCCATTCCATCTTCTTTCTTCATTTCCCCCCTTAACTTTTTTCTTCCTCATCCATGATAAGCCATGAGAACAAACATTTGGCATCTAGAGTGGGTGAGTTTACACTAGAGTTCCCCATCAGCCTGCAAGATGGCCTCCAGTAGGCCAGGGGAATCAAGCATAAAACTTTGCCCACGCAGGAAGACAGGACCAAGCCCTTGTCCTGACCAGAGCCAGTGTTTGCCATGGAATGCAAAAGGTGGTGTTATACAAGGATTCAGACAAACACATTAGTTCCAGATAAGAACAGTCTCTCTGCTGGGAGGCAATGGATAGCGTCTAGTGATACTTAGTGGGCAGAGCCAGGGTTAGAGCCTACCATTCAAGGACTGCCTCCTACAAGACTGAGAAACGCAGAGATAGAGCAACTGAGATGATGAAAGGCTCCATCCATGGCTTCTGAGCAGCTCAAGGAATAAGGTGCTTATCCTGGTGAAAACTCAGAAAAGGACATGATATCCATCTGCAAATGCCAGAGGGCAGGCTTATGAAAGAAGGGAGGGACAGGTTCCTGTGACCCTTCTCACCCAATGGAGTAAAAGCATATGGCTGCTCAGTTTAAGTGTGGCAGACTTGGCATGGACAATCTGTCACACAAGCAAGGGCCCTTGTGCCTGTTTTCTGTGCAAATGACACTCTCCATGGCAGATGCAAAGCTGGCATTAGTGCCTGACTGGAGCTGGGCCCAAGGCCCTCTCTAAGAATTCCAAGTGGTCTTTCCTTTCTTCAGTTCTGGGCTGGAAGCCTAAGAGGCACAACTAGCTTTCTTCTGCCCACCATCTGGGCTGAGAAGCAGAAAAAGCCAGCCTACTGCCAGGGCCCTGGATCTCAATTCCCGCTATTTTTAGGGCAGTCATGTTCCTGGCCCAGGTATCCACAAGCTAGTCTCTTCTCCCCGTTGCTCTAGCTCCTACGTGTGTAGGCTCTTGCAAGCAAGAGTTAGGAGATTCATGCTCATCCAGTATAATACTAAAGGAGAAATGAATGATTTAACCCGAGTGGGACGCTCCAGACTTACCAGGGCCCCAGCCAGACCGTCCTGATAAAGCAACCCTGTGCACTGACTGGGAGGGAGGGAGGGAGGGAGGGAGGGAGACAGCTACCTTCTCAGCTCCTTTCCTTAGTACCGACAGCTCAGGTAAGGAAAGGCGAGGGGCATATAACCATGACCTGCCTAGAAAGCTACCGAAAAGCCTCAAGTTCTCACCCCTGCTCCAACCCTCTAATGTGGGTACCACTCGTACCTGAGAGCGCTTCCATTTGCCCATATCTGGAACTGTATGGATCTCCTTTTTTGGAATGATAAAGTTCTGAGTAGCTGGAGGGGTCTCCTCTGAAGAATCTTGACAAAGAAAATGAAAGGGCACACAGGTAAATAATTCCTCCCCTCGGACCCATCCTCCCTTCTTGAGATTTTGGCCAGGCTGGTCTACAGAGCGAGTGCCAGGATAGGCTCCAAAGCTACACAGAGAAACGGTGTCTCAAAAAAAATAAAATAAAATAAAAATAAAAAAAATAAAACAAAACAATTGTGACTGGGTAGTTCTTTTTAAATTTTTTTTTTTATTATTTTTTACATTCCAATCCCAGTTCTCCCTCCCTCCTCTCCTCCTGCTCTCCCCTCCTTCCCCCCATCTGCTCCTCAGAGAGGGTAAAGCCTCTCCTAGGATGTCAACTAAGTCTGTCCCATCACCTTGTTGAGGCAGCACCAAGGCACCCCCCCCAACACATGTCTAGGCCGAGCAAGGTATCTCTCCATAGAGAATGGGCTCCACAACGTCAGTTTATGCATTATAGTTAGATCTTGGTCACACACTGCCAGTGGCTTCATATACTGTCCAAGCCACACCACTGTCACCTGTATTCAGGGGTCCCTCAACTGAAGAATGGATAAAGAAAATGTGGTACATTTACACAGTGGAGTACTACTCAGTGGTAAGAAACAATGACATCCTAAAATTTGCATGAACAGAACTAGGAAAAAACCTTCCTGAGATAACCCAAAACCAGAAAGACAAATATAGTATATATTCACTCATAAGTGGATACCAGACATAAAACAAACTATAATCAGCCTACAATCCACAAACCCAGAGAAGCTGCAGATTCGGGGATCTATAACTAACCACGGGGTCAACCTCCTGGAGTGGGAGAGGAGTGATAATATGAACAAAGGTGTCAAGACCATGATGGGGAAACCCACAGAACCAGCTGACCTGAGCTGTGAGAGATCACTGATTCCCCACTATCAACGGGGGAACTGGCATAGGACTGGACTATTAATTTTTAAAAGATATTATATTAATTATATTAATTTATATTTATTTTAACTATGTTTAGGTGTATGGGGATGTCTGTGCATGCTTCTGTATATGGATATATGTACATGTGTTTAGGTGTCTTCAAGAGGTCAAAGGCAGTGGATCCTCTGGAGCTAGAGTTACAAATGGTAGTGAGCCATCCAACCTGAGTACAAGAAACCAAACTCAGATCCTCTGCAAAAATAGTATGCACCCTTACCTGCTAACCCATCTCTCCAGCCCTTTTTCTGTGTTTTTTTATTTAGCTGTTGTTGTCATCCATGTCCCTCTGCCTACCCCCTTCTTGATCAGCACCCACCCCCACCCACACACAAACACAGGATTTCTCTGTGTAGCCCTGGCTGTCCTGGAACTCTGCTCTGTAGACCAGGTTGGCCTTGAACTCATAGAGATCTGCCTGCCTCTGCTTCCTGAGTGCTGGAATTAAAGCTGTGCCCAACCAGGCCCAGCTTGTTTTTGTGTTTTCTTTTGTTATTATTCAAGATTTGTTTTTATTTTATGAGTATGAGTTTTTTTGCCAAAATGTACACAGGTGGAACTGGAGTTAAGACTGCTATGAGCTACCATGTGGATGCTAGGAACTAAGAACCCAGGTCCTCTGAAGAGCAGTAGGTCTCTTAACCACTGAGCAATCTCTGTGGATTTTGTTTGTTTCTTTTTGTTTTTAGAGACAGGATTTCTCTGTGGCTTTGGAGCCTATCCTGGAACTCACTCTGCAGACCAGGCTGGCCTCAAACTCACAGAGATTCTCCTGCCTCTGCCTCCCGAGTGCTGGGATTAAAGGCGTGCACCGGCGGCACCACCACCACCAGGCTTATTTTTTTTTAAGACAAGGTTCCAAACTGTCACTCAGGCTGACCTGGAATTCTTTGTGTAGCCCAAGCTGACCTGGAACTCACTGTGTAGCCCAGGCTGGCCTAGAACTCATGGTGATCCTCTTGTTTCACCTTCCTGATTGCTAGGACTACAGGCATGAGCTACCACATGGCTTTTTCTTATTCTTCATAACTTTAAACATATCACAGGCATAGGAAAGCAATCTACATATTAACAAGTAAAAAACAGTCAATTTTTAGTATAATCCTACTCCTGTAAAAACAACTCACACTACTAATCTACAGGGTTTAACAGCAAAGCTCCTAAAGGTCACCTCCAAGGTGACCTTATAAGGGCCTTCTGCTTTGAAAATTATGTTTTTTTGTTTTTGTTTTTGTTTTTGTTTTTGTTTTGACTTTTCAAGACAGGGTTTCTCTGTGTAGCTCTGTAGACCAGGCTGGCCTCGAACTCATAGATCAACCTGCCTCTGCCTCCCAAGTGCTAGGATTAAAGGGGTTCACCACTGCCTGACTCCCAAAGTTATTTTGAAATAAGTTTACAGACTAATATACAGACATTCGTAGGCTTTTGAGTGCCTGCTTAGTGAAGGCATTTATATACTGCAGAAAAGATTTTGCTGGGTTAGTTAGGAGTACACTTCTGTAAACATGAGAAGCTGAATTCCAAACACACCTGTCACGGGGTTCAGAGAGAGAGACTTAAAGCCTGAGTCTGCAATTTGAGATGTGGTGGTTCAGTAAGTTGCATTTGAAAATGCAACTCTCAGGAAGGTGAAAGATGATGAGGCTCCACATGACACAAACCTGCCCTGATGCCTTCTCTAAAACCTAGCCATCACTGTATGCAGAAAAATCCAGAGGCCTCTAGAGTTCTGTAGATTTGGCACATGCAAGGAACAGAGCCTGCCTAGAGAAGTCCTGAGAAAACTTAAGTGCTAGGGGATTTGGAGACCAAAGTGGAGGGTTAAAAAATGAGATAAGCGCAAGATAAGGTTCTCAGACTTAGCAGAACTCAAAAGTAAAGCAGAGGGTGAGGGAAGGGGAAAGGCCATGCAGGGAGTCAAAGCTTCCCCCTCCCTCCCACTCCTCCCAGCTCACACAGACAGTTTCCAGAGCCCCACCCCAGGCACTTCCTAATAGTGGACTGCTAATCCAAGTAAGATGAGAAAGGAAAAGCTGTGAAGCTAGTCTCGTGAGCCAACCACTGTTCATGGGGACACATTTTATGGGAAAATGTCTTCCTCATTCCAAATAACCAACCTGCAGATGATCTTTAGGATCTAGCCCTCTCGTAAGAGACCTATTCTCTGCAACAAGCTGCCCTCCAGACATTATTTCACAAAGAAGGCCTCCTGGCCTGGCTACACCCCAAGGGCAGAGGCCACCTTATATGAAGCAAAACAGTAAGTCCCTGAAGAAACAGAGTTAACAGAATATACAATCCCAGATCAAAACCAAACAAGCAAACAAAAACTAGTAAGACTTCAGAGACAAGACTATAAGAGAGAGCACACCCACAGCTTCTCCAGTCCCAGGCTGCCTCTAGCAAGGGACTCAGAAACACTGGATCCCCTGCATTGACAGTTAAGATAAAAACATGAAGAGTTTTACAGATGTTTCTTGAAAAACACCCAAAAGTAGCCCGGGTGCAGTAGCACATCACCCAGCATTCAGTGGGTGGGTGAAGGAGGACCCCCCCCCCAATTCTAGTCAGCCATGGCCACACAGCGGAAACCCTGTCTCAAAAACAGCTGAACATGGTGGCCCACACCTGCAACCCCAGCTCTTAAAGAGGACTAGAAGATGATTTCCAGGGTAGTCAGGGCCAGTGACCGTGTATCAAAAGTACATGTTCTACGTAGGAGTGAAGGCCTTTAAACCCAGCACTCAGGAGGAAGAGGCAGATGGATCTCGGTTCCAGTCTGCTTGGTCTACAAAGTGAGTTCTAATCCTAGGAAAGTTCTGTGTATGTGGCATGTGCAGAGGAACAGAATCTGCCTGGAGAAGTCATGAGGAAATTAAAAGTGTCAGGAATTTAGAGATGCACAGGGTACCCTGTCTCAAAACAAAAGAAAAGAAAAGAGACAAAAATACCCACAACCTGCCCCTGGACAGTGTGCTGGATTATCACCTCTCATTTGGATGTGACATGTTTATATCCACCATGTACCTGTCACACCCCACACTCTGCTCACTTCTGACTGCCCATATACCAGAACTCCAAGAGGAAAGTTGGATAACCTCATTTTAAAATTATATTTCTAGAGAGAGAGAGAGAGAGAGAGAGAATGCACATGTGTGTATAAAGCCACAGAGTTCATGTAAATGTCAGAGGACAACAAGCAAGAGTCAGTTCTACCCTCCCACCTTGTGGGCTCCAGGGATGGAACTCAGGTGGCCAGGCTTGGCAGCAAACACCTTTACTTGCTGAGCCATAGTGTCGTCATTTTCAGTCTACTAAAGGACACAGAAGTTGTGACTTGCCATATTAGCCTGTGTAATTCAAAACTTTCCATAACTTTACAGAATTTCTTACCAGTTAATCTAAAAACTCCTATTTGGCCCCCAGGTGCTACTCTCATTGCTGCCCATACTTCGGCCCTTCACACGTACTCAAATCTGCTTTATTACTAAAACATAAGTTAAAGCTGACCAAATTAATTTTAAAAAATAAATAACTCTTCTGGGAGTTATGGTGGCACACACCTTTAATCCCAACACTCAGAGGCAGAAGCAGGCAGATCTCTGTAAATTCAAGGCCAGCCTGGTCTACCTAGTGAGTTCCAAGGTAGCCAAGGTTATACATATAATGAGACCCTGCCTTCAAATACATAAATACTATTTTCCAGGGACCCGAGTTTCCAGGATGACCTCCCTGAGGTCCTGTCTGCCCCAGTGCACAGGTTCTGGTCCCCATGTCTCTCCCCTACTCATCTTCAGGGACACTTGTAGTTCTTGATGTCAGCACCAGAACCGATTAGGATACATTCACAGAGGTTTGGGAATAATGTAAAATAAATGTCTGGTTTCGAATTCCACTGTGCTCATCTATTTTAGGGGGGGACACAGAAGTGGCACCTTTTTTGATTTTCAAAATGTCTCCCTATTGAGACCTTGTTTGGGACCACAAACTATGAAGCGCGGCAGAAGGATGACCAAACGCTGTGTTAAGCCAAACTATCCATTCTCTGTAAGAATTTTCCTGACCTTCTTAACTCCATGGAGTCAACAAACTGCTATCTTCTCCAGGAAAGGGGGTCTCTACTGGAAGAACCGGCCTGTACCTCTGCCCTAGTTACTCGAGACGAACTGCAATGAGGCCACAGTGTAAATAAAAGTTAACAGACGGTGATGCCACCAACCCTCTCATCTTGCACAGACAGCCTTTTTAAATTAGTGGTTTAGACACCACGGGTAGTTTCTCTCAACTCTGCAGATACTGAAACAGGAGGGAGGGGAGGGGAGGTGAGGTGATGCCGGGTGGGCAGGGCATGCATGGAGGAAGCTGGCCTGGGAGCGAGCGAGGCGCAGGCCCACTCGAGCAAAGTCTCGTTAAAAAAGGCAGCCTCCTAGATCCTTCCCGCCCCCGACCCCAGGCAACTCTGGCACCAGGTCAAGAGCTTTACCTAAGCACGCTCTGCCCTTCCCCACCGCTCTGCCTGCCCGGCCCTAGTCAGCCCCGGGCTCCCCAAGTCGGGTCGCCCTCCCCGCCATCCGCTTGCAGCTTGGGTTCCGGGCCTTCAACTCCTCGGAGGCCGACAGCGTCGCCTCCGACGCCTCTCCGTGTCGCCACACTCCTGAGACCCCCCCGAGCCACACCCCTTTCCTACCGCACGCCGGGGCCTCCAACCGCCCTACCTGGCGGCGGCTGCCGCTCGCCCTCAGCCATCTTCTCCGTTAGGAGCCGGCGCGGATGCTCGCAGTTCCCTCTCCCCGTTTACCCCGCACCTTTCCCCGGCTCCACTAAGCTTCCAGAAGAGAAATGAGCGCCGGCCGGCTACGACCGGAAGCCGAGAATTAGACCCAGTCTTGTGAGGGCGGCAGCCATGCCAGTGCGGGGCACTCAGGGAGCATGCCCACCAACTGCCGCCTCGCGGCCGCCGTGCGAACAGGCGCAGCAGCCATCTTGGTGCGGGGCGCCGGGAGCATGCGCGGTAACGGCTGCCGCCCGCAGCAGACGCGGCAGCCATGTTTGTGCGGGGCTTCCGGTTTCGGGGGCGGGCAATGGCAGCCATACTTTTGCGGGGCAAGGCCGCCTGTCATCTTTGTGAATGGCATAGAGCCTCGCCCCCCGTCAACATCGTTATGTTTTCTTGCAACTCCAAGAGGGACGTTCGAGGACGCCCGTCGAACTTGATGGATGCACGCAACCGCCTCGACAGCTCAGGTGGCGTGCGGAGACGGAGAGCGCGTGCGGGACAGCGGCTACCGTTACGAGCTGTGACGGAAGCCCAGCGCCCGGCTTCTAACGGCTGCACCGGAGGCCCATCGCCGCAGGCCCCGCCCCCGTGACCGCGTCCCGGTTTGTGCCTGTCCCGGCTCGCGGCTAGCGGCCACGGGACTGAGACCCACCGAGGCTCCGCCCCGTGAGTCCTGCTCCACCGGCCGACCGCCCGGCCCGGTGGGCGCGGGGCCGCCTCTCCTGGCTGGCGGCAGTGACTCGGCGACCTTGAACCTAGAGCCCGAGAGGAGAACCCACTGACCCCCACAGCAGCGCAGACTTTGCCCAGCACGAGAGGCGGAGCGGACCGAGTGGCCGCAGACAGACTGGGACGATGTTAGCCTTTGCTGCCAGGACCGTGGTGAGTACGCACGGCAGGGTTGTGGACCCGGTAAGGCGGGCGGGCCGCAGGCTGCAGGGAAATGATGGCCCAGGACCCCCACACGGACTGATAGGGTACCATCTGCAAAGTGGGTAGAGTAGACCGACCAGGTAGGTTGAGGGGCGGGATCGAACTGTCAACGACCCAGGAAAAGACTGGGAAATCTAGGTTCAAGTCTTTTGCACCTTTACACACTGCTTCTCCTTCATGCTCAGTTATTCTGACTCAAGACACCAGTCGGGAGCTCCTGGCTGGAGCTCAGCCTCAGGCCCCGTTGCCCTTGCCCTACCAGAGCCCCTTCTCCCCAAACCTACTCAGTTGGTCATTCTTGAGTTCATCAGGTGCCCACCCTCAAGAGAATGTCAGGTGGAGACTTGTACTGAAAGTCCCCAGAACAGGCAGGACATGGCAGGCAGCCCCTTTCCATCCCTACCCAATGCTGCTATCCTGATGTGAGCTCCTTTCCTCTGGTGCCATCTGTACAGCTGTGAGTTGTGTCTCCATCTCAGACACCAACAGACTGCTTCTCCATCATCACATGGGATCACCATGCTGGCACAGTCACTTTGATGCTAGAGAAACTGAAGCAAGGAGACAATCAAATCCCATGGCTCTGCTAATCAATTTAGCCCAACCCTCAAACTAGGGACCTAGTCCCAAAAGTACTCCTGCCCCCCAACACAAACACTTGATCCTAACCTAAGTGATCCAAAGCTCAGAAAAATCAGAACCAGATTTTGGTAGAGAAGTGGCCACCAAAAACCCCTGGCTCTAGAAGTGAAACAAATGGGCAAGGTTTGTAGAAAGCATTGTCCACTAGTGGCCCCGTCCTGCCATCTCCTGCCTTGCTCAGTCCCAAACAGGACCGATTTCAGGGCCATGGGTTAGCAGCCAGACTGTTTCCACCCTCCAGCCAAGTTTTCCCACATCAAAAAGATCGAGGAAGATTTTGACAGGTGGATTTTTTAATACCTCTTGGCTTGCCTTCCTGGCACTGGGCCATCCAAAGAAGAAAGGAGAAAGTCCCAGGTTTCCTCCTCCGGTAGTGCGTATGCCAGCCCACTCACCTGCCCCGCTCCTCTTCTTCTGGAAGCTAGGAAGAGGTGGCGGAGTAGCTGCTGCAATCCTGTGGCCACCAGGGCTACAACCTTAAATGTCACATCAGTGGCTGCTGCCTTACTGCTCTCTCAGCCCTGAATTGTGGATCTTGTCTTTTCTTTCCAGCCCAGGCAGGTGGCTGCCTCTTGCTAGTTTCTGCTCGTCCAATTGGTAGCACAGTTAGGTTTAGAGATCCAGCCAAGGCAGACAGACAGGGCTCACATCCTCAGTCCTGCCATGGAGGACGGGCAGCAGAGAGAGAAGGTATGGAATGGAACTTCTTCCGCTTGCCTGCCACTGTGCCAGCAGCCTGGGACCTCCTGCCTTGCTTTCTGCCACTTCTGAGTCTCCGGGACTCCCCACCTCTCTCTCTCTCTGCTACTTCTCACCCTCCATGCCAGGCTACTCAGCTCTCTTAGTGCAGCACTGCCCAGCACCCCTTACCATCACCCCACGGTGAAGAGAAAGCCCAGAGGCTGAAGCTTCACCCAGAGGTGCTGTCACTGTCTGGTTCTCCCATTTCCAGTTCCTCCTATTTCTCAAACTGGAAGGGGCGGGGGGGGGGGGGGGGAGAAAGAAGTTGGGGACCTCAGCTTAGAGAGCCAGCTGCCACCTCTCTGCTGGCTGACTTACCTGCCAGGACAAGAAAGATGATGGGCCTTGTCCATCCTGACAAGTGCTAGGCCCCCTTATCTCTGCCACCCCAACAGTGTCATTCAGTCATTCATCCCCACCCCCACCCTTTCCTAGCCTCCCTGCACTTCTAGGCTTCTGAGAGGTGGACTCCTGTCTCTCGAGGGCTGGGCTCCAGGACAGGCACCACCCATTAAGCTGTCTTTGCCCCCAGGGATGGCATATAAGCGCCTAAGACTACAGTTGGAAGAGAGCTGTACTTCAGACTGAGAGAATGAATAGACTGTTCTGCTTCCCTCAGGTAAAGCCCCTGGGCCTCCTCAAGCCCTCCTCCCTGATGAAGGTTTCTGGTCGCTTCAAGGCCCACCAGGATGCACTGCCAAGGCTGCCCGTGCCCCCACTCCAGCAATCCCTGGATCATTACCTCAAGGCACTGCAGCCCATCGTGAGTGAGGAAGAGTGGGCCCACACCAAACAACTGGTAGATGAATTTCAGACCCCAGGGGGTGTAGGGGAACGCCTGCAGAAGGGACTGGAGCGCAGAGCCAAGAAAATGGAAAACTGGGTAAGTGAGATGGCAGCATCTTGACGATCCCCCAGGGCCCCTGGGTCCTCCAGAGCATCCCTCCGGTTGCTTGTTGCTGGCTGCATGCCCACAGTCTCCCCATACCAGTTGTTCTGGCATTTTCATTTGTTTGCTTGACAGGGTTACTCTTGGCAAGTGCAGGGTAGTAGGCAAGAAGGACCTGGTTATAGCCTCTTAGAACTGATACTCAGTCGTGGGGGTGGAGAGAGAAGGGTGAGAAACAGGCTTGTAAATCAGTAGGTGAAGTCATGTTAAACAGAGAAATTACATGGAGTTTTTTTAAGTGTCATTCTGGCTGGATTGTGGCTCTGGTAGAACACTTACCTAGCATGTATGAGACCCTGGGTTCCACTTGCAGGGCTGAGGGGGGAAAGAGGCAGAGAGATGGATGACACTGTCAGAGGGAGGGCATGAGGAGGTGGTGGATTTGAGGACAAAGGTAGCAACAGTATGGCCTATTTTGGGCCAGAGCCTGGGCCAGAATGTGTTCAGAGCAGGATAAGCAGTCAAGGGGAAGGAATATAGACTTGAGTTTGGTGGGATAGTCTGAGGCAGGGAATTTGTGTCAGCCTGAGGTTGCTGTATATGATCCTAGCTCTGTGTCTAAAAGATTGGTTCAATTTGCAAAAAATATCTAGACTGGTACTTGGTACATATTATTGTATTCATGTTATACATAAAGATTTAAAAAAATAGCCCTAGCTAGCCGGGCGTTGGTGGCGCACGCCTTTAATCCCAGCACTCGGGAGGCAGAGGCAGGTGGATCTCTGTGAGTTCAAGGCCAGCCTGGTCTCCAGAGCGACTGCCAGGATAGGCTCCAAAGCTATACAGAGAAACCCTGTCTCAAAAAACAAAAACAAAAACAAAAAAAATAGCCCTAGCTAGCGGGGCGTTGGTGGCGCACGCCTTTAATTCCAGCACTCGGGAGGCAGAGGCAGGTGGATCTCTGTGAGTTCAAGGCCAGAGAAACCCTGTCTCAAAAAACAAAAACAAAAAAAAATGGCCCTAGCTAGCCGGGCGTTGGTGGCGCACGCCTTTAATCCCAGCACTCGGGAGGCAGAGGCAGGTGGATCTCTGTGAGTTCAAGGCCAGCCTGGTCTCCAGAGCGACTGCCAGGATAGGCTCCAAAGCTATACAGAGAAACCCTGTCTCAAAAAACAAAAAAAAAAAGCAAAAAAAAATAGCCCTAGCTACTAGGAAGAAAGCCTTCTCCCCTTGTCTTATAAACTGTAGCCATGGATTCCTGAAATCCCTGCGGTGTGAAGGCTCCTGGATGAGAGGGAGCCCTTATATATCTCCTTCCTACAAATGAGAAAACTGTGACCTAGAGAAGTAGGCCAGAGTCCAGATCCTGTAGTAGCTCTCAGAAAGGAAAGACCCTGAGATGCACAGGATGCCTGGATGCCTCAAGGGGACCAGTCCTTGGCTATGAATCAGCAGATGGCAATTACATGTTACCCAGCCTGTGGCAAGTCACCTTCCCTTCCCTCTTGCCAAGGGCCCAGGGCGAGTGGCCTGATGCCACAGGCTAGCCGCTCCACAAAGACAGTCTGTGTGCTATGTAGACACATCTTGCTGCTGTTTGGGAAGGGCATGGAACACACTGAGAGGCCTAAGTCTCAAAGAGGTTTAGGAACCTACAAGAGATAGGTGTGACATGGTGGTATATATATATAGCACATGGGAAACAGAGGTGCAGATCCCTGTGAGTTCAAGGTCAGCCTAATCTGCACAGCTCTAGGCAAGCCAAGGGTACATGGTGAAACCCCTGTCTCAAAAAAAATTAAGAAATGAAGTGGGGATAGGTGGACAAACACCTACTCTAGCTTACTGTAAGTCATAATCAGCACAGAAGGCTGAAGGGTATCGCTTACACCATGCCTACGGCTGATCCCCTAAGAGACCATGTCCATGGGCAGAAAAAGGACCCCTCCACATGTTGTCACTGCTAAATAACTTACCCTCACAGTGAGTTCCCACTTAGAATTGCCCTGACAATTGCCAGTGCCCATCTCCTAGTCTAAGGCCACTGAAAAGGACCAGTTCCTGTGGGTGGTCCTGATGAAGGTTTCTGGCTTCTCAGACAATTACCAACTAAAGGTGGTTGACACCCACTTGCTGGGCTTTGTTTTATCATCATTAGTATATGTCATTCCTTCTGCTTTATTCTACATGTCTAGGGATGCATTTTTATTTACTAGTGTATTATAATCATTAACAGGAAATTTGTAAGATAAAGGAAGGGTATATTTCAGTGACCAAACGTGCTTATTAGCATGTATGTGATGTCCTGGGTTCAAGCCTCACCAGCATGCATACACACTGAAAGAGAAAAGCTGCTCACTTGTTTATACCCTTGCCAGGTTTGCTTCCAGTCTTTTCTCCCAGGTCGTTCTGTTAGGCAGTGCTGTTTGCTCAGGCTCAGGGGAAGATGATGGGTAGAAGGAGGTAGGGAAGGGTACTGTGGACCTCAGCATTTGCTGGGAGACTGTACTGCAAAGAGGTCAAAGGACACCAGGGCCAGCTAGGTCCCTAGTCCTGGGGAAGAAGGGGCATCAGGTACCTGTGTTCTACTACTGATTAGCTCTGGTCCTCATCCAGCTGTCCGACTGGTGGCTCAAGACAGCCTATCTCCAGTACCGCCAGCCTGTGGTCATTCACTCTAGCCCAGGAGTGATGCTGCCCAAGCAGAACTTCGTGGATCAACAGGGGCAGCTCCGGTGAGTGTCTGAGACTGGTACAAGGACAAGTACAAGGCTGAGCAGTGCCAATGGACAGGGCTCTGTGGGTTTCCAGAACCCTCAAGGCTACTTCCTAGAAACTGGAAGGCCTTGACGCTGTGCTTTTACCCAGCCCATGGCCTCTTACAGATGAGGAAACTGAAGCTCAGAACAATGAGGGGACCTTCTCCCATATTACAACTCAAAGGCCAGGCTTCTACTGCCAAGGCTTTGGAACCATTCACCTGCCAACCTTGCCCTGGGTCCCTCCCACTCTCCTCAGCTGGCCACACAGTGACCTTTATACACAGTCCCCTTTTCCACATTCAGCCATGTCACCTGCCCTGGCCCCTGTTCCAGTCCTACCAGAGATAAAAATACTAGCAGCAGGGATATCCAGGAGCCTGCCACTCACTCATTACTGCCACCAGCTTCTCTTAAAGAGACAGGGACAAGAATACAGAGAAGCCAGGAGGGAGAGGAAGAAAGAAGTGTGGCTCAGTAGTTGAGTGATTGCCTAGCGTGCATCAGATCCTAGGTTCCATCTTTGGCAATGTGCATACACAAATGATAAAGGGACCGGTGCCTCCTGGCTATGGATGGGACTCACCCTGGGAACTCCAGCCAGCCCATACTGGGACCAGAGATGGCCTCAGGCACTGGGGGATAGTTGGTATGAGCCAGGAAACCCCTCCTCCTACACCCAGATAATCCAAGGAGGAAGAACAGGTTGAAAGCAGTGTACTGGGAATATAGACTCAGAAACAGAAAAGAGCTTAGCAGCAGGGATACTTAGACCCTGGAGAGGACCCTTATCTGTCTCACTAGGGTAACAAATCTCCACATAATGAATACTTCAGGCCCTTGGTGGTGGTGGTGGCCCTTCAGTGACCAGTCACCACTGACTTCTTATCTAGCCATAGAGTGCCACTATTGAGTAGCTCCCAGGTCCTTCCAGGTCATCTCCCACCAGCATTTCTGAGGCAAGTGCAGCCCTCCCACTGGAGATGATAAAAAGCTCAGAAAGGCCTCCACATCTGTGGATCCACCTTGTAGTCCACAGCCCTCAGTACACTGGGGGGGGGGTAGCAATTCCATAGGTCCTACCCTTGACTGATCCTCCCCTACTCAGCACGCATCCCTGTGCCAGGGTCCCCCATCGGATGGCCACACTGTTTCACATCTCTACTTCATCCTCTAGGTTCGCTGCCAAACTCATCGAGGGTGTGTTGGATTTCAAGTCCATGATTGACAAGTGAGCAGCCCCACTCCTACCCTTGCCCACACCTGCCTAATACCATAGCTGCCCCTGGCTCTAGCCCTGCACTTCAGTGTGTCAGCCTAAGCACTGAGCAGGCCCATGTCATTTTCATTTCCTATTGGACCAGCTTTGGAAAGGGTTGAGGACAGTGATCAGTGAGAGTGGGGATACCTAAGTCTTCCACTACAGCTCTTGGGACTTCTCCTGGTGACCTTGTCATCCCAGCCAAAATGGATCACAGTGAAGCTCAGAAACAGAAAGGGAGGGAGTTTGTGGTGACTCATAAACAGGGCCCAATCCTTAGAAAGTATAGGCCTCAAGACCCCATTATACCCCAGTGGCTCCTGTTCATGCTAAAGAGAAGGTTCCTCACCCAGTTCCAAGTAGTCCTAGCAAGTGTCTGTCTGCCCCGGCCTTTTCCCCATTGACTTGCCCAGCAGCCCCTCCTTGTGTCCTCCCACAGCGAGAGCCTGCCAGTCGAGTTCCTGGGGGGAAAGCCACTGTGCATGAATCAGTACTATCAGATCCTGTCCTCTTGCCGTGTGCCGGGTCCCAAGCAGGACTCTGTGGTGAATTTCTTAAAGACAAAGAAGCCACCCATGCACATAACTGTGGTGCACAACTACCAGGTGGGCACCACTGCCCCCTCTGAGGGGCCCCAGCTCTTTCCAGCCCAACTCCAGCTCCTCTGCTGGCCCTAAGCTGCGCTGGCTGTGACCTCCACAGCCAAGGCCAGGAGAGGCATTCTCTGCCTGAGATTACCCAAGCCCCCTTCTCTTCCATGTCTGTGCCTCCTAGTTCTTCGAGCTGGATGTGTACCACAGTGATGGGACACCATTCACCTCGGATCAGATATTTGTGCAGCTGGAGAAAATTTGGAACTCATCACTGCAAACCAACAAAGAGCCCATTGGCATCCTTACCTCCAACCACCGCAACACCTGGGCCAAGGCCTACAATACCCTCATCAAAGGTACCTCCAGGGCAAGGGCTTCCTTACAGCCACGGTTTCATTGACCCTCTCAGTTTGGAACAGGTGTTACCGGCCCATTTTATAGATGAGAAAATCAAGGCTTGGATTGGTGAGACTAGTTTCTTCCTGTGAAGTAGCAAGTTGGATTTAGACAAGTGTTCTGGCTAAGGTGCCCTTCTCCAGACTGTCTCTGCTCCCAGAATCACACCCATCAAATCCCATGCTAGCCATGGGCACTGTCATAGATTGCTCCTATTAGATCCCTGACTGCCACACCAGCTCTCCATGTGACCCTGGGCTTCTGCTTTTCTGTGTCTGTGGTGTGCCAGGTGTTGGGCCCTGCCCTTTGATGTATGAGGGGAGGGGTACCTGCAGGACCTTGTTGAGGGCAAAGCTCTGAACATACATTCTGAACTCCAGGAATGTCCTAGTGGCCCCAAAAGTAGGGAACTCCCCATCCCCAGAGGAGTACCAAGCAAGAAGAGCCCAGGGCAGGAGACCACAGGCCCTGAGGCTCCCTATGTCTACCCCAACTCCTACAGACAAAGTAAACCGGGAGTCAGTGAACTCCATTCAGAAGAGCATCTTCACTGTGTGCCTGGACAAACCAGTGCCCAGAGTCTCCGACGACGTCTACCGCAACCATGTAGCAGGCCAGATGCTGCATGGTGGTGGCAGCAAGCTCAACAGTGGCAACCGCTGGTTCGACAAGACACTGCAGGTGAGGACCTGGCAGGGCCAAAATCCCAAAGCTTGGTTCCCTAAGGCTCTAGACTTTCTGTCCCCTCCTTAAGCCCAGCATCCCCAGCCTCCTGCTTGTAAAGGAGGCTGGACGCTGCTGTAATTACCAGGCAACCAGCTTGTCATTACCAGGCCTGCATGCCACTGACAACCCCAGCATAACCCTTCAGCATATCTGGGTCAGTCAGAGTGGTGCAGTCTGGGTATAACGTCCTCTGTGCTCATACCACAGGTACAGTAGAAGTGCTGGGGCTGCAAGAGGAAACTGAGGCAAGCAAGGTTAACCTGCAAAGAATAGAGCCAGATTTGGAATTAGTTTAACTTTGGGTTATATTCTCAGTAGTTTTTTGTATATTAGCATAATTTCTATAAGTGTTACTAATAAGCTCGATACCTTAAACTTGTTGAAAGTTGTGTTTTTTGTTTTTTGAGACAGGGTTTCTCTATATGGCCCTGGCTGTCCTGGAACTTGGTCTATAGACCAGGCTGGCCTCAAACTCAGAGAACTGCTTGCCTCTGCTTCCCAAGTGCTGGGATTTAAAGGCTTATGTCACCATCACCCAGCTTGAAACCAGTATTTTGAAATAACACCTAGGGTTTCAGATTTTACCTGTATATTATAATGCTTCACTGATCCACAAGATCAGTACACACTCTGATCCTGTGTGTACCAGGCATTGCTGAATGTGCTGCACCTTAATGACCTGACTGAGTCCCTTGTGGGAAGCTGAAATTGGTACACAGAGTAGACCCAGAGTCTCCTGACTAGAAGAACGCAGCTGAGCAGTTGGAGGGAATGGAGTCCCATGTAGGTGCTGTTGTGCTGGCAGTCAGGGAAGGTCTGCTGTGCTGACAGCCAAGCTCCAAAAAGAGTAACCTTGAATAGAACCCAGATACATCTCCATCTGACTCCTTCGTTTTGTGCATCTAGTAAATTAGGGTCTATGTCAATTAAAATTTGCTCACTGTCTAAAAAAAAAGAAGTGCTGGGGCTGGTGTGCTTCTAAGGACCTACTTTCAATTACGCTGAGCATATCAGCATAGGGGCTGGAGATGGCTTCAGGGAACCTTCCTAGAGAGTGACTGGGTCCCTCCAGGCATCTAGGGCTGATGGAATGGGTCCTTTCTCATCCGTAGTTTATTGTGGCAGAAGATGGATCCTGTGGGCTGGTTTATGAGCATGCGGCTGCAGAAGGGCCCCCCATCGTTGCTCTTGTGGACCATGTCATGGAGTATACGTGAGTATGGTTACAGCTTCATCCCCCAGTTCCTGGTGGCAGGTGGCAGGTGGCATGCAGGTAAAGATAGATCACTCTCCTTTGCACCAAAGAGTCAGTCAGTCCATCTGTCTCTTTTAGTATTTTGTTTTATTTTTTAAGACAGGGTTTCTCGGTGTAGCTCTGGCTGCCCTGGAACTTTCTCTGTAGGCCAATCACTGCCTCCTGAGTGCTGGGATTAAAGGTGTTTGTCATCACCACCCAGTTTAGACAGTTTTTTAAAGGTTTGTTTATATATTTTATGTATATGGACACTTTGCATGTATTCCTGCACACCAGAAAAGGGCATTGTATCCCATCATAGATGGTTGTAAGACACCAGGTGATTGCTGGAAATTGAACTCAGGACTTCTAGAAGAGCAAAGCATGCCACAAGATGGTGACACACGCTTTTAATCTCAGCACCTGGGAGGCAGGGGCAGGTGGATCTCTGAGTCTACAGAGTGAGTTCCAAGATAGCCAGGACTATACAGATAAACCCTGTCTTGAAAGAAAAAAAGAAGAGAGAGAGAGAGAGAGAGAGAGAGAGAGAGAGAGAGAGAGATGGGGGAGGGAGAGAGAGAGAGAGGGAGGGAGGGAAGAAAAGAAAGACCGAGAAAAAAAGAGAAGAAGAAAGAAACAGGGTCTCACTATAGCCTGGCTGTCCTGGAACTCACTAAGTGATCCAGGCTGGCCTCAAACTCACAGAGATCTACCCACCTCCTAAGTGCTATGACACTAGGTATGCCACTACACCTGGCTTCCATCTGGTATCTAGAAAGCTGGGGTGAAATTAGTTTTCACAAGAGCTAACCCCTGATCTCTGAACCTCCCACCCCTAGCTTCAAGAACTTATCTCTCCCACCTCAGTCCCAGGGACACTTGGGTTTCAGTGACAGCAGCATGAGCCTGAAGCGCCCCCCCCCTCTCCTGCAGAAAAAAGCCTGAGCTTGTGCGGTCTCCTATGTTACCCATGCCCATGCCCAAGAAGCTGCGGTTCAACATAACACCTGAGATCAAGAATGACATTGAGAAAGCCAAACAGAACATCAGCATGTGAGTGCACGGCTAGGTCCGGTTAGGGGAGGGCCAGCCACAAGGCTGCCAGGTGCCTGCTTCTCACCCATGACTCCTGCACCTCCACCCCAGCATGATCCAGGACCTGGACATCACGATGCTGGTATTCCATCACTTTGGAAAGGACTTCCCCAAGTCAGAGAAGCTGAGCCCTGACGCCTTCATTCAGATAGCCCTGCAGTTGGCATACTACAGGTATGCTCTACCTGACCACCCGCCTCACAGAGCACAGGGAAGAGGGGTGCAGGCAGCCCTGTGTGGAGAGGAGACATACTGAGATCTGCCTCCCATGCAGGATCTATGGACAGGCATGTGCCACATATGAGAGCGCCTCTTTGCGTATGTTTCACCTGGGCCGCACTGACACCATCCGCTCATCCTCCATGGACTCACTAGCCTTTGTCAAAGGCATGGATGACTCCACTGTGCTGGTGAGAGATCTGGGACACGGGTGGGTAGGCTGTGCCGGGACACCTCGTTCCTTTCCTGTTCACAGTGTGCAAAGGACTTGCACCTCTATGGTATTTGAGTCCTATAGTGGGCAAAGGGAACTTAACAGAAGATGGAGCCATGAATATAGTTCTGAGCTTTCTGGCAGTGAAAGCAAAACCATGTGTCCATCCGTTCATAAGAGAAGCCAGCCAGCCATTTGTCCATGCACGTCAGCAGCGAATGCTGGGCTCTACAGAATGAAGAGATGGCGGCTCGGCACTTGCTGTGGTGCAGGGTGCAGAGCAAGCTGCTAACATGAGAGAGGAGGGACAGAACTTCAGCTTGCTCTGTTCCCACCCCACCCCTAGGAGCACCAGAAGGTGGAGCTGCTTCGGAAGGCTGTGCAGGCCCACCGAGCCTACACGGACCGAGTGAGTGAGCCCTGCTTTCCTTCCTTATTGTTCATTACCACCCCTGCCTGTCAGTCCACCTTCCTGTCCTTTCCTGGTAAGAGCTGCCTCTTCCCAGAGCTCTGGAGCCCCTGGGAATCTCTCCATTTTAAATTAATATCACCGGGCTGCAGAGATGGCTCAGAGATTAAGAGCACTGATTGCTCTTCCACAGGACCAGGGTTCAATTCCTAGCACCCGTATGTCAGCTTACAACACCCTCACATGGACATACATTCAAATAAAACATCAATGTACACAAAATAAAAATAAATTTAAAAATTAATTAATTAGTCACTTAATTAATATCACTGTTTGAAAGTTGGTGAAACCAGGGTCAACCTAGCCACTGCCCTGGACCCAGTTCCATGATATAATTATGTACATGCCCTCAGATCTCATGTTGTGCACTCTCCCTGATGGCCCAATAGATGGCATCTCTCCTGTTGTCCAGCAGCAGAGGCTGCAGCCTGGGAGTTGCTGGTTTGAGCATCAAGGCATACACAGACACTGCCTGTCATATGAAGGGCACACTGCCCCATGTTACCCAACATGCACAAACACTGCCCTGTTAAACACATACAGACACCACCTTTTACACAGCCTATATAGGCCCTGGCCTTGTTATTTGGCATACACAGACACTGCTCATCTTACATGTGGATACTATCTACCTCTCTTTGGACCACTCTTTACTGGAGCTCATGTTTTTGTTTTTTTTTTTGTTTTGTTTTGCTTTTTTGGTTTGGTTTGATGTTTGGTTTTTGAGACAGGGTTTCTCTTTATAGCCCTGGCTATCCTAGAACTTGCTCTGTAGACCAGGCTGGCCTTGAACTTACAAAGATCTGCCTGCCTTTGTCTTCCGACTAAAGGCATGTGCCACCAACACTTGGTGAAAGCTTATGTTTTTGGTGTTTTTTGTTTGTTTTTTTTTTAAGATTTATTTATTTGCCAGGCATTGGTGGTGCACACCTTTAATTCCAGCACTGGGGAGGCAGAGGCAGGCAGATCTCTGTAAGTTCAAGGCCAGCCTGGTCTAAAAAGCGAGTGCCAGGATAGGCTGCAAAGCTACACAGAGAAACCCTGTCTCAAAAAAAAAAAAAAAAAAGATTTATTTATTTTATGTGAATTGTTTTGTCTTTATGTATATCTGTGTGGCCCTGTAGCACCTGCCTCTTACAGTTCTCCCACCCATAGGCTATCCGAGGGGAATCCTTTGACCGGCACCTGCTGGGTCTGAAGCTGCAAGCCATTGAGGACCTAGTGAGCATGCCTGACATCTTCATGGATACCTCCTATGCCATCGCTATGCACTTCAACCTTTCTACCAGTCAGGTAGGCCACTGCCTCAGGTAGCCCAGGGTAGGGGTGAACAGAACCCACTAGCAGGGGCTGGAGAGATGGCTAAGAGCACTCGATGTTCTTCCAGATGACCCAGATTCAGTCCCAGTGCCCTCATCAGCTTGTTTACAACCACCTATAACTTCTGATGCCTTTTTCTAGCCTCTGTGGCCACACACACACACACACACACACACACACACACACACACACACACACGTGGTACACATACCTATACTCAGGCAGACATATAAAATATTAATAATCTTTAGAACCCATGGGCAGATGGATCTTAGGGATAATGTGGCCCACACAGGTCACCACAGCCACATTGCCAAAGCAACTGAGTTCCCAAGCAGGAGCTCAGGGTAAGGACACTGCTGTGACAAGGATGAGAGAGAGTCTGTTCCATTCTTTCATCTGTAAATGACCGCCTGATCAGTACCAACCAACAGTGTTCTGGTACTGGGACACAGATGGGGACAAGCCATAGTCCCAGGAAGCTCCCAGTGTCAGTGATGGCCCCAGGGCAGTGCTAGGAGCTAGAGAGTACAGAGGGAGCAGTGCTCCCTCTAGGAATGTGAAGGAAGGCTCACCTCATGGAGAGAAGGAAAAAGCAGGGGGGGGGGGTGGATGCAGAGAGACAGACTGGTACAACCAAGGGGCAGGAAGGCCACCGCAGACCTGGGTATGAAAGCTTTGAACCTGCTGTCCCCAGGTGCCTGCTAAGACAGACTGCGTCATGTTCTTTGGACCTGTGGTCCCGGATGGTTATGGCATCTGCTATAACCCCATGGAGGCCCATATCAACTTTTCCGTGTCTGCCTACAACAGCTGTGCTGAGACTAACGCTGCCCGCATGGCTCACTACTTGGAGAAAGCTCTGCTGGACATGCGCACCCTACTGCAGAACCACCCCAAGGCCAAGCTCTGAGCCCAGGCCAAGGCCTGTCAGTACAATCAAGCCTTTTTTGGGATGGATACCTGCCATGGCTCAGAGTTCCTTGGCTCCTGTGCCCTCCAATTGGTGGAGCCAGGGAAAGTCTCTAGCAGGGCCCCAAAGTTCAAGCCAAGTGCCTTTCAGGTCCTGTCCTCAGCACTTGCCATAGTTCAAGCACCAGGGTTGAGTTCAGAAGCTGAACAAGATGAAGGTCCAGGTCACCAACGTGTCACCCACCAACATGAGCCCCAGGGAAGACAGCCAGCCTACCCCCATCCCTTGTCACAGCTTGACCAGTCGCTGAATCTCATCTGTCTTCATCTGGAAATGCCCAAGGACCAGGAGGAGTCGGGATGATACAGCGCTGAGGGGCTCTCAGCCTCCCTGAGGCCTCGCCTCCATCACTCCATCTCTGAGGTGCCATCTCCCAGCTGCCATGCTCATTCTGGTGACTCTGCCCCAGCCTTCTTGCTTCCATTCAGCTTGATTCCAGAACTACATTCATGGTTGTGTAATATGAATATCCCAGATGATTCAATAAAGGGAAGAAGTGCTGGTGAAGACGAGTGTTAGCTGAGTGGCAAGTAGAGGACAGATGCCCGGCCTTGCCTTCTAATAGCTATCTCTGGTTCTGAGAGCTGGTGTCCCAGTAGTCAAGTTTGCTCCCAGGGAAACCAAGAGATGTCCTCAGGCTGGGCTCAGAGAGCTGAGGACCAGCCCCAACCTTGGTGCTGAGTCAGAGATAGTGCCAGGCCCTAGTGGTCTATTTCTACAGCACCCTCCTGCTGTCCTGGCCCATGGCTTGGGGGTGCTGCAGATCTGAAAGCTGGTGCAGCTAACCCTGCACTGAGCTCAACAGGAGGAGAAATGAAGCAGGGCCCTGTCAATAGAGCAAATGCTTACCGGAGGTGGGCTAGGGACGAGCTACCACATGTACTGCCCCAACCCTGACACCTGCCCAAGTCCCTGGGTACACATGTGCTTGGAAGTGCTTCATGGCCTAACTGACCTGTGTGGTCACCTGAGGCAGGGGCCTGTGGCATGTACCAGTCTTTACATGAGGAAACCTGCTCAGAGGAGCTAATGTCACTGCTACTAAATGGCAGGCTCCCAAGGGTACATTAGTTACCTCCAAGCCAGAAAAGGTCTGTCTGAGAAGATCCTGAAGCTCAACTCAGCCCAGTCTCACACCACACCCATCAGCTGTCCCAAAGCAGAAAGGAATGTATCAGGGGTGTGGCCTTGGGTTCTGAATAGGCCCCAGAGAAGAGCTGGAGCCCAGGCAGGACTCTGTAACTTAAAAACTATGGATAAAAGTCCAAGATAGATTCTTTCTCCTACTTCTCACTACTAGTCAGAAGTCATGATTGTTAAGACTCCCCCCTCCCCCATCCAAGTGCTTCTCCCGGCTTCCCACCATGTGAGGAACATGGTAACCTCCTGTACACCCTCACCCAGAGGGTGTGGCTGTGTACCTTGGCATAACCTGCTGGGAAAGGAAACTGCCTGCCTGCTTCGGGACAGCCTGTGCTCATTCAGTCCTGCAGGGCCTCTGGCCTCCAGCCTGGCAGACAGGCATTTCTGCTAAGGCAGAACAGTCACCTATACCCACTGAAGCAGACAGCACAAGTGGGGTTGATCATAGAGCCCAGTGAAGGGCAGATACTCCCCAGTCCTCAGACTGTTCTGTGGAGGAAACCTGGCCAGGGCTAGCCAAACTAGACAGAGAGGTGTGCAGACCTGACTATTCTGGATGACAGGCACCAGAGGCTGGCAAGCCCTGTGGCAGATGTTGAGGCCATTCACTTTGGGGGATAGAAGGGCTAAGCATCCTGGAAATGCTTATGGTTTCAGGGTCTTACCACATCCTTGCTCCAGAGGGCCACCTATGCCCCAGCTGTCCCAGCCAACTCTCATGAGCTCAGTTAATGTATACTCAGCCTCCAGAGTTTCGGATTTTATTTTAAAACAATAGTAAACAATTTCATTTATTTTCTTAAACCACTTCACACTTGGCTTGTCTCAGGCAAAAAGTAAAAACTAAACATCCTAGGGGGAGGGAGGGGACATGACTGACCTACCTCCCTAGAAACCAGCCCTGGGCCCTGGCATGTCTTGTTTGGACACAGCCTTTAACAAACACCAAAGGAAAGCACCAAGGACTTGTGCTTCAGCAGCAGGTTAGGAACCTCCACAGAGAGAAGGGGGAGGCTTCAAACAGTCCCCAGGGCTGGCAGCTTCAGTTCTGGAAGCATCTCCACAGCTGTGTCAGGACAACTCACAAAGAGGCCCGAAGAGGGACTCCTTGCAGCTGGGCAGGTGGGGATCAGAGCCCACACCCAGGCAGCCTCCAGGGCAGGCCAGGGAGGACAGGAACAAATCCGGAACACACAAGGCAGCTGATGGGGGAGGGGTCAGCACTGCCACACTGCCAGAATTCTAGCTCCTGGTTCCTCTATTTTGTTCAAGTGGGATGAAGACAGACTGCTACTGGATGGCCAGACAAAAGGAGCTGTAAACGCTTGGGTGTGCCCACCCATCTGTGCAGGCTCTTTTGTCAGGAAGGGATGACTGTCTTGGGGATAGAGGACCAGAGAAAGCCCTTGTGATGTTGGGTTGGTATAGGGAAGAGCACAATGACAGCAGCTGACAGACGGTGCTCACTCTGGGCCCTGCTCCCAGACAAGGAAACACTGACAAGGTTCTGGAATTGCAATAGTGGCAGGGAGAGCAGGGGATGCCTCACTCATGAGGCCCTAGGCCCCACTCAGGTCCAACAGAAGGCAGGCTGTCCCACCTGTGGCTCAGGGCACAGGGCCTGGGAGCTGACCTGGATCCCTTTGTACACAGGGCAGCCACTGCAGAGCAGCCTCTTCAGCCTGAACTCCACAATCCCAAAAAATAAATAGTGTGCACTCCACCACCTGGAGTTCCTGGTCTCAAGACCAGAGGACCGAGCCCTTGTGCTCTACCCACCCCAGGGCTCATGCCAAGAGCACTTTCCACCCAGTCAGGAGCTGGCAGCAGCAGAGCCAGGGTCTCTGGCCATATGACCCACAGAGAGCAGGCCCTCCTAGGGTCCTCGCTGAGGGCCTGACTAAGCCCTTTGGTCCACCATGTCCATTAAAATTAAAATAAGAAAAAAAAAGGCTCCACTTGGTGACTTGGGTCTGTAGAGGTCTCTGCTTCACTCCTCCGTCCATCATCCTGTCTATCCTGCAAGGCATGGTGCAGGCCAGATTCGGAGGCTTGACCCAGCCACACCTACCAGTCACTGCAGTTTTGTCCCCAGCTTGCGTTGTCTGTTCCTGCAAAATGGGATGACATAGATGTGGTGGTGCCTGGTATTACAGCTATCCTCTCTCTCTGCTCAGTCTCAATGAGACAGGCAAATGCTCAACCACAGCCACCCTGACCAGAGCCAGGCCAATCAGAGCTCCTGCCATGGGCTAGAACCTGAAGAGGACTAGCATTAGGCTGGGCTGTATCCTGATGACCCTGGGATGGCAAGATGGGGTTGGGACAAGAAAGGTCAGTGGTACCTGTATGGGCCTGACTAATTGTGGGGAGCTCTACTGCCACCACCAAAGCAGCTACAGAAAGATGGTGTGCTTTTCTCGTGGGAGGATGCAAGCAGAGGAAGGCACACAGAATGGGCTGCCTGGGACAAAGCACCTACTTGGAGGGGCACAGGAAGAATTACTGCTATTCTCTAGAGGGGCTAGCTGAGGCTCAGAAATAACAGGGTCCTAGTGTGATGTGGCCCCAGCCCTCCAACACATTCCCTGGGCTGTTCACACCAAAGTGTCTTCATGTACACTGATCCTCTTCCCAGATGCCTCTGTCAGGAATGCTGTGAAAGGCCTGCTTTTTTGCATCGCTCAGGTCTGCTTCCTCCTGGGATGCCAGTGGACTGTCCTGCTCTACTCTAGGATCCTGTCACTAAGGCAATGAGCTTTACTCCCTAGTAGAGTTCACATGGGCTGGCCATTTCATCCTCATGGCTCAGGAAGGTGACAGCATGGCTGTCTCACTGTGCTCAGTCCCTGCACACAGCCTGACACGGAACAGGTGGCAGCTGGCTGAGCAGGGCCAGGCAGTATTGGCTACTCTGGGAGCCAGGTGGAGAGCTGAGCCTGAGGCATCTGGGCCTTTCTGTCACTAATGGGATTGCCCTGCCCTAACCCCTCAAATCCCATTTCCTCATGGATCCCAGGCTTTGCTCTTAAGCTCATTAGGATAATGTAGACCTTGATGTCCTAACACATTTCCTAGCTGCTGGACGCCCACCCTGCTCTGCACTGCCCAGTGACTCCTATTACGGCTCTTGGAAAATCTTCCAGGCATCCTCTGGAGCCTGACCTGCCTTAGCTCCCCTCAGAGCTTAGGGAAGGACTGGCCTTCCCCCACCCATGATGACCTCTACCCCAGATTGGGGAAGAGTTAAGTAGAAGAGTATGAGTCAGGAGATACCAAAGTCCTGCTTTGCCCTAACTTGTACTTGGCCTCATGCTGGCCCAACTCAGTGTGCCTCGGCTTACCCAGATAACAAAGCTAAACAGTTCTGAGGATGGTCACACTCATGTGCCCTGAAAGCACCAAGGCCTGGCTGTCTGTGTCTGGGCTGTAAAGGGTAAAAGCACACATGGGGCCAGCAGTTTATCACCAGCTCCCTCCCTCACTAACGGACAGAACCCAGGGAAGTGACTTCCTCCTCTCTGAGACTAAGAGCACAGGAGAATTCAATGCAGAAATGGAAACAAGTATCTAGCTTTTGAGAAGCCTTCCAAATGGGGGGCAGTGTTGACTATTGTCCCCTGAACTCACCTGGCTTCTGCCCTGGTTACTGTGTACTCAAACCAGAGCACATTGGGAATTAGGCTCGTGTCCCGGATGAGGAAAAACTCGGAGATGGGCCTGGAGAGACAGATACCCAAAAGCCAGGGCATGGTGAGGGCATGAGCCTACACCAGCACCCCAGATGTCCCAACAGTTCCTGGAGTCCTACAGCCTCCTCCACTGCTCCACGAGACTCTGGCTGCCTTCTAAGTCTCTAAGTGCTGAAGCAAGGGCAGAGGATGGAACTCTGGCTGCTGAGCCTGACAGACCCATAAGCCCCTGGGGGACTAGGTAGCCAGGAGAGTGGGCACTATAGCCTCACGCCGCCAAAGGCCCAGACCCTGGGCCATCCAAGGCTCTCCAAAGATGGGCATACCTGCAGGAGGGGCAGGGCCATGGCGCTGGGAAGGGAGGGGAATTGGTTACCAGGCTGCTATCCTGGGGAACAGTGGGGTGAGAACTTCTTGGGTAAAGATGAACCAAGCGATGGCCATGAGGCTTCCAGCAATACCCCCATAGAGTACCTGGCTCCAGGTGTGGTATAGCAGGTAGACCCTGTGACAAGGTCAGAAGGGAAATTCATGAGATCCAACCAGGGACGGGCTTGCACAATATCCCATGCACAAGGGCCAGTTCCTCGGGACCCTGTGTGTGCAGATGTGAAGACACACACAGAAGAGGCACTCCCAGAAGGCAGCAGGGACACTCAAGCAGCCCATCTCCAGACCTGCCTCCTTCCCAGCCAGCTCTTAAACTGGAGCCTGTCCACAAAGGTGTACCACCCTCACCCCCACCCTGCCAGGAAGCTGGGGACAAATGGCTAACACAAGAAGCTGCTGTTACATTTCAGGGCTTAGCCTGCTATGTTAGAAGGGCAGCTGGAGCCCTGGCTGTTAAAAGTTCCTTTCCCAGTCCTACCATACAGTCTCTGCGCCCAGGGTCCACAGGGACTGTTCAAAAGACACCAAGATCCTAGTAGGACCCCAGGTGGGCAGGCTGCAGGGTAAGGCTCCTACTTCCTTCATACCTGCTATAGGAGACGAGAAAGGCTGCGGTGAGGAGCCCTAGGGAAAGCACATGCCTCCACAGCAAGTCCAAGAACCTGGCGTTATTTGTTTGATGCATTCTGGAAAAAGAGGTGCATCAGACAGCCTCAGCCCACAGCCTAAATAAGAACCTGCCAAACTACCCTAGGTCCCATCCAAAAGCCTAGTACAGCAGTCTCCAGCAGAGCACAGCTACCACGGGGGCCAGGGGTAGGGCTCACCTTAAATACAGGAAAAGGAAGGAATAGACGGAGAAGAACCACATAAACTGGGAATGGCTTGAGGGCATCCCGTACTTAGTGCCCACTGCTGCGTGTGGGCCTGAGGGAGAGAAAAAGAACAGGGCATCATGGGAGGATATGGACTTCCTCGTAATGTCCAATGTGAAGCCCTGGGTCCCCGAAGTCCCAGCACTACCTCCACAAGGCCGGGGCTCCTGGATGACGTGTTTGATCAGCCAGTTGATGCCTTCATTCAGTGCCAGGCCCCCAAGGAATGAAATCTGCTGGGAAAGATGGGCACTCAGCTGGGCCTCTGTATACCTGCTGGCCAACACCCAATGATCGTGGCCTCTGACTAGACAGACCAGACCAATGAGGGAACAACCTAGACCCAGCAAGGAGACCCTACAGGCTTTTCAGAGTAAGGTACTGCAAAAATTGAAAGAGGGTTTCTGGGCAATGTGGGGCCAGAACTCACCGTGTGTAGCTCCCGCTTGAATATGATGAGGGTCACAAAACCAACAATAACAAAAATAGGGCTGAGGCTCAGGTAGGCAAGGAGGTGGCCAGAGAAATCACCTGTAGGGACAGAGGAACAGGATGAGCCAGGCCATGGGCATCAGAAGAGAGGTCAGTCCTCTGAAAGTCAACAGGGCCTAAACAAAAGAGGAGATCACAGATCCCAGGGTCATAGCCATGGACATCCAGTTGATATACCAACTCCCTCACAGTTGTAAGGGGCATACTACCAACCATGAAAGCCCACACACCAGGAATTTCAAGAAGGTGCCTCTTTGTCCCCATTTTACAGAAGGAACTAAGTCTCTTTGTGGCTATGTGACTTGCTCAAGTAGCATAACCAGAGAGAGGTGGGACCTGGATGGAACCCCAGTCTCTGGTCTGGTCTACACACTGTACCCATAACTCTACCAGAGGGTGGAGTCTGAACCCCAAGGTCCGATGCAAAACATGTCTGGGCTGCCCCGTGGGGCTGGGGCCTCTGGAGAAGCCTGTGCTCTTCCAGACACCAGATACAGAGCCACACTGGAGACTCCAATGGAGCCAGCTCAAAGTGGCCACCCACAACAGTTAGCAGGCAAGGCATTGGTTTTCCTACTCCTGTCAAAGCCTGGAGGGAGCAGAAGAGGACCACTAGCCTCTCTGAGAGACAGAAGCTGAAGCTTAGAGTCACATTCCCTTGCTCACAGGTGGGTGACTCAAAAGCCATCGTTCACTTCCTATAGCAGCCTGAGCTGCTACAGGAACTCAGGTACAGAATTTATCTCCCTAGATTTCCACACTCTCCTGTGGGGCAGGCGTAGTAGTATCTTTCCCACAACTGTGAAGAGCCATGTAAAATGCCCAGCATGATCTCGGGCACACAGGACACTCCCACAGTGGGGCTCACAGAGGCTGGGTGAACCCAGTATGGGAAATAGCCCACACCAGCAGCCTGGCTTTACACAGCAGGTGCCCACAGAGGGCAGAGAACAGATTCCAGGCCTTAAGAGATGCACATATACCTTATTAGATCCAACCAGGAAAACTGACCTTGAGTTGGCCAGTAACCAAGGTTCAAATGCTGTTATTGTCATGGACCCACTAAGTAACACTGAGTGAGTACCCACCCTTTTTGGAGCCCATGTCTCCCCAGCCCTGAGGTTCTGACTCTCGAACATCTCCACTGATAATTGCTGGGCTATGAGGACAGGGCACGGCTAGGACCCCTGAACCTCTGACCAATTCCTCAGGTTGCAAGCAAGACCCTCAGGCTTTTCTGGACATATTGCCAGGGACTCTGGTCTCAACTCTCTCTGATCCACACCCCTCCCTTGCCCTTGGAATGTGCTTTCTTAGGCCCTGCTTACCAGGCTCTGTGCAGTCCTGGCCCACTTCCCTCCCACCCTCTGCTCCAGTTGCAGGGATGGAACTCTAACTCCCTGAACACACTGTGCTGGCCTACTTCTGCATCCATGCACACGTGGCTTCTCCCACCTGGGGTACTACTTAGGTGAACTCAAAAACAAAAGCTACAAATCCCAAAGATGAGACCATCACAAAACTCTCAGCCTGACTGATGGGAGACTTGTGACTGGGCCATGGTTCATGAGCCACTAGTTAGTTTGGGTAGCTGTGGGGTGGGTGCCTCTCTTTGCCCTCTTATACTTCAGGCCCCCTGAGGGTAGTGACAACATCTCTACACCCCACTGTCCTCTGAGTGGAGCAATGTATGACATTCTACAGGATCAGACACCATGTTAAACAGATAACAGGAACATGTTCAGGGTGCAGGGGTTCCAGAAGGGTATCAGGGGACTGGACTTTACCAGATGGCCTCAGGCGCAACCACGGGTCATATCACACATAGCCTGTGTATGTCACGGTGTTCTCAGAGGCAGGTGCCTTCTCACCTGTAAGGTCATGAGCCCTCCAAGAAGCTACTCTGAAGCCGAGGAGGGAAAGGCAGGAAGATGTGGAGTCAAGTCTCTCCCCTTCTCCAGGCCTGGTTTCCCTCCTCTGGAGAACAGACTTTCCACAGATCAAGAGTGCTGGGACTTCACCATTCCAAACCCAGAGCTGGCTCAAGGCCTAGGACTTGGGGGATGCTAAGGGGATGCAGAATGAATGAATGAGTGGATGGATGGATGCTGAACAGGCACTTGGATGGGGACCGATGACTGAGTATAATCCAGAATACCCAGAGCCAAAGTTCTCCCTGCCTGTGGCCCTGAGCTCTCAGAAGAACCAACTTCTCCCTTCCTGGACAACCAGAGGTCAGCAAGGGGCCTCCAGCTGCTCAGTAACAAACATCTATCAGGGAGGATGCTAACAAGCTGGAGATACAAACTACAGGTATTTACTGGGCGTTCACTGTGGGCTAGGCCCTGTGCCCAGCACCTCTCAGGCCTGTGGTCATTTGATTCACACACCATTACAGAAAGGAGATACTGTACTTAGAGCCACTTAGAAAGATGAAGGGATGGTGCCTCCCCTGGAAGCGTCTCACCCCAAGGCCTAAGCTCCACACCACTCTACGGAGCCGAGCCGGAACTTCAGAACCGTGGCTAATGGACCTTCCCACCAGAGAGGCGGGCACTCCCAGAGGCGTGTCGGATGGAAGCTCTTACAAGTCAAGCTCCAGGGGACTCCATGCCCCCCTGGCGGCTAGCCTCTGCCCCGCTGCTCAGGGCGTGGCGCTGCAAATCCTCCCAAACCTGGCCTGGACTTGTACACTCCCTGCAACAGAGAGCTTTCTCCAGCAAGCAGCCCACAGCATAGTGAAGGAAACTGGCACTCCCAGCACGCCCCAGCAGGAGTGCGGCCTCTCTGGCTCAGGGGAGGGCGGGGCACAAGGGACAAGGTCCAGGACCAGATCCTTGCCCGCCCCACCCAAGCCTCAGGCCCAGGACAGCCCACCAGCACCCCGGGACCCCGGAGAGCGACTCGGCCGCGCAGCCGCAGAGTGCACTAGCGAGCCGCTTACAATTTCGCCCAGCTCATCGCCGCCTCACTGCGCCTGCGCGGCGCGCGCGCCGGCCGAGCCCCTCCATGGCTCGCTGTTTGACAGTTCCCACCGCGGTGCTCCGGCGCCCCCACGCCGGCCCACGCGGCCTGGAGCGCCCGAGGCTGCGGCGCCGGCTCCCGGAGAACGTCCTCGGGACCGTGGCCGCCTCTTACCTGCAGGATATTCGACGTGGGTGAGGGTCACCGGCCGCCATGAAGCGGGGAGCGAGCACTGTCCGTCCGCTGCCATCTTACCCGGAGACCGGGCTCCGGCGAGCAACCAATGGGGAGCAAGGGGGGCGGTGGTCCTGACCTATCACGCCGGGGAGGCGCCACGCACCCAATCCGAGGCCGATTGCAGGTAGTGGCGCAGCCATTCAGTGTGCAGGCCGTGAGCTGCCCGCGCGGCGAATCAGAGAGCGGGGAACCGCGCAGCTCTGCCAGTGCCCAATCCCGGGAGAGCGCAGGTGGTTGTCTAGCCAATCAGGAGAACGGAGGGTTCCATCGCAGGACAGAGCGCAGAACAGCCAATCAAAAGGTAAGCCTGGTTCGGAGTGTGGGCAGGAGGAGCCAATCAGGCGCTATCTCGGGGGGCGTGTTGTACTTTGGTGGGAGCTTTGGTTCGGCTGGCACCTGCTCCCAGAGTAAAGGCTTCCAGGAACTCTGAACGCAGTGGAAAGGGGGTCTCAGCACCACCGGGTCTGAATCGACTCATTTTGAAAACAAAAATTAGTGTGTCACTATGAAGACCAATCGGCTTATGCTAATATCATTTTTGCCTCACCCTTCCAGGTTCTGGCTTCCTGTCCATAAACGTAAACTGAGGCCAAAGACTTGTGCGAATTATTTTTTCTTCCATTTATTGACATACAGGAATCACAGTTCTGCAAAGGAGCCTTTTTGTTAAAAGATTATGCGTCCTAGCTCCTGAGCCAGAGCACATACTAGGCTTCTCAGATGGAACGCTACTGTTTCCATCAATTATGCTACGTAGTGAGGCGACCTGGGAAAATTTTCAGTAAGTCCAGATGTCCCATCTACCGTTCTCTGTTTCCCCAAAACATTCTTGAGGAAACAGCCACACCCCCCATACACAGTCTAGGCCAGGTAGTCTGTCTCCAAGCTTTTACCTGTGCTGTTCCTCTGCTTGGACCGGGCACACACACCCCTGCCCTATTTCCTGGCCTAGTCTGGCTTGTCAGTTCATACTTAACAGGTTCCCAAAGTTAAGAGAAGGGCCTCCTCAGAAGCAAGAGGATCTCTGTGAGTTGAAGCCCACTCTGGGCTGCCTCAAAAACAAAACAAAACAAAAAACCAAAGGGGCCTCCAGTACTCTTACATTTGAAGCCCCTTTGCCTACCTCATCTCTAGCTACGTTACACTGTAGTTATTTCCTTGTCTGTCTCTGCCAATAAGTAATGATTCTCTGACCTCACTGAGTCCACAGCATATACAATAAAGATGCCTTCCAGGGTCTGTCTGAGGTCTGGATCAACCCAGTAGATCTGGGTTGGAGACTTGACCTCCATATACTATGTTCTTGGGTTTCTGATACAAGTGGTTGTAACTCCACCTTAAAATAAACAAACAAATAGACAACTTACATCAAAAACCTGGCCCAACCCAGACCTATCATGTACTTGATAAATGACATAGCACAAGCTCCTGATAGATGACCTAGAATAAATACTCAATAAATAACATGGTACTCATGAGGTGGAATGAGAAGAAACCAAAGAGGTCATTAGCTAGAGTGGCTTAGTTTGTCATCCTGCAGAAGCCAGGCCTGAGGCTAGTCTGAGTAGGCTGGGGACTTGCTGGTGAACCATAATCCAGCTGTGGATCAGGAAGCCTCTGCCCCCAGCTGTATCCAGCTTCCCTCTCCCCAGCCCAGCCTGAACTTGTCTGGGTCAGGTGGCCTCATCTCTTTGTCACCTGCCCTTAGCCCTCTCAGACACTGCCATTATTAGCCTCTGAAAAAAAGAGGTGTGAAGAATGGCCATGAGCTTCCTAGAATAGTTCTCTGAGACACAGCAGTCGTGGGAGATAAGGCTGTGTAGCCCCTTCTCAACAGGCCCCCAGAGGCAAAGTACCTGACACAGAGGGAAAACATTCCTGAGGAAGTGACAAGATGAGGAACTGAAGAAGTGTGGGAGTCATAGGGTGAGTTTCTGGCAGAGGAAGAGCATATGTCACTGTCCTGTGGTCCAGCATGGCTATGTAAAGGAACCCAGGATGCTGAGGGAGGAGAGCTGGGCCACTGAGGCTCTGAGAGCACAGCTGGTGCCGAGGATAGACAGAGCTCTGGAGGAAGAGTAGGGAAGTTGGTTTGCTCTTTTCTTTTTAAGGCAGGGTCTCACTATGTAATCTTGGCTGGTCTGGAACTCATTATGTAGACTGATCTCAAACTCAGAGATCTGCCTGCCCCTGCCTCCCAAGTGGTGAGACTAAAGCTGTGTTCCACCACACCCAGCTTGCTCTTGCTCATTTTTTAAAAGATTTATTTATATATTATGTATACAGTCTTCTGCCTGCAGACCAGCAGAGGGCACCTGATCTCATTACAGATGGTGGTGAGCCACCATGTGATTGCTGGGAATTGAACTCAGGACCTTTGGAAGAGCAGCCAGTGCTCTTAACCTGTGAACCATCTCTCCAGTCCCTATTTTTTGCTAATTTTTAATTAAATAAAATATTTAACAGGGTGGCATGACCTAAAACTATAGCACCTGAGAGGCAGAGGCAGAAGGATGGAATTCTAGCCCATGCTGCATAGTATGTTCCAAGCAGACTTGATCTACATACTGAGACTTTGTCTCATAAAAGAAAGGATACACCAGATGGAGCATGCCTATAATGCCAGCACCTGGGAGGAGGCAGGAGGATCAGGAGTTCAAGGTCATCCTCAGGCCACATAGTGAGGTCTTGGCTAGCCTGAGATACATGAGAATCTGCCTCAAAAATAGAAGAAAAAAAACAAACTAAAAACCAAATTGTATGAGTGGTGTGCACTTATAATCTCTTCACTAGGGAAGCTAAGGGAGGATGATCAAAATCGTGTGTGTGTGTGTGTGTGTGTGTGTGTGTGTGTGTGTGTGTGTCTGTGTGTGTGTGTGTCTGTGTGTCTGTGTGTCTGTGTGTCTGTGTGTGTGTCTGTGTGTATCCATGTGACATTTTTACAGAAAGTTCCAGAAATCAAATTGATATAGGTCAATGTGTTTCAGAAGATAAACATTCTTGTGTAAGAATCCCCCAGATAGCAGGGCAGTGGTGGCGAACACCTTTAATCCCAGCACTCGGGAGGCAGAGGCAGGCAGATCTCTGGGATCTCTGAGAGTTGGAGGCCAGCCTAATCTACAAATGAAGTTTCAGGACAGCCAAGGCTACACAGAGAAACCCTGTCTCAAAAGAAAAAACCAGAATCCTCCAGATAAGGATGGCCTGTGCAGTCACTCTAGGTGACATCCAATGGTAGACATCTACTGAAATCAAAACCCTGCAGTGTACAGTCAGCTTCTCCCACAGGGCACTGGCTATGGGAGCTGTTCATGCTGTGGCCTACAGCTGACCTTGCTGTGTGCTCTCTCATGGTATGAACTCCTAGTTTACTTCCCATTTGACTTTTGGAGGACATTTGGGACCAGGGCAGCTATCTCAAGTGTGGGCTGAGCTACAGTTCCCATATGGGTCTAGAGAGGCAAAGTAAATCCATGGGTACATCTTTGTTGCTGATGGAAGTATGCCCAGGAGACATTGCAGGGTTCCTTGACATGGCAGAGATGACAAGATCAGACCAGCTGTGCAGATAGATTAGGGGTTCTGCCTCCAACTCCTCCCTCTGAGAGTAGATTTAGACCAATGGCATCTGAAATCCTTCTGCTCATCCCATGAGATGTCCTCCTTGTTCCCTTGTGCCAGCAATGAGGTTCGACCTGAGTGGGGGTGTGTGGACCTGGAAGCTCCCAGCAACCCAACGGGGATAAAGATCAAACACAGGCATCTTGTCATCTTCAGAGAGCTCTCAGTTTCCAAATCAGCAGCCCAAAGAGACAGCATTTCTTCATTCTTATTTTACATGTATGGTGTTTTGCTTGTATGTATATGTCTATATACTGTATGCATGAAATGCCTGTGGAAGTCAAAAGAAGGCATCAGATTTTCCCTGGAACTGTAGTTACAGATCCTTGTGAGCTGCCATGGAGAAACTGGGAATCAAACCCCGGTCCTCGGGAAAAGTAGCCAGTGCTCTTAGCCACTGAACCCTCCCTCCAGCTGTTTCTGTTTGTTTGTTGACTGGGTCTCATGTAGCCTGGGCTAGTCTTGAACTCGCTATATAGCCAAATGTGGCTTTGAAGTACTGAGCCTCTTCCACAGTGCTGGGATTATAGGGTTGCTCCACCATTTTTGGTTTGCAAGGCAGGTCCTCATGTGGTTTGCAAGGCAGGTCCAGTTTGTAGATGAAAGCAGAAAGGTTCAATGCATCCAGCTATTTGCCACAGGCACTATGTAGCAGTGTCGTTTTTATACAAAATCTCAAACGTTCAATTTTACCAATAAAGACTTGGGAGCCAGATGCTAGTGTAAAACCCTGCTAGCTCAGAGAGGCAGAGAGAGCACCTGGCTGATCTTTCTCCTCCATCAACATCCCAGAAAGAGGGCCTTTCTCAAAAACCATCTAGGCCGGGCGTTGGTGGCGCACACCTTTAAGCACTCGGGAGGCAGAGGCAGGTGGATGTGGGGGACCGAATAATTCTATTATGGAATATTTTGGGTCCCAGTCTCTAGCTGCTGTAAACTGCAGTGGGTGCTGGGAACTCAGGCCTCACCATTGTATTGTTAATACCAGTAGGGCTACTATTGTTTAACATGGCCTCAGGGTAATATGCCTCTTATTTGCATCTGTATGTGCCTAAGCATCTGAATAGGCCCTCACCTGGGCGGAGGAGAGAGAGGTATGAGTAACTTGTGAAGTCAGAAGGTTAGGAGTTAAGGGGCCAGCGGCCAGAGCAGAGAGGGACAAAGAGGATGATTCCTTCATGGTATTGGCCGGACGGTTAAGAAACACCAGAGAAGATGGCTAATAAAGAAATGACTCTAGTTCTACAACATGAAACTGAGAGCTCTCTGAAGATGACAAGATGCCTGTGTTTGATCTTTATCCCCGTTGGGTTGCTGGGAGCTTCCAGGTCCACACACCCCCACTCAGGTCGAACCTCATGGCTGTCCTGGGTTAAAGCTGAGACAAGCTGGGTCACGACAGGTGGATCTCTTGAGTTGGAGGCCAGCCTGGTCTACAGAGGAAATGCCAGGATAGGCTCCAAAGCTACACAGAGAAACCTTGTCTCCAAAAGGAAAACAAAAACAAAACAACAACAACAAAAACCCTCAAACAAAATTCCTCAAACTGAATGTCTCTCTATCCATCTTCCTGACTCCTTCTTATTCTCCATGGTTTTTCTTTTTTTCCTGGCAACTGGTTGTTTGATCTGCCTCCTTAACCTGTGGTTGATTTTACTTAATCCCATTTACAATATTCAAACAGAAAGCTCTTGAATTTGTCTATATACTGTGTGCATGCAATGCCTGTGGAGGTCAGAAGAAGGAATCAGATTTCCCCTGGAACTGGAGTCCCAGATCCGGGCATCACTATAGCCACAGGATCTCAGGACAGGAGCTAGTCTGTCTGTCATCACTGACTCCTTTGGAGACAGTAGCAGGAGGATGACTTTGAAATTAGAGGCATGGAGTTTGATTCTAAGCATGTACCCCACCATACTGATTGGTACACAAAGCCACAGCTGAGGAAGCATATCATCCCTGGTCTTGACTGCTGAGAGGTGGCTGCCCTCTGGGTTAGAGGTCATTTTTTGTTTGTTTGTTTTTTGTTTTTTCAAGACAGGGTTTCTCTGTGGCTTTGGAGGCTGTCCTAGAACTAGCTTTTGTAGATGAGACTGGTTGCAAACTCACAGAGATCAGTTTGCCTCTGCCTCCCAGAGTGCTGGGACTAAAGGCATGCGCCACCATCGCCTGGCTGAGGTCAGGCAATGACAGAACCTGAACCACCCCTTCAGGATAAAGAGTGCAGTAAACTTGGGTGCTGCCCTGGCCCTCAAAGAACTACCATCCCATGGGGGCTGTAGAGCCCAAGGTTCTGAAGATGAGAGTTAAAGGCAAATGCTAAAGACACCAGCTGGGTGTGGTGGTGGTGCATAGGAGCCAAGGGGAATGAGTTCAAAGCCAGTTTGCAACACAGTGCAAGACCCTGTCTCAAAAAATCAAAACCAGGGCCTGGAGAGGTATTCCATGATTGAGGGTATGCGCTGCTCTTTCAGAGGCTCCAAGTTTGATTCCCACAGCAAACAGGTCACAACAGCCTGTAACTCCAGCTCTAGGGGAATCTGACTCCTCTGGCTTTGGTGGACACCTGAACTCACCTGCACAAGCACACACACACACACACACACACACACACACACACACACACACACACACACACTTCAAAATAATAAAAATAAATCTAAAAAATAACAAAACCAAAGAAGTGGGTGTAGCTCTACTGGCAGAGTACTTGCTTTGCATACATGAGCTCTGCATTGGATCCCCAGCTGCAAAATGAATTACTCTCAAAACATTATTCTACCAGAATAAGCACAACTCAAAGACCACACATAACATGAACCAATTCATAGGAAAGGTCCAGAAAAAGCAAGGAGTGGAGAAGCTTCTGGCAGCTTGGAGAGCACAAGTGATGGAATGATAGGAATGTTCTAGAAGTATATCATAGGAGCTGGTACATGTCTCTGCATCCTTACTGAAATCCTTAAGAAAATGCATTTATAGGATACAAAGTACACCTCAATGAGGCTGCTTAAATAAACCACTTGCCTTGTTTGAAGCCCACTTTTTTGCTGTTGTTTTTTTTGGTTTTCTTTTTTTGAGACAAGGTTTCTCTGGGTAGCTTTGGAGCCTGTCCAAGAACTTGCTCTGTAGACCAGGTTGGCCTCAGACTCACAGAGATCTGCCTGCCTCTGCACCACCACCACCAGGCTTAAAGCCCACTTATTTCCCAGCACTGGAGTGACATGTCATGGCTTACACCTCTAAAGTTGCTGAAGGGGGCTCAAGCATGTACCCTTCCACTTGAGTTTGTTTGTTTGTTTGAGACCCCATCTGGCCTCTAACTTGCTATGGAACTGAGGGCAGTCTTGTCCTTTTGACCCTCCTGTTTCCACCCCCACAGTGCTGGCCCCACAGGTGTTGGCCTCCACACCCAGGGTAGGTGGTTCTACAGAGACCGAGCCGGGGCTTCCTGAATGCAGACAAGTACTCTACCAGTTGAGCCACATCCCCTGCCCTGTTTTGTTTCTGCTTTTTGAGAGAGTCTTGTGTAGAGCCAGACTAGCCTAGAATTATGTCGTAGCCAGAGGTGGCCTTGGATGGCTGATGGTCCTCACCTCTGCCTGAGTGCTAGGACTGTGAAGTGTGCACCACTTCACCTGTCCCTTTTCAAGACAGGGTCTCTTGAAGCTCAGGCTGGCCTGGAACTCTGTAGCCAGATGGCTTTGATCTTCTGATCTTTATGCCCAATATCTCTCCTTTCCCGGGATTACCAGCTGTGCCACCATACCCACATCACTTCCAAGTAGGGCTAGAGTCAAGCCCTGCAGGAGCTCCAGTGCAGACACGACAGGATAGAACTGCTGTTTTAGGTGCGACTGTGATGCAGCTGCACTCTCTGGAACACTGCCTTAAAGTCTGCTCACTCAAGTGCTTATGAAAGATGTCCATAGCCGGGCATTGGTGGCACATGCCTGTAATCCCAGCACTCCAGAGGCAGAGGCAGGCGGATCTCTTTGAGTTCAAGATCAGCCTGGTCTACAAGAGCGAGTGCCAGGACAGCCTCCAAAGCCACAGAGAAATCCTGTCCCGAAAAAACAACAAACAAAAAAATTGGTGCCTGAAGCTCGCTCTGAATACAATCGAGAGGAAACAAATGTGGCAGAATTCTAACCCCCAGCTGAAGGCATTGGTTTTGCAGTGTCCTTTGTTTTGAGTAGTGTGGTGCTGGGGACTGAATGCAGGGCTTTGTGAATGTTGGCTAAGTGCTCTCCACATAGATGCACCTTCAGTCCTTGAGAAAAACCCTGTAAAGCTGAATGTAGTGGCACATGACTTTAGTCCCAGCACTCAGGACACAGAGCCAGGCAGATCTCTGTGGGTTCAAGACCAATCTGGTCTACATAGCAAGGACCAAAACATTCGGGGCTATATAGAGAGACCCTGTCTAAAGAAAAAAAGAAAAATTCTGTGTGTGTATATCCATGCACATGTTGTACAGATGTGTATATGAGACCAGAGGTCAGTAGTGCCCTCCATGATTGCTCTCCCTTGATGTTTTAAGGCAAGATCTCTCACTGACGCCAGATTTGTGATTTAGCTACATTGACTGGCCTTCGAGGCCCTAAAGACCCTCCTGTCTCTACTCCAGCTGGAACTATGCTGACACAGTGTTTGCCTTTTACCATCAAGCACTTCACCAATTCGAGCTGTCTACTCAATGCCCAGTCCCTAGGCCTTAAAAACTTGTTTTGAGACAGAGTCTCACTATGTAGCCCTTGATGGCCTGGAACTCACTCTGGCCTCAAACCCATAGAGATCCTCCTGGCTCTACCTGGGATTAAAGATGTGTGCCACCATCACCCAGCTATGTATTGGCTGTTTTTTTGTTTGTTTTATTGTCAACTTGACACAAGCTAGAGTCATCAGGGAGGGACCCTCAATTGAGAAAATGCCTCCATAAAATGGGGCTGCAGGTGAGCCTGTAGGACATTTTCTTAGTGATTGATGGGGAGGGCCCAGCCCATTGTGGGTGGAGCCGTCCCTGGGCTGGTGGCACTTGGTTCTATACAAAAGCAGGCTGAGAAAGCCATGAGCACCCTCCATGGCCTCTGCACCAGCTTCTGCCTCTAGGTTCCTGCCCTCACTGTGTTTTCTTTGTTTGTTTGTTTTTTGTTTTTTTTAAGATTTATTTATTTATGGTGTATACAGTGTTCTGTCTGCATGTATCCCTGCAGGCCAAAAGAGGGCATCAGATCTCATTACAGATGGTTGTGAGACATTGTGTGGTTGCTGGGAATTGAACTCAGGACTTCTGGAACAGCAGGCAGCACTCAACTCCTGAGCCATCTTTCTAGCCCGCCCTCACTGCTTTTAATGATGAACAGTCATAAGGGACTATGAGTGAAGTAATTAATCCCTCTCCTCCCCACGGTGCTTTTGGTCATGGTGTTTTATCACAGCAACAGAAGTCCTTAGACAGATTCCCATAAAGACACATGAAGACCTGATGGGCTGTGACCACCTGGCCCACCCTTCTCAAGCCCTGGCTGGGTGAAATGCCTACAATTTACAGATGGGGAAACTGAGGACCAGAGGGCTGGCCGCACACTTCACATCTGCATCTCGCTGTCCCAGGGACATACAGAACTTGTCATGCTGTCTGTCACGTGACACCAAGAGGGTTCACAGCTCCCATCAGGCCGCTCTTGACCTTGTTCCTCCTGGAACCTCTACCCATTGCACTGAAGGGCGGCGCTCCAGCCTCTGCTCCTGCTACAGCCCCTACACCCAGCAAGACACAGGAAGAGGCTGTTTCCATCTTTATCTGACTCACAGTCACTGCACACATTTTACATTGGGGCTTGGAAGCTGAGACAGATGAGTGCTCTAGGGCAATGCGTGGACACAAACAAGGACAAGATGAAAACGCTACTGCTGTGGGAATCAGGGCAAATCAGAGTGGGCCTTGGCCCGGGGTTACATTCACAGCTCAAGGTAAGTGCAAATGAATGGAATGTCAAGACTGAGCTCGGAGGGTTCCTCCCTTCTAAACACAGGCCTCAGAGAGGAGGATCTGGAGCCAGAGCCGTGACCACCCTCTCCTCACTGTATCCTCCTTGCCCCTTCCAGAGGGACTGGGTCCCAGGAGCCAGTGCTCAACTCCAGACCAGACCAGGAGTCTCACCTCCTGCAGGTCTTACAACCTGGAAGGGGCAGAACATCCAAATAAAGTGTTAAGGCAATAAATAAAAAAATTCCCAGCTCAGGCTGCCAGGACCCCTGCAGCTGCCATGACAAATGCTTACAGGACCCTGGGTGGCAGCAGCCTTGAGGTGGCTCTATGCTGCTATGCAGCCTCAAAGTGTGTGCATGGAGCTGAAGGCAAAGTGCCGAGTCCAGCTTCTTGTGTGGGGGTGGGGGCGGGGGCGGGGCACTGCTGTGCATCCTCTGCCCTCCCTGTCATGGTTCCTAGGCCCTCACTTCTAGAGCATCAGATAGCAACACAGGTGATAGGCCTCTGTGAGCTCTGCTTCGAGCCCTCAGCTGGAGCCCAGCACTGCGCAGGAAGTTCCAGGCTCACGGGGGAGTGAGAAGAGCCCAGTCCCACCGCCTCCATCTTTGGTGGTGGCAGAGGTGGGATGAAAAAACGGAGTCTTTGGCAGGGTGTGGGAATGTGGGGGACAGGGTCCTGGTCGGTGTCTGGGTTTCTGAAGGGCTAGTCCTTGCTCAAATGTGAGCACAGGTGGGGCGAGCTCACCTCTGGATGGCCCAGATAGGGCTTTCCATACCTGCCAAAAGCCTGGGTGCTGGCTCCTATTCCAGGACCCTGTGACTGTCACCACATGGCCCCGCATGCCCTGTCCCTCACCGATCACCTCCTTGCTGTCTGTCTGCAGCCCAGAGGAGACTGGGGCTCTATGGTCCATATCTCTACAACACCTTCCTCTCTCACCATCTTCCCTTTGTCACACCTTACTGTCCCTGGCCTGTCCCTGCTGCCAAGGCAACCCTGAGGGCATCTGGATAGGCTCCTAGTGATTCCTCTCCATGGAAATTTGTCCTCTGGGTGTTGGGATTTCCAGATGAGGAGGTGTATCAGGCTCAGGGACAATGGCCCTTGGCCACCTGGCCCTTGGACGCCAACCCGAAGGAAGGGAGGGGCAGCCTTCTCTCTCCTGTCACCCTTGTGAATGAGGCTCAAGCCGCCACCTCCCCTCCAGCCTGTGTCCCATTACTGCAGCTCTTCCAGGGGCCCATTCTCTCGAGGCAGTGGCCCATTTAGCCCAGTGCTACTAGCCACTGGTGCCCCAAGGTAGCCCAACAGGATCTCGCTGCGGCGCCGGGACAACTGTAGAATGTCATCTGCTAGGGCTGGTATTGATGTATAGCGCACGTTGTCCAGGTCGAACATGTCCCTCAGGTACTGCACAATCTGGTGCTAGGGGAGGAGACTGGTGTTGGGTCTGGGTCCTGTGATGTTTTCTACATCCTACAAAGCCCCTTTCTTAATGACTAAGCACAGCCCACTCTCCCATTCTCAGGCCCTGCCTTCCTGGTTCTCCTTCCATATCCTCATGGAGAGCAGCCCAAGCCCCCACCCCTCTTGCGGCACTGAGAGAGTGCCTGTATTAGGAGCAGGGAAGCAGGGGTTGTTCATCTACCTTGAAGAAAGCACAGACTTCCGCAAGCTGGGGCTTGGGTCCGAGGAAGCCAAAGGCCAGCACAGGACTGACATGCTCCGATACGGAGTAGAAATGGGAGATGAAGCCATCGGGCACCTATGGCATAAGCACCACGCCAGGATTGAAGATCTGGGTCATCTAAAGCCACTTACGTCATGGCTAGCTGACCCTGGGCAAGTGTTGGGCTTGTATAGCCCTGGTTTTTAGTTCTACAGAAAAAGCTAGCAGGTTGCTGAGAGCTGCCCCATGCAGCCACAGGGGCCAAAGCCTACCTAAAGCACTGGCCACAACAGCTGGTGCTGACTGGGCAGTAGAGCTCGGCAGGCACGGGGAGTAATCAGCTACACCATCCAGGGTGCAGATACCATTTGCCTACTGGGCAGGAGGAAGGCACCACCTGCTCTCTGACTTCTGTAACCACTAGTCACTCATGTGTACTCACCATCCCTCCCTCCCACCCTGTCTGTCTGTCCTTCTTCATTGCTGAGTCCTGGAATATGATGGCTGCTCCTGAAGGGGGAGACAAGGTGGAACTACATGCCCTCTGGGGCTCCTGGCCAAGTGGGGTACAGTGGCCAGATAGGTGGTCAGTGTAAGGGGGTGGGATGTTCTGCTGCACCCATCTCTTCCCTGATCAATCCAACTGGTCAGGGGAATTCTGACCACTTAGGACCCAGCATAGCCCCCCCCCCCCCAAGGGCTTCACCAATCACTTACCATTAGGAGCCTCCTCTTGGCTTTTAGGACAGACCAGCAAGCAGTGGCTAGGGCCTAAAACACAGATAAGACCCCAGCCTAGAGTTAGAACATTCTAACCCACACCCCAGTCCTGGCCCAGGAGGAATGCTTCCCACAACTCACCCAAACTCAACTTTGCCTGAGCTTTGCTTTATCTTTACCCTAAATCTGGCAACAGATGCCTAGATTTTTAGTCTCAGTCTCTCTCTCTCTCTCTCTCTCTCTCTCTCTCTCTCTCTCTCTCTCTGTGTGTGTGTGTGTATGTATGTATGTATGTATGTATGTGTGTGCACACATGCAAGTGCAAGCCTCTATGAGTTGGTGTATTGTGTATGTGAGGGAGCCTACAGAAGCCAGGACACTGGATCCCCAGAACTGGAGTTACCAGTGGTTGTGATACCATGTAAGCATTAGGAAACAACCCTGGTACCTTTCAAGAACAGTAAGCACTCTTACCCACAGAGTCATCATCTCTTTAGCTCCATACATACCTATGCTCTAACCCTTACTGATTCAGAACTCCAATCAGATGCTGAGGCTTCCCAAGCCTCGGTTTCCTCCTCTGTAAATGGCCATGACACAGCACCCTACCTCACCTGGCGGTTGTGGGGAGCCATGATGAGCATCTAAAAATGGCCTACTTGGAGATCAGCTATGGGCAGCGGCACCACAATGTTACTAGAGTATCACTGGTGACGTTGGGGTTTTTGTTTGTTTTGTTTTTTAAAGACTTATTTATTATGTTTGTATGTATGCCAGAAGAGGGCACCTGATCTCATTAGATAGTTGTGAGCCACCATGTGATAGCTGGGAATTAAACTCAGGACCTTTGGAAGAACAGCCAGTGCTCTTAACCACTGAGCCATATCTCCAGCCCCCCTGATTTTGGTTTTTCAAGCCAGGGTCTCACCATGTAGCCCTGGCTGTCCTGGCACTCACTCTGTAGATCAGGCTGGCATGAACTCACAAAGATCCCGCCTGCCTCTGCCTCCCTAGTGCTGGGATTAAAGGTGAGTGCCACCATTGCCTGACTTGTTTTTTTGTTTTGTTTTGTTTGAGATAGGGTTTCTCTGTATTGTTTTGGAGCCTGTTCTGGAACTCACTCTGTAGACCAGGCTGGTCTCGAACTCACAGAGATCCTCCTGCCTCTACCCTCCGAGTGCTGGAATTAAAGACATGCACCACTAATGCCTGGCGACTTGTTTGTTTTTGTTTGTTTGTTTTGGGGGTAGTAATGTTAGGTGGGAAGTTTTCCTCTATTTTAAACTAATGTGATGCATTAAAACAAACTTAATTAGTGTCAGCCCAGAGTGAGGGTTCTGCACCATGTGAGTTACAATACAAGGACAATATGCACTCTGCCGGAACCAGGGCATCAGGGAACTCTGGAATGCCTGGAGAGAACCCTAGATCTGTCACCCCAGATCTCTGTGAGCAGGGACTGGCTAGGGAGTCGAAGGATTGACAAATGAACTCCAGGGACAAGAAGACTACTGCCCAAGTAATGTGACATGATGTATGGGAGAGAGACAGACGGTGACACACCGTTTCCTTGAAGCTGTCAGACAGCCAGCGGTTCCGCAGGACAGCAAGCACCGAAGACGGAGGGTTCTCCAAGTCCTCGAAGGCATCCATGAGGATGAAGTCCAGCACGATGTCAAAGAAGCTCATGCACGCCACCTGGAAGAGGGGCTGCTGAATCTAGAGTGGCTATGCAGACAGCTGAGGCCAGAGGGGGCCCGTGCATGACACGTAAGGAAATGACTGGACCCAGGCTCTGTGCAGTGAGAGCCTTCTCAGCTGCTTAGCATCAGTGCAGAGCTTGCACAAGCCCCCAACAAAAGTTCTGAAGGATGCTAGGAGCTCAACATGAGCCAACTCACCCCTCGGCCCTCCAGCTCCAGCCGGGTAGTGGCCCAGGTCTCAGGCCGCAGGGCGTAGCTCAGCATCTCCTCATAGCTCTCCAGGAAGCCTTTGGGACTCTGTGAGAAATATAGCCGGTTCTGGTTGGGGGAGAGGCTCTGAGACCCAGCAGGATAATTCACAGGCAGACTGGGCTGTGGATAAGAATGTGCCAGCACAGGGCTGGAGAGATGGCTCAGAGGTTAAGAGCACTGGCTGCTCTTCCAGAGGTCCTGAGTTCAATTCCCAGCAACCACATGGTGACTTACAACCACCTGTAATGAGATCTGGTGCCCTCTTCTGACCTGCAGGGATATATGTAGACAGAACACTGTATACATATTAAATAAAATAAATCTAAAAAAAAAGAATGTGCCAGCAGCTGGGGCCTTACCCCAGAGAGGAGGCAAGGTGGTGTCTTTTGCCTGCACCTTCCGAGAACCAGGGTGTGTCTGGGGCAGATTCCACACCAGGGCACAGAGACATATCTGTTTGGCTCGTTACTCAACACCTGTGGCCTTCTGGGAGCCAGGCACAGCCCCATTACATGATGCTCTTTGGAGGTACCCAGAAGGTGTGGTTTTAAGAGGTGAGATGGGAGGAGCTGCACACACACCTGTGCTACCTACCATCAGCCGGCCCCTAGCACAGAAAAACTCTACAAGCAGTTGAAGCAAACTCTTGCAGGGGCAGGGGATGTGGCTCAGTAGCACAGGCTTGCCTAGCATGGAGGATGGCTGACAAAGGACACACCCACTTATAAATGGAAACAGCCCACCTAGAGACGAAAGGCTCGGCCAAAGGCTGCATAGTTACAGAGTGGCCCTGATGCTACAGAGCCTGGGCATTTCCCACAGGGCCAGCATCTTCAAAGATCTGCCTGGGGAGCCTAGACAGGACTACATGAGTGCACCTGTCATGGGGCTTAGGGGCCTTTTCTAGTTGTAAAACAACAAAGCCCAAGACTGACTGGGGCAGAGGCAGCAGAGGCCTGCTCACAATGGCCTGGCCTTAGGCCACCTCACTTCTGTTCTCCCTCCTATTCCTAGGAGGCCAAGGAGAGCCAACTAAGGTCACAGGATGGACCCCACCAACTTAACTGCAAAGCTTGACTCTATGCTTCACTTGCTCAGTGGCCTGGGAAGGCTCAGCTTCCTCATCTGTTAAACAAACCAGTAGCAGAGCTCTGACAGGCTGGAGGAAGAGATGAAAGAGCAGCCTAGAGCTCACTTTGGGGCAGATGGCAGGCACTGGGACAATCACCTGGCTAAGGTGAATACAGCACCTGTCAGGGCCTCAGACGTAAGGGCCACAGCTGCATACACACCTGTGCAAGGCTTACAGTCGTGGCCCTCGTGGCCTTCACTCATGGTGGGGAGGACAGGGGACATTACAAGAAGGTTGCAGGGTGAAAAGGCCAGAGGTGGGAGCCCCTCAGGGTTCCTTTTCTTCACCATGAACTATTCTATACACCTTTCCATACTCTCTTCTATGTGGACTTCACAATTGTCTAAATAAAAAATAATGGAGGAAAGATTTGCTATGCACAGAGAGGCAGAGGGTCTGGTAGGTATCCAGGGCCCCAGTGCCCAAAGCTGTACAGGGCAAAGTATGCCCAGCATAGCCCATGCCGGCACTCAGGTCATGACTGAAGGCAGCTAGACCAAGGGATTGGAAAGGGTGGAGGAAGATGGTAGATGCAGAGTGTTTAGATCATTCCTCCAGCACGGGAGAGCAAGTAGTGAGAGGACAGCCTATAAACCAGCTTTGCTCCAACAGAACCTCAGGAAGCTGTGGCAGGAGCATTGGTATGAGTCTGAGGCCAGCCTGAGCCTCAGAGAGCGAGAGAGAGAGAGAGAGAGAGAGAGAGAGAGAGAGAGAGGGAGAGGGAGAGGGAGAGGGAGAGGGAGAGAGAGAGAGAGCCAGGGAGATGTTGCAGTAGCAAAGGTATGTACCACAATCCTGACAGCTGGAGTCCAACCCTGAACCCATATAGTAGAAGAAGAGAACCAAGTTGTCCTCTGTCCTTCACTCATAAACTGTGGTGTGTGCACATGCCCCCATACTCATGCACACAAAATAAAAGTCTAAAAATGTGTTAACCATAACTAAAGAAGCTGGGCATGGCTTGCGTGCTTGTAATCCTATCACTTAGGAGGGAGATGGAAGAGGGTCAGGAGTTCACAGTCACCTCAGCCACATGGCTGTCCTGTTACAGAAGACCCTCTCTAAAGAAATTTGCTCCAATCCATTAACAAAAGAACACGTGAGTAATGAATACAGAAAAATTATGCAACCTCTTCCACAATCAAAGAGCCACGCATAGAGTGACAAAGGTTAAGATTACAAAAACCCCGTATCGGCCAAGACATGAGGACACAAACTCTTCTGTTGCCAACTGGGACCTACGTGAACTAGCGAGATCCTTAGACAGAGACCTCAAATGTTCCCATGGAGTCTGTGTAGGGATGATGACAGCCCTTAACACCTGAAGAACAGTAGATGCCACCAAGATGCCTGCCGACCAGGGAACAGGACACACCAGAGCCAGCCCACAAGATGGAGGGCTGTGTAGTCACTAATTCCCACCCCAGCATGCTGGAGTGGGAAGGTGGAGGAGTTACCCTGTGATACAACCAAGCAAAAGGTTTGGGCACAGGCTGGGGTGGTAGCCGATGGCACCATGGTCAGAATGCTCATAGAGTAGATCTGGGACTTTAGCAAGGGCTGCCTTGGACAGATGCAGGGGACATTCTGTGGTATGCATTTCTTTTGTTTGTTTGCTTTTGGTTTTTTGAGACAGGGATTTTCTGTGAAGCTATGGCTGTCCTGGAACTTGCTCTGTAGACCAGGCTAGCCTTGAACTCACAGATAAGCCTGCCTCTACCTCCCAAGTATAGGATTAAATGCGTGCGCCACCAACACCCAGCTTGCAGTCTGAATTTCATAACTGGTCAGTTTTATAAAGCTGAGCTGTTGGAACCACAAGTAAGAGAGAGTTCAAGTCTCTAGACTTCCAAGTTGGAATAGGGTTTTCAGGTTGGGAGGGATCCAGCAGCCTTTCCAGGACCCTTTGGCCATAGGAAGATGCGAGGACTCCTCTACTTGTGTTTGTATGTGTGCAGGCCACATAGGAAGAGGTCAGGTGTCATTCCTCAGACAGGGTGTCTTGATGGGGCTAGGGAATCACCAAATTAGACTGGCTGGCCAGGAACCCCAAGGATCTTGCCATTTCCACCTCCACAGCACTGGGGTTACAACACACCTTACCACACATGGCTTTTTAATAGTCGGGTTCTGAACTCAGGTCCTCATGCTCACACAGCCAGCACTTTACCAACTGAGCAATTGTCTCAGCCCCAAACAGTGTTGTCTTAATTATTATGGTGTTCATGTCAGTGTGGGCACACCCATACCACAGGCTGCATGTGGAGGTTAGGACAGCTTTTGAGACTTGGTCTCCCTTTTCACCATAGGTTTTGGGGATCTTCCTTAGGTCACAGTCCCACGGAGCATCTCAAGAGGCCCTAGTTTGGTGTTGTTAAAGAGCCAGTCGACAGTCAACAAAACAAAACAAAGCAAACACCAACCAGCTATAAGGTTTTGGAGGGAGAGGTTGTGGGCAAGAAAATCTCAAACAACAGCCCCACCCCCACTACCTTCTCAGCCTTGGTCATCAGGCCTGTCACCATCTGCCGGCCGACCTCCCCGAAGAAGACCTGGTTGCTCCTTTCTTCCAGAAGCCCCTGAAGAAAGAAGGGGGTGAGCTGGCAGCTCCCAGAGCCCATGGAGAGGGCAGAGTCATGGCTAGGCAGAGTGGCCCTGTGTAGAGCAGGCCCAGCACCCTCCCCAGTGGTCCCTGAACCACACCCACCTCAAAGGCCTGCCGTACACAGTGTAACTTGGCCAGGAAGTCCTGGTCACTGTAGCAGCCCAGCAGCTCTGTCCTGAGGAGAGGAACAGATGGTGTCATGCCACCTGGTCCTGCCTAGCAAAGACCCAATGGAGGGCAGGTATACCTTGGGCAAAGAGGAGGGGGCAAGAGTCCAACTGCCTCAGCCTGGCAGTGTGACCTCTGGCTGGTGCCAGACTCCCTTGATGCTCAATTGTTCCCCAGTCAAAGGCAGAGGCTGATTGGATGTTTTCTGGGACCTCACTGACCCCTCTGATCCTGGGCACAGGTGGCAGTTATAACTACAGTGCCTAGGCTGACTTCAGTCTGCTTTAGGCCACAATCAGCCATCACTGCTCCCAGACAAATGACCAAAATGGTCAACCAGTTCCATATGCCATCTCTCTCTAAGTCACTACAAAACTCGAAGAGCTTTCTGCTGTTTTTAGTCAGTGGACTTTTAAACCATGCAAGCCATGACCAGAAAACAAAGTGCTGAGTCCACACAACTCAGCAAGGTTTACTTCAGGGGGCAGAGAGCACTGCTCTCCCTGAAGATTTATGGTTCATATGCAGTTAACACTGATGGGAAGAAAGTGACATTCTCTTTTGTAGTGTACCCACTGATAAGGTGTCCATGCTCCCAAAACAGCCCTCACCCATGCTCTATGCTTCTGGAGGCAACCCTAAGGCAACTACTCACTGGCTTACATTCACTCTTGCGCTCTCTCCCTCTCTCTCTCTCTCTCTCTCTCTCTCTCTCTCTCTCTCTCTCTCTCTCTCTCTCACACACACACACACACAGATGGAAAGAGGTATCAACAAGAAGGGGAGGAGGATGGGTTGAATATGATCAAAATATACCACGTATGAATGTATGAAAATGTCATAATAACATTTTCTTGTTGGGTGGCATTGGCACATGCCCTTATCCCAGTACTTGGAAGGCAGAGGTGATCTCTGTGAGTTTGAAGCCAGCCTGGTCTACCACATGAGTTCCAAGACAGCCAGGGCTACACAGAGAAACCAAGTTTGTCTGGAAAACAATCTTGGAATGGTGGCACATGCATCTAATCCAAGCACTCAGCAGCTGGAGGTCATTCTTAGCTACACAGCAAATTCAAGTTCAAGGCCAGCCTGGGATATACAAGACTGTCAAGTACTCTATCCAAAAGAGACAAGAGGGCTGGAGAGATGGTTAAGAGCACTGGATTCTCTTCTTGAGGACCTGAGTTCAATTCCCAGCACCCACATGGCAGCTTACAACTGTCTGTAACTCTGTTCCAGGGGATCCAATGCCCTCATACAGACATACCTGCAGGCAAAACACTGATGTGCATAAAATATAAATAAATAAACTATTTTTAAAAAAGAGAGAGACGGGGCTGTAGAGATGCCTCAGAGGTTAAGAGCACCAACTGCTCTTCCAGAGGTCCTGAGTTCAATTCCCAGCAACCATATGGTGGCTCACAACCATCTGTTATGAGATCTGGTGCCCTCTTCTGGTGTGCAGATACACATGGAAGCAGAATGTTGTATACATAATAAATAAATAAAATCTTTAAAAAATAAAGAGAGAGAGAGAGACGATTAAGAGACCTACATGTAAGCACAGAAGAGCACAGGGGTTGACACAAGAGAACTTCCGTCAAGGTCACACACTAAGAAGTATGGCTACAAGCCTAGCTTTCTAAAGGTATGGGTGTCTTTTTCAAAGGTATGGGTGTCTTTTTCAGGTCCTGTGCCAGCCAAGTGAGTATTCTACCACGAAGCTATGTCCTGGATCTGGGTTTGTGGGTTTTTTTGTTTTTGTTTTTTTTGAAACAGGGTTCTAGATATAACAGCCTAGCTGTCCTGGAACTCCCTCTGTAGACCAGACTGTCCTCAAACGCAGAGATCTGTCTGCTTCTGTCTCCCAAAAGCTGGGATAAAGGCATGTGCCACCACATCTGGCCTTCTGGGTTTGTTCTTGACCTCTGCTATGGTAGGATGGGCCAGTCATGCCCAGTGTGAGTCCTTGCCAGGTACTGTGGGCCTCTGAACCTCTTCCCCAGGGCTGGAGCCCACCCACAGCCTCCACGTGCTCTCACCTGAGTGTTCGGCAGGGTACTTTGCCCTCCTTCACTAGCTGCAGAGCCTCCTCATAGGCAGCAGCAGGTCTGGAGAGAGGGAGCGGGTAATCTCCAACCTGCAAAGACTCAAAGAGCTGGAGAGGGGGCCAAGGAGGCCAGTGAGCAGCACCCCAGAGGCCAGAGCTATGGGCCACACCAACAGGGAACACTCAAGGGGCCTGACTATGGCTCATCATGGAGATGCCAAAGACACACTAGCCTCATGAGACAGGAGGCCCTGTTAGCATCCAGCCTTAGACCTTAGCACTTCTACCAAAGGGACTGTCCACTGGACACATGCTCCCATCTTCCTGTTCCAAGCATGGACATCATGCCCTTTGCTCCAGCCTAGTAGCAGACTAATGCTAACCAAAGGACTGAATGGATTAGAGAAACTAAAGCTGGGTGTGGTTTAGCTGGAGGCAGGTACACCTCTGCTCTGACCATTCAGATCCATAACCCCTGGCTGCTCAGACCTCCCTGCCCTGGCATTTCAGAGTCTCGAGGAAGCAGGGTTTGGTACCCACCCAAGAAAATAACCTTACTTCCCCACAACCTAGTGCTGGCCCAACCTAGGCCTGGCCCAACCCAACTTGGTCCCCCAAGCCAATCACCTCAGTGGCTGAGAAAAAAGAGTCTTCCGAGGTCAGGCTGTCCTCATCATCGGCCCGAAGGCGCAGTGAGCCCTCAGTCAGGGGCAGCATGAGGGTCCTCTCTAGAAGGGAGTGGACTGAGCTGAGACCCATAGTGCTGTAGGGATCCTGGCCTGCCCCCAGCACTGATCCCCACACCCCCAGAGGCTCAGTCTGGGGCAGACGTGGGCAGAGCTACCCTGAGCTGTGTAATAACAACAGGGTCATCTCAATACCCATTCCAGTGCTCTGTGTGGCCCTGCCTAGTGAGTGTTTCTTTTCTTGTTCTTCGTTGTTTTGGTTTTCCGAGACAGGGTTTTCCTGTGTAGCCCTGGCTGTCCTGGAACTTACTCCATAGACCAGGCTGGCCTCAAACTCAGGGATCCACCTGCCTCTGTCTCCCTTTGGGATTAAAGGCATGCGCCACCACCACTCAATTTACTGTTTGCCTTTCTAAAAGGCTGAAACTGCCTTAAGGGCATCCACAGGGCAATTAACCAACATTCCATTATCTGCCAGCTCTAGAGTCTTGGGGTCAGGACCTTCCAGGCCACTCAGGAAAGGTGTGTCAAATAGTGGTCACCTTGAAAGTCCTATCAACTTCAGTTATAGAGGAAGATCCAAGGGAATGAGTTTTCCAGCAGGCAAAGCCACACTGAGGCCAATGTCAAGAAACTAGGGAGGATGTGGCCTGCAGAACTGGCTCAGTGCACTCTGGGAAAGGCCAGACACATAGCAGACATGAGAAGTATGGGCTGAACAAGCTGATTTCCTCTCTGTGGTTCACACCCCTTCACCTCCACCAAGTGACAGGAGAACTTCTGTTTGTGGCACTCAGCCCACTTTTGGCTAACTACCATGTGACCCAAGAGGCCTGAAGACCTATCCAGGAGATGTAGACACACAACCCACGGGTGCTCCCAAGAGGCCAGGGCATGGCACACTAACTAAGGACTCCTGGAACCTCATCTTGCTTCAATGTCTATCTGCCATCTTTAAGGGAATACCTCAGTTTCCCTATTTATTCAATGAGGTTCCAGGAACTGTGATTTGTTTGTGGCACTGGTGATCCAAGCCCTGGTTCTCCTCCTTCATCCCTGACCTCTGTTCCTGGCATCTCAGGCCTGCAGCAGCCTTCATGATCCTGCTCACCAAGGTCCAGCAGCATGCTGTCAGAGGGGAAGGTAGAACCGAATTCTTCCTGCAGGTGGTAGGCCCGGTGCAACAGGGACTCCAGCTTCTCGGCAAACTCCCTCCTTTGCGACTCTGGCTATGACACAAAGAATGACCTTCAACCCAGAGCTGCCAAGCTCCCTATTCAGATAGGGCCCCAAGGAAATGAAGCTGGCTCTGGGTCCAAAAGAACTCTAGAATTGTGCTGCCCACTGCAGGAGGCACCAGCCACATGTGCCCAAGGCCCAGTATTACGGCTATAAATACACACACTCTGATGCCAGAAAGACATGCAAAGGGTCTCAGCAGTTAGGGCATCTTCCTGGAACCCTATAGGCAAAACAAGAAAAATCTCAGGTTTGAGACCAACATGGGACATTAGTGAGTTCCAGGCAGCCAGGACTATACAGCAAGACCCTCTCTTAAAAAAGAAGGAAAAAAAAAAAAAGAGGAAGGAAGGAAGGAAGAAAGGAAGGAAGGAAGAAAGAAAGAATGAAAGAAAAGAGCCGGGCATTGGTGGCGCACGCCTTTAATCCCAGCACTCAGGAGGCAGAGGCAGGCGGATCTCTGTGAGTTCAAGGCCAGCCTGGTCTCCAGAGCGAGTGCCAGAATAGGCTCCAAAGCTACACAGAGAAACCCTGTCTCAAAAAAACAAAACAAAACAAAGAAAGAAAGAAAGAAAGAAAGAAAGAAAGAAAGAAAGAAAGAAAGAAACTTATCAACCACGGTTGGAAAGATGGCTCAGTGGTTTAGTTAAATAGCATACTGGTCTTGCAGAAGACCCAAGTTTGCTCCCTATCACCAGGTTTGACATGGTGCTGGGGACTGAGCTCAGGGCTTGCTGCATGCTAGGTAAGTGCTCTAGCAGCTGAGCCAGATCTCCAGCTCCTCTTCTTGCTTTTTTGGTTGGTTGGCTGACTGGCTGGCTGAACATGTTTCCAAGAAAACAATGGGTCTCTAGGTGACCCAAGACTGTCACTGGATTGAAGCATTACCCCGCCACACACACACACACACTACACACACACACACACAGACAGAGTTTCAATCCTATGTACCTGGACAAACCCTTCAAGTCCTCCCAGACTTTCCCTACAGAAGAGACTGAAAAGGGGTCACCTGGAAAAGAGAGTTTCTAGGACTTAGGAGACAGGTGCACATAGTAGTAGTTGTTACTGGGGTGTCACCAAGCAAGGGACATTCCACTACATGAGTGTCATGGCCTGCAGGTGACAAGCTGGACAGCAAAGGACGGTTGTCCAGGGATGATCCAGGTGGCATAAGAACGCTTACAAGGAGGCACAAGCTGGGCCTCTGCCTAAGGTGGAGGGTGGGAGCTGGTGTGGGGGTTCAGCCTGTGAGCTCTGTGGCTGTGTTGCCACCCTTGATCTCCAGCCCCAAGCATGGAAGTGGGGTGTTGCTTCCTCCCAGCCTGGGGCTCTTGGGTTTGGGTCCCAGGGTGAGGCAAGAGTTAGCCTAACTACTCTCTCCATGGAGGCAACAGGTAGAGCCTGTTCCTACAGTAACTAGAGCCCAGGGAGGAGATAGATGAGGGCCAATTAGGCCTGAGAAGGGGCCAGAAGAGCTGGGAGGTGGCCATGAGTGAGGGCTTAAACTGGACCTCACTGTACAGCATCTCTCTGGAGCAGGGATGCTTCACAGAGAAAATCTATGATAGTTAAATGGTCCAGAGTGTCTACTAAATACCACAGAAGGGAGACCTGGACCAGGCCTACAGGATTCTGGGCCACAGGCCCCTCTGCTGTGCTCCTGGCAGCTCCTAAAGACATCTGTCAGCTCTCTGGGAATAACTGTGGTTGGGTTAAAACTGCACATATGTAGAAGCTCAACCAATTTAAGAAAAGCAGACACTGTGAACTTCAGGATTAAAAATGTTTGTTTTAAGAAGGGGTCTCATTTAACCAGGCTGGCCTCAAACTCACTATGTAACCTTAAACTTCAGATCCTTCTGCCTCCACCTCCCATGTGCTGGGTTTGCTGGCATATTTTTTGGCTTATGTGGTGCTGGGGATGAAACCCAGGACTTGTGTAATGAGTTTTCCTCTGTCCTGCCAGCCAGCTCCCAAATAATGACACAGAGACTTCTTATTAATTATGAAAGCTTGGCCTATAACTTAAGCTTGCTCTAAACTAGCTCTTTTAACTTAAATTAACCCATTTATATTAATTTATGCTCTATCACATGGTGTTACCTCTCTATCTTGTGTGTACCTCCTGTTTCTTGTCTGTGTCTCCTCAGCACCTAGATTTTCTTCCTCTTCCTTTCTCTCCCCATAAACCCTGCCTCTATCTCCTGCCTAGCTATTGGCCATTCAGCTTTTTACTACACCAATCACAGCAAATACATCTTCACACAGTGTGCAAATACCCCACAACAGGCATGGTAAACAAGCACTCTACCAGCTAAGTTCCACCTCTAACCCCAGAATTTAAAATCGTCTTGTGTGTTTCAATGGATGCCATCAACAATGTAAAAACTCCACGGGCAAGATGGCATGCATACCTTTAATCCCAGCACTTGGGAGGCAAAGGCAGGACCTCGGAGTTTGAGGCCAGCGTGGTCCACTGAGTGAATTCCAGGACAGAGTCAGGGATACACAGAAAAACCCTGTCTCAAAGAAAACAAAGCAAAAAGAAGGTGAAAATGCATGGAACAGAAGATCCCTGTAAGTCCCAGCTGTGAAAACAGAATTGAGCCTAGAACACACAAGGAACACTGCCACTCAACAGCGCCGCTATAAGCTGAAAACAACCGATGTGTTTTAATCCCATGCAAAAGGACCAGAACAGACATTTCTCCAAAGGGAACACATAGATGGGGGCCAACAACATGGCTCAGCAGATAACAGTGCTTGCCAACAAGCCTGAGTTCAAGCCCTAGGACCCATATGACAGAGGTGGAGAATGACTTCCGCATGTACACCATGTCTCACATAAAAAACAACAAAAGGAATAAAAACTTAATATATTCTCGGATGGCAAACAGCACACAAAAGGCCAGGCAACGTCAACAAAGCACTAAAATTCAAAGCCAGAGTGTGAGGGGCTGGGGGGGTGGGGGGGAAGTGTTAAAATATGTAGGAATTTATGAAATGACCAAGACTGATAGACACAACCCCCAAAAATACTAAAAGGCTGAATAATGTCAGTCAACTGTTAACAACACGGAATACTGTTTAACACAGCTGTTAAAAATGTTAACACAGGGCCAGGCAGTGGTGGCACACGCCTTTGATTCCAGCACTTGGGAGGCAGAGGCAGGCAGATCTCTGAGAGTTCGAGACCAGCCTGGTCTACAAAGCAAATTCCAGGACAGCCAGGGCTGTCTCAAAACAAACAAACAAACAAACAAAAAAACTGTTGACACAGGGTTGGATTGATGGGTCAGGAGTTAAGAGCACTGGCTGCTCTAACAGAGGAGCCAGGCTCTGATTGTTCCCAGCACCACACGGTGGCTTACCACCATCTGTAACCTGTTCCAGGGAAGCTGACCTTGGTTGTAACCAGGCACACATGTGCTGAACATACATATACACAGGCAAAATACTCATATACATAAAGTAAAACAAATAAATGTAAAATAACAACAAGGAGGATGGTGAGCCAATGAGCTACCTCAGCAGATCAAAGTGCTGCCACCAAGGCTGACAATTTGAGTTCAACTCCTAGGCCCTACATGGAGGATTTGATTCCTATAGGTTGTCCTCTGACCTCCACAAACCCACTGTGGCACACATGCATTGCCCGCCCCCTCTCTCTCTCTCTCTCTCTCTCTCTCTCTCTCTCTCTCTCTCTCTCTCTCACACACACACACACACACACACACACACACACACACACACCATCTTAAAAAAAAAACCTTTAAAGGCCTGGAAACCAGGTGTGTCAGTACACACCCTTAACCCCACCACTTGGGTGGCAATGGCAGGCTCTGTGAGTTAGAGGCCAGCCTGGTCTATATAGCCAGTTCCAGGTCAGCCAGGGTTACAAAGTCAGAGCCTATCACAAAAAACAATGGCTGGTGCATTGGCTGGTTTTGTGAGTCAACTTGTCACAAGTTAGAGTCGGAGAGGAAGGAGCCTCAGCTGAGGAAATGCCTCCATGAGATCCAGCTGTAAGGCATTTTCTCAATTAGTGATTAATGGGGGAGGGTCCAGTCTGTGGTGGGTGGGGCCATCCCTGGGTTGGCAGTCCTGGGTTCTATAAGAAAGCAGGCTGAGCAAACCAGGGGGAGCAAGCCAGTAAGCAGCATCCTCCATGGCCCCTGCCTCAGCTCCTGCCTCTGGGATCCTGCCCTGTTTGAGTTCCTGCCCTGACTGCCTTCTGTGACAAAAAGCTATATGGAAGTGTGAGCCTAATAAACCCTTTCCTCCCCAGCTTGCTTTTTGCTCATGGTGTTTTGTTTTTTGGGGGTTTTGTTTTTGTTTTTTGGTTTTTCGAGATAGGGTTTCTCTGTGTAGCTTTGGAGCCTGTCCTAGCACTCACTCTATAGATCAGGCTGGCCTCAAACTCACAGAGATCCGCCTGCCTCTGCCTCCCGAGTGCTGGAATTAAAGGCGTGCGCCACCAATGCCTGGCTGGTCATGGTGTTTTATCACAGCAATAGAAACCCTAAGACAGCTGGCAAGACTTCTGAGTGACAGGTTTCTGAGCTCAGCTTTCCACTTGGACAATACTGTCTGTGCCAGGCACCACCCAGCCCTGCACTACAGGCACCACCCACTCTTGCACTGCACACTGTTTTCCAGGCACCCAACCGAGCTGGTTCCATTCTGGGGAGGTGCAAAGACCGGGCTAGAATAGAGGACACACAGCCCCTGTGGCCCAGACTCTCTGTGGTTCCAGAGGCCACAGGTGTCCTGGCCTGTACTCTGAATAGTACATGGTCCCAAGTACCCCCTCTCCTGAGCAACCAAGTCCCTGTGAAATTCCCCTGGGTTAGCTTCTTTGGTTTAAGACAGGGTTTCATTCTGAAACTCAAGCTGACCTAGAACTCTGTAGCCCAAGCTGGCCTGGAACTTTCTGTGACCTTCTGACTCTGCCTCCCCAGTGTTGGGTGTGTGCCGCCACACCCAGGTTCCCCAATAGCTCACAGTATTGTACCGACAGAAGCCAAAGCCAAGCACACATGCTCAAAATTATGAAACACAGGGCTTAACCCTTGTGAGTTTGGCCCATGCAAGGTTCTCAGTTTAATTGGAAAGTTTTTGAGGTTTGTCTTTTTAAGCAAACAGAAGAGAAAGGCACCGACACTGAGTGAAATGAAAGCCTTTTCCCCTTTCTCCCCACAGGTGACTACTTGTACTCCATCTGCCTGCACATCGGTGCAGTGCACTGTCCAAACGTGCTAAAAACAAACGCTCTGGCAGGGGACATACTGCAGTAGATAAAGCACTTGCCACACAAGCATGAGGACCAGACTTGGGATCCCTAGAACTAATGTCAAGCTGGATACAGTGTGTGCATCTAAGGGGCAGCCACAGGGGAGTCACAGGAAGATGCAGGGGGTACAGTGAGTAAGACATCCCATCTTAGACAAGGCAAAAGGCAAGGGCCGACACCTGCACTGTCCTCTGATCGCCAGACATGTACCTTGATGTGCACATTAACAAACACAAAGATGAATGAATCAATGAATGAACTAGTGATCCACTCAGAAAACCAGGCAGTGGTGATGGCGCACTCCTTTGATCCGAGCACCCGGGAGACAGAGGCAGGCAGATCTCTGAGAGTTGGAGGCCAGCCTGGTCTCCAGAGTGAGTGCCAGAACAGCCTCCAAAGAAACCCTGTCTCAAAAAAAAAAAAAAAAAAAAAAAAAAACCTACCAGAAAAAAAGAGAGTAGGAGTGATGGGGCCAGAGAGACGGTTTAGCAGTTAAAAACACTTGCTGTTCTTCCGGAGGACCCAGGTTTGGTTCCCAGCACCCATTTGGTGGTTCACAACTCCAGTTCCAGGGAATCCAACACCCTCTTCTGGACTCTGTGGGCACCAACATGGTACACAGACATACATGCAGGGAAACACACACACACACACACACACACACACACACACACACACACACACACACACACACACACACACGTCCTACAAATAAATAAATTATAGAATTATAATGAAAAACTTTAGTTTTTATAATGAAAAACAAAACCCAAAGGCCAAAGGCCCCAGAATCCAGTCAACTAGCAACAGAGACCCATTTCCTATAGCCAGCATGCCCACCGTCACCCAAACAGAGCTGAGACAGGTTTGATTATCAATGTAGGACTTGTTCACCAAGTCGACACAGCACCAAGCATGCTATTCATTCTAAGTGGAGCTTTCATGGACAGGAGGCTAGTGAATGCCTGTGGGAGAGGTCATACTGCAGTCCGTCTGTCCGACCCTCCCAACCTTCTTGCAGTGACTGGGGAAGACCACCTACCTCTGACGGTGCCTCTGATGAGGTGTCTGGGTTCTGGAAGCTGTCACCTGGTGTGGGGGTGCTGCCTCCATCCCCTCTCTGCCCCACACTCAGGGCCTGCTCCCATTTCTGCAGGGCTTCCTCAAACAGCTCCATGCCTGAGAACACGTGAGAGGAGAGAGGCTCAGGTCCCAGCGTCTCACCCCTAAGGGGATGCAGCATGACAGGGAAGCAAAGGCCACGGCAGGATCGGAACTGGGCAAGGCTGGACACCTGGGTCTTGGCTTCTCAGGACTAGTTAGTATTCAGGCCTTCACCCAGGAAGGTCTGGTCTTCTGATCAGAAAGGGCTGCAATGTAGTGACTGGGGACATGGGGTGGGACAGTAACTGAAGACTCCTAGAAGGCCATTTCCCCGCCACAGTTAGGCCCTGGGCTAGCCTCCCAGTCGAACCTTGTACATAGAGGCTCTCAGCACTTCCATCGGTGGTGGGCACAGACTCCTCCATTCCTCTGGTTTCCCATGAACCTGAGCACGCAGCTGTGGGGCTGGATGAATTGACCACTACCATCTGGGGACCAAGTATACAGAGAAGAAGTGAGGCCCTATGTGGGACCGACTAAGCCACCCCACCACCTGACCACAGGCCACAGGCCCTCCCGATACCTCCCGAGTGAGCTAGGCCAACACTCTTCAGAACAGCTTGATGATGCCCCATAGAAACTTCCCAAATGTGAAGAAATACAGAGGTGGATACCAAAACAGCCATGTATGAAACTTCCCGGGGCCCCAGTCCCTGCTCTACCAGTCAGACAAGGACAGATACTGCCACCTTGTTTTGGAGCCTCTCAAGTGTGGCCTCTACCTTACCACAGGAGACTTGAGGGCAAGGGTATCACCAGGGCAGAGCGAGAGCCAGGCTTAGAGCTATGGCCTGATCCTTGCTGAATGGATTCATAATAAGTTAATGAACCCAAAGCTGAGCACCAGCAAAACAGTGTTCACCTTTGTCTCCATTTTCTCTACACCCTCAGGGCCTAGCCCCATTCCAGGCACCTCCCAGGGACTTGCTCAATGTCCGATGCCCAGGCTTTCCTGATAAGGTCCTTGTCTGGCACCCACACACCATCACCCAGGCTCTAAAGCCCAAACTCACGAATGAGGGTGTGAAGGAATGAAGGGGCCTCTCTCTCATCTCCCTAACAGTCCAGAAGCTTCCCCAGGGCAGAGTCCAAGAGCATCCTGGTGGCACCTGCCCCCACACATATCCCTCCCTGGCTCCTCACCGAGGCCAGGCTGTGGGAGGAGCCTGAGTGTTTGCTGGGCTCGATGGAGGAGATGCCGCTGAGAGTGTCGTTGCTCTTGCTACTGGGGCTCTGAACCCTCCGACTGGAGTAGCCTGTGAGGAGAAGGGTGGACCTTGCATGCATCCTCTACCTGGACCACCCTCCCCATCCTCATCTTTCTGATGACCTGACCTAAGCCACAACACCAGCAGATCCCCCTGAGTGTGTACACTTAGCAGAGGAATGGGACCCTTCCTGCGGCCTGGTGACTTAACACAGGGCCAGACTCATAGGGGGGCTCCTAATGCTGGGCCGAGCTGAGAGCAAGGCAGGGCCACTTTCCTACCTCTTGCTCAGGTTGTCTGTGTGCTTAATTGAGTGACTGATAAAGAATTCTGTTTTCCAAATGGCTCAGTAGGAAAGGGTACCTGCTGCCAGGCCCAACAGCATGGTTCAATCCTCTGACCTGCACACACCCAGCATGGCACACAAGTTCACCCCCCCCCAGCCCACAAGAATAAACAATGTAAAAATATTAAAGGGACCAGGCTATAGCTCAGTTAGAGGAGCAGATGCCCAGCATGCAGGAAGCCTTGGGTCTGACCTCCAGCACCCCATAAACTGGGCATGGCAGCACAGGCACTGTGATCCCCGACTCAGGCGGTGCAGGTGTGAGGATGAGAAGTTTAAGGTCTGGCTGGGGAGATGGCTCAATGGGTAAAGCATTTGCCACACAAGCATGAGGACCTGAGTTCAAATCCCCAGACCCATGTAAAGCCATGTCTGTAGTCCCAGCACTCCTATGGAGAGATTCCAGCTCAAACAAGGTGCAAGGGGAATTGCAACACCTGAGATTGACCTGTGGGTGCCACACTAGCCTTGTGATGAGAAAGCTCACCCACCCACAAACACACTTACGTGCACACACACACGCGCACATACACACACACAGCACACAAAACAAACAAACAAACAAATAGGCAGAGTGTAAAAACCAGCTCAAGGTTATTCTTAGCTACAGGGTATGTTTGAGGCTAGCCAAGACTATATGAACCTGGGGGTGGAGGTGGGGATTGGTTAAAAGCGTTGCCTGCTCTTCCGAGGACCTGGGTTCACTTCCCAGGAACCATATGGTGGTTTACAAGGGGCTGTAATTCCAGCTCCAAAGGCCTCTGTGGGTGCCAGGCATACAAAGAGTTCACAGACATACCTGGAGACAAAACACCCATACACAAAAAATAATAAATAAAAGACAGAAAAATAAAAAGAATGCTCTTTCCAAAACAGGAGATGAGACAACTTTTTAAAATACTCTCTCTTCTCCCTCTCTCTCTCTCTCTCCACACAAGAAAGAGAAACAGAGCAGGGTGTTAGTGGTGCACGCCTTTAGTCCCAGCACTTGGGAGGCAGAGGCAGGCAGATCTCTGTGAGTTCAAGGCCAGCCTGGTCTACATGAGCTAGTTCCAGGATAGGCTCCAAAGCTACAGGGAAAACCTGCCTGGGGGTGGCGGGGACACAGGAGTTGGGATACAGCTCATGACAAGATTGTGCTAAACACACACAGCGCTGAAGCAAGGGAAAGGGAAAAAAGGGTGAAACAAAAACTGGAGGTGGCGGGACTGGAGAGATGGCTCAGAGGTTAAGAGCACTTGCTCTTCCAAAGGTCCTGAGTTCGATTCCCAGCAACCACATGGTGGCTTACAACCATCTATAATGAGATCTGGTGCCCTCTTCTGGCATTCAAGCATACATGTAAGCAGAATACTGTGTATATAATAAATAAATAATAATAATAAAAAAACAAAAAACAAACAAACAAAAAAACAGGAGGTGGCTTGGCCAAGCACATGAGGTAGACAGGTGTGTTAGCACAGCACCTGGGCCAGCAGAGCTGGCATCACTTCTCCGGCTCCCATTCTGTAACAGTCTAAAGACTCTGTCTCCAACTGTCAGGACAAACAGCATCTGCAAGGGCAATGAGCTATTAAAACTCACTGGGCTAAAGTCAGGCTCTGCTTCAAAAACAAAAACAAACAGGCTGGAGTGATGGCTGGGTGCTTAAGAGCATTTACTGCTCTTGCAGGGCCCAGGTTTTGTTTCCAGGCCTCCCATGGCAGCTCACACCATCTCTTAACTCCATACAGGTGGTCTAGTGACCTCTTCTGACCTCCACAGTCACACAGTGGACATACATACAGGCAGGCAAAGCACTCACACACATAAAATAAACAAATAGGTCTTAAATAACAACAGGACTGGCAGGATAGCTCAGCAGGTAAAGATGCTGGTGGCGCACGCCTTTAATCCCAGCACTCGGGAGGCAGAGGCAGGCGGATCTCTGTGAGTTCCAGGCCAGCCTGGTCTCCAAAGCGCGTGCCAGGATAGGCTCCAAAGCTACACAGAGAAACCCTGTCTCAAAAAACCAAAAAAAAAAAAAAAAAAAAAAAAAAAAAAAAAAAAAATGCTTGCTACCAAGCCTGATGACCTGAGTTTGATCCTTGGGACCCATGTGATGGCAGGAGAGAACCAACTCCCACAAGCTGTCCTCTGAGCGCCTCATGCATACCACGGCATATACACCATAAATAAATAAATACAAATAAATAAACAAAGCAATCTGAAGCCCCATTTTCTTTTCCTCATCTTCCTTGAGTTTTCTTATTTATTTTGGTTTTTGAGACAAAGTCTCACTCTGTAGCCCACGGTGGCCTTCTACTGTCTCTCCTGCTTTAGCCTCCAGTGCTAGGATCACAGGCAGACACCATCACACTTGGCTTTAACATTTATTTTCCAAGACAGAAAATTGTTTCTCCCAAGCTGAGAACCTGAGAACACTTTGCCTTGAAAGGAGAGCAGCATGACATTGACATGTGGCAAACAGCTACTTGGGCGGTGGTTGGCTCACGCCTTTAGTCCCAGTCCTCGGGAGGCAGAGGCAGGTGGATCTCTGTGAGTTCGAGACCAGCCTGGTCTACAGAGCAAGTTACAGGACAGCCTCTAAAGCCACAGAGAAACCCTGTCTCAAAAAAACAAAAAATGCAACAAAACAAAACAAAAGAACCCAGCTACATCACTAGATTGCCAGGGGCTGTTATGAGTTTTCTAGGGCCAGCAAGATGGTGCAGTGGACACAGGCTTGAGGCTGAGCCTGAGGACCTGAGTTTGACCCCAGAACCCACATTTTGAAAGGAGGCGAGAACTTACTTCTGTAAGCTGTCCTCTGACTTGCACATGTACACTATGGTACACACCTACACACACGTGCACATATACACACACGTGTGCATACACAAAAACACCAAAATAAACTTTAAAAAATGTTTTCACATAGTGGCTTGCTTCTATGATGGCACTTTCTCAAAGCTCAGAAGGACACGCTAAAAGGGTGAATTTTACCACATGCAAATCCCTTTTTTTTTTTCCCCTAAAAAGGAGAATGTGAGAAAAACTACTGGGTTCATGAAGCCCATGGCTCTTCCTATTCCTGAGCATGGGAAAACCGACAGCCCTGGGCCCTTACCTGGTGTCCCCTAAGGTGATAAAGATGCCCAGAACCAATACTACCCACCAAGACTGAGCCCAGGGTCTCAAAGAGTGGGTCTACTATCCCTCCTCCTTTTCTGCTTCAGGAACGTGGCTGTGAGGCAGGAAGACACTGGCCCAAGACTCCACAGTGAACAAAGCTGAAACACGACAATGTCAGGGCTCCCCTACCACACACCTACCTTTCTTCACTGAAGGAACCTTGCGGGCCATGAGGATGGGCAGGGGTACTGTGCCCAGCTGCTCACCTCCCTTCTCAGGGCCCACCTGCTTCTTCTTCCGCCGGCGCCTCTTCAGCTGGTGGGCAGCCAGGGCCAAGGCCACAGTCCCAAGGGCTGTGGCAAAAAGAACCTTCCTCAGGCCTGGTGTCAACCGCAGTTGGGAGAATGCAGACTGGAGGAAAGAGACAAGGGGCCTGGTTACGTCACCTAAAGGGAAGCTCCAGGTGTGGGCAGTGTTCCTCTGCTGATCAGAAGAGTGACAAGGGACAAGGCCAGCTTCTCTGAAATGTATAAAGATAGCATAATGTATCGCTGAGAGGATGAATGGCATCCAGGGGCCCAGCCCCTCCCCCAGTGCTGGCCACCATTCTGTGACAGTCGGGGTACAGTGACAGGCACTGCACCAAGGCCTGACCTGTGTCACCTGTCAGAGTCCCTGCCACCTTCCAAATGAGGAGTCTGGGGTTCACAGCACTTAAGACATGTGTAGATGGTGACTAACACACAACTCAAACCCAGATCTGCCAGGCAGTAGTGGTGCATGCCTTTAATCCCAGCACTCGGGAGGCAGGAGCAGACAGATCTCTGTGAGTTCAAGGCCAGCCTGGTCTCCAGAATGAGTTCCAGGATAGGCTCCAAAGCTACACAGAGAAACCCTGTCTCAAGAAAAAAAAAAAAAAAAACAGAACAAAAACCTGTCTCAAAACCCAGATATGATGACTCCATTTCCCAGAGACATCTGGAGCTAATGACATTCACTGTCCCTGATCACTCTAACCAAACAGACTCATCCTGGCCACCCTCTGCTGCTGGTCCAGGCAGAACTCCCACAGACAAACTGAAGTCAAAAGGTCACCAGTCAAAAGGGCAGGCAGATCTCTGTGAGTTCGAGGCCAGCCTGGTCTACAGAGCAAATTCCAGGACAACCTCCAAAGCAATACAGAGAAACCCTGTCTCGAAAAACCAAAAAGAAAAAACAACAACAACAACAAAAAAAGTCACCTGGCCTTAGGTGAAGACTGGGCCTTGACTCTGTTTAGGTTGTTGTTTTATTTTAATATTACATATACCATGTTCTGTCTGCATGTACACTGGTTCGCCAGAAGAGGGCACCAGATCCCATTATGGATGGTTGTGAGCCATCATATGGTTGCTGGGACTTGAACTCAGGACCTCTGGAAGAGAAGCCAGTGCTCTTAACCTCTTGAGCCATCTCTCCAGCACCAGGGAAGGTCCATCCTAATTGTGGAGGGGACCGCTACTGGGCTGGGCAAGATCCCATGTATGAAATGGAGAAACTGAGCTAAACACTGGTAAGCATGCGCTGTCAGTCTGCTTCCTGAGTGCAGTGTGATCAGCCAGCTTTCTGCTTCTGCTGCCAAGCCTACATGATGCTCTATAGCACACTGCAACTGTGAGCCCAAATACCCTCTTCCTCCCTTAAGTTGCTTTGGTCCAAGTATTTGACTACGGCAATGAGAAATTAACTAAGACACACGGTATAGCCACGATAAGGATTCAGCTCTCCCAGGTGCTGGGGACCCCTGGGTAGGACCACACCCATCTTACCTGACCAAATGTTGTGTACAGGAACACGGGTATCTCAGCCACAGTCATGGCTAGAGCCTGGATCATGGACATACCCTCAGTCCGACGGAATGCCATGGCAGGCCCAGCACCCAAGCGGGAACTCTTAGGGTAAGAGCTTCCAAGGAGATTGTCTTCAGCTGTCTCTGGCTAGGTCCTGGGCACCATCCACACACCAGCAGGACAGGGGCGCACATAACAGAAGGTCTTTCCACAGAGCTGAGGGACAGACGACCAAGTGAGTCACAGGAAGGTGCATACAGGGCTTCAGGCTGAGAGGTAGAGTGTTCATCTCCCCATGTTCAATACCCAATCCTGCCAAAAAGCCTCCAGGCCAGTGAGATAACTAAACATATAAAAGAACTTGCTGAGCAGGCCCAACAACTGAGTTCCCCAGAATCCATGGGTGAATGTGCCGTGAGCTTGACAAAAATCTAAAATTGCCTGGGTGCTGGGTTTCTGAGCACATTTATGAGGGATTAAGTATGTTAATTAAGATGGGAGACCCATCCCCAGCATTGCACCATTCTCTGGGCTAGGGATATGGACTGTATAAAAGCATGCACGTGTCCTGTGCTCTCTGCCTCTTAACTATGTATGTAACGAGAGCAGGTGTTATAAGATCCTGTCATTGTGACTTCTTCCCAGTGAAGGACTGTCACCTGGAACTATGAGCCAAAACAAGGCTCTTCTCCCCTAAGTTACTTTTGCCAGGGTAGTTTATCATAGCAACAGAAATGAAACTAGACGTGGGAGGAGAGAACTGACTCCCAAAGCTGTGCTCCAGCTTCCAGCTGTGCCTGTGGTAGGTGCTCCTGCACTCATATACACATTTATTTTATTTATGTATGTGTATATGCCACAAGCATTCAGATGCTTGCAGAGGTCAGAAGAGGGCACTGGATACTTGGAGCTGGAATTACAGGCAGTTGTGAACCCCCTGACATAGGTGATGAGAACTGAACTCAGGTCCTCTGAGAAAGAAGCAAGCATACTTAACCACTGAGCCATGATTCCAGTCCTAATAAAAAATGTTTTAAGCCAGGTGTGGTGTCGAATCCCAGCACTGAGGGAGGGAAGGGGGGGGGATCAGATCTCTGTGAGTTCGAGGACAACCTGATCTGCAAAGCAAGTTCCAGAACAGGCTCTAAATCTACACTGAGAAACCCTGTCACAAAAAAAAAAAAAAAAGCTGGGCATTGGTGGTGCTCGCCTTTAATGCCAGCACCTGGGAGGCAGAGGCAGGTGGATCTCTGTGTGTTCAAGGCCAGCCTGGTCTACAGAGTGAGTTCTAGGACAATCTCCAATGCTACACAGAGAAACTCTATATCGGGGGAAAAACAAAACAAAAAACAAACAAACAAAAAACACTACCACCACCACCAAGAACAAACTGTGAGGTTTAGAGAGCTGGCTCAGCAGCTGAAAGCACTGGCTGCTCTTCCAGAAGGACAGGGTTCAATTCCCAGCACCCACATGACAGCTCACAACTGTCTTACTCCAGCTCAATGGGATCTGATACCCTCTTCTACCCTCTGAAGGCACAAGGTACATGTACGGTGCACAGTCACAAAGACAGACAGACATAAGCATGCACGAAAAACACCTACCCATACACTTTAAAAAATTTTTTTAAATGTGTACACATGAGCATGAGATGTGAACAAGAATGTCCTCAGGGGCTGGGCACCCCAGGGCACTACAGGCTTATGATCCCAGCTGCTCAGAACACTGAGGCAGGAGGGTCAAAAGTTCAAAGAGTGACTGGGCAATTTAGGCCATGACCCTGTCTCAACTTTTTTTTTTTTTAAAGCACTTGCCTATCATGTATCAGTGGGGGAAAGACAGTGTCTTCAGTGGGTGGGATGAACACTAAGTGTGAAGCTGGAATCCCACCTGCCTGGCAGTGCAGGCAGGCAGGCAGGCACAGACCCCCCTCAATAAGCCTGGGAGCAGAAGGCAGCATGTGTGGCATGCTGAGAACAGAAAGAACCCAGACACTGGGAGATAAATAGGTCACCCTCTAACTTAGGCCTCTGCACTTTCTCAGCCTTTTTAAACACACAGGCCACTTTCTAAATAAAGTTCTCAGGCTCCTGGCTGAGAACCATGACCCCCTTTCCACCAAGCCAAGAATGCTTCACTTCCTGTGGGCTACAGGACTGTGCTAATCTGAAGGTGGAGGTGGGTTTTTTGTTTGCTTTGTTTTTATTTACACTTACTTTTGAGACAGAGTCTAAAACTGTAGCACAGGCTGTCCTTGAACTCAAAATACTTCTCTTGCTTTGGTCTCATAAATGCTGAGTTTATTGTCGTGAGCCAACCGAATCCCAACTATACAGGCAGATGTTTCTCCCTGCCTTCCCCTACCTTCTGAGGAAGAAACTGAGTCTCCGGAGCTGAAGCTAGGAGTCCAAAGCAACTGAGTTGCTAAGTGGTGGAGAGAGGGTACTTCAAGGTCTAGATTCTGCTTAACACAGCAGGAGCAGGCAGGGCAGCCCCATCAGAGCCACAGAGGGCAAAGACAGTCTCCACTAGGTCTCTAAAACCCACCTTAGGGACTCCCCACGGCCCTATCCTGAGGCCAGATCAGTGGTTTGATCACATGTAACCAAGACCACAAGACCCTGCAGGCTGTTCTCACCGCTATGATTAAGTTCAAGGATGACTCCTGGATCTCCAGAGGAAGGAACATACAGGCCAGGGCAGACCCTGTATTCCTGGGATGGTGGCCAAAAGTCACTAGGCCAGCACAGGAGATGAACAAGGAACAGCTTATTCTTGGTGAGTGGAGAAGGCACACAGCCCTATCAGTCTGGCTCTGAGGCTGGGAGCAGAGGGGTGGAGGGCAGAGGCCGGGCAGGCAGAGTGAGTAGGACTAAAGAAATTGCCACATTGTCAAGGGCAGGAGACATTCTGCCTGGAGATTGTGAAGTAAGCTCCAGTCTTCACAGTTCCTCCTCTAAAACTCCAGCCTGGCTTGGCCTTGGGTGGGAGACAGGACATCAGATGACCAGGAGCTATTCTTTCCTGTGCTTTTCAACAGGCCAGAGCGCTGTGACAACTCTGAGTACAGCTGCTCTGGGACCCTCAAGGTAACCATTGTTTACCACAGGGATATACAAACTGAGGCTTTGAGAGATGAGAAGGCCCCAAGGCTGTGGCGGGGCACCCTAGCCCCTGCCTGCTGCTTGCCCATATCAATCAAACTGAAGGGCTTCAGGGCCTTGAATTTCTGAGAAGGCCACATGGAATTAGAGGGGGGCCTGTTCTAGGATCCAGGCAGGTGGAGGTGGGGATGGAGGCCTGTCATGTCTGCAGGAGAGTCCAGTTAGTGTTGACTGTGCCCATCCAGAGAATCGTCACTTCTCAGAAAGGAATGGTCGAAGCTCAACACCACCATATCCTACCTGCCTCTTACTTCTAATGCTGGTCCTGCCTGGGCGGCCAGCCGCCTATTCTGCTCTACATTCTTGAGTAGGCATGCTAAGCCATATATCCCGGCTTCCATCCCAGGCCTATCTTGTGCAAGACAACCCTACTAATGCCTCTGGCCTGAGCATTCTCTCATCCCACCTTGACATAACTATGATCCCAGACCAGACAACCCTAAGCCACCCTCTGCCTCATGTCCTGTTTTTCCCATCCCAGGACATCTCTGTGGGATCCCACGCTATCTGGCATTAGGCATCCCCAGAGTGGACATCAGCAATATCCCAAGCTTCAGCATCTGCTCCTTGCAGAGCCAGGGCAGGCACCTTCCTCTGGCCTCGACCTCCCCAAAACATCCTTGAGGTTTGTCCACATACAGCGCTGCCCACAGCCGGCACACCTGCTCCTTCCAGGCCGGGAAGCACCCCCGATCCTACTTGGATGCCCGCGGCGTTCCAGGCCCGGGAGTCTCCTCTTTGACCCAGCTCCCTTCTCGTTCCACCCCCAGAGCCAGGCATCCTCTCGCGCGCCTGGTCCAGGGGACCCACTCATCCCACCCTGGACACTTTAAAGGACAAGCTGGGCCGCGGACCCCTGCGTGGGCCGGGCTCCATGCTCCGCAAGCCTCGCTGCTGACCCCTGCTGCGACGCTAGCCTGTGCAGTGGCCGCCACTCACCCGGGATCCCATCGCTGCGGAAGGGCAGCGTCTCCTTTCCAGGCGGCAACACAACCAAACCAGGCCTCCGCTGGGGAGGGGGCGTGGCCTCAATGAGGCCCGACACTGCTAGGACCAACGAACGTCTCCCGATCGCTCCGCGCTGCCGTGGCCCTTGGCCAATGGGGCGGGCTACGTGACCACGTCGACCCCGCCTCTCCCACTCTCCGCCCCGCCCCCTAAGTGTGGTTGCGGTGTGGACATGGCCTCTTCTCTCTTCCGATTGGCCACCAGGATTAGACAGACACAGGAGAGTGGGGCGGGGCCACCCAAGAAGGCGGTGTTGCTAGTGGCTGCTTGGGGCTTTCTGGAAGGCTGCCGGTGCGTGCACTAGTCTCTTTTGCACTTGAGAGCCAGTTTTCAAATGCCACCGACTCAGGCTTCCCTGAAGCACTCCTTCATCCATTGCCAGTCTCTGCCTTGTTCTGTATACCGGCACCCTAGCGTTGTTGTCACTGGGATGGGCTCTGCTTTGCTTACCAAACTGTCCTATGCTACACAGACAGACGGACACAGACTCATACACCTCTCTGCAACCCCTATTTGTGTTTTTTGTTTGTTTGTTTGTTTGTTTGTTTGTTTGTTTTGGAGACAAGGATTTCTAAAGATCCATGCTTTGGAGACTGATAGATACCTTCCTACTTTTTTTTTGTGGTTTTTCAAGACAAGGTATCTCTATGTAGTCCTGGCTGCTCAGAAACTCGCTCTGTAGACCAAGCTGGCATCAAACTCAAGAGATCTGACTGCCTCTGCCTCTTAAGTGCTGGGATCAAAGGTGTGTCCCATGGCCGCTGGCCCCTATTTGTTTTAAGGCCATGGTCTCATGTAGTTTAGACTGGCCTTGAACTCATATTGTAGCTGAGGACGATCATGAATCTCCTGATCCTCCTGACTGCATCTCACAAGTACTGTGGTTACAGGTATGTGCCACATGCATTTTTATAGGTGCTATGGATGGAACCCTGCGCTTCATTATTGGAAGGGAGGCACTGTACCAAAATGAGCTACAGCCCTAGGACCTTGTTTGTTTTGTTTTTTGTGTTTTGTTTTGTTTTGTTTTGAGACAGAGTCCCATGTATACCAGGCTGACCTCTTAACTGTTAACGCCAAGGATGACGTTCAATTTTTTTTATTGTTGTTGGTTTTGGGTTTTTTGTTTTGGCTTTTGTTTGTTTGTTTTTGGAGACAGGGTTTCTCTGTGTAGCTTTGTAGACCAGGCTGGCCTCAAACTCACAGAGATCCTCCTGCCTCTGCCTCCCAAGTACTAGAACTAAAGGCTTGCCCCACCACCACCTGGCTTGTTTGTTTGTTTTTTTGAAGCAGGGTTTCCTTATGCACCCCTGGCCATCCTTTAACTCTCTCTGTAGACCAGGCTGGCCTTGAACTCAGAGACTGGCCTATCTCTGCCTCCTGAGTGCTGGGATTGAAGGCGTGCACAACCACTATCCAGAAACATTTATTGTTTTAATATCAAGAAAGAAAACTAAAAGGCTAAGAGTGAACGTTTTTGGTTTGTTTGTGAGTGAATATTTTGGTAAAAGTTTCATACATAGGCCAAAAGAGGCTGCCTCGTCCTCTGGAACTGGAATTACACCTGATTGTGAGGCATTATGTGAGTGCTGGGAATTGAACCCAGCTCTCCGCAAGAACAATATGCTGAGTTTTGCAGCTGAACCATCCATCTCTCCAGCCTCTAGTTACTGATCCTTTCTCAGTCAGTGTAAGTTACTGAATGAAGGAACAAATATGCAATTGTAAATGGCTCTTACAAGGCAGGCTAGATTCTGTTGCCTGCTACAGAGAGATATGGTAAGTGAATAATCAAGATGAACAATTTTCTTTCTTTCTTTTTTTGAGACAGGGTTTTTTGTTTGTTTGTTTGTTTGTTTTGTGCCCGAGTCACAAGGATCCCCAAAGAGACCAGGGCAACAGGGTTTCTCTTTTGGTCTCCATGGGTGCTCATATACATGTGACCTATGTTCACATATACACAAATGAAAACAACAAAAATCTTAAAAGGAGGGAAGGGCTGGAGAGATGGCTCAGCAGTTAAGAGCACTGGCTGCTCTTCAAAGACAAACCCTGTCTCCAAAAACAAAACAAAACAAAGCACTGGCTAGTTCTTCAGAGATCCTGGATTTCCAGGACTGTTTGTTCCCAGCACCTACATGGTGGCTCACAAGCCTCTGTAACTCCAGTTCCAGAGAATCTAACACCCTCAGCTGGCTTCTCTGGGCACTACACACATATGGTACATAGCATATGCAGGCAAAATACCCATACACATAAATAAATTGCTTAAATTAACAAATAAGCCGGTTAGTAGTGGCACAGCCTTTCATCCTAGCACTTGGGAGGCAGAGGCAGTTGGATCTCTGTGAGTTCGAGGCCAGCCTGGTCTACAGAGCTACACAGAGAAACCCTGTCTTGAAAAACCATAAAAACATGAGAATATTTAAAAGCAAACACAGCTTTCAGAAAATGGCTCCATGGGTAAAGAATTTACTGCACAACTTTGAGAACCCAAGTAAAAGAAGCCATGAAAACTCCAGGCATACAGTCCCCAGTCGCCATGGCCAGTGAGAAAGGAGACAGAATGGAGAATCCTTGGAATGTCTTGGGCCAGACCAACACCTGAGGTTATCCTCTGCTCTACATACATGCCCCATGCCCCATGCCCCATGTGTTTGCTAGTGCTCATGTGTACTTACGCACAGACACAGACACAAACATACAATCACACACAGAGAAAAAAAAACTTTAAAAAAATATGATTCATCTGTAATGCTTACAGTGTTTTGCCTGCATGTATGCTTATATGCCAGAAGAGGACATGCCTCATTACAGATGGCTGTGAGCCACCATGTGATTTCTGGGAATTGGACTCAGGACCTCTGAAAGAGCAGCCAGTGTTCCTAATCTCTGAGCCATCTCTTCAGTCTTTTTCTTGGTTTTTTGAGACCGGGTTTCTCTGTAGCTCTGGAACCTGTCCTGGAACTCTATAGACCAGGCTGGCCTCGAAGTCACAGAGATCTGCCTGCCTCTGCCTCCCAAGTGCTGGGAAGAAAGGCGTGAGCCACCACTGCCTGGCTAGAAAAAATATTTTAAAAAACAAGAAACAAAGCCAAATTGGGCAGAAGTGGTGGTGCATGTCTTTAAGCAGGTGGATCTTTGTTGTTGTTGTTTTGTTTTATTTTATTTTGTGTTTTGACCCAAGTTTTCTCCGTGTAGCTCTGGCTGTCCTGGAACTCCTTGGAACGAATGCTGTAGACTAGACGGGGCTACCCTCGAACTCACAGAGATCTCCCTGCTTCTGCTGGGATTAAGTACTGGGATTAAGGTTGAGTGCCATAGGTGGATCTTTGTCAGTTTCTGTGAGCTGGAGGCCAACCTGATCTACATAAGGAGTTTTAGGCCAGTCTGGGCCTACAAAGACCCTGTTTCAAACAAATAAATCCCCACAATTTTTTACCAAGTGCTTCTTTCTGCTTTAGTAAAACGTCCATTAGAGCGAGAGGCCCGCTGTTGCGGCAAGCGGCCGGCAGGAGGTAGCAGCGCTCCCAGCAAAGTCCCGCCCCTCCTGGCCCCGCCCCTTCCTCCTAGCCCCGCCCCACGCCCGACTGCTCGGCTTCCGTGCGCGCGCAGAGGGCGGGCGCTGGCAGCAGGTGGGCGGGGTGCGTGCCGGGTGCGCCTGGCGGGCGGGGCGGGGGGGGGCCGGCTGCGCTGCGGCGCGGCGCGGCGGCCCTGGGCGCGCCGGGATGAAGAAGCTGGCGTCGGACGCGGGCATCTTCTTCACCCGGGCGGTGCAGGTGAGGTCTGGCGCGACGCTGCTCGCGGGGCCCGGATGTGGAGCGCGCCCCGAGCACCCTGCAGCAGGAACCCCTTCCCTGCGGCGGTGCGCGCTGGGGACAGACCGCTGGGGCCCCTGATCCCCTATCCCTGAGCGGCCCAGGGCAGTGCCCAGCGGGGTCAGCTTCAGCTCCCTGATGGGCTGGGGTTAGGGCCTGGGCTTCCGTGCCTGGGCACCCGGCAGTGCGGGTTTGCAAGGATAGGTTTGCCCACTGCCCTGGTGCCTGCACAGCTTGGATGATGAATGACCACTGGGTGGTTCCCACTTCCCTGCCCTAGCCCAGCGAGTCCTGGCTGGCAGGCCCAGGGCCACACACAAAGGTCCCAGTCCCTTCTGCGGGCCTCAGTCTCCATACCCGTACAATGGGCAGGTTGGTGCTCCGGTTCCACTCAGTCCCTTTCACACGCTTGGATAATCAGGCCGGAAGCCAGGAGTAATTTCCTTTCTGTTCTGCGGGAGGCCTGTTTCCTTTTCCTTCCCAGGCCTAAAGGATGGCGAGAAGGCTAGAATCTGGCTAAGTGCCCTCTTTGGGTTCTGTCCAGGTCGTCAATGCTTATATTGGAGCAAGTCCTATACACTTGGGATCAGAAAGAGAAACTGAGGCGAATTGATATCATAGTCAAGGGCTGGAGTAGTTTTTGGTTGTGAATGCTTCTCTTGTGACCTTGGGGACAGGGCCTTTACCTCACTGGGCCTCTGTTTCTCAGCCTGAGAAATGGGAGGAGTAGCCCTCTCTCCTGGGATGGCTCTAACTGCGGTTGCCCTGGTTAAACCACACCTGTGCAGCATGTGACCTTGCACAGTCATCCAGCCTTACTGTGCCCTTCTGTAAAGCAGGTCTAAGGCTCAGGTTGGAGGCCTTGCCTGCTCTGAGGGTGGATGTGGGATTCCTGGGGCTTCCGTACCCCTGGCCTGGCCCATCTCTGTACCCCAGGAACAGGTTCTATATGCTGCCCTTGTGGTACTTGTTGACTCTGCTGGATACAGCCCCTCTCCCCCTCAGAGGCCCATGTGGCCATGTTTACTAGAAAGCACAGGGTTCCCATGAGACTGACTGCCCCAGTGAGGATTGCTATTCCCACTCCCAGTTCCAAGCTTGGTGGGTAACCCCAGCACTAGAGAGGATGCCAGGCCCTCAGAGCCCCAGTCTCTGCAGGAGGGGAAAGCCTGTCCCAGCGTTGGCATGGCAACCACACTATCTCACAGATCTGTGAAGAACCTGATCTGCTGGGTCCTGCCACCTGACCTGGCCAGGCCCACAGAAAGGGCTGGGAGAGTGGTGGCTTGGGCTTCCTGGCTCTGCCTGATGGGGGTAGGCCCACAGGGTCTCACTCACACTTGAACCAGAGCTAGTGCCCAGGCCCAGGCTGGGGTGGAGGAGGGAGCTGAGCATGTTATAAATAGAGGCTTTCTATGCTCCACACACCCACCCTCCTGCTGATGCCATCTTGCTGGAAACTGCCTTGGACTGGTTCAGGCATGATCCCCTTCCCTTTCACAGGAAAGGGACTAGGTAGCAGAGGAGGAAGGTGCCTGCAGTGTGACCTAGAGAGGCAGAGAGGCGTCTGCCGTGGTAGTCATCAGGAAAGATGGTGGTATTCTTAATTACCAGTATATGGGCTGCTCCTATGGGTCAGTGTTACTGTGCAAGGCAACAGGACATGATGAGTAAGCACTCAGCCCCTGTGTGGCCCAGGGACAGTTTTGAGGGATTCACCTACCCCCATCCCATAGGGGACAAGGCCTCCCCAGCTCAAAACTTAAGAGCAAGATCCCTTCTACAAGAGTGATTTTTGGGGTGGTGTCCCTCACCATGGGCCCCAGAGTTGTGTCTGAAATGTCAGTCAGCTGGAGTCTTTGAAGCAGGTGCAGGTGCCCCATCAGGGCAGGGAGGTGAAGAAAGCTTGCCAGACACAGCACATTAGATTAATACGGATAGCCGGGCAGTGGTGGCACACGCCTTTAATCCCCATACTGGGGAGGTAGAGGCAGGCGGATCTCTGTGAGTTCGAGACCAACCTGGTCTACAAGAGCGAGTTCCAGGACAGAATCCAAAGCCACAGAGAAACCCTGTCTTGAACCCCCTCCCCCCAAAAAAGAATAATATGGATAACATTCCTGTGGGTGGGTGTGGGTAGCTGCTCCACTGAGACTCTTAGCAGTAATCACAGTACAAGCATCTACTGTGGCTTCACCCTCATCCAAGGCAGGCAGGTAGCAGTGGGCATGGGTGGATGGATGCCTGAGGGCTTAGGAGAGCCCGAGCAGCATAGGAACTGGTTGGGAACCCATATGCTTGGTAGCATCCCCGAACATCCAGTGATACCACCAGTGCCACTGGGAGACTTTACTAGTGATGACATCAGCTAATACTACCCTGGGGCTGGGCATGGCTCAGCAGAAGAGTCCACGATATTTGAGGTCCCAGATTCCATACCCAGTATTTCCCAAAAGAAAACTGTTAAGCACACACTTTATGCTGGCCAGAAATTCTGAGATTGGTTTTCACCATTTTCCAGGGAGAAACTGAGGCCACTGGGAGATGCCGCTGCCTCTCTGAGCCTTTTCCTCAATTGGAAAGTGGGGTTCACAGCAGGACCACAGTGGCAAGGGCAGGGACTGTGAAGACAGACAGGGAGAGGCTGAGCAGGACAGGGCAGCTGAGGGGGAGGCTTTAAAGCAGGGAGAAGCCCAGGGCATGCTGCATAATTGATGGCTGCTGAGAGACTTGGTGGCTCCTGGCTCAACCCGATGATTCATCACAGGCAATGGCTCTGCAGGGCTCCAGCCCCCTAGACCCTGACCTCAGGACAGCGCTTTGCTCAGCCTCAGTGGCTCTATCTGTGCAATGGGAAGCCTGAGTGCCCCAGGCTGCACAACCACAGTGCTTCCTGATCGTATACCTGTAGCAGGTCTCACTGTTCCTGTTGGATGATGACCTTGGGCAAGCCTTGTCACCTGGCTGGGAAAAGCTTGTGCTTGGGGATAGCTGTTCCTGGGCTTTTCTAGATTAGATGGTGAGAACTTGGACTAGTTTCTGATTATTCCTAGGTGGCCCACATGGCTCTCGCCAGCTCTGACTGGGAACCCATGTGACCTCCCAGGTCCTGGGTACACTCAGCAGCTGGCTCTGATGGGCTGGCAATGTTCTCTGTTTACCACACCCAGAGGCCAAATATTTGGCCAGCCTCCCTCCCACACTCCCTCCCTAGACATACTGCCCATCGGCTCCCGGCAGCAGCGGCAGCAGCAGCATGGGCTGCTGGGCACAGGTTCAATTGCCAGACCTCTCAGGTCTAATCCACACCTTTCCCATTTTACCCTGTAGAGCCTGTGGGAAACGTTCTTACTATCTGTTTTCAGGGGAAACTGAGACCCAGAGAGGCAAAGCCACTTTCCCAATGTTACACACTGGGGCTCTGGGTCCTGCCATTCACTGCAACACACTCAACGGGTGAACTGAGATATGAATACAGTCCCTCTGATTTCAGAACCTGAATTTTTGCTGGCGTCCCATGGAGTACTTCAGAGCCTTGCTCTGGGCCCGCTCTGTTCCCTAAGGACTTGCTACTGAGTTTTCTCCCTCAGCTCTGGTGGCCACCTCCTCAGAGTTCTTACTCACTGGGAGCATACATGCTTTCGTGCAGAGAGGGAACAGAGCTGCTCTAAAGCTTCCAGGGGCCATGATTCCACCTCACACACACCCCTCCTCACCCTACAAAGAGGCAACCGAGGCCCAGGGTGGGTAGTAAGAGGCCACCCTCCAAAAGTTTTTGACCCTGGGACCTCTCCTGCCACTTCCTTTTCAGTTCACAGAGGAGAAATTCGGCCAAGCAGAGAAGACTGAGCTTGACGCTCACTTTGAAAACCTCCTGGCTCGGGCAGACAGCACCAAGAACTGGACAGAGCGGATCCTGAGGCAGACTGAGGTGCTGCTGCAGCCCAACCCCAGTGAGTGGGTGCGGGGCAGGAGGCAGGTGGGCACCCGGTCCAGCTCAGGGCCTTGGGTGCAAGGCTCTAAAACGCCCTCTGAGCAGAGGAAAGGCCAGGCTCGCACAGAGCTGAAAGCCTGAATTGTGGAGCATGCGGGGAAAGAGGCATGCAAGCTACAAATGCCAGCCTGGGCTCCCTGCCAGAGGTGGGAAAGGGCTTGACCAAAGTCACGCAGGGCAGCTGAATGCAGGAGAAGTCCCAGGAGCTTGGAGGCAATCTGCATGTCACCTGTAAACCTGCAGTGTCCCTGAAGTGTCCAAAGAGGCCCGGGACCAAGGCCAAGGCCCGGTGGTTCAAACACGTGTTACACACTGTAAATCCTGTTTAAATGGGGGAGACATGGGAGGTGCTGACTTCAGGGCTTGTGGGACTGCACTTTGGCGTCTTTGAGCTCTGGCATCCTCTCTGGTCTCAGGGTGGATGTGGGTGTCAGAAATGAAGTCTTCAGTATGGATGCTGAGTGGGGGGTGGGAGGCTGGCCAGGGTCTGCTCTGTCACTGTAGCTGTCTTTTTTGGCTTAGATTAGAGAGCCCTGTGGTTTTGGCTGCTGTCTCCCTACAGGTGCTCGAGTGGAAGAGTTCCTGTATGAGAAGCTGGACAGAAAGGTGCCCTCGAGGGTCACCAATGGGGAGCTGCTGGCTCAGTACATGGCCGAAGCAGCCAGCGAGCTGGGGCCCAGTACCCCCTATGGTGAGCAGACCATAGAGCCAGGGGCTGTCTCTGGCCCCCATATCCCCCCGCATCTCCCTTTTCTCTGTCTTTTTATTTTGGACTAGGTTTTGCTATTTAAGGCTGACCTTAAAATCACAGAGCTCCACCTGGCTTTGTCCCCTGAATGCTGGGATTGAGGGTGTAGGCCCCAACTACCTCCTGTTTAAAAAATGATAGAGGTAGTGGGGCGGTGGTGATGCACGCTTTTAATCCCAGCACCAGGGAGGCAGAAGCAGGCAGATCCCTGAGTTCGAAGCCAGCCTGGCCTACAGAGAGAGTTCCAGGACAGGCTCCAAAGCTACACAGAGAAACCCTGTTTGGAAAAACAACAACAAAAGAGATAACCTGAGTTTGTTCTGAATGTAAGATCTTTCATGAATGTAGATGAGAATAAAAGAAGGAACCCTCCCTTAACCAGTTTAAGTGTGTGTGTGTGTGTGTGTGTGTGTGTGTGAGGTGTGTGTGTGTGTGTGTGTGTGTGTGTGTGTACTGTGTGAGGTGTGTGTGTACTGTGTGATGTGTGTGTGTGTGTGTACTGTGTGAGGTGTGTGTGTGTACTGTGTGAGGTGTGTGTGTGTGTGCTATGTGAGGTGTGTGTGTGTACTGTGTGAGGTGTGTGTGTGTGTGTGTGTGAGGTGTGTGTGTGTGTATGTACTATATGAGGTGTGTGTGTGTACAATGTGAGGTGTGTGTGTGTGTGTACTATGTGAGGTGTGTGTGTGTACTGTGTGAGGTGTGTGTGTGTATTATGTGAGGTGTGTGTGATGTATAGTGTGTGTGTGTAGTATATGAATGAGTGTGTGGTTTATGTATAGTATGTGGTGTGTGTGGTGTGGTGTGTCTGTAGAGTGTGTATATATGTGTGTGGTGTATTTATGTGTAATAACTGTATGTGATGTGTGTGGGGTGTGCGAGTGTGCGCATGGTGTGGTGTGTGTATGGTATGTGTGATGTATGTGGGATGTAGTATGTGTATGGTATGTATGTGTATATGTGGTGTGTGTGGTGTGTATGTATGTGTGTTGTTTCTGTGGTACTGGAGTTGGGACCTTGGGCCCTGTGTATGCTTGGCAAGCACTCTAGCACTGACCTACACTCCAGCCCTAGGTTGTGCAGGAGGTGCTTGTATGTGCTTGGTGGGGGGGGGGGCAGAGGCCCAACCGTAGGCATCTTTCACCTTGTTCCAGGAGACAAGGTCTCTCTCGCTGATGAGGCTAGGCTGGCTGGTCATCAAGCCTCGGGTCCACCTTGTCTCCGCCTCCTGAACACTGAGATTGCAGTCGGTGTCGCCATGCCTGCTGTCTCCATGTGCTCTGGGAACTGACCTCAGCCCCCATGCGTGCACACAATGCACTTCACTGGCTGAGCTGTACCACTCCTGATAGCTGCTTTTCCTTTCTTTCTTTTTTTATTTAAAAGTTGGTAGTTTTGTTTTTTGGGGATTTTTTTAATAATTTTATTTATTTATTTATTTATTTTGATTTTTCGAGACAGGGTTTCTCTGTGTAATTTTGGAGCCTATCCTGGAACTAGCTCTGTAGACCAGGCTGGTCTCAAACTCACAGAGACCCACCTGCCTCTGCCTCCCGAGTGCTGGGATTAAAGGCGTGCGCCACCAACGCCTGGCGTAGTTTTGTTTTTTAAAATTTTACATACCAACCATAGTTCTACCTCCTTCCTCTCCTCCCACTCTCCCCTTCATCTTCCCCCAACCCATACTCCATCCGCTTAGGAAGGGTAAGGACTCCCATGGGGAGTTAACAAAGTCTGGCATATCAAGTTGAGGCAGGACCAAGCCCCTCCCCCTGTATCCAGGCTGAGCAAAGTATCCCTCCATAGGGAATAGGCTCCAAAAAGGTCAGTTCAAGCACTAGGGATAAATTCCTGGTCCCACTGCCAGTGGCCCCACAGACTGCTCAAATCATAGAACTGTCACCCATATTCATAGGGCCTAGTTCTGTCCTATGCAGGTTCCCCTGCTGTCAGTCCAGAGTCACTAGCTCCAGGCAGCTGTCTGTGGATTTCCCCATCATGAGCTTGACCCCTTTGCTCATATAATCCCTCCTCCTTCTCTTCAACTGGACTCTGGGAGCTTGACCCAGTGCTTAGCTGTGGATCTCTGTGTCAGCTTCCATCGGTTACTGGGTGAAGGTTCTGTGATGACAGGTAGTCATCAATTAGGGGAATGCCTGTTTAGGCACTGTCTCCACTATTGCTAGCTGGGGTCATCCTTATGGATTCCTGGGAGTTTCCCTAGCACGAGATTTCTCCCTAACCCCAAATTAGTTACCTCTATCAAGATTTCTCTTTCCTTACTCTACCTCTCTGTCCATCTCCAAACTCAACCATCCATTCCCTCATGTCCTCCTCTCTCCTCCTCTTAGCCCGCCCACCATATACTCAGGAGAGCTCCTCTATTTCCTCTTCTCAGGGAGATCCGTACATGTCTCTCTTAGGGTCCTCCTAGTTACCTAGCTTCTCAGGGGTTATGGATTGTAGTCTGGCTACCCTTTTCTTTATGTCTAATATCTACTTATGAGTGAGTATATAGCATGCTTGTCTTTCTAGGTTTGGATTACTTCACTCAGGATAGTTTTCTTCCTAGTTCTATTCATATGCCTGCAAATTTCAAGATGTCATTGGGTTTTTGTTTGTTTGTTTTGTTTTGATTTTTTGAGATTAGGGTTTCTCTGTGTAACAGCCCTGGCTCTCCTGGAACTCGCTCTGTAGACCAGGCTGACCTGGAACTCACAGAGATCCACCTGCCTCTGCCTCCTGAGTGCTGGGATTAAAGGCATTAAAGGTGGATTGTGCCACCACCGCCTGGCAAAATGTCATTTTTTAAAAAATATTTATTTATTTATTATGTGTACAGTGTTCGGCCTGCATGTATGCCTGCAGTCAGAAGGGGGCATCAAATCTCATTACAGATGGTCGTGAGCCACCATGTCGTTGCTGTGAATTGAACTCAGGACCTCTGGAAGAACAGTCAGTGCTCTTAACCGCTGAGCCATCTCTCCAGCCCAATGTCATTTTTTTTTTTTAACCACCAAGTAATATTCCATTGTGTAAATATACTACATTTTCTTCTCATATATGCTTTTCTTTTTGTGAGACAGTGTTTCTCTGTGTAGCTTTGGAGCCTGTCCTGGAACTCACTCTCTAGACCAGGCTGTCCTGGAACTCACAGAGATCCACCTGCCTCTGCCACCTGAGTACTGGGATTAAAGGTGTGCACCACTACTGCCTGACTTGATATGACCTTTTCAATGGGATCTTTTGTATCCACAACCTAACTTTTAAAAAAGATTTATTTATTTTTGTATGTATGGGTGTTTTGCCCGCATATATGTATCACACCACCTGTGTGCCAGAAGGGGATGTCAGATCCCCTGGAGCTGGTGTTACAGGTAATGTGAACTTCCTGACATGGTGCTGGGAACTGCACATTGGTCCTCTGAAGAGTATCTGGTGATCTTAACTGCTGAGTCATCTCTCCAGCTCATAATTAGCCATTGTCTTGCAGATCAGTGTTCATGCTGGCACACCTCATTCTCTCTTCTTCATTTCAGAATTTTATTCAAATATACCTTACATGCTATAACATATAGCTGATTTATATACTCCAGTGAATTTAGAGTTGTACAAACATTTCCATAGACCAATTTAAAAAAAAAACAAAAACCCTCACCTCATCCCTTTATAGATCCCAGCTCAGGCAACCAATAACGTTTTTTTGATCTGTTTTCCATTGCTCCAGCCCCATATTTAACCCGTATTAAGAAATTGCCAGCCTAGGGATCTGGCTCAGTTAATTGATGATGCCTGTGGCTTGATCTCTAGCAACACATAAAACCTGGTATGGCAGGGAAGAGAAAGAAATTGCCAAAGATTTTTCCAGGTGACTTTTTATATTCCACTAGTAGCAAACTTGATCTTCAGTTGTGTGGATTTTAAAGCTCCTGGCTTTTTCATGATCTAGAGCAGTGGTTCTCAACTTTCCTAATGCTGTGGCCCCTTAATACAGCTCCTCATGCTGTGATGACCCCAACCATAACATTATTTCTGTCACTACCTCATAACTGTAATTTTGCTGTTGTTGTAAATTGTAACATAATCTGTGTTTCCCTGTGGTCTTAGGCGACCCATGTGAAAGGGTAACTTGAGGCAACCCAGAGGTTGGGAACTCCTGGCCTAGAATATGACCTATCTGGGGATTGTTCTATGTTCACCCGACAGGATCTTATGTCATACATTGCAGGCCACAGCATTGTTCAGGATGGTTGGCTGTTGATGGTGTTGTCTGCTTGCTGACTGTCTCACCCTGGTTATTGAGAAAGAGCATGGAACTTTCCAGCCTGTTTTTTTCTTTTCACTATTTCTCTCTGTAGTTTGTCAGTGTTTGGTGTGTATATTTTAGAGCCCTATTAGGTGCATATTTTATCTTTCTGATGGATTGGGGTGTGTGTGTGTGTGTGTGTGTGTGTGTGTGTGTTGTGTGTGTGTGTGTGTGTGGTGTGTGTGTGTGTGTGTGTGTGTGTGTGTGTGTGTGTGTGTGTGTGTGTGTGTGTGTGTGTGTGTGTGTGTGTGTGGGTGTGGGTGTGGGTGTGTGTGTGTGGGGTGTGTGTGTGTGTGTGCGTGTGCGTGTGCGTGTGCGTGTGCGTGTGTGTGTCCATGGGCATGTGTAGGACAGAAGTCATATTTGGATGTCTTCCTCCACTGCTCTCTCATTGAAACTGTAGCTTTTACTCTGCTAACCCTGGCAGCCAGTGCACATCAGGGATCTACCTGTCTCCACTGCCATCTGTAACAAAGGTTATAGATGCATGCCACTTCACTGACTCTTATGAAAGTTCTGGGGATCTGAATTCAAGTCCCCATGCTTGTGCAGCAGTCCCTGAGCAATCCCCCAGCCGTGGCTTGACTGTATTGTCCCTGTGCAGTACCACCGCAGTCAGCAGGGGTATGAGTTTGTATTCTCACCACTGAGAGGCTGAGTATGGAAAGCATCTAAGTCTAGAAGCCTGAGATCAGGTTGGCCAACAGAGTAACACTCCATCTCAAAACCAAAATTAAAATGCTACTCATTGTCTTTTGTCAAACTTTTTGCCTGGAAGTCCATTTTGTCTGGTAACTTACAGACTATGGCTACTTGTGTGGCTACTTAGATCTGGTGCCAGCATTTGCGTGTTATCTTTTCTGCCCTTTCCTTCTTCCTTTTTTGGTTTTTCGAGACAGGGTTTGGAGGCTGTCCTGGAACTAGCTCTTGTAGATCAGGCTGGTCTCAAACTCACAGAGATCCGCCTGCCTCTGCCTCCAGAGTGCTGGGACTAAAGGTGTGTGCCACCATTGCCTGGCACCCTTTTCTTCTTAACCTGTTTATTATATCATAAAATCTCAAGCATGGCTCTAATCAATGGCAATCAGTATAGACAATATTTAGATAGTTCAAAAAATATCATAGGGGGCTGGAGAGATGGCTCAGCGGTTAAGAGCACTGCCTGCTCTTCCAAAGGTCCTGAGTTCAATTCCCAGCAACCACATGGTGGTTCACGACCATCTGTAATGAGATTTGGTGCACTCTTCTGGCCTACAGGCATACATGCAAGCCTAGCACTGTACACATAATAAATAAATATTTTTTTTAAAAAAATCAGATAGTCATTCCCTTTTCATTAGAGTGCTTAGTCCATTTATGTTTAATGTAATTATTGATGTGGTTAGATTTTTTTCATTTAGGTCTTGGGTAATTTTTTTCTTTTTATTTATTTATTTAATTTAATTTCATTTTTTTGGTTTTTCGAGACAGGGTTTGTCTGTGTAGCTTTGGAGCCTATCCTGGCACTCGCTCTGTAGACCAGGCTGGCCTCGAACTCACAGAGTGCTGGGATTAAAAGTGTATGCCACTAATGCCTGGCTTAATTGTCTTTCTTTACTGCCTCCTTTTATATTATAGGTATTTTCTATTATGTTTTCTTCTTCTTTTTTTTTTTTTTTTTTGTCAGTACTGAGTATTTAATCCTGGGCCCGTGTGTGCTCAACAAGTACTTTACCACTAAGCTACATCCCAGATCCTTATCCCCACTTTTTTTTTTTTTCCTTTTGAAACAATGTCTTATTGATTTGCTCAAAACAGCCTCTAATTCTGGATTTTCCAGTCTCAGCCTCCCAGCAGATGAGATAATGGTCCTGCCCACCATTCCCAGCTTACTCTTCTTATTTCAAACTAGCTTCCCAAGAACTGTCCGGGGGTCAGTACATGTCAGCCAATATTGGTCAGTAGTTGTTTTAAATATCTTCAGCCACTGAGACTATCAGTCAGTGTGTATGTGAATTGGGAAACCCATCTAAAGATTGAGCAGGTTACAAGTCTAGCTAGCTTTTGCCTCATGGGTACATGGCTTTCTGTTCATCCCAGGGTGGGAAGTTAACTGGTGTGCTTTCCAGCCTGTCCCAGACATGCTACAGGCGTGCTTGCTGGGAGGTTTTCTGGATTGTGTTAAATTCTGGCAGGGGTGGGGCTCTTTCTACCAGGCCCCCAGCTACAGGTTGGCTACTGTTGTCAGTAGTGTCACCTGTGTGCCGGTCTCTCTCGAGTCACCCTTGACAGCAGCTGCACAGGCAGTGACCATGTCACCTGGGGTAGAGAGCCACTCGCCGGGAAGAGATGGCACATCCCCATAATAATGCCCTTCATTGTTCTTCAGAAAATGCCTCTCCATTTGTTTCTGTGCCTTCGATCAATTCCCAGACTCTGTAAGCTGATGTCCTTGACTTCTGGGGGAGATTTGTCAAACTCCCAATCCTTCTGTTTGTTCTTGAGACACTAGGCCTCATCCCCTGCCTGCTAGGCCCCAGGAGCTCCTGTCCATCTTTTTAGGGCTACAGTGATTCATGATGGATGTCCATCTATCAGGCTGGTAACTCTGTAGGTCGACTGCACTTGCCTGGCAGACTTCCTGGGGGCAGAGTGGCTTGAGTCCTGTCCCTCCCTCACCCTACAACTCTGTCTCCCCAGGGAAAACACTAATCAAGGTGTCAGAAGCTGAGAAGCGTCTGGGAGCAGCAGAGCGGGACTTCATCCACACTGCCTCCCTCAGCTTCCTCACTCCCTTGCGCAACTTCCTGGAAGGGGACTGGAAAACGATTTCGGTGAGGAGTCTGGAACCACTCCTCTGAACTCTGTGCACAGGTTGTCATCCCAGGCAGGGAACCTGGACCTCTCCAGAGGTGGCTCCTATAGGCTGAGTGACCAAGAATGACTGTCCATTTCTGGGTCCAAGTTTCCCAGGGGTCTCTGGCCAGGTCTGGGCTGGTCTCACTGTTGCTATGATCCACCCTGCAGAAGGAGAGGCGGCTCCTGCAGAACCGGCGCCTTGACCTGGACGCCTGCAAAGCACGGCTAAAGAAGGCCAAGGCAGCAGAAGCCAAAGCCACGGTAAGTGCCCCTGCCTCTCCCCTTGCCCCCAAGCAGCTCTGCTGGGGTTCCAGAGATGGGGCACACAGGGACCTGGTGTTTGGCATGCTCTTTTTCCCTGGCTGGAGCTAGACTGCTGACTGGTCAGGTCATGTTTCTGTCCCCACCCCAGGGAATCATGGTAGGCATTTATGAAGTAGGCAGGCTCACAGTGCCTTTAACTGGGCTGGGCAGCCTGTAAGCCTCCTGGGCATCAGAAGGAATTCTTGCATGCCTCTCCTGCCTCTGTGGATGCTCAGCCTGGCCCTGTCTGGGCATGGCCCCCCTACTAACTCTCCACCTGCTGCTTGAACATGGGTACAATGTGCCCTGGGCTTAGGCTCCCCTAGGCTGAAAGCTGTGGAGAGCACTAGAGCTGGCCAGTCCCCAAGCTCCATGCAGGGACTGTCTGAAGAGCAGGCAGGGCCTAGGCCATCCTGCTCTTCCTTCACCCTACAGCTCACTGGGACCTGCTCAACCAGGAAAGAACAGGCTGAGCTGATTTGACAGGGCTAGGCTAGGAGGGCTGCTTAGGATGTAAGGGACCTAACAGCCACCTCAGGTCCTGAGAAACTCCTAGGCCCAGGGCATGTTAGAAAACCGCTCTGTACTTCTCAGACTCTAGCTGAGGAAAGGTGGGACTGACCAGGAGAGCCTGGTGGCTCTCCACTGTCCGTAATGCATCTTCGTGTTCTCCCTACAACATGGCCAGTGTGGTCACTGGGACCTACACTGCCTCTGGCAAGAGCCATAACAGGCTCTCAAGTCAACCAGGTGTGCAGGGCACGCATGAGGAGAGAGTGTGGCTATTGTGATCACTTGTCAATCACCTGGGCAGATGAGCCCCACTTTTCCTAGTCAACTGCAGAGTAACTGTTTCTCCCCTTGGGGCCCAGAGAACCTTGAGCCTGTGAGTCAAGTGAGGCAGGAGCGTTGTCCCTAGAGACTCAAGCTCAGCAGCTCACTCCTGGGCACATATATGCCACTCAGGACCCCTGAGGGTGGCTTGTGAGTGTCCTTCCAGTCCTTCTATGCCCACGTCGCGCCAGGCTGGCTATGCGTGCTTTCGCTTGCTGTGGACTTAACTAACTCTTTGTTTCTGTTCCTTTCTGTTCTGCTTTGGGTAACTTGGCTCAGTGTGAGGGAGATGTGAGTATACCTGTCCCGTGTGCTGTGCTGCTTCCTTCTGGTTCACCTGTCCTGTCCGAGGGCCCAAGCGGTGCGGTCAACCCAGGGCATGCCCTTAGGCTTTGCAATCGGCTGGCCTCTATGCAGTCTCTGGTTTGTGGGGATGCAGGCATCAAGGCCTGTGAGGCAGCTTCTTGCAAATGGCAAAAGCACTCTGTCCATCCATCTATCTACTCTTGTGGGGAGGGATCTGGCCTCAATGGAGAGGCAGAGACTGTGGTGAAATTCTGAGCTGGAGAAAGCTGCGGTGGGGAGGGCTGTGGATCTGATGTTCCTCTTTGAGTGCCTGAAAACCAAAAGTGGGGCAGGCCCAGCCTGTGACTTACTTGGACTCTCAGCACATCTGTCCATTGGGTCTTCATGTTGGACCCATTGAGCCCCCAAGCCTGTCCCATCTTCAGATGGTTGGAGCAGGTCTATGTTTTATCTGTCCGTGTCCTCCTGTCCCTGGGGCCAGGGTTTCTTGCATCTCCTTATATAGGAGACTCCGGGGCCACCTCCTGGCCTCAACACTGGTCCTGGCCCAGGGTGACCCCCCTCCCCCATGAACTCTGTTCCCCGCCAGACGGTGCCTGACTTTCAGGAGACTAGACCTCGTAATTACATTCTCTCGGCCAGCGCCTCTGCGGTAAGCACCCTTCCCACTATGCCCTGCCCCACCCTGGCCTCCTCTGCCTACAGCTCCTGCCACTGGCTCTGCCAGCGCAGGACCAGAAGCCAGAAGGTGAGGCAAAGCCCTGCTCATGTGGCAGGCTGCCCTGAGAGGCAGAGGGGCAGCTCAGAACAGGGAAGTGACAGCTCCCTCTGTCCCAGTCTGGCCCAGCAGGCAGGTTTCTTCCTATGCAAGGTGGAAGAAGTTTTGCCCTTAGGACAGCACACTACACCACCTCTAGGGACCTAAGGGACTTTCCATTCTATGTTCTCTCCTACAAGGGGACACTGCCCCAACAACCTCATTGTTGGGGGGGGGGGTGGCTGGGGTTAGTGCAGAGGCTGCCTGGGCGGACTTCCTGTCTTAGACTAGTCAACTGTTGGCCTTAGTGCCCTTGTAGCTTCCAAGCTAGATGGCCTGGGAAGCCTGGAAAGCAGGTGGGAGGCAAGTTAGAGACAGGCAGGCAGGTAAGGCTGCTACAGTAGCCTGGGTAGTTGTGTACACTGTGTGTTGGGTGGCCAGCCACATGCCTCCATTCCTGTAGCAAGCTCTCTCCCTGTTCCCTGGGTGAAACTGTCCTGTACCAGCCATCTGGCCCTCTGCTCCTGTTCTGAAAACGCCTTTGTGTGATTTGTGCTCTTCATCATTTCATGGCTGGCAGTGGTCTTTGAGATGTCAACTGTTGTTCATGCTCAGGCCTGTTAGATGGCCCTCCAACACGGCAAATGACGAGGATGCTCCTTCCCACTGTGGGCGGTACACTCTGCTGGCCCTGTTCAACAGTCCATCCATGTGTCTGGGTGTTATCCTAGGCCAGATTTCCACAAGTGGCCATAAATTGGGTCTCCTAAGTCATGGTGGGGGGAGGGGGTATCTTTCTTCCCTAGACTCTGGATGACACTTCCCGCTCCCCTCCCTGGGCCGAGTTGAAGGAGAAACATCCCGGAGGGTGGAGGCTGCCCTGTTTTTTTCTTTTGCCACTGGCCCCCAGTGTGACTCTGGCCCGAGGCTGCCTTTCTCTGCCGGAGGACAGAAAGGTTCAGTGACTGGCCCAGGGTCACTTGTCCTGTCCTGCCTCCAAGCAGGAGTCAGGGTGGGGTGGGGACATTTGGTCTCTAAGACCCACTTAGAGTTGGGGGCGGCTGTAGGAAAAGTACAAGCAAGACTTTCCAGCTGGCTGGCCCTGCATGCAGCATGCTAGATGGGATGTGGTATCATTTCCCTGCCCTTATAGCAAACCTTGTTCCAGCCTCAGCTCCTGGTTAGGCTGGGGTAGATTATGTAGGCTAGGGTGGGCAGAGAGGTTGGGTCCCTGGGAGCTGGGGCAGGCAAAGGTTCTGGCATCTGGCTGTCCCTCCCTCTCCACTGATGACGCCCACCTTTCCTTCCCTGCTCACTGGTGCTCTTGTGGTCTCCACAGCTTTGGAACGATGAAGTAGACAAGGTGAGTTGGGGCCTAGGGAGGCAAGGTCTAGGAGGTTGACAGAGGTGCGCCTAGCTGCTGCCATAGATAAGGTGTCTATAGCACTGGATTTTGCTTTACACTTATTGGGGTTACTGGTCAGTGATACCAAATCCCCTGTGGGAAATAGTTCCTCTGCAGCACATTAGGTCCTGAGGAGGCATCTCTTGATAGATCCTACCCTGATGGGTGGTGGAAGGTCTGTCCCAAGTTGGCGCTGGCTTCTCTGGAAGTCATTTCTAGGTGCAAAGCCAGGCATCTGTGTTAACTAGAGGACAGTGATATTGTTCCCAGTAGGCCTCAGGGAAGGCTGATGGTGAAGGGGTGCAGGATGGGGGCTGTGCTCATTACTGCCTACCCCACCTAGGCTGAGCAAGAGCTTCGAGTGGCCCAGACAGAGTTTGACCGGCAGGCAGAAGTGACTCGTCTTCTGCTGGAGGGTATCAGCAGCACCCATGTGAGTCTCTTGTCCCTTGTGTCCTGAAGGGTCTCGCCACAAGCAGGGGCCACAGAGCCAGCCCACAGACTGGGTGTCCTATCCTCATTCAGTGGTGCCAGGGGTATGGTATGGTAGGGGACAGGATGGGGATGGCCTATGCTGAGGCCAGAGGCTAAATGAAGTTCCAACCTCTTCCAGGTGAACCACCTACGCTGCCTCCATGAATTCGTCAAGTCTCAGACAACCTACTATGCACAGTGCTACCGACACATGCTGGATCTGCAGAAACAACTAGGCAGGTGTGGCTGGACCCAGGTCTCTGAGACCCCCTATCTCCTAGATCCAGTGAATGGCTCAATGCTTCTGGCCAAGGGCCTTCTCTTCAGAGCTCAGGAAATCCCACATGTGAGATTAGACTGGAGGCTCTGCCTAGAACCTCATCTGAGTACCTCAGAGGGCTGCCATCAGTGCCAAGAGTTGGGGAGGAGGGAGGGCTCTCAGCAGTTTCTAGTGTTTGGGCTGGGGAAGTGGGCAGGGAAAGCAGGTGGGAAGATCTCAGCTTATTGTTTTTCTCTTTGTGCTGCCAGCTCCCAGGGCACTATGTAAGTTATTGGTGGGTATGGCCTCCTTGTGTTTAAGAGTTGGCCGGTGTCTCCGGTATGTCTTGTGGAGTATGTGGGATTCTCAGGTTAGCGCTGGCTAAGACACCTTCATTTCTCTAGATTTCCAGGCACCTTTGTGGGCACTACAGAACCTGCCTCCCCACCCCTGAGCAGCACTTCACCCACCACCACTGCAGCCACCATGCCTGTGGTACCCACAGGGGCTGGTTTGTCCCCTCCAGAAGAGGCAGCACTCTGTTTAGAGGAGGTGGCTCCCCCAGCCAGTGGGACCCGCAAAGCCCGGGTGCTCTATGACTACGAGGCAGCTGACAGCAGCGAGCTGGCCCTGTTGGCTGATGAGGTGGGTCCAGGGTCCTGAGGAAGCAGGCAAGAGTTGTACAGGAGCTTCCAGACAGGAGACTAGAAACATTGGGTCTGCACAACCCTGGTCATTCTGGAATCCCTGGACCCTGGGGAGGAGCTGTGGGAGTCAGGGGAGGCGATTGACTATAGGTCTTAAGAAACAGTCCCTAACAGGACATGGCCCTGTAGTGACATCCCTCACAGGGTTTCGTCCTGGGGCCACTCCCACCTATTTCCAGGGCACAAGTTCCTTCTCTGCTCCCCACAGCTCATCACTGTCTACAGCTTGCCTGGCATGGACCCTGACTGGCTCATTGGTGAGAGAGGCAACAAGAAGGGCAAAGTCCCTGTCACCTACTTGGAACTTCTCAGCTAAGCAGCCCCTTTCCAGGCCCTGCCACTTACCTTGTCTGCTGGAGACATACCTTTTTAGGATAGGGGAGCTAACCCTGTTCTGGCTGTGGCTCTGTCACCCAATTATGAAGGACCTACACAACAGAATGGCTCCAGGCCCCTCTGCTAGCCCTGCTTCTGATCTGCATCCCCGCATACTCCAGGTTTCCCAGCTCCCTTAAGGCAGGAGGGATACAACATTTGGTACCACAATATGCTGGGGAAGCTCTGACTGTGGAAGTTTGAGGGGGACAGCAGTAAACAGGGCTAACCGTCAGGGACTGGACAGTCTGGCAGGGGACCAGAAGTGTTGGCCAGAGCAGCAGCACTGGGTGCTGTCCTCCCCTCCTTCTATCACAGCTCTGGCTGAGTGCAGTGGCTGCAGCCATCACTCATGCAATTTCTAACTGGCATTCTTTCTTCTGCCTGTCTGCTTGCTCTCTGGCAAATAAATTGTTTGTGTGCAAATTGCCTGGGCTCTTGTCAGGGTCTCGAGTGCATGAATGGCCCTGAAAGTGTGATGGTTAGACTTCACTGTCTCCCTTCTCTGGGTAGGGTTTTCATGGAGCCATGGCACAAGCTTATTCCCAGAGTACAGACCAGAGGAAAAGTCCATATAGCCGCCCAAATTCCCAGGGTTCCATACATGAAGCTGCACAATATTTTGTGTCTAAGGAAAACTTCCCTAAATTGGAACCCACTGGACTACAATGGTTTGCCTGCCAATAGAGAAGCTTCAGTAGCCAATAGCTGTGGGCTCAGCCTGGAGCTATGAGGGATAAGACATCAGTCACCTACCTCTTCAAGGTACTAGTTTGCAAGTAGCAGGCAGGCACTTAAGCCTATATTAGCCTGATTCTGGGAACACCCAATGTGGCCATGTTTTATTTTAGGTGGTCCCAGCTATAAACTAAAGTTGCACCTGGGGTAAGTGTGAAGGAGACCCAGAGCCTCCCTCGCTAGCCTGTCCTGACAGTCTATCCAGGACTAAATAGGTACTAGTTAGTCAGCCATCAACAGCAGTCTTGCCATCTCCAGGCTACCCCCTCATGTCTTGGGCTTCTGAGAGCTGCCGTGTGACCCAGGCTCTGAAGGCCCAATCTATAAACAGTACTTTAATATTTGTATAAATAGACCACAGTATTACCAAAAAAAAAAAAAAAAAAAAAAAGGAAAACAAACAAATAAACAAAAAAGAAAAAAAAAAATCAAAACCCTGCAAGAACAGATCATGGAAAATCCTCACTACACACAGGCTTCTCCTGTGCTGCCAGCACCCAGGGCCTCCCTGGCTGGTGACATGCCATGGGAATGCTCTAAGGAAAAGGGCCACCTTGGGGATATTGTAAAGAGCCTGAGCACCAGACCCGTGGCTCCCTGCCCATGCTGTTGACCTCTTGATCTATTACAAAAATAATGTCAGCGGGTGGGCAGGAAGAGGACGAAGGGAGCTGCTTGCTCTGTGGCTGGCTCTGTGGGGGCAGCACCCTCTGCCCAGGCTGCAGTGCAGGTTGGTAGGGAGCAGCAGGTAGACAGCACTCCACTCCCTATCTCTGCACATGCCGAACAAAGGCGTGCACAAGTTGGATCAGGGGCTCCTGAGATTCTGGGCTGGCTTTGGAGAGAGAGGTGGCCTTGCCTTGCGGTGAGGGCAGGACTCCAGCAGCAGGGGAGCTAGGGGTTCCTCTTCTGAAGTAACGTGAGAGGCTGGAAAGCAGCGTGCTCTATGAGAAAAGCAGCAGCTAAATTAGGCCCAGGGGCACTGTTCTTGACCCCAAAGGGCAGGCAGCACCCAAACAGCTTTCCCTGCTGGCCAGCCCAAGATCTATACCAGCTCTGAACTCAGTTCCTGCTTCATCCGCTGCTTGTCCCGGGGGTGCACAGCCGGATCCCTGAGGTAGCGGACTGCCTGGGAGATGAGCAGGTAGAAGCAGTTCTCCATGGTGAACATCAAGAGGGACCTGGAGAGGCAGGTGTGAGAGAGTACCTCACAAGCACAGGTGAACCACACAGCCCAGAGATCGGCAGCCCACAACAGCCTTAGGTCCTTAAGACTCAGGTCTTACTTTAATGTTCGGGTTCCTTCTGCTTGTGTGCTGAGTCCCACAGCCTGGGTAAGGGATTCTTTTTTCTTGTCCAGCTAGAGGAATAGAAGCAAGCAATACAAAAATCAAACTAACAGTAACAGTGGCAAGTTAAGGTCTTCCTAGTACCTCAGAGGTACTATGGAAACTGCTGGCATGCCACTGTAGAAAGGGGCCTAGGCTCCAGGGGCTGGATATGTCCCATATTACTCAGAAGTGACACACCAAGTAGAAAGCTATTGGGGTTGGGGGCCCTACCTCTCCAAGCATGTTGAGGGCCACGTTCACTGTGGCCAACAGGGTTCCAAAAGAGGGGGCTACTTCAGAGTCAAAAGTGGGAGTGGTGAAACTTAGGGCAAACAGGAAGTTGTATTCAGCGAGATCCAAGGACTGAAAGACAGAAAAAAGCACTCTGGAACTTGCTGGGAGCTCTCCAGAATACAGCATAGTGTACTGCAGAGCTCAAGTTCAAGGTCAGTTGTAGAGAACCTAATGTTATGTATGAGGTGCTAGTTAGTACCTGGTCCAGCAGGATCTGGCAGACATCTGGAGTAAAGTGGCGCAGGGCTGCCAGGGTCCTGCTGAGAATCTTGAGAAGGCCATACTGGACTGTGTGTAAGGCTCGCTGCTCTGAGGCCTCAGTGTCAGCAACAGGTTGCTTGGAGGAGCAGGCAGATGGGACAGCAAGAACTGTGGTGGTGGTGGTGGTGGTGGTGGTGGTGGTAGTGGCTGGCCGATGAACTCGAGGAGTGACGGCTGAGGGGAGGCCATCTCCATTTTTGTTCTGCGGCGAGTGAAGAAATGAACGTAAGTCACGGGAGATCAAGAGTGGCACTGCCAGCAGTAACAGGCGAGGGGCTGTGGTTACCTGTAGGTAGTGCTGCAGCATCTTGCGGCTGTGTAGGAGGGAGGTACAGGCCTGGCACAGGTAACCCAGGTTCACCTGGGACATAGGAGGGACAGGGAAAAAAACTAATGGGGCAACTCCACAAACAGTTCTCTCTCCAGGATACCAGGTGCATCCCTTTCCTCTCACTGACTGATGCTCTACCTTAACAGCCACTAGCAGGGCTCAGGCCTAGAATACTTCAGCTGCATTTCTGACATTACTCAGTTCTCAAATCAACAAGATGGGAATTACTGTTTCTACATTGCAGAAGAACAGAGGGAATGTGACCTGGCCAAGGGCATATAGACAGTAGCCCATGGCAGGCAGCAACCTGATGCTTCCAAGGCCCATGGGCTCCTCCAGCTTCAGGCCTTCTGAGGGTTTTGAATCTAAGTCTCCCTCATAGAGCCCAAGTTCTCAACCTATCCAGCCTCACTTCACTGTGAAGGGAAGAACCAGCCTAAGTAAGCAGCCTGAGTCAAACCTGTGTCCTGAAGCAAGAAATTCACATTCAGAAACAGCCTGCAGTCACTGGCTCACTGCTCCCATCATATCCCCAAACCTTTCCAAGACGCAGTGTTCTAGGCCCACCTGAACATCACGCATAAGCTGAGGCAGGTGGAAGTGCCACTCCTTCCTGAAGTGGGACAGTTGTAGGATGAAGCCCACAGTGTGATCTGCTTCCTCCAGGCACGCCAGACTCTGTACCGTCCTCACTGCATTAAGACACTGAAGGTAGGACAACAGAGAATGCTCAGGGGCCTGGCACACCATGGCTACCTACCTATGGAAATCAGGTCCTGGGCCCACATATGCTGAAGTGGCTGGCACTACAATGAAGGCTTCCTCTCAGCCGGGTGACTCAAGTCAGATTTCTTCCAGCATCTCAAAGATGAGGGCATTGATACCCCAAGTCCTACAGTCACCTGCCCCAAGTGGCTCCAGGTGTCCCTTTCTGTGAGACAGGCAGCTCCTTACCTGTAAGGTCCGTTCCTGATGGACACCCACAAAGTCTAGAGCCTCAGTCAGGAAATTGTAGCGTAGAGTCTTGAGCAACCGCTCCATCAAGGACATGGACAGGCGGTAGACCCCTGGCCAGGACGGAGCATCCAGGGACTTTCGAGAAGTGCTGGGTGCCTAAAACAAATGGCACACAGGCTCAGGATGGAAGCCACAGGATGGAACCCACTCAGAGCAGCAGAGCCTCCTTGTGGCCCAGTTACTGGAAAGGAAAAAATGCCTTGGAGTGGACAGTTACCACTACTATGAGCAGAGGTAGGAGGGGTAAGGCTACCAGACTCTGCAGGAGCAGAGGGCGCCAAAACTACGTCTGCCACTAACCAAGTATGTCAGCTTGGCCATGTCCCTGCCCTACTCTGACCCTCAATATTTAGGGAGGCTTGTCTAGAAGAAGCAGACTTAGCAGACACAACAGTTCGGACAAGAGGCCAGGCAATGGTGACACATGTGTTTAATCCTAGCACTCAGGAGGCAGAGGCAGACGGATCTCTTGAGTTCGAGGCCAGCCTGGTCTACAGAGTATCACAATAGGCTCCAAAGCTACACAGAGAAACCCTGTCTTGAAAAACAAAAAGCAAACAAATACCCAAAACCCAAAACAAAACAACCCAATTCAGACAGGAGGTACTGTAAAGATGACTCCTGACACAACTGAGGTCCCTGAAGGGGGGTGGCGAGGAGGACAGGACATGGACGCACACGTACACGTACACAAACGAAGTAACACATTGACTTCTGAAGAGACAACAACTGTCCAGACTAATGGCCTGGCATCAGGTTCACACTAAGCATACACTTGGGTACTTCTGTTGGCTGCATTCCTTTCATTAGTCATGTGCCAAGGGCAGGAAACCTTATTTTACCAGAGAATTGGGATAACACGAGGGAAGAGGAGCAAGCAACATGAGGGCACCTGTTACCTGAGAGCTACAGGCGGCAAGATTGTGGCACTCACCTGTCCTGTGCCATTGCTGCTAAGCTGGTACACACTCAGGAGGGGCAAACAGATGCTCTGGGTGATGCCAGCTCCAGCCACTGCTGTGGCTCCCTGGAGGAGAAACCCATAATTAGATGGAACCTAAAAAGACTTGCCAATGGTAGGAAGAGATCTGAGTTAGACTGTGGTTTCTGGGAACATGGGAACAACTCAGCACAAGCAGGGTATCTTTTGCACCCTAAGCAGCCTCCTACCTGCTGGGTGCGAGCCAGGGTGAGGAGCAGGTGCAGTGCAGCCTCAGTAAAATGCAGGTTCTGCTTCATGCGGAGGCTCACTTCCAGGGTGGTGAGGAGCGTGGGCAGAATAGGGAGCCTTCGAGTCACCTGTAGCCACGAGTCTCCATCCTCATCCACCTCACAAAGCTCCTTAGCTAGATGCAGTCCCAGGACACATACCTGCTGGTAGTCAAGGACAGTGAGAGGGAAAGGTAGAAAAAAAAGCAGTTGAGGAATAGAAGAGGAAGAATGCCAGCCCTGGGCCCCACTACCCAATGCTTCTCTCAGGAGTGTGACTGATATCACTCCTGCTTCTTGCCCTACTAGTCTCCTGTGCCCATCTCTCTAGGAATGACAAGCCCAACCCTTTCTGCCACTGGCAGTCTGGGTGTCCTAACCTCTTGCTGACCACAGTATTCACGTTCATCCCCAACTTTAGGTTTTATACACTTTTTCATTTTACTTTCCAAACACAGTTCTCCCTCTCACATCTTCTCCCGAGCCCCCTTATCTCTCCCGCCCACCCAAAGCCCACTCTCAGTTTGCCCTTCTAACGGGTAAGGGCTCCAATGAGGAGTCAACATAGTCTGGCACAATAAGCTGGGGCAGGCAGGGCCAGGCCCCTCTCCCATGCATTAAAGCTGAGCATGGCATCCCACCATAGGGAGTGAACTACAATAAGCTAGGTCATGTACCAAGTTTGTTATATACTTACTTTTAACATTTTTTTAAAAAAAGGATTTATTTATTTATTATGCATACAGTATTCTGCCTGCATGTATGTCTGCAGGCCAGGGGAGGGCACCAGATCTCATTACAGATGGTTGTGAGCCACCATGTGGTTGCTGGGAATTGAACTCAGGACCTTTAAGAGCAGTCGGTGCTCTTAATCTCTGAGCCATCTCTCCAGCCCAAAGGATAGCATGTCTCCCCATCGGGGAATCAAACTCCAGTCTCCTGAGTGACAGGCAGGGATACTTACCACTGTATTAACGAGGACGACAACATTTTTACTATTTGAGAATTTCCTATAATGTATTTTGATCATATTTATTCTTTCAACTTCTCTCAGATCTACCTCCACCTCCCTACCCACCCAAAGTTCTTTCTTAATCACCAGGCATGGTGATACATGCCTTGGGAAGGCAGAGGCAGTGAGATCTCTGTTTGAGTCTAAGGCCACCAGGGCTACATAGTGAAGCCCCATTTAAAATAAAACAAAAACACCTACAAGAAACATTGGTGGTGGCACACGTTTTTAATACCAGCACACAGAGAAACCCTGTCTTGGGGAAAACAAGCAACCCCGCCTCCCCCCCAAAAAAAAACAAAAACCAACATCAAAAAAAGAAACACACTGAGGTGCTGGAAAGATGCTCAGAGATCAAGAATTCCTGAATTCAATTTCTAGCAACCACATGATGGCTCACAACCATCTGTAATGAGATCTGGTACCCTCTTCTGGCCTGCAGGGATACATGTAGACCGAACACTGTATA